>NW_004567131.1:18882604-18937737 GCF_000260355.1 Condylura cristata | reverse complement strand
TATTTACTACCTCTTCTGTATTCGTAGGAAACTACCCAAAGCATTGATCCTTAACTTCTTTCTAGGTTTTTCTTCTACTTCATTAGCAACTTTCTATTTTCCTTTTAGTTCCCTTTCCTTATTTCAGCCTAAATGTCTAGTTTCCTCAGGGTTTGGTTACCATACATCTCTCCTGCCCTCTCCCTGAAATGAATGCTTCAATTCCCACCTATGTAAAAATACCTTAATGCTTGAGATTCCTAACTTTTGTCTCCAGCTGTGATCTCTGCCCTGAATTCCAGACTGCCTAGTTCAAATTTCCATTTATGTGTCCCACAAATACCTCAAACTGAACATCCTCATGTAGTATTATTGAATTTTTGCCTTTGTATCTCGTCCCGTCCACTGTAGGGCACCACATCCTCAATGTGTTCTCTAGAGGAAAATTTTGGTGGTGTTTTGATTCATAACTCCTTTCTCCAAATTAATTCCATTAGCAAGTGCAAAATATAACTTGATTCTGCCTCTTTTCTCCATCTTCACTATTCTCTTAGTTTAGGCCATGAAGTCTAAGTATTTTCAGTTCCACTTTTACTCTCCTCCAATCCATTTTACACACACATGTCCTTCTGTTTAGTTAAACACTTCCTCAATAGGCCTAGAATTAAAGCTTCCGATAGCTGATAAAGCTTCTTTGTGTAGCCTTGTCACTCTCCATTGTTCACCATTCTCCAGGTCTCTTCTCTATTCATTCAGAAGACTGTACATCTCCAGCGCCAGGCACTGTATGAGGTGTTGGAAATATAAATGTGGAGAAGAAAGAAAATGACTATGTCCTTGTGGAGACTATACTGAAGAAAGGAAATAATTTTAGACAACTCTAAATTACTTCCTAGCTCAGAAGACATGCTCCTTCCTTTTTTCATAGGCTACCTTATCACTTGAGTGTCAGCTTAAATGTCATTATTCAGAAGCCTCCGTGGCCACCCTACCTAAAGAAGGTATCTGTTGTCTTTCCCCCTCCTTTCTACACCCTTAAAAACAGTCTTCAAAATGTGTTATGTTTTACAGATCTTGATTATTTCAGTAAAACAGGATGAGGGCCTCCCTGGTGGTACAAGAGTTAAAGCACAGCACTATGAAGATTTCAGCAGCCACACAGTCTCTGTTCCAACTACTTGACTCATTGTAGCTGAAATCAGCCATGAGCAATACATGCATGACTGACCATGGCTAGCAAACCAATAAAATTTTATTTACAAAAACAGGCTTGAGGTAGAACTGACACATTAGCCATAGGTTATTAATTTGTGATTAGTTTAAAAAACTAACAGGGGATGTCTGGTTAAAGCATGGTGCTGGTAAAAAGCTAAAAATGACTACAAAATAAAACCCTAACGTACTTTTCCAAAGCATAACTAGAAATACTTAGCGTTAGCAGTTCAGCTAGTTTACTTGATAGTTTCCAGAAACATTTAATGGCTTATACATGTACTTGATTTAATTTCAAAACTTTTTATAACTTTGGGAACTATCTGAAGAAGTACTCAGCCCTAGTCAAAAGGATATGCCTTTGAGGCTGCTGACTTATAGACTTATGATCATGTCTGAATTCTCTATTCAGGAATTGTTGATGCAGAAAAATGAAAAAATTGAAAGTTTGGTTTCTTATCTTTAGAAATAGGATATTGCTACTTATTCCCACCTACACAAGTTTAATAAAGCACATATGCAAAGTCTGAACAGAAAAAAAAGCAGTTTTTAAACCTTACCACCATTTGTCTTCCTAGGTCTGCTGGGAACCAAAATGAGATGTGAGTGGAAAATCCTCTTTGTAAAATCTAGAGTCTGTTGTGCATTGCTTACCTTTCAACTTTCCCCCCAACATGTGCAGATTAGTTTTCAGGGTTTTTTTTTTTTTTTCCAATTTAGAGTAAGTGTTTTCATTAACATCTCTGTAAACTAGTGAATGTTCTCTGATGAACACAATGTGGCTAGCCATCTCTTCAAAATAAAAAAAAACAAAAACTTTAATGGCAGAAGAAACATGTTAGAAGAAAAACTCAAACTAAACAAAGTTATAAAAGGAAAAGTACCTTCCCTAGTATTTCTTTTCACAAAAGAAACTTTTCAGACTTTGGTTTTGAGACCTTTTTCTATGTATGTATTATACACATTACAAACACCATTGCTGAATTTATGAGATTACTTTTTTAAAGCAAAAGTGTCATCTTTATATATTTATGGTTCTCCAATTTTTTAGTTCTACTATCAAAGACTTTTAAAATGTTCTCTTATGAAGACACAGAAGCAAAAAATAAGACACAATGCCAAATTTCTACTAAAATTTCTTTCAATCAATCTGACTTAATTGTAAATTGTTTTATAACAAAATAAGTTCTTTATATTTCCTACTATTTCATCTTGAATGAAAAACAAAAAGGTTCCAGCACTTACTAATGTATTGTAGCTTAACAGAGACACAGATTATAAAGTTCATTCAAAAAGTATTTTAATATAAACATCACTTATAAACAAAACCAAATAATGTTGATATTCTGGTTTAAAAAAATTCATGGTTTCTCTAAAACACTAAGATGCCACCTCAATAGTGATTGCTTCACATTTTCCAGTCTCTTGATCTGTGCATGTCACATGTAAAGATCCATCCCTAAAAAAACAAAAAGTAACAATTCATAAGCTTATTTTATAAAACATAAAGTCCTCAAGGAATTATTTGAGGACTGAGTACTTAAGAGACGGTTTTAGCTTTCCCAAAGATTATTAAAATAAACCATTTTTTTTTTTTTTGTATCATACGCTATGATTATATGGTGGTCCTTGCAAGTTTTCTCCTAGACCACTGAGGCAAAATTTGTATTCCTTGAAAACCCATGATGATAAACTGATCTTACCTTTAAGACTATGTAAGTACAGGGTGCATCATGCCATTTTCAAGCGCAGGCCAAGACAAACCCACCCTAATGAATTCTTTATTTTTCCTAAGTATGGCTGATGAAACGAGTTGTTTATGTTAATTTAGGAATAATTTACTTACAAATCACAGTGTGAATGATGAACTATTGTTAAGGAAATCATAATAATAGCTGGATTTAGTTAGTAATTTATTTCCCAGAGAAATTTCTATAATGGTAGAGAAAAAAACTTAATTCCTTTCATGGATAAATAATATTAAATAGGCCTTAAAAAATTAATTTGAAACTGATAAAAATTATGCCACTAATTAGTAAGGATCAGTATGCATTACAGATTGATTATAAAATAATTAGTTTATAAAAAAATTTAGTCTCTTAGTGAGTATTCTTAACACCATAAGTAGTATAATTTTTATACCTTTTCATAGTAAGAACAGCTAATATATCACGTAATCCATTTTCTTTTTTATCTAAATCCTGGAGTACGACCTGTTTATGCAAAAATAATACAAAGACAATTCATTATTTTAACGTATTAATGAACTGATGATCAAATATTCCAAAACTCAATCTTGCTATTACAAAATAAAACCATTTAAATTGGGGAAGTTTTTGGGCCCTCCCTGGTGGTGCAGTGGGTTAAAGCACAGCACTAAGAAGCTAAAGCCACTACCGCATGAGTTCAATCCCCGCCTGCCCCGGAGGTGACCACATGGTGAGGCAGACCTCTCCTGACCCACCCGCTGCTCCCCTCAGCAGTGTACTTCGTGGATCTGCCTGTTCTGCTCTCTGCTCTATCTCTGGTGAATCCTATCACCCTCCGCATCTCTGGCCTGTATCCCATTTCTGTGTGAATAAATAAATAAATCTTTAAAAATAAATAAATAAATAAAATAAATTGGGGAAATTTTCAATTCTCCTACCATTTAAACAAAGTTAGAAAGTAGGAGTTAGGTATTCTTTTTTTAAAAAGATTTACTTATTTACGCACATAAGAACTGGGGTACAGGCCAGAGGTATGGGGGAAGAGGGTGAGAGGATTCACTAGACACAGTGGGGAACAGATCAGGCAGATCAACTGATGTACTCTGCTGAGGGCAACAGTGGGCAGGTCAGGAGAAGTCTGTCACACCATGTGGGTCACCTCCCTAGCTGGGGGACTGAACTTGTGCTGCAGTGGCTGTGGACAGTTTCACAGTGCTGTGCTTTAACGTCCTGTACCACCAAGGAGGGCCTGGAGTTAGGTATTCTTAACTAAAAATGTGTTCTTGGGCCATCGCTGGTGGTGCAACGGGTTAAAGAACAGCACTATTTTTACAGGACACCCCAATGTGAACTGGGTTGCCTGTCTGTTGGTCCTCACCTGTGCACTTAAGATTCAATTGTACCATGGATACACACAAAAAGGTTCAATAATGGGTTTACTTACAAGGTGGAAGGAAAAGGAACAACCCAGGGAAATAGAGAAATACAAGTTAACTAGAGTGCCCTACCAGTTCTGCTGACTTGGATTCCACCAGCACGCTGAAAGCCGATCAAGAGCCAAATGACCAGCTGCAAACCACCAGGGACCCCTGGAGGCCACATGACCAGCTTTATCCCAACCTAGCTGCTCAGTTTCACCCTCACATCCCAGCATGCTTCTCATTGTTATTGATGGGATTTGTAGTTCCAGTATCTGGAGTGGGGGTGGAGTCCATTAAACCTGTATCTGTTACACTATGAAGCTATTGCAGCCACTGCAGCACAAAGAGTTTGATCCTCGGCCAGGGAGGAGACCCACATGGCATGGCAGACCTCTCCTGGCCTGCCTGCTCCCCTCAGCAATGTACCTCATCAGTCTGCCTGTTCTGCTCCCCATTCTGTCCCTGGTGAATCCTCTTACCATATCCCCACCCCCAACACCTCTGGCCTATATGGCAATTCTGTGTGTATAAATAAATAAATCTTTTTAAAAATGCATTCTTTAGAAGGAGAGCATGTAAGACAACTAATATATTTGTTCTTTTTAAATATCATGTCCTAGACTAAAATGATTGTTTCTATAAAGTACTATTTGTCTCAAAAAAATAAAGATTATTCTTTTAGGTAATTAGGTCATTATCAGTAAAATGGAAATTTTTGTTAAATCTTCTAAACATATATATAAGTATTTTAAGTACACTTGGAAAGTGTACAGCAAAAATCTTTGGGATTTTTAGTAAGAGATACTAACAAGTTTACTACAAAATACTTTCATTTCCTGAAGAAAGGTATACAAATGAACCAAACCAGGCAGTGACTCTTCAAATTTTGCTAATATTAAGTTTTATGACCTTGGGCAGATACTAACTACCTTGGTTTACTCATATTAAAAAAATGGAAGATTAGAACTGCTAGAATCTCTAAATGTTCCTTTTTTTTTTTTAATTTTTATTTATTTATGTATACAGAACTGGAGTACAGGCCAGAGGTGCAGGGGCAGTGAGAGGATTCACCAGAGACAGAGCGGGGAACAGAACAGGCCAACTGATGAAGTACACTGCTGAGGGGAGCAGCAGGCGGGTCAGGAGAGGTCTGCTGTGCCATGTGGGTCACCTCGGGGTGGGGATCAAACTCATGCTGAAGTAGCTTTAGCTTCTTAGTGCTGTGCTTTAACCTGCTGCGCCACCAGAGAGGGCCCTAATTCTTCCTTTTTAAATTCAGTGTTTTGTGACTAATTCCCTTCTTTGTGGCATCTGTAAGGGAGGATACCGTGATAATAATTGCAGTTTCAGAATAGTGCATGAAGAGTAAAGGTAACAAATGTTCAGCTAACGAAACAGTAAGACTGACTCCTATACATAGAAGTGTAGAAGTCTGGTACATCAAATAGTGTTTAGGCTTCCCAGTGACCTCAGGGTTAGTCTCAGGGCAACCACTACTGTGGCCTGAGTTCCAGCCCCTGCCAAGAGCTAACCCATATGGTGCAGCAGACCTCTCCTGTCTGAAAAGCTGCTTCTCTTAGCAGTGTATTTCAATAAAATTCGCCTGTTCAGCTCCCCATGCTGTCTCTGGTGAATCCACTCAACCCTACATACACCTCTGGCCTACAGTTCTTATACGAAAAAGCTTTTATACAGTTACAGTACTACACAACAGAATCATCTTGAAGAGTGTTTAAAAATTTTAACTAAGTTAACTCAGTAGATTCTAAAATTTTAAGTGTGAGGTAGAGCCCAGACATATATATATGTATATGATTGTATTATTCTGTTGCTAGAATTATAAATAGACATAAAGCTAGAGATTCTACACATTTTCTATGTTATCTATATTTATTTTTACTGAAGTAATTTATGCTCATACATTGTGCTATTTATAAAAAAAATTCAGTATAAAGTTCTGGAAAATAGAAACTCCTCTTGTTATTCTCACACCTACCTATTTGCTAAATTTCCTCAATACAGCTCAAATACTTGTAATATCTCCTGTGGAGGAAAAGCTAACTAGTTTCACATGACTAACACACTGTCTCATTCCATGTATTTACCTGCGCAAACTTATTTTCCTCTTTTGCAGAGTTTTCCCCCTCAGACTCATAGAGTTCAAGGCAAACTGAGGATATACTTCCAGGGGCCTGCAATGTGTGTTGTCTTCGAGCTGGCAAAGGAGTCCCTGATGGAAACAGTACTGTGAAACTGTTGGCACCTGATTCATCCACTCCCTAACAAAGAAGAAAAATAACATGCATACTTATCTTTACAATTATAAAAAAAAACTTACGATTATAAATCCAATAGATAGTCCTGGCTGATAATCTACAAACTATACATACACCAAGAGAAGAAAATGACATTTAATCCCAACCACTTTTTAAAAGAAAAAAAACCTGAAACATACCTACTAGAAATTTAGAATTAAAATTACTTAGCATTGAGAAATTAACATGTTAGGTAAGTACTAAACACAAGACTCTAAGAAAGTCATTAAGAGTAAAATTATAGGGTCTCCCTGGTGATGCAGGGGTTAAGGCTCAGCATCATCAAACTATTGCCGGTCAATGCAGTGTAAGTTTGCTCCCCAGTCAGGGAGTTAACCTACAAGGCACAGCAAACCTCTATCTCACCTCAGCAGTGCACTTCAGTAGATGTGCCTATTGTGCTCTCTATTCTGTATCTGGTGAATCCTTTTGCCCACTCCCACCCCCAACACAGTTCCTGTATGCATAAATAAATTACTCTTTAGAAAAGAGAGTAAAGGGCCCTCCCTGGTGGCACAAAGGGTTAGAGCATAGCTCTGTAAGCTAGCTGCAGCCACTGCAATATGAGTTTGGTCCCTGGCCCTGCAGGTGACCCATATGGCATGGCAAACCTCTCCTGACCCACCCAATGCTCCCCTCAGCAGTGTACTTCCTCAATCTGCCCGTTCTGCTCCCCACTCTGTCTCTGGTGAATTCTCTAGCTGCCCCTGCACCTCTGGCTTAAACCCCAGTTCTGTATGCATAAAAAAAAATTTTTTTTAAAAGGTAAAATTATAAATTTAATTATTTTTACTAGTATACAAAATTTTATTCTAAAATAATGATATTTATGACAATAAATTTGGAACTAATTTTATGAAGAAGTAAAGCTCAACATACCTTAACTAAAATGTCTTTGGCTGAACATTCTATCTTAAGAGAGTCTTCAACTGAAAGACTTTCTTTCCCAATAAGAATTCCTGCTTCTATAGCAGCACCAATAGGGATAACTTCATCAGGAGGAATAGAATTTAGAAGCTCAACAGCTGGGAAAAGATCTTTTATCAGCTGCTGTAGCCTTGGAATTCGAGAAGACCCTCCACAAAGGACAACCTAGAAAATAAAATTAATTTTCTGTTTTTAATCTTTTGTTCCTCACTATTGAATATAATGTGCTTGATAATCTTTATCACAAGAAAATGGTAAAATGAAAGAGCCCTACTTTAACATTATTTTATATTATACATACCATGTAAAATGACAAGTCTTAATCACAAATATTCATTTCAATCAATACATTATAATGTTCTACAGAAATGACAAAATAATGACATTCTCTATTTGTGAGAAGAGATTCTTGTTTTCATGAATGAACCAACTGAGAATATTAAGGAACAAAAATTTACAAACCTTCATCTTAAGCTCTTAGTACCATTTAATGACTCTGTTATCAATGAAGAACTTCATATGAAATTTCTCCTTTATAAGGGCCCTCCCTGGTGGTGCAGCAAGTTAAAGCACTGCACCAAGAAGCTTAAGCCCCTTCCACATGAGTTTGATCCCCGCCTGCCCCGGAGGAGATCCACATGGCGAGGCAGACCTCTCCTGACCCGCCCGCTGCTCCCCTCAGCAGTGTACTTTGTCCATCTGCCTGTTCTGCTCTCCACTCTGTCTCTGGTGAATCCTCTCACTCTTCGCATCTCTGGCCTGTACCCCAGTTCTATATGAATAAATAAATCTTTTAAAAAAAAATTTCTCCTTTATAAGCTTATCCAACTGTCACGTGACGGATGGGTGCCCAACTAATAGCCAGTGGGGCTTACATTCATGAATCCCAGAGGACTATATGAAACAAAAAACTAAGACTAGACTTCAAATTCTAGAGAAAAGCAATGGCTTGTAAGAGTTAAAATATGAGTTACTGAGGCAGACTGTCTGACTTTCAGTCCTAGCTCCCTCATCTACAGACCTGCCTTATGACTTTAAACAGTACTTAACCTCTTCAAAATCTTCAATGTCCTCACCAGAAAATAGAAATAGTGTATACCTTCTGGTGCTACTGTGAGGATTAAATGTTTTAGTGCACTTAAAGCCTTCTTTCCCTCCCTCTTCCCTTAAGAAGATCCACACATCCCCGCCCATTACCATACTTCTTACTTTGCGACCCCTCTCTGTAGGTGGAGTAGATTTCCATGTCCCATTGTCAGGTCTGGCCTGAATCTTCAGGTCTGGCTAACTGAAATGTGAGTAGACTAAAGCACACCAAATCCAAACTGAAGCATGTTCTTGTTCCCTCCCTCTTTCCCTCTACCATGAGAACTGCATTTCCCAAACAGTTACTACTCTAACATGGTTCTCTGAATGAAATAAATGAAGAAAATAGTCTTAGCAGGGGACCTACACCCAACTTCCAACATGTATGAAAGGTGAAAAAAAATCTTTACAAAATCACTAAGATATGGGCATTGTTACTGTAGCAAAGTCAACAAACTAAAGTGCCTACAGTTAAAAGAGTATCTGGAGTGAATCCACAGCAATCCTAAGGATGAGTTCAACTTTAATTCAAGCAATTGAGAAGTGATTCATTTATGGGGCCTAAAAGTTAGGGCTTAGAGACCCATTAATGAAGGGGGGAAAAATTACAGTAACTGACCATCTAATCCACATAGCAATACTACAGAGTAAGTTATACAATTTAAAAGGTAGGGCCTCTCTGGTGGTGCAGGGGTTAAAGAAAGAACTTTCAAACTATTGCTAGACATTGCTACCTGAGTTTGATCCCCAACCAAGGAGATAATCTACATGTTCACCTCTCCTGTCTCACCTGCCGCTCCCTTCAGCAGTGTATTTCAGTACACCTGCCTGTTCTGTTCCCCATTCTGTTTGGTGAATCTTTTCATTCCTTCCCCACACCCCCACCTCTATTAAGACTCCAGTTCATATATGCATTAAAAAAAAATTACTTAGAAGGCAAGTCTTATTCATCTCCCTAATAAGAAAGACAAGTAAGCCTTAGGAAATTAAATGATTTGCCTAGACTAGCAAACTACACCACCATGAGCCTTCCCATTCAAGTGGGTCTGTCTCCAAGCTCATTCACTTCCTACAATCCCCTTGCTATATTATGTGTACTATGTTATTTTATTTTGCATAATTCACCTCCTTATCCCCAAACACCTAGCACATGTAGCTGTTCAAAAAATACTTACTGAACTAAATTAAAAAGAACTCCCCCAAAAGTTTCTTTCATACAGTGTATACCAAAGTAGCTAAAATATACTTTCCAACTGTAGACAAAAGGAAAAAAAGGTATCAAGTATCTGTCAGATAAAAAAATTCCTTCTGAACAAAGATGGAGTAAATGAAATCAGAAACTCTGAAAAAAAAAATCGGAGTAACAGATCAAGCAATTTAAATTATTAAGCAAAAAGATACTTCTGTCTATAAAATGCCTCTACCCTAACAGAACCAAAATTAAATATTAAACGACATGCCTCAAAATAAGACAGCAGTAATATTCTGATTACATAAAATAGTTGCACAAGTAATTTTTAAAAAGATAAACAATTACATGGGCAGAAAAATGAAATATCTATCTACACACAAGGAAATAAACATTTGCCAAATACCAAAAAACAAAAATACAAGTAATCCTTAAATAATTTAAAGTCAAAAAATTTTTTTTCCAATTTTATTCAATGGAAAACATTTAAATGAAACTGTCAGGAAAACAAAATGTATAATCTTGGTCAGTGAGTTCAATTTTTAGAAATTAACTGAAGGAAATACAGTTTTAAGGTATTTATACTCTTTGATCCAACAATTTCAATATAGGATCTATCCTAAGAAATAATCCTACATATGGTAAAAGCTGGTGACCAAAGGTGGGCATCATTATTCCAGGGCATGGAAGAACCATCCTCAATAGAACAATGAAATTATTCATGGCACTTTTTGTTTTATAGGGCATTACGAATTTTTTTAAGATTGTGCTTATAAAGACTATGCAGTAACATGGGAAAAGGAAGTGATTTTAATATTACCCAAAGAAAATACAATACAAAATTATATATACAAATTAGAATAGTAAACGTATTCTAAAACAACACTGACTGACTTGGAATTTCTGAATTTCTTATAACAATAATTATTTTATTTTGCTAATTAAAATAAATTATTTTTATTTTTTATTTAAATGAATAAAAATATTTGAGGAAAAAGGGAGACATAAAAAAAATGAGTGTTTCTGAAATCTCAAAATATTTTCTTAGACAAGCAAAGAAAAGCAACTGAGTGTACTACTCTAGGTTAAGTTCTGGTTATGCTACTCACTAACAGCATGACCACCAAGAAGTTACCTATTTCTCTGTACCTGAGTGCCTCACTTATAAAATGGGGATAAATAACAGCACCTGCTTCACAGTATCATTGTTGAGTTTTCAACCAGTTTGTCCATGTAAAATAGTTAGAAATAGGGATGGCACATAGTAAACATTCAAATACTCACCAGTCATTGCTGACATATTTAAAAAATATATATACAGAAAGGAACTATTAATGCTAGGAAAACGAATATACATAACTAAAAGTTCACTACAGCCATTAATCAAAATGTAATAAATTTTCCTAATTAACACAAGCTCAGAAAATGTCTAACTTCATAAAAATATTCTTTTAGTACTAATGGTCTATTTCCTAAATTCCAAATCTAAAACCACTCCTAAATCAAGAAAAATTTAAAATATTAATTACCTTGTTGATATCATCTGCTGAAAATCCACTTTGTTGTAAGAGTTCTCTGATTGCATCTATGCATTTATTAAAAAGTGGAGAACAGAGAAGCTCAAATCTTGCTCTATATACACACGCAAACACATACACAAAGAAGAGAAAGTCACAGAGAAAAGGCTTAGTACAATTAAACAAAACATCTTTTTCTTGTGAAAAGCTGTAAAACTTAATGAATCAAGTTTTCCTAATAGGTGTATGACCATAACAGGAAGTTTAATACCTAGCAGTACAAACCCTGGGGGGAAGAGGGAAGCTAAATTATTCATCTAGGAACGCACTGAAGACATTTAAGATCAAATTCAGGCGGTGGAGTCTTGCTGTAAAACTGTCCATATACAAGATTTCAATTCAACACCTTTTTAAGCTCCTAGTTTATAAACTGTTCTCTCTAAAGCCCAAGATAACTTTCTGTGAACTACTAGCAACATGAGGCTACTGAACACCTGAACTTTGATGAGTGCCACTGAAAAATCAAATTCTTAATATTATTTACTTCTAACTAATTTAAATGTAAACAGACACAAGTGGCTAGTGGCTATGTTAATGGACAATACAGTTAAAGCTAAACTACAAAGGTCAGATGAAGAGAAAATTTGGAGTCAGTGTTCAAAAAATAATATAAGTACAACGGTAAAATTTTTTGTTCTGTTTCCAAGTCACTCATTGTTAGGAAATTTAAATAATTTTAACTAGTGGCAGTTGTTATTATTGCTGGCATACATAACACAAAATGATATGGTAATGTTTTCCCTTCAGACATTCTGGGCAAAGATGCAAGCCCATTAATAACCAATGTTTTGGGTTACCTAAAAGACTTAAATATTTAAAATAATTTGAAATCACTAAACGTGTGCAACAAAGCTATTAGAATGAGGGGCTATCTGGATAAGATCAATTCTGTAAGAGAAATTTAAAATTTCCTACTTCAAATCTTTGCTCACATTTCTTTAAAAGATCTAGGATGCCTTTTTCACACACTGCTATTTGTAGCTATAAAATTAACATGGCAAGTAATCACAACTAATTTAATTACTTTGGGAACAGTTTGGTGTGGCAAAAATTTGACCTCAGAAGTAAAGACAGGAAAGCTCTCCCACTGATTGATCACTAATAAAACTCAAAAAGAACAACAACAAAACACCCAATGTGGGAGAATTATATCTAAACATGAATGCAGCAGGCATTGTTAAAGACATTGTGAACATTAGTTTTACCTGGACACATTGCAGTCAAAATCTTGACCTTCATATAATGAGTCGAGGAAACAATTAGCACTTCCTAAGGTTGACAAAGAATGCTTTGCAATGTCAGCACTGTTCATCAATTTCATCATGGCTCGTGCATTTCCTCTCACATCATGTTTGAAAGATCTAAATTAAAAATAAAATCTTTGAAGTTTAAAATGACTAGGTCATTTAGAATTTATTATAAATGAAATGTGGAGAATCCCTATTAGGATAATATTAATTTCATGAGTCAACATTAATACCAGATCTTAGTATTTTTTTTCCCAACCCTCTAAAATTTCCTAAGAAAATTCTCTGCAATTAAAAGGAACTCCTTAAGAAAAATGAGTAACTAATATACTTAGAAATTTGAGTTGCTTGCTGCACTCTATGATGACAATCTTAAGAAAACAGAGTAGTCATCTTTTTGCAGGTGAGAAAAGGTCAAAGATTTATATAACTGGGTCAAGGTTCACACCTCACATTTGTAATCACAGCACACTCATTACTTAATAGCATAGAATTACTGTCCAGCAGTGTAAAAAAAGTTTCTTCAGAGAAATTGAACAAAATATCTCCAAAATAGCTAATTTTAAAACTCACTGTAAATAGTAATCAATGGATCAGTTTCTAAAGATGTTTAATAACTGGACTTGTAGTAAAATTAACAATGCCCTACATCTTGAATTGGAGCACCTTTATAACAAAAAGAAGTATATGTATTTATTAAATAAACACTTTTTATCAAAGATAAAAAATACTCTTTCAAGCTACCTTATTTTTTTTAGACTAGCAATGTGTAAAATACAACTTTATATATTTGACTTTGATATCAAATATCAAAGTGGTTAGAGTTATATCTAGCACAATACTACAGTATTCCTTTGATCAGTAGATTAGTGATTAAATGTACACTATATAAAACATTAAGTCACTGGAAGGTGACTGTGACAAATGTAATTTCCATTGGATCTGAACTTTTAAAACAGTTCAGAAGCTAGTAAGTTCTCAGTGCCTTCTTTACCTAGACATAAAAGCAGAACATGAAAATTAGAACACTGAACCAAATTCACAATGATCCAAGTTCAATTTCTGGTAGTCTCTTACACTAAGTACAAACCCAAGGACACTGCTGGGCAATTTGGTTTCTGCTTTCCCTCATCTACCTAGATAGGTCATTTTAATTCTAGAGACAAGCCCAAGGCAATGAAAAAACACAGCCTCCTCTAAGTCTTTGTTTTTGGTTTAAGATTTATTTATTTATTTATGCACACAAGAACTGGGGTACAGGTCAAAGGTGTGGGGGGTGAGAGGATTTACCAGAGACAGAGTGGGGAGCAGAACAGGCAGATCTACTGAAATATACTGCTGATCCTTCTCTGAGTCTTTGAAACACTTTAAAATAAATCAGGAATAAAGAAACTTGAAGAGAAATTCAATCAAGACAGATCATCAAGCCCATTAATACCCACCTCTGAAACTCAGTAGCGAGATACTGTGCTAAGGTTTCTGTGAAATGTGTACCTCCAATGTTGTCATCAGTATTTGTTGAAAGAACTCTATATATTCCACTGTTAACTTCTATGACACTGATAGATAAGGATGTTCCTCCAAGTTTAAACACCAAAATATTGCTTAAAAGAAAGCATGAATAAAGTTAGGAAAGAATCACATTTTAAATCCTTGGTTGGACATTAGAAGTCACTTAGTTTAAACCTTATAAATCAGAAATGAAAAACTGAAAAGTCTCTCGCATGAATAACAAAGTTGTCCATAATCATGACTCAGTGATAAATCAAATCTAGAACTCATTTTTTAAAAAAGATTTATTTACTTATGCATACATCTTGGGGGTACAGGCCAGAGGTGGGGGGGAATAGGATGAGAGGTTTCACGAGACAGAATGGGGAGCAGAACAGGCAGATAGACTGAAATATACTACTGAAAGGAGTGATGGATGAGACAGGAGAGATCTGTTGCACTATGTAGGTAGCTGCCAGGCTGGGGATCGAATTCATGCTGCAGTGGCTATGGATAACTTCATCGTGCTGTGATTTAACCTCTTGTGCCACCAGGGAAGCCCCTAGAAATCAGATCTTCTAATTAAGTCAAAGTTCTTTTTTGCTTCATTTTGCTGGTAAAACTATTGTTTTAAGTAAATGGAGTTCAGAATATTAACTTTTCAAAATAGATTCTGGACTATAATAAATTATAAGTGGGCCTCCCTGGTGGCATAGAGGTTAAATCTCTGTGCTATTACCGCTTACTGCCTAAGTTCATTCACTGGCCAGGGAACTATCCCACATATGGCTCAGCAGATCTCTTCTGTCTCATCCACTGCTCCCCTTAGCAGTGCATTTCAGCAAATCCACCGGTTCTGCTCCGCACTGTCTCTGATAAATCTTCACTCTCTACATTTCTGTCCTACAACTCAGACTGCCTATGCTAAAAGAAGAAAAAAGCTCACCAAATTATGAGAGAATAAAATGAAAAATCTTTGTGTTAGTATTCTCAAGTCATTACTGCAATGACACATTCTGCAAATATAGAACACATTCTGCAAAACTAGGAGCTAATTTCCTATGTATCAAAATTCATAATTTCTGAAATCTTACATTTATCTAGTGAATTTAAAAACAATTTCTTAGTGATACACACATATTAGGTTCTGTGAAATATAAGGAGAGAAATAAAATAATCATGTAAAATTAACATATCTAAACTAACTACCCTAAAGTTGCATGATGTCAGGTCTGAATTAATTTTCCCCATAGTCTCATGATATGCCTGGTCTATTAAGGCAAATATGCTGACTAAATTAAGAGTTGTCATACTATTTCATACAAAAGAAGTCCTAAATTCCCATGTTAGATGTTATCACATCTCCTACCAAGACGAATCATATAAAAGCATTCACTGTTTCTGTGTTTAATAATTTGAATTGACAGTAAAATTAACAGTGCTTTTGAGTCAGAATAAAAATTTCAAATCTTCCTCCAAAGAGAAAAAAATATGAGTGACAAAGGGCAGAAAAGCTCACGCTTCCTTTTGTTATGCCCTTTCTCTCTTTCCTAGGACATCTTTCTCATCTATTTAAAAACTCTAGACAAGAGTTTTTCATCCATAAAGGCTTGGAACTGTAGCATTACAGAACAATCCCTATTTACACAGTTGCTACAATCTAAATTTTTTTCTGCAGTGAAGAACTTGAAGTTGCAAACATGGTTTTTACCTTTTTCCAGTGGGGGAGTCTTGCCCAATTCCGTATGCCAGAAGGGCTGCAGATGGTTCATGGATTAGCCGCAAAACATTAAATCCAGCAGCTCTGGCAGCTTCCCTGTAGACAATTTGCTTTTCATGAATTTATCATCACAACAATTTCAAATCTGTATTTTTAGAAACGCTCTGCTAAAGATTTTAATCAATAGCACGTAAGACTTCACAAGTAAAACATGAAGGTTAGTGATCTTTAGAACCAAGATAATAAAATACAAATAGAAATACAAAATAGAAATAGAAGAATACAAGTAGATCATTTTCTGTCTAAAATAATGTCTGTTTTTTTGACAAAGAAAAAATGTGATTATATTGACTAAGGAAAAGAGAGCTCTCAAAGAGTCCACATTTACACATTTAGAGAGTAATGCAAGTCTATAAAACCTTTTAAAATTTTCCAATTTCTTTATATAGATCAGTCTTTGACATTCTATAAGTTCAAATGTATAAAGTAACCCTCTGCCCTAGAAGTAATTTAGATGTTTCCTAAAGTCCCACAGAAAACTCTGTATGCAAAAGTATGTATGTTCACCAATAGAGTTCACCTAATAGTATGTAAAAACTAAGCACAACTTTTTAGATGTTTATATCGAAGGAGAAAAAAATAATTGCAAATATTTTCTCACATGTATATTTTTATATAATTCCCACATAAATATTAATTATATAAAACTAGGACAAAGTGATCCATAAATATCATCTTAGCCTGCTAATTAAAGACATTTCTAATCAAAAGAGCTATAAAACTACACCAACTATTTTGTTCTTTTGGCATTTCATAAAAGACAGAAAATATTAATGATCATTACACCATGCTTTTTATAGCATACACATCAATTTACAAATATAATTTTACTGTATATTTTCAGATGCAATTTGATCTCTTACTATAGTGATAGTGAAATTTGTATTTCCTATAACTAAGCAAAGTACAAAGCCCTTATCATACTTACCCAAGAGCATTTTTTTGCTTTTCCCCAAAATCAAATGGAACAGTAATAACAACATCATTTGCATCGGAGCCCAAGACAGAATGTGCTGTTTCTGTGTATAGAAAATACATATAATATATAAATAAATTCTAATACAGAAATATTTCATGACTTTCTGCGGTTTATTAATTTGTGCCAGAATTGTTCTCACTATCAAGATTCTTCAATTCACTTGATTGCCCCTTCTCCCACCGCTACTGTTTTCTTTGCTTGGTCTTTTAAATCATATACTACCTATTGTGGTTCTGGATATCATTTGTAGACAGGGAAGTAGGCACAATTCAAAAGGCCTGGTTCTCCAAAGTTTCTACCATTTCTCAATTTAGCTTTGTTTCATAAAGAATAAATTTCTAATGCATCAATGTGAAGACAAAACAGCATGCTAGTTCTACACATTAAAGGGCTGCCTTCCATCCTGCAAATTTATAATTCCAGAACTACAGTAAGATTTAAAATAATCTACTTCACAATTTCCCAAATTGTTCCACAGAAAGTTAGTCAGCTTTACCTAATAACTATTGGGAGTGTAATGTCACTCTTGGAGAGAGAAGTATAATACTCACTATTCACCAAGCATGACAACTTTAAGAACCTTTCAATATGCTAACCTGGCCCAATCTATTTACATTGCTTCTAGGGAGACCAAAGTCAGAGAAGGTAAGTCATTTAACCAAGGTCACATGGCCAAGGGGAGGCCCAGTCAGGTTTTAGATCTCATTCCTGCTAACCTGCTCAAATCAACAAATACCTCTTTTTGAAGGTGAACTTTTAGAAGATCTTTTTGTTCAATACCTTTCATTTTGCTAAATATCAGTCGGGCAACATCTTCTGGACTAACAAATTTTGTTTCTTCTCCAGTATCTATTTCATATCGTAATTTCCCATTTTTTGCAATGACCTATAAAGAAATTATGAATGTGTTAAACAAGAAATAGGGCCCTCCCTGGTGGTGCAGCAGGTTAAAGCACTGCACTAAGAAGCTAAAGCCACCTCAGCATGAGTTCAATTCCCGCCTGCCCTGGAGGTGATCCATATGGTGAGGCAGACCTCTCCTGAACCGCCCACTGCTCCCCTCAGCAGTGTACTTCAACCATCTGGCCTGTTCTGCTCCCCACTCTGTCTTTGGTGAAACCTCTCACCACACCTGCACCTCTGGCCTATACCCCAGTTCTGTATGCACAAATAAACGAATCTTAAAAAAAAAAAAAACAAGAAATAATTTAAGCAAAAACTCAAAGTTCCAAACCAATATTAGAGATCATGACCTCACCAGCTACTCTGTATAACAGGGAAGTAATAGAAGAATTATACTCACTAAACATTTACTTTCGGTGATGTATTTCTGAGCTTGTGGATCATCAGAGCTGCCCAATAAAGACAAAACAGTTAAGTATTAAAATTAGCATTTTTAATATGTAAAGTTTTAAGACTGGATTTTTCAATACCAGCAAAAAAAATATGAAAATGGATTTTAAATTGCTTATTATTTAAAAAAAAAGCTTCAAATATCAGATAACAGAACTAAGTAGAGCATTTGCAAAGGTTATAGCAATTCTCTTTTTGTTAATCTTTGCATTTCACAATAAATAGCTCTTACTTGTTCTGATCGTGCTGCTATTAACAGATGTTATACATTTGGGGGGGGTGCTTTTTCATAATATCAACGTTTATGCCATACACTTTCACATCTGATTCTGAAGCCCCAACCACTGAGAGGAAAAGGACAAAAAGGATGTAAGACTGCAAAGTAAGGGCAAACCAGAGTGCCTAACACCACACTTGTTGCTTGGTTTCACATGAATCAACACTCAGACCCAAAACAATGAGGAAAAGTATGAATGTTACATACAGAAAGGTAGAACACTATAGTATATATATCTATAATGTCCCATACAAAGTAGACACTAATTATTCATGGCAATGAAACAATTAAAATGAGCAGTGTGCTCAAAATAGTAACACCAATTTATGCAAAATACAAAATGTTTTCACATTTATTACCTCACTTGGTCTTCACAATGTCTAAGTGGGGTTATTTAGTTTGGTAAGTATTAATTTAGGATTAACAGGTTTATTGGGAGAAAATAACTTACAAGCTAATAAGGGGCAGTGACACTGCTTGACTCCAAGTCATCTCTACTAGGCTAGTATTTGATACTGTACCACTGTTACTGCCTGGCACTAAGTACTTCTAAAGTACTTCTGCATCTTGAACAGAAACAGGAGTCCTTGATTCAATTTCATCCAGCAATTAAGATGAATTAGACTTTTCTATTAAACCCTTTTCTAAGGGAGTTGTGGCAATTCTGTTTAGAAATGTCTTAAATGTTTAACAAGAGGTGAAAATTATAGGCTAATTATTGAAGGATTACTAAATATATGCGACTATATCCTGTATGAATAAGAGGAAGACAAAAGGGGGTTAAATGGATTAATTCAGCTTAAAACTGTCTGGAATACTAGCAATTAGCACTTAAAAATTGATAGGAAACAGGTAATTTAGTTTGTCTAAAGTCACATGACTAACAATCACAAAGTTGCTGGTACTCAGGTCTTTCAATATCCTATCCACTAAACCCAGTTTCTTTTTCTAAATCTAGTATTTAATACCCTGGACAATTATTTTAAGGGTTGAAACAAAGATGAATATAATAATAAATTTTTACACTAATACTACAATTTCAGCATGGTGTTTGTTGAGAACAGAATTTAAGTCAACCAGGATAATTTATCCTATTATCCATAGGTCATCTATCATTCAAAATAATTCTCAGGGAAGGATATTTTATGGGATTAACAGAACTCTTAGATATGGAAAATTATTTCTCCATTGTCATGTAAAGAGGAACTTTCTCAATGAGGAAAGAAAAACATGTAGCTTTCAGGGTCATATATATGCAAGACACTGAAGATTAGTTAGCAGAGAAGCAGAAAGCAGAGAATGATGTTGAGAAATGATCACGGATAACGCCAGAAAACAGGGGACTGACCCACAACTACATACAAGTAAAAGCTTTATTTGTCCATACCAGGATCCATTACTTAACAGAAAAACAGAGTGGTGGGTGATATACACAGCACCTCATTTACATGACTGTCTTTAGGAGGCAGCGTATACATCCTACCACCTTTCCCTCACCACCTTTCCCAGCAAGGTCATTGCTCTTCTTCCTCCACTGTTAAGTGAATTTTGCAGTTGGCAGGCCACAATCAGGGTGCACACAGGCTAACTAATGTGCTATAAGATATTCTTTTCTATGGTCACAAGATAGTGCATTCTACTCTTCAAAGTATTTTTATTCATTGGTTTTGGCCTCACAGCATTCCTGTGAGGTAAGTAGGACAGTTATTAGTTTCCATTTTCTAGGAACCTGAGTTGCAGAATGGTGAAATGACCTTGCTAAAGATGGAGATAGTATTGGTGAAGCTAAGAGCTGAGGAAGGATTTCTAGGTTGGTGTTCCAAACAATCTCCTTTTATTACAATTTCCCATCTCTTAACATTTCAACCAATTTGTCTGTTTCTTCCTTCCACGTCTTTCCCTTTAGGTTTTGTCCTACATCAAGCTTACTTAATCCACTAGATTTTCACACTATTGCTTCCAAAGTTTAATTCCACTTTTATACTTTACCACTTTTTATCTCAAGTAGTTCCTTGCTTATACACTTTGCTACATTAATAGATTAACAAAGTACAGGCCTAACTCTCCAAGTACTTTCTTGCTTTTCCAGAAAGTCTAGCCTATCTCTATTAGTGTGATCCAGTTATAATTGCACATATCCTTCCATATAGTGGTCTAATAATTGAGAAAATATGTATGTACTATTTCAATACCTTAACATGTTCCTTTCAAGGAAGGAATATACTATTTGATGTGATACTCAGAAGTCCATGAGTATATTAATTACACCACAGAATATGTCCCTATATAATTGCTACCAACATTTCAAATGTACACTAATATGCAGTTGTAAGGAACATATTTCAATTAAAATTTCATTTTTATTTTGTCATTTGTTAGGCTACTTATCATAGAATTTTTTAGAACTGAAAGGTACTAGAAAGCTCATGTATTACAAATCCCTCATTTTAGAGACAAATCCCTCATTTTAGAGATAATGAGGCACAAAAAGGGCAAATGTTTGCCTGCCCAATGTGACAAACTGTGACAGGATTAGAACCCAGAAGTTCTAGATAGATTCCATTGTATTCTTACCTCACTAGCTGACTCACCCCCTCATTCATCAGTTGCTTACTTACCATCTACTTATGGTTTCAAAATATGCTATTTTGACTATTTCTCCACTATTTGTAGCTCCAGTATTTAGGAAAGGACTCAGGTCCACATGTAAAACAAAATCTCTCCCAAGCTGTTTTCCCCCTAAACTCTAGACTAAAGGAAACTTTTAAATTCCAAGAGTTCTAACCATATTTTCGAAAGTACTAAGTGAACCACTAAAATCTTTAATGATGATCAATAATGGTTTTACTTCTACAGTAAGTAAATCGGAAGTATGGCTCAATACCTTCATTATCTCCCAAAGGAAGTGTGTTTAAGGTTAAAAGGTATATGTTGTGAGCTGGTTAGGAGTTATTACAGGTAGTCTTTACACACAACATCCTCAACTACCATTTTTTAGTTGACATAAAATCAACTTATGTCTATACCACTTGAAAAGTATCTTTGGAAAGTTCCCTAGGACTTGATTTATGTAATATATTTGAAAGAAAAAAAAATGCTAACAGAAAAGCATGAAATTAACTAAAAGCTTATTTCCCAACTGATACCTAAAGTGTTTCCATGATGTTCGAATGGAAACCAAGACTTAGATACATAATGCATGTAAAGGAACCCACATTATATGGAATGCAAAGAATTTACTTACATTTATTATTTTATAAAACAGCCAGTATCAAAGACTCTCAATATGAACCACAACATACAGTTATGGTTCCCTGTCAGTTCTTAATTATATCCTTATAGTGACAAGATACTAAGAGCTAGTAAAATGGAGGGGGAAATGGTTTGGCTGTTAAGGTTTTTACTAGCAAATATGTCAGACACAGCAGTGAAAATCCAAGAGATAAAGGTACAAATACATATTGTATCTAAATTAGTCTAATGAGCTATTGAGGGATTTCTAAAATAAAGATCTCAAAATCCAAGGATTCAAGCAATGAAGTAATGGCATACAGACTACTTCTACATCTTGTCAACTAATGTGCCTTAACCTAGCCTTCCCTTGGCCAGGTCATATGCATTAATAACTTACAAGTGTATAGTGCTTTTAAACCCTTTCACATCTATAAGCCTTTTGATCCTCACAACAACCCTGTGAGGTAGGCAGGTCAGGAGTTATTACTTAGCCCCCATTTTACAGATGAGGAAACTGGTAGAGAGGTAAACTACACTGACAAAGCCATGTTTAATGAGCTCTCTGGACTTGGTTCCATCAATTTTCTACTGGGCCACCTCTCACATTTTTGAAAGTTCTTTCACTTAGCTTGGAAAAGTATATATATTACTATGGCATATTAATGGTGCATCCATTTTTTCTGAGGACATGGAAAAGGAGTCAGGGTACCAGAAGGCAATGAAACTGTGTTACTACCAGTTTTAGGAAGTATACTCTTTTGTAATCAGTTCCTAACTTTTGGTATTAGAAATTAACCTCTGCAGCAATTTTTCAAGCCCTAGCTGAAAAGCACCGGTGGCTTCTTCCACGGCTGTTGCCAAGCGTCTGACTGCAATCACAGCATCCCTGCGGAGCTCGTTGGCAGTGTCTTGCTGAGCACTGGCCTCCTCACCAATAGCAATCAGCCTGTCCAATTTTTCTTCCTCACGCTTTGAAAGTTCTCGTGCCAATCTCCTGTTTTCTGCCAACTCAGCAGCAATAGTCCTGGCCACTGACCGCCTTCTTCGCCTTGCCCACTTTGGAGGGGGCTCACTGGTCAAAGGCCTATCCCCACCAGAAACAAAAGGAACTCTGGAGGAGGAGACTGGAGGCCGCTGTGGGGAGGCCACCCCAGGAGTGTTTCGGCTCGTGCTGGTGCAGGGACTGGGCTCACCGGACACAGCCAGTCTGGTCATGGGGCTGCTCTGACAGGGAGCAATTGTACCTCTGTAAAGGTGGTGGGATCTGCTGTAGCTGGGGGTCCCTTGAGAGCACCCTGAAAAACAAAGCAACAATGTTGCACAGAGGACATTCCTGCTAAGGGAATGTTTAGAGCCAGCAGCAGAATTGAAAGACAACTACAAAACTATGGTAGTTCTTGGAAAGGCCTTTTTCTACAAAGGGTTGGGAAGACTTTATTTCCTTAATCTAAATATTCTGATCTGTTACATTCTTATCTCTCAATCCTCCCCAACCCCGTCTTCTCCTGAACCCCTTTCCACATAGTATTCAACCCATGCTATATTCACAAATTCCTAAGTACTCATTATTAATAATGGCTAAATTTGCATGGTACTAATGAGTACTTCTAGGTTAAAAGAGTTCTAATAACTTACATACTTAGGGTAATAGCTTTGAAAAACCCAGAGTCCTTTATTTTACCATTAGTTTAAAAAAAGAAGTGGGAGAAAGGTAGCAGAAACAAGGGCTATCCTGACCAAATACCATCCAAACACAGACTGCAATTTAGAACCAAGTGACTCTGGGACCCCAATCCTTCACATACTTAGAAGTTACCTGCACCCGAGGATTCATCCCAGGAGTCATCAAGGTCACTGGTTTCTTGCATCTGGTCACTGATTCTCAGTTGACAATCCTCATCTGATTCCTTAACTGTTTTCAAGATAGGCTGATGATCTGCTGCCTGAGTCCTTTTTGCTCTGAGAATGCTGATTCCCTCTTCCCCTGAGGTGTCAGAGGCCACTAAATTTTGATCACAGTGCTTGGCCCAAGCAGCATCCTCCATTAAGTTTTCTGGGTCAGTCACTATCTGATTTCGGAGAAGCTGATCCAAAGTATCATAAAACGGACAGTGTGGAGGATCACTCATACTTGTAGCATGGGCAACATATGCCTTTAAGTATAATGCCTTCAGAACTTTAAACTTGGAACGGCACTGACGTTCGGTGCGGCGAAAACCTTCCTGCTGCATTCGTTTGGACACAGCCTGATAAACATCTGCATTATGATGCACCGTCTGGAGGCGTTGAATATACTCTGCCTCGCCTAATATGGAGAGAAGAGTTCGTGTCTCCTGTCTGGACCACCGGATGCCCGCACTGCTATTGGAACTGGCCATAGTGGACTGGGAGGGAAGGCTAGCTGAAGGAAGCTCCTGGGCAGCAAGGTGCAAATCTCAAGGTGTGGGGAAGCTCTGTGAATTTCCAGGAGCCAGCCGATTCTTCCCTCTGAGAGCTAATTGTTGAGGAGTCTGGTCCAAAGGGCTAATTGCTGAGAAGCCAGGTCCAAAGACCGCATTTCTGGCTGGAAGGCCATAGGGGAATGAGAGTTACAGGGAGGGTGTAAGGATATTAGTGGCAGTAAGTTAAGTGGTACTACCTGTAAGTAGGTCACAAACAGGCAGGATGTCAAAACTGAGAAAGCCCCGTTGTGGAAGTTGGCCCGGTATGGATACTGGATGAAGGGCTACAGAGGGCCATACTGGGTTCGTAACAAGGGTACTGGCTCCTCCACAAAGGGCAGAATGCTTCCAAAGCTGAGACCTGGCACAACTGCATTATCTGTAAAAATGTTTCTTTATAAGTAGACAGATCATAGGAGGAAATACCTGGACCACAGAACAGCTCACTCTGGAGAAGTGCTAGCAGGACCACAGTGTAGCATTATGTCTCAAAGGAGTTCATCTTTTACTAGCCTAAGCAGCATGTGGTGGCTAGGTCACCCATCTGGCAGTCACCATTGTATTCCTTTATTAATAGATACCAGTTCAGGGCCAGAAAAGTGAGCTTAAGTTGTTCCTGCTAATACAAAGTTTTTTTTGTGTGTAATAGGGTAGAAAAACACATCATTACCCCAACCATCTGCCCCAAAATAGTAGCATAAAACAAACAGGGGTACTAGGGGATAAATACTTTGGAAATCTTTTATATGTTGGTTGTACCATAATCAATATCCTGGTTATACTATAGTTTTAAAGATGTCAACCAGTGAGAGAAAGTGGTAATATAATGGACCTGCCTGTATTATTTCTTACAATAGAATGTAAAGTTACAATCATCTTAAAATATAAAATCTAATTAAAAAGCATACCGTTGATCATTTACAATAATTCCAGTTTTTCAGATCTATGTAAATATATCTAGCTAAAACTCCACTTTATTCTAGAGTCTACAATTTGAAAATTTTCAACACCAACTGAACTTAACCCACCAATTTACTTTCAATAACTCCAGTACTAAGTTTTGTTAAGAGGTAATGGATATGGAAGTATATTAATCACCACAAAAATTTGAATTTCTTCTAAGAATAGTAGTGTTTGGTTTAGTACATAGATACCACAAGGGAAAAAAATGATTACTCAGTTCAGTTTAACTAACACAGGTAAGGGCTAATAAAAAAAATCTGCAAGTATAAAATAAATAACGAATGCACAAGTGAACAAAGTAGAAAGAACCTAGAGAAGAATCAGAAGACCTGAACTGCAGTCCTCTCTAGCTTACCCCTAGCTAATTATAACTTCTGGATGCCTTGATTTTTTCAATCAACACATGGGGTGGGGCAGACCTGTCCTGTCAATCTTGCAGGGATTTGAGTGAATTAAATAAAATGGTAGATATGAAAGCATTTTGAAAATTTAAAAACACTATATCAAGTATTATTATGCTAGTGAAAATGAAAAGCCTTAATTACTATGGCAATCTATAATTTGAAGAGACAGAAGAAGTCTGGGCAAGGAAGCCTCTTTAATCTTTTAATTAAAGTTACAACAGATGATTGACCTGATTCTTACCTAAGACATTAATTAAGGTGTTCTTCTAATGATTAAATTTGTAAGCCAACTGGAAAAGTTAGTTCCCAGAAAGTGTCACAAAAAAAGACTTGAAAAAATTGGTAGCTTCTACATAAATTAGGGCCAATTAAAATAGATTTTGTAAAAGTCAACTACAGTGCAAAGAAATATAAAAACATGAAAGCTCAAATGACTACCTCTGAATGACAGATTATCAAAAGTAAATGAATGCTGGTATTTATCAATACTAACAGAATGTTAGCATGAAGAACTGTCTGAGTAAACCCCTTTCTTAAGAAGATTCAACACTAATAATCCAAAGAAAAAGTATACTGGATGGAATACTTTCTGAAATGACTCAGTCATTAATACAACAAAACAGTTTCTAGTTTCACTTCACCTTATGCTTAGACCTATGCAATTTTATTACCATATATAGAAGTATTTTTTTATACTTTATATTAAAATATATTTTATTCCATACCTTCTGCCAAGGATCTGCTTTACTTTCATCACTGTATTTGAAATATTTCTTATTCTACTTTGTTTTGCTGCCAATCCGACAACCTGAAAAAGAGCAACATATTACAATGCATGCAATTTTAATTTTTTTCAAAATACAAAAATAGTAGAATTAGTACCTCTTCATTTTCGGAGTAAGCAACAACAGCTGGAGTAACTCTGTCACCTGCATCATTTGCAACCACATCAGCCCGGCCATCCTAGAGAAAAATATACCATATTAGTCCTTTTGAAATGAAATATATAGTCGCATTAGCCACATTCAGAGGTATGCAATCTGGCGTTATTTTCCAAATAAGTGGAAAGAAGCATTACTATATCAGTGTTTTTAACTAGCAGCTTTAATCGGCATTGTTAATTTTCTAGACTTTTACAGAAAGCCTACATTTCACGAAGAAAGGCCCATTTCTGGTCTTCTCCGCAGACAATAAATGGATTAAGCTTAGCAACAATCTATAATATAGATACAATAATATGGGTTGTCTTTTTTTTAAAATTACATCGCCTTCCTTCTTTTACTACTAAAACTTTCTAACCTTTTCTTCAAATTAAATAGTCTTTTCGGCCTTTCCTTAACAATCACTTGACAGTCAAAGGTGAGATTGGGAGCAGGGGATTTATCACTTCCACCTCTCCACAACGCCTTGTCAAGATCTCATTTTCAGAAGGCCGAGTCAGTACAGTGCAAGCTCACAACGTGAACTCATTTCGCGGAATCAACAGCTTGGGTTCCAGACAGCGGCCAGTCCTCCCCTTCCCGGCAGACGTCCCGACATCTCCGGGTCCCAGACGTTCGGGCCCCCTCCCAACACACTGCAGTCACGACGCCTCGGGATCCGCCCCGCGCCAGTCTCCCTAGTCCATCACGTACCGGAGACCCTTCGGGACTCCAGCAGCCACGACGCCCCCGGGAGAGCACCTCTCCGAGCTCCGGCGCCCTTCCACATCCCAGAGATGCGCAGGGCCTCTCAGGACCCAGGCGTTCCCGAGACTGCCCCCCTCCGGGCCTCCGGTGGCCTTAACTTTCCCGGGGCCCCGCGCGCCTGCGTCGTCACTGCCTGGGTCAGTCCGCTCGGTCCCACGCCTGGAAGCTTCCCCGGTGTAACGCCTTCCTGAGAGACGTTCCTAGGCCGACCACACACTCTCAAAACCCCGTTAAATAAACTGACCCCGCACCCAGAGAACAGGGTGGCCGACATTAGCCCGTAGTCCAGTTCCCATAAAGTCCTCACCTTATAGACGGCCACACAGGCTGATGTGCAGCCCAGGTGAACTCCGATAGCCGCCATGAGGCGGCAGAGGCGGCAGCAGCAGTAACGAGTGGTGCACCAGCGGCAACAGCTCCGGGCCTCGGAACAGCCCCATCAGGCACCGCGGAGATTCACGTTCGCGCCCGCCCACTGAGTCCGATCCATTCGCAGCGGCCTCCCGCGTGGCCGCCAATTAGCGCGAAGGTCCCGCCTTCCCGGTCGAGAAGTTGGCGAATAGATTTAGGGCTTCTCTCCGCCCCTCTGGGTGCAAAAAAAAAAAAAAGTCACTCGGTGTGCAAAGGCGCGCACGCGCCTGTAGGGAAAAGACGACGAATGGCCCCGCCCAATGTAGGCCTCTTCTTGCGAGCCAATGAAAATTCTGGATTGCTTTCGCGTCATTTGCCCTAGCAACTCCTGGCAGATATTTTCCAATCACAGACTTGACTTTCCGGAGTCCTGGAGCAGCCCCTGGCGAGAGCCCGCGCGGCAGTAGGTTGACGAAGCTTGTATAGGTGTTTGGAGCAGTTGGCTCAGCATGTGGTGCTCTGTCCCAGCCGCTGTGGTGGTCTTTTGCGCCGGCCTTTGGCTCTCTCACCCCGGGCCGGTGCAGGGCCAGGAGGCAGAGGTGTGGCCTGGGGCCGACTGTGAAGGTGAGAGGTGTGAAACCTGCTTGCATGGCGGTGACATCCCGCTGCAGCGCTTAGTCGGCTTTGACTTCTCTCAGCCATGGCTATAAATAACATTTCGATCAGAAATACAGGCCCCGTCCCTTTTCCCATTGCTTTCACCTGAGCGTAGGCAGAAGTTTCTACGGGCCCAGTGACACTTGGAAGCCGCATTCTGGTCTTGCTGTGATTTTTTTACGTTGCACAATCAAACCTGGTGTTTTGGGATTGGATTCGATTTTGTGAAAATGCAACCACATTCAGAGGACTTAGGTGCTGAACTGATTCTGCTGTTCCTAACCGCGAGATTTGCCTCCTTTTTGCACAGATGTTTTTCAAGTTCAAATTAATTCGACCCCCAAAAGGCAAATAAAATGTGACAAAGTTGTAAATGAGTTGAGGTGGCTTAAATCAGGCCACAACCAGCGACTAACTTTATAGGGAAAAGTTGCTTTACTGAATACATTAACTCCTTAGAGAGGAGGAAGAGTATTTCCTTCTCTGTTTACAGATCTGCATGGGTCTAGGTCTAGAGCTCACTGAGTCTTTTTTCTTGTCTCTGAGGTCAGCGAGTGAACTTGGTTTTCAAAAAATTAGCATTACAGTAGTTCAAAGTATGGTTAACAAGGTCAAAGAAGATAATTATTCTAGTCCCTTCTTCCTGGACTGCTGTAACACCTTCATATTTTCTGGCAGATTCACCAGATATGTTGATAGAATGGATGATGTTCTCCGGACACTAAAGTCTTCATAACTGAAGTCCAACTTTCTGTCAGCCTGGCAATGTTTACAACTTTTTCTCCAGATATTTAAAATATTGTCATGTTATTTAAAATATTTCACATTTATTTACTAAAGTTACAACTTTGCTTAAAGATCTTAAATGGGGCCCTCCCTGGTGGCGCAGCGTGTTAAAGGGCTGCACTAAGAAGCTTAAGCCACTTCCGCATGAGTTCGATCCCCGCCTGCCCGGAGGTGACCACATGGCGCAGCAGACCTCTCCTGAGCCCACTGCTCCCTTCAGCAGTATACCTCGTGGATCTGTCTGTTCTGCTCCCCACTCTGTCCCTGGTGAATCCTCCCACCCTCCGCATCTCTGCCCTGTGCCCCAGTTCTGTATGAATAAATAAATAAATCTTTAAAAAAAAAAAAAGATCTTAAATGTGCCCTGTACATTTAAAGCAGAATTTGTGAGTTATAAATAAGTTAGCATATTAGTCATTCATAATTTAATTTCTGGAGTACACCCAAAAAACTTTCAGAAGACCCAGAGCTGAATATGAAGCTTATGCTGTCTTTCCTGAATTTATTACAGCATATTGTGACTATTAACTTCATGTGTGACTAACCTAGGTGTATATTTTCATTGTTAAGGAAGTTGAGGCATCACAAGAAGAAAATACTAGTTTTAGAAGAACAAGGTTCTAGATCTTTTTCTAGATCTTAATTTCCCTTAGTAAGATTAAAATAGTACATTATTTAGGCAAAGGTAAGAAACTGATAGTTCATGAGCCACATCTGTTGTCTTTATTACATCTATTTTTAATAAGTAGATCTAAAATACAGTGTATTTTATTAAGTTTGCCAGTATTTTGAAGAATATTTAAAATAATGAGCTACATCTTAAATTTGAGAAACTTGATAGTTAAGATTTTTGGCTTTTCTTCAAAAACCAGTGGCTTGGCAATTCTAACCCATGCATCTAAGAACTGGAAATTTATAGACAGGAAATGTGTTTTCCAGGGTTTTTAATTTTTTCTTAAACTCAAATTGCTTTACCCATCATTTTACTTGCCTGAATATTTATGTTTTTTTGAGCACTGCTTTAGGTAAGATGAAACTTTTACAATGATAGACAATTTGACAAAGTAAAATACAAAAACTAGAGAACAGTAATAAATTCAATGAGGTTTCTGAGTATGAGTGGAGGGACAAAGGGATAATGGTGAGGGAAAAATAAAATTGGAATAATTTTTGTTATACAAGTTATTCAAAACCTTTGGTTATCCTTAAAGTCTTAATTTAATTTTAACATGTAACTTAGTTAGCAATTCTCCCATAATCTTGGTACTAACAAGACTAATCTGTTTTTGTTATTCAACCCCCCCACACCAAGCTAACAAGATACTATGAGGACTGGCTTCAGTTCTAGATGTGCATGGAACTGTTAAACAAAATGTTCCCAGCCCAATGGTAGTTATTTTATAATTCTGCAAACCTACTACATATTTTATCTCTATCTTTTTTTTTTTAACATTTATTTATCTATGCATACAGAACTGGGGTACAGGCCAGAGGTGCAGGAGTGGTAAGAGGATTCACTAGAGACAGAGTGAGGAACAGAACAAGTAGACTGACTGAAATGCTGCTGAGGAGAGCAGCAGGCGGGACAGGAGAGGTCTGCTGTGCCATGTGTGTCACCTCCCTGGCCCGGGATGGAACTTGTACTGTAGTGGCTGAGGATAGTTTCACAGTGCTGTGCCACCAGGGCAGGTCCCTTTTATCTCTGTCTTCTCAGAAAAAATTCTAGCTCTTTTCCTGCAGGTGGCATTATTATATTTTTCAAATACCACTTTCTCCTTTTGGGTTCTGGAACAATTGCTTGATTGCACCATAATTGAACTTAAAATTTAATTAAATTTCATTAATATTGCCAAATATTTTATTGAGCATGATGAGGATTTTTTTGCTACTCAAAAATATTATCATAATTTAAAAAAATACATTAGAAAATCTTCAAACACATTAAAATATTATATCTATATTAAAAGTTAGTTTGCTATTTGCTACATTCTTTTTCTTAAAAAAACAAGACATATACAGCTAAGTCCAAGTCTTTTTCTGTTATTCCCCCCACCCCTTTTCAGAGGTAGGAAGCTTCACTAGTCTGTGTTTCTAAGTCAGTATGTGCTTCTCATTTACTTTACTACAAATGTATGTATCCACAAATTATCTCTCAATATATTTTTGGTGATATTGGAGGCATATCAATTGTATAGTGTACATATTCATTGGTAATTTTTTTCTACTTAACTTTTTCCACTTTGGTAAGTATAGATATAGTTCATTCTTTTTAACTCAGCTACAGAATTCCACTTTGAAAATGAGATACTGTTCATTTATCTCTTCTCCCTCTGAGTAACAGATTTTTCCCACTTTTTTTTTTTAAAGATTTATTTATTTATTCGTACAGAACTGGGGTACAGGCCAGAGACAGAGTGGGAAACAGAACAGGCAGATCCACGAAGTACACTGCTGAGGGGAGCAGCGGGCAGGTCAGGAGAGGTCTGCCACGCCATGTGGTCACCTCCGGGGCAGGCGGGGGATCGAACTCATGCGGAAGTGGCTTTAGTTTCTCAGTGCAGTGCTTTAACCCGCTGCGCCACCAGGGAGGGCCGATTTTTCCCACTTTTACATAATTTTCAACAATGCTGTTCTTAATATTCTTATACAGAATATATGAAATATCTGCCATCAGAAAGTAAGGTGGCCTGTTTGTAATGTTTTGGTGTTGTTTTAGGTATTTAGGAACACTACTGTCATTAACTTAATGGAATATTTTAGATGTTTCTAAGTAATTTACCAAATAATACCAATAGGTATGTTCTAGTTTTAGACAGTGACGCAGCAGACCTCTCTTGTCCTCTCTGCTCCCCTTCACTCCTGCTTCACCTGCTGTTCCCCTCAGCAGTGTACTTTTGTCAGTCTGCTTTCTGCTCCCCACTCTATCTCTGGTGAATCCTCTCACCAACCCTGCACCTCTGGCCTGTACCCAGTTCTGCATGCATAAATAAAAAAATACAACTTCAAAAAATAAAACTAATAAAGTACATGAGTATGTAAAATGGCTGTCTGCAAAATTGACATATGAAAATCTGTTGTGCACCAAATGCAAATAAGTGAGAAGAAAAATAAATTGAGAAAATAATCCCATTTACAAAAACATAAAAAATAACTAGATGCCTAGGAATAAATTTAATAAGGGAGGAAAAATACCTATATGATGAAAATTACCAGTCAAAAGACAATAAGGGCATCTACCCAAAGAACATAAAACCATCAACTCAAAAACATTATGCTCTACAATATTTATTGCAACGTTTTTTACTATAGCTAAGTATTACAAGAAGATGTGGTTTATAGAGATAAAGATGAAATGTTACTATTATAACAAAACAGAGAAGTTCTAGGGAATTATGTATAGCAACACAAATCAGAATGACAGAGACAAATATTGGACATTTACATTGTACATGATTCAACAAAATAAAAATACTTATAAAAACTGGTGGACACTAATAAAGTGAGATATCTGAGATTTGGGGGTTTGTTAGGGGGGAGAGAAAGGTCAAGGAAATAAAAAAGGATGGTGCTAGGAAAATTTTTTTAATCAAAAATATAAATTTACACAATATTAAAAGAATAAGATCCCCAAAACATACCCATTGAGACTTATGATATTGACTTTAAAGATCTGTGAAATTATATGAGAATGATTTTATGCTTTAATAAAAGTATGAAAAACACCATAAACAAAATTTGAGTGTATAATAAATACAGGAGAATGGCAATACTATGAGTAGACGTTATGGTACCTAAAAAAGGATGTAAACAAAGTCATAAAGAGATGATAAGATATCTCATTTTCATTAATGGGGAGAATTAATTATAGTCAAAATGACCATCTTAACAAAAACAATATACAAATTCAATATAAAAATTTGATATTTCAAGAAAACAGAACAAAAAAATAATGTATATGGCATCACAATGGTGTAATTTAGCTAATCTGGAGAAAAAAGAAAAATAGAGGCATTATGTTACCTGCTTTTAAACTATATTATATAGCAACATTAATTAAAAGTTTGTATTGAAATAAGAATGCATACATGAATCAATTGAACAGAATCAATTGAAATAAATCAACACATCTATTAACATCAAATTTTTAATGAAGGAGCTATGACCATATAATAAAGGAAGGGAAATATCTTTAACAAATGGTGATGGAAAATTGGACAGCTTCATGTAAAAGAATGAAACTGGATCATCCCTTAATTTCATATACAAAAATCAACATTGGTTAAAGACTTGGATGTAAGACTTGAAACCATAAAATACATAGAAGAAAACTTATGTGATACAGTCTATGACATCAACCATAGAGATGTCTTTAGAGACTCAAGCCCAATGGCAAGGGAAATGAAAGAAAAAATAAACATTGAAATAACAACAGATTTAAAAGAGCTTGTACTATAAAAGAAAATATCAACAGATTTAAAAAAAAAACTCCACTGAGTGGGAAAATATATTTATATATCACACATCTGATAAGGAGCCAATAGCCACGGTATATAAGTAACTGATCCAATTTAACAACAATACAACACAGTAAAAAATGAGCAAATGAACTGAAGAGACACTTTTTTAAAGAGGGAAATACAGGTGACTAAGAAGACAAATTTAAAAAATGCTCATCACCACTTCTTATTAGAAAACTGCAAATTAAACCCACAAGAAGATATTACTTCATACCTGTAAGAATGGTTACATTGAAAGACTATTAACAAGTGTTGATTAGGGTGTGGAGAAAAAGGAGCCTTTATAAAGTGTTGGTAGGAACCCATTTTGGGTTTTTCTTAAAAGCTGTAAGAAAACTACCAAATGATCCAGCAACCCCACTTTTGGGCAATCACAAGAAAAGAAAACTACACACCATGTCCCTAATGAGCATAGATGCAGAAATTCTAAACAAAATCTTAACAAACTGAATGCAACAGAACATTAAAATGCCATGATCAAATTTATTCCAGGGATGCAAGGATGGATGGCTCCACATCTGCAAATCAATCAGATCTACAAAAGGAAAGAAAAAAGTCACATGATCATATCAATAGCTACAGAGAACGAATTTGACAAGATCCATTTATGATTTAAAACGCTCAACAAAATGGGAATATAAGGAAGACACCTCAACATAGTAAAAACAACAAACCAACAACTATCCTCATACTCAATGATAAAGCACCAAAAACTTCCTTAAACTGACTCTAAGATTAGGTTTAAGACAAAGGTCCCAATCTCACCCTTCTTACTCAACAGTTAACATAAATCCTAACTAGAGTAATTAGACAAGAGAAAGATAGTCAGAAAAGAGGAAGATGACATATTTGCAAATGACAAGATCAGATACTTAGAAAATCCTAAAGGGCTCTCCCTAATAGTGCAATGGGTTAAAGCACAGCACCATGAAGCTATCTGCAGCTACTGCAGCACAAGTTTGATTCCCAGCCAGGGAGGTGACCCACATGATGTGGCAGACCTCTCCTGTCTTGTCCGTTGCTCCCCTCTTCCCTCAGCAGTATTTCAGTCAGTTTGCTTATTCTGCTCCCCACTCTGTCTCTAGTGAATCCTCTCACCCCCTAGACCTCTGGCTTGCACCCCAGTTCTTGTATGCATAAATAAATAAGTCTTTAAAAAAAAAGGAAAGAGAAAGGATGTTATTCCTATGGTCATAGAAGTTAGGAGCAACCTGCTTCTTTGAAAAAAAGAAAAAAAGAAAATCCTAACGACTCTGTGAGGAAACTATTAGCAGCAGTAAATCACTACAGTGAAAGTAGCAGCATACAAAATCAATATACAAAAGTCTGTTTTATTCCTCCATGCAAACAACAAATTAGAAGAGAAAGAAATCAAGCAGTTCATGCTGACAATTGTATTAAAAAGTACTTAGTTTAACAAAAGAGGTGAAAGCTATACCTCAAAAACTATAATGTATCATTAAAAAGAAATCAAGCAAAAGGAAATGGAAAAAATATGTCACGCTTATGGTTTGGAAGCATTAATGTCAAAATGGCTATCAGTGGCTATCTTACCCAAACTAAGGTACAGATTCAAAGTACCCCTTTCAGAATTTCAATAGCTGTCTTTAAGGAAATAAATAATGCAGTACTGAAATTAATATAGGACCACAAAAGACACAACATAGCCAAAGTAATTTTAAGAGTAAAGAAGAATGGAGTATATTGTGCTTCTAGTCTTTTAAATTATACACTGAATCTAAAATAATAGTAATAAAACCCTATGATATTGGAATAAAAATAGAACCAGTGGAATGGATTGAGAGCCCAGAAATTAACCCACATTTATATGCACAGTTAATTTAAAACATAGAAGTTAAGTATATACAATGGAGAAAGTCTATTCAACAAATAGCATTGTGAAAATTGAACAGACACATGCCAAAGAATGAAACCAGACTACCATCTCATAGTATACACAAAATTAATTCAAAAATGGATAAAAAACTTGTACAAAAGAACTGAAGCCATAAAATGCATAGAGGAAAACAGAAAAAACACTCCATGTCACAGACTTCAGCAATGTCTTTGTGGATTTATTTCCAAAGTCAAGGGAAACAAAAGCAAAAATAAACAAATGGGACTGTATCATGCTAAAAATCTTTTGTACCAGGAAAGCAGATTTCCTTGAAAGTTGCTAAACTGTCATCTTAACTGTCACTAAAACAAAGGCAGTACTCTGAAAGGGAAAAAACAGTTTTGCTCATCTTCCAACAAGGGGCTAATATCTAAGCTTTACAAAGAACTCACATAACTCAACAGCAAGGTAATATAACATCATTCCCAGATGATAAAGGATCTTAATGCGGTTTAATTGAAATTCTTTGGTTCTCATCTTATATATTAAGACTGTGCTGAATTTAGGTTTACCTTCTGTTTATATTCATGCAGACTTGCTGTTATTGTTGACATGTAAGTGATCTCTGTTTAGATTTGCCTCCCATTTGCCATTTTGTTTTCTTGTCATTACTTATTACAACCTGATTCTCCTTCTGGATTTTGTCTCCTGAATTTTATCCTTTTGTAATTCTATATAGTACTCTATGCAAAGAAAGTGATCAATAAACATTTATTAAGTGAAGAATTAATTTAACCAAATGAGTATAGGTTGAACGACTTTGTCTCCTTTGTGTATTAGAGTTTTACTTATAGATCTTGCCTCCTTTTTCAGACAGAAAGCTAACATACCTGGTTATGGTCCATGGGACATATTGCCTGATTTAATAGTATGAATCAAAAGGAGGATGGTGAGAACAAAGGACTAAGTACTCTCCTTTCATCTTTACTTTACTTCTAGAATTCTCTTTCTGATATCACTACCATTGTTTTTCAGCATAAGTTTTGACTTCATTTCCCTTTCAGCTTGCTTGGGTCAGACACTTACCCTAAATGGGAAAGCAGTCTGCTTCTATGGCAGAGAAGCCTGATGGATATGTATATGGTCCAGAGCCAGCTCACTTGGGATCTAATTCCATCCCTTCCACATACTGGGCAAGTTGACTGCTCTATGACTCAGTTTCTTCATCTGCAAAATGAGAATAGTAATGCATCTACATCATAGATGTAGGCTATAGACATCATTGCTATAACATTTGCATGAATTAATATACATAAAGTGCTTGATAACTGTACTGATTTTAAAACCATAATGTGTTGGCTATGGTTGTTTCTCATGTGTGTTTCCCCTGAGCTCAGGTTCTTCACTGGTTCTGGGCACTGGGATTAAACATGATTGTTCAAATTGGGGTTTCACTTCAGTCTCATGATGGTGGGACACAGCTCACAAAGCGTCTTCATTCAAGATACATCCTGAGGGTATCCCAATGCTTTAGACTAAGTTATCCAAAGTATCATATACTATAGAAAACTACATATATTTTTAGGGTTAGTCAAATTTTGTGGGGAAAATCTTATTTTAGGAGGAAATTAGTTCTAAAGATTAATTGATTCAACAAAGTCATATTTGATTCAATAACTCATTCATTCAATTTATTGAATCAATCAATAAATTCAATAAACTCATAACACTAAACTAATAACAACAGGTTTTTAATCATTTTTATAATTTGAATCTATTGTTGCAATATGCTGAATTCTATTTTTCATTTGGTGAGTAGACATAGGTGTGGTAGTGGTTATATTTTTGTATAAAATTATACAACTTCTTTGCATCTTCTAGTATGTAAAGAATTCCTGAGCCGATTCTACAACTCTTTGATAGCCAGAGGAGTCCACTTTTCTCTAGACACCATAGAAAAAGAATTGATGGACTTTTGCTTGGACGTCAAAGGAAAAGAAAACCGCCTGGTATGGTAAAATTTCACCTTCCGTTTTCTCCTGCACTTGAAGAAAACTGCTAATAATTTAATTTCTTATCATCAACTTAATGTTTTCCAGTTAAACTCTTGCCTCAAGCACGTTTGTTCCAGAGAGCAAGCAGAAACTGATCTCTCAGCTAAATGTAGTCATATGTATTTTCATGTAGGGAATAGTTGATTTTATTTTGCTTTCTAAATAAATCACAAACAACCAATTCCATGTTTTCTTAAATGAATTACATAATTGAATTCTTAATGAGAATTTGCTGTCTTGAATTCATAGTGGGTAGGTTTTTTTTTCAGTTCTTACAAAGACAATTTAGTGAAACCTATCAAAACATTTTATATTATTATTTACATGTAACTAATGAAGCACAAATATTTTCTCATCATGGTATTTATAGGGCTTTTCCTGTGTAGACACAGATGACTTTTTCTATATACTGTTTTGCATCTTGAAAGACAATCTTAAGCTAATTAATTTTGCCTAAGATTGTCATGATATATTTGCATGGTTGACTGCTCACCACAGTGTTTACGCTGAACATAACACTTTCACAAAGTTTTATGTTGCTAATGCAGTTACAATGTTTTCATTAAGAAATGCTCATTTGTTCCATTATTATGCTCTTAAATGTAAACTGTTTTAAGTCAGGTAGCTGGGAAGGCAGTGTAGCATAATGGAAAAGAAAATGGATTCTAGAACCAAAATGTTAAATATTTTACTTTTAAATTTATTTCGTTTATTTTTAATTGAGGCATTATTGGGATACCCCCATCAAGTATTACCACTTTAGTGTACCCAGATTTTTAAACAAGTCTATTTTATTTGCTAACTGGCTGACCCACAGTTGGCTTGAGTATAAAGGGGGATAATAACAGTATTTACTTCACAGGATTGTGATGAGAACTAAGTAAATCAATGTCTTTAAGTTCTGAGAGCAGTACCTGCCACAGAGAAAACAATTAGCAAGTGTTAGCTCTCATCATTGGTCTTTGAGCATCATGTGAATTGAAAGGCATTTCTAATTAGACTGGATCATGGGAATGAAGTCATTTGTTTTTGATGTCTTAGTAGGGGTTGAAATTTAAAAGCTGGGCCATGAAAACTAGGTTACCTCTTTCTCACTTTTTGAAATTCTATTACTGCCTGTGTTTTTAATGGTTGGGACACTTAGTTCTCTCCCTTCTCTTCCAGTGCTATTATCTTGGAGCAACGAAGGATGCAGCCACCAAGATCCTAAGTGAGGTCACTCGCCCAATGAGTGTGCATATGCCTGTAGTGAAGATTTGTGAGAAGCTAAAGAAGATGGACAGCCAAATCTGTGAACTAAAATATGGTATACAGGAGTCAAAAGTACTGCCAAATATAACCAAAGTATTGCCAAATCTCTAAATAGGGCCATGTTTTAAAAAAATCAGTGTCTGAAGGAGAGACAATTATTCACTTATCAATAGATAGTTGTTGGCTGCTGACTGACATGCAGCACAATCAACATAAGTAAGAATGGTAATCCAAAGAGCAAAGTTTATTTATTTATTTTTTAAAGTTTATTTATTTATGCATACAGAACTGGGGTACATGTCAGAAGTATAAGAGTGTTGAGAGGTCTCACCAGAGACAGAGAAGGGAGCAGAACAGGCAGATTGACTAAGTACACTGCCGAGGCGAACAAACAGTGGGCGGGTCAGGAGTGGTCTGCCATGACATATGGATCACCTCCGGAGCCGGGGTCGAACTTGCACTGAAGTGGCTGTGTCTCATTTGTAGTGCTGCGCTTTAACTTGTTGGGCCACCAGGGAGGGCCCAGAGCAAAGTTTAAACCCTTAAACACAAAAGCACTATTGATTACATAGGAAAACATTCAAAACATAAAGAGACTTAATTCTTGGTAACCTATTAAGACAAAAGTTCATCTATTCAAAAGTGATGTAAAGATTTAAGTTTTAATTGTGACTACATCTTTTCCCCTAAATTTGGTTAACATTCTGCCAGCTTTAAATTTTAGGAAATAGGTTATTCACATCAAATCAGATTTTGCTGGATGAAATAACCTTTTTGTGGGTGCCTAAAATAAACATCGAGGAAAGGAAGATGTCCTATTTAAGATATTATCCTTGGCCTTATAAATTTCTCCTAGATCTAGTCTTATATTGAGGGTTTGTATCTAGGCCAGTCTTTTAGGTGGATTGAGTATATATGATAAAAAGCAGGGAAATTCCTACCTCACCTAATAATTCCAACAGAGGAGATCCATTTCTTTTGTGTAAGTCATCGTTTTTATGTTATACAGCCAGTGTGGTATTATAAACTACCTAAGTAATTAGGACCTGACTCTGATTATTTTAGTTTTATTTTCCAACAAAGTTGTGTAATATGCCTCCACCGTAGCTACATAGCTATGTTAAATAGGTTTAGGATTAGAGACACCAAAGGCAAACTGTTTCTGAGTTTGGCAAGGGCAAGCCCTTATTTCTAGGGTGATGATTATGGGGTAGGCATCCTTTTTATTGGCTTCCAAATAACGAAGTAGAGGCAGGAAACACCAAGTCCATATAAACAATGTTCACAAAAGGGAAAAACCTGAGCTGATTTTTTTCACTCAACACATTTTTTGGGGGAATAAAATCTCCGTGTCAGGGTCTTATTCGTTTCGTTGAAAAAAATAGACAAATGAATAAGATATAATTGAGAAGAAACAAACTCTAATGTTTTCAACGCCGGCCACTAGAGGCCCTTGGGGAACCGCACACTAGGTTTAATATTGTCTTGACCTTTTCTTGTAGTTTTAAGTTGTCACAGAGTTTTTCCCCATTTTAAAATTAATGCCAGATCCCAGGCCCTCTATAAAAACACAAAGAAGCTACTGACATTTCAAGAACGTATGGTTTCCCTTCAACAATTGATCCTGAATAGACCAATAGATTAAAATCCTTCTTCCCAGTGTCTTGTGAAAAGGGAAGATGAGATTGAATAGAGATCGTTGAGCTGTGGGATATTAATAATTTGAGCTAGAAAGGATTCTACTTTTAGGGGATTCTGTCAAGTCAACCATGAAACTAGCAAACAATTTATGCGTGGAGTTGGATTATGTTTATACTAGGAAAGAAAGTTTTTGCTTACTGCTTTCTAAAAAAGATGGGAATCACTATAGAGATTTTAAGATTGTCTGGAGACAGGGTTTTGGTGAAAAATCAAGCAAAAAAAACTTTAAAATTCAACTTCTATTTTTTCCCCAGATTCAAGGAGCTATAATTGACATATACCATCATGTAAATTAACGTAAAGTTTGATATACTTCATTTATAAAATGACACCACCTTTGCATTAGTTAACACCTACATTAGGTTATACAGCTAGCACTTCTTTGTGCTGAGAACTTTTTTGGGGATGAGAAGTTATTCACTTAGTAACTTACAAGTATATAAGGCATTATTATTATTGTTTACATGAGAACCCCAGAACGTTTTAATTATACAATTCATTATACAAAAAAGAAGTTTGCCCCTTTGACCATCATCTCCCATTTCTCCTACTCCCCAGCTGCTGGTAACCACCATTCTACTCTCTGATTCTTTGAGTTTGACTTTTTCACGTTCTACCTAGTGATATCATACAGTATTTGTCTTTCTCTGGCTGACTTATGTCATTTACTGTATGCTAAGTGCTCTCAAGTTACAACCATATTGTTGAAAATGGTAGGACGTTCTTTCATTTTCATATAAATATGTATGTTATGTGAATACATTCAGTTTAATTTGTTTCATGTGTATGTATACACATATTTGTGTGTGTGTGTAACATTTTCTTTATTTGTTCATCTGTTGATAGATACTCAGCTTATTTCCATATCTTGGCTAGTGTGAATAACGCTGCAGTGAACATGGGAATGCAGATTCCCTTTGGCTATCCCGTTTTCTATTTCTTTTGGATTTACACCTAAGTCACATTGCTGGATTAATTGTAGTGTATTTTGATTTTTAATTTTGGGAGAAACATATACTATTCTTCATAGTAACTCTACCAATTTACTTTCCCATCTACAGTGTACAAGGATTCCCTTGTCTATTTCATCTCCAATAATTGTTAATGCTTGCATGTTTGATGATAGCCATTCTAGAAAGTGTGAGGTGATAACTCATTGTGGTTTTTTTTCTTTTAAGATTAATTTATTTATGCTTACAGAACTGGGGTACGGGCCAGAGTTATGATGGGTGAGAGGATTCACCAGAGAGAGTGGGGAGCAGAATAGGCAGATGTATTGTAATACGCTGCTGAGGGGAGCAGCGGACAGTTCAGAGGAGGTCTGCTACGCCATGTGGGTCAGCTCCCTGACAGGGGATCCAACTTGTGCTGCAGTGACTTGGCAAAGCTTCATAATGCAGTGCTTTAACCCGTTGTGCCACCAGGGAGAGCCTTAATAATTCTATTTTTAAAAAGTGTTTCTTAGTTTTTAGTTTATCAGAAATTGTGCCTTTCCTTTTCCTTTTTGTCCTTTAGAAAAGAAGTTGGATTTGGCATCAATGGACCTGTCGAAGATGAGAGTAGCAAAGTTGAAACAGATACTATACAGCTGGGGAGAAGAGTGCAGAGCCTGTGCAGAAAAGACAGACTACGTGAATCTGATCAAAGAACTAGCTCCCAAATATGCAGCCACAGCCCCCAAAACAGAACTCTGACTCTTGGAAACCTGCACACCATTGATTGTAATTAGAGACAAAATGACTCTGTAAGATACGTTGGTTACCAGTAACCAAGAACTGCACTGTGTGGGGTCCATATGTCTTGCTTTGAAATACCTCAGAAGGGGTTTAGTGACAGCTTGTATTTGCACTATCCCAAAATTTAAAAGTGCCTTTCTCATAGTCTTGCAAGCATGTTGTGTAGTCTTGTAAGTCTCACATATATTATGGCCTAGTTCCTAAATTAAAAACAAGCAAATTATTGACAAATCAATGCAGAAAAGTCATTCTAAGAAAGGAGAGTCCTCAGAGGCCTTTCTCTGTGCACCAATTTTAATCTGGTGATTAGCATAAAAGAAACAATATTTAGTTTTCTGACTTTTTAACATCAATACACCCATTAATGTGGCATAATTAAAAGATTTTTTTAAAGATTTATTTATTTATTTATACATACAAGAGCTACGGTGAAGGCCAGAGACACAAGGAGGTGACAGAGTGGGGAGCAGAACAAGTGGATCACTGCAATACACTGCTGAGGGCAGCAGAGAGAGTGAGATTTGAGAGTTCTGCTGCACCATGTGGGTTAGCTCCCCTGCAGGGGATCAAACCTAGTACTAAGACTTAATGCCTTGTGACAACAAGGAGGCTCATAAAAGATTTGTTTTATAAAAGTAAACTTTATGTATTCAACTGCAAAGGCAGGAAGCAGCATTTGCAATTAGTATTTCCTATGTGAAGAAAACCTATTTAAAATCTATTTAAACCTACTTTAGAAAATGGATTCAGGATCCATACACCATTGCCAATATTTCAGGAAATTTTATCAACATCCACATTGTTGACTGAAACAATGTTTTTCTGTCACACATTAGACAAATTTTTGATAGAAGACTAAAGCATATAGAGTACTTATAGGCAACATGGAGTTTTATGATTCTTCATGCTATTTTATCAGTGTTAAACTGTCAGATCATTTTGGGTTCCATTTCTGGCCACATAAGAATAAAAAAATCCATTGCAGAGGTGATTGCCTCTGAGTGGCAGATGGAGAAGGGAATGACCACAGAGCTTTCTGGGGGTAATGGGAATCAACACCATGGTTTGATTGGGGTAGTAGGTTACATGGGTAACTACAATTACTAAACCCATTATATTTAACTAAGATCTGGACATTTTATTGTATATAAATTATATCTTGAAGAACTGCTATAGAAATTAATAAATTCAAAACCTCTTATTCATTTAAGAAATTGCATTTATTAATTAGAGAGTCCTTTTGGGGATGTAAGGAGAAATTGTTCAGACTCATAGTATATGTTAAAAATGTAATTTTCACTCTTACATGTTACTTGGTACATGAATATTCTGTTGGGCAGTTAGAACATCACAGAACTTATCAGACACTTACCACTTAGTATCTTTGAAATGAGGATTAAAAAGCTTTGGTGCAATGAATGGCCAAAGGGTTATTGTTTCTGGATTTTGGAATCTTGATCATTTTGTGTAAAGCACCTTATTTTAACTTGAATGAAACCTTTTAAAAGCCCAGGGTTTTTGTTTTTTTTTTTACTATTTATAAACTTTGTTATTTTTCTTAAGTTCAGTTTGAACCTATAGTGAAATTTGATGTTGGATCTCAAAATCAGGTCAGATTTCTCATTGTCATATTTCCAGTGATAAAACTGGGTAATAGGAACACTGTTCAGGAGGTCATTCAAGTCTATGCTGTTTAGTCTCGTTTCTTAAAGGACATTTATTCTAAATCAGTGCTTTTCAAACTTCTCAAAATAAGCATACAAATCACTTAGGGACCTTGTTAAAATTTAGATTCTGTTTCAGCAGGTCCAAGGTGGGACCTGAGATTCTGCATTTTCAATGAGCCCCCAGGTGATGCTCGCGCTGTACTTCCAGGTATCCAACTTTGAGTAGCAAGGAACTTGAGTTCATAGATCCTGTGATGATTGATTTTTCACTTTTGCCCATCTCAGTCAGTTGGGTTTCTGAAAAAACTATAATAACCAAACAATAACAAACACATAGGAGTGTATTTTTTTAAATATACATTTTAAAAGATTTATTTATTTATTCACATAACACTGGGGTACAGGCCAAAGGTGCAGGGGCAGTGAGAGTATTCACCAGAGACAGAGCGGGGAGCAGAACAGACAGATCAATGAAGTACACTGCTGAGGGGGAGCCACGGATGAGGCAGGAGAGGTCTGCCTCACCATGTGGGTCACCTGGGGTGGGGGATATCGAACTGGCACTGCAGTGACTGCGGTTTCCTTGCAGTGTTGAGCTTTAACCTGCTGCACCACCAGGGAGGGCCAGGAGTGTATTCTTATGTAAAATAATAACCAGTACAGGGTAGTATGGCAATACACGACATTGTTGGACTCAGCTCTTAACTTTTTTCACTCATACCTTAATGGTCCCATTTTAATTTGAATGAAACCTTTTAAAAGTCCAGATTAAAACAACAACAATAACAACTATTTATAACCTTTATGTTATTTGTCTTTAGTGCAGTTTAAATAAACCTGTAGTGAAATTTGATGTTGGAGCTCAAAATCAGAAGAATGATCCCATTCTTCCACCATGGTCCAAATATGTAACTCTTTGTACTAGAGGGAGGCAGGTATGAAAAGACCTGCTTCTAAGCAGGTTCAGCTTTTTAAAGCAGCCTCCCCTCTGCCATGCCCCCAAATCTCACCTCCTGCACCTATTTCCCACTCAATAATCTGTTCTTATGCCATTGACTGGAACTCAACAACATGCCAAAATCTAGCTGAAGGGAGTTTCAGAAATACTGTATTTTGGATGAATTCATAGTAACTCAAATAAAATCAGAACCTTCTTTGTGAGGAAGAGCAGATAAATAGTTTGTAACGATAAATCATCTCTGCTATACAGGGTTAATTTTTCCTTGCTGTAGATCTTCATTATAATCCCTAAATAATTCTCCCTTCTTGCTTTTTGCATCTTTCATAATGTGGGAAGTTATATGTTTCCTTCTTTTTGGGTTTGATAAGAAGTGGCTACTGCTTTTCTATTTCATTCTTATTTTAAATTACTTCCTGGCTCATTGTGTGTGAACACGTGTACACACGTGTATTTGTGTTATGTTTACCCAAAATTCAAAAACACATAAAATTTAGAAGTCAGATTTTGTGACAATAGTCTGAGCTAAAATCTTCCATTTAAACAGTGTAGTCTGGCACAGACATTATTCCTGATCTATGTTAGATTTTTAAGACCCTCAATCAGAAGATCCTAAATTGATATAAACACATGGGGACTATATATAACAGAACACAACTTAGAAGTGGTAGTTTTTCATTTGCATATGGGTAAATTGTCATTTACATTCCACCAAAAAAGTTTTAAATTCAAACCAAATTAATTGGCATGAAGGACAGAAAATGCTTGATAAGCAGATTCCTAAAAAAAAGCAAAGCTATTTTGTGACTGAGAGGCTCTATCTTTGGATGTGAGCAACTCTTCATGTCTTTTCTAGACAAATGCCTGTGAGATTTTTATCCTCACCCAGAAGAAATGATTATTCAGGCGCCTGTTCTTTCATAATGTTCGGAATAAAACAATTCTATCAACAGAGAAGTCCTCCTGGATGTGTCCTCATTTCAAGTTTAGACAGTTTTTTTATTAGTGTCACTTATTTTAGTTTTCTTTTTTTCCCCTTTTTGTGTTAGTGCAGGAGTCACAAGGAATTAAAATTAGAAACTTAATTGCGTCAAGTTATTATTCCTCTAAGAATAATTCTCTTCTCCTTCTCTCTCCCCTCATCCTGTACACAAAAATTAATAGCTGACAAAATTGTTAAGAAGTAGAGCTTATGCAGATACAAATGCTGAATTTCTAAAGTTCATCAGGATTTAAGTTAAAATGTTAATGTGTCACACTGATAAATTAACAATTTTAATGTGGTGATTGACAGAGGTAAGGATGCTGGATGTCCGTAACATGGATCAGTTTTAAGACTCACACTTGAAAGGTGAATTTGTACTTCCTGCCCAGTAGTTCTCAGTCTTGGATCCACATTGGAAGCACCTGGGGAAACTCTGACAACTAAAATCCAGGCTGTACCTATGGCCAATTATGCCAGTCTCTCGGTGGAAAGGTAAGAAGAGGCCCAGGTCAGTTGTTCTGAAGCTTCTCTGGTGACTTTTGTGGAAGACTGTCCTTGATACTTTAGGATACAGGTAGGATACAGGTAGGTACTCTGCCTATAATTCTGATAGCTCCCTCCCAGTGCCAGTAGTTTCTTGGTGTCAGAAGCTTAGCCTGTACAATTGGACTCTAGCAAACCTTGGTGACTTACCTTGCAAATTAACACACATGGTCTGGGACATTTTCTATGCTTGTATTCTTGTTTATGAAGATAGTATGGATTAGTTGATACTATACTGTGTAAGAAATGCATTAATCCACAGGAAAAAAAATATAAAAAGAACACGTAAAGACACTGAATGTGGGTCTAGAGTTCATTGCCAAATCACTCATATCTGGAATTCACAATTTTGAACTCTAGAATTGACAACTTTTCAGATTCTGGAAAGACAGCCTGGTGCCTACACTTAGCACTTCATAACCCCTTAGGGACTTGAGGCAGTACCCTTTGACACCTCCCATGAATCCAGGTCAGGTTTTGTTTGCCAAATGAGTTGCAAAAATGAACCTTACATTTTCAGAGCTTTTTGGATGTCTGAATCTGGGATGAGAGACTGTGGCACTGTAATTCTCTGGTGGCTCCAATCTAGGTGTTATCAATCATTAATTAAGACTCTGGGTCTTTCTTTGATAAAAACCTCTACCTCCCACAGGCTGGTGCCCTATAGATAGATCGGCTCCCAGAAAGAGGTTGAAAAGTACCTGGGGGCCTCAGAAAATTAGGACGTGGTGCCACACTCTTTCTGTAGATCGCACACCTTCCAGAGGCTGGTGCAAGATAAATATTCAAGAACCACCGTGGAAACGTGCTCATCCAGTCGTCTTCCTATCAAACAGGTGGGTCAGGTGTGGCTTTTCCTCTTCAGGCCATGAGAGCCAAGAAACTGGAGGAGTGGCTGCTCCTTTCTGTAGCCCTCACCCCATTCTCTCTCCATACTGAAAGTCTTTTCGCCCTTTGGACCAACTCTGATGATCTCTGTGGCTGCAGTGCTTCAGTCAGTTGCAGGAGCTGTTGTTTACAGGGCTCTTGCCTTTTTCCTTTTGAATTTTTTAAAACCCATTTTGGAAAGAACAGATCAAATGTTGGCGCCTTAGTGTCAGAGCAGCTATAAATACATTCTGAGGAGTCTTGGGCTGGGAAGTTTCTAGCAGGCAGTGAGTCTGCTCACCTTGTTGCATATTTCCTAAGACTGGGTATATATCCCCAGTATGCTATTGCTCTCATTTTAAAAACTCTTCCATTGTCAGTCAAATATTTATCTCCCAGATCTCTTTTTCTTCTTCCCCTATCCTAAATTAGCATGTTCTTTGTTTCTTTTGAAAGGGAGTCCAGGGTTTTCTCTTTTCCAGATTATGTTTATAGGCATTACTTTTTGCCTGGAAGGATGGTTCAATGTCATAGCACCTTGCTCTTGACCTATAAACGCTCGAAAACCTGACTTAGACCTAGACTATGCAAATGATCTTTGTAGTTTCCTTTGCTTTCTTGAATACAGTTTATTGATGGTTTCCAAAAGTCTGATACTGTTGGAAAACCTTATTACTGTGATAGGCTCTTGAACATACAAAGATAGAAGTAGAAATAATATAAGACAAAACCCAGAATTGGAATTTGAAAACTGGGTTTGCTGCTGGCTAGTTGTGCTGTCTGAGAAGTCATTTTTTTTTTGGCCCTCAGCTCTTCATCTAAGAATGTAACTAATTATGTCTCTCTAACTGGGTTTTAGTGATGATTAAATGGAAAAATATAAGTAAAATAGGTAAGAGTGTCTGGCAGAGGGCAGGCACCTTAGTTGAATCTGAATGGAATTTTTCTTTAAGTTTTCAAATATTCTCATAGCATTCTACATGAAGGAATGAATATTGGACCATTTTTCAGATGAGGAAGGAGGCAGAAGTAACATTTAGTGACCTGTCCTCTGGGTTAGGAAATGATTTGGGGTCACCTGACTTCTGGATTAGGTGTGACTTTTAGGCTGAAAATTTCAGGGGTGATAAAGTTTGGTGATCTGGAGACTAGTAACTTTGTTGTGAAGCAGGCTCACTAATAACTCACTGAGTTCATAAGGGAATTTTAAGAAGTAGTCATATAAAAACAACCTAAGTGACTAGAACTTGTTAATTAATATAATGTTTTCTAGGATGGCTTCCTGTGGCCAGTTGTGGGTGATTGCTTTTATTATTTGGAGTGAGTCAGTACTGCTGGAGCGGCCTTTCATTCTCCAGCACTCAGTTGTCATTGCATCATGTGAGATGCTGGAGAATTCAGGTCAACTGTCTTGTTCAACAATAAAAAGTATGGCAAAGGATGTTCATGATCTTTTTATTGTAGCCACATCTACCAATTCTCTGGAAATGCCTGGGATGTTTACTCATCATCCTATGTTCTAAAATGCCAATTAAAACATTCTCAAATGAAGCATGTGAGCTGTGACTTACTCAAATTTCTTTGACCATTAGTGACTTTGCCATCTACCTTCCTTTTTCTAGTAGGTAAGAAAGCTTACTATAATGTAAAACAGCATTGCTTTATTTTCAAGTTGCTTTAAACAATTGAATTAAACAAGTGAATTTAAATTGTTAGAAAATATAAGGGTTGATTCCCCCTCCTGTTTTCATACTAATATCAATCATTTTCAACTAAACTATGCTTCTTAGAACACATTGTATATATCTCTTTTCTGAAGGGAGGAGGAAATTTGGAATATGGATGTGCTTTGATTACAAACATACTTGTGCCTGAATTTTAAACCTCAGGCTCTATAGTAAGTATGAAATTACAAAACCAGAAGCTCATTTAAGTGTGGCAATTAACTCAAGTAGATTTTCCTCCTAGCTATAAGGATGATGATGAATTGATAATTCAGTATTTTAAAAAGTGGTTGTCACATATGATTTACATGGAAGATGATGGTGATTTTGACATTTTTAAGTTTTTCTTTCTTAAGAACATGACTATGTTGACTGTGTCACCTTCTAGGACATGGACAGGCGGGGACTCCAAGGATAACTTTCTCTTAGCCTCACTGACTCCACTGTTAACATCAAAGTCCTTACAAAAATAACCCCCTATAAGTTTGCTTCCTGTTTACATACCTAAAGCAGCCCTTGTATTTCCAGTGATTGCTAGTTTTGTAAGAGAAATGTCCAAGGCCTGTTCTGGCCCAACTTCTGCTTCTACTGTACTTCATGTCTGCCAGACTGTTGGCTGGGTGGGGGCACCACAAAGATCTCAGAACACTTTACTCTTGTAATAACACAAATCCCTTTAGAAACAGGAGATCAAGGGAGAATTGTTTTTTAGGAGCACACAGAGCAAACAAAATTATTTTCTCTGATTCTGTTTTTGCTGATTAGGACTATACCCGTATGACTCCACATCTTTGGCTTAGAATGATAGTAAGGTGTGCATGCATGCTGCTGTTAAAATATTCATAGCTGTAGCACAATTGAGATGGGGGAAAAATGTACAAAATGATGTAAAAATAAACTGTTATAAAATAAAAAAAACATAACTGTAGCATGGGGGGAAATTATAATTCCCATTCTTGAATAAGCTGACAAAGATGCTTTCTCAATGAAAATAAAGTAAACAGTGAGCAGACTATTTGAAAGAAATAAGATAAATAGACACTTTAAAAATCGGTCATTTGCATGGCTGGCGAGTGGACATGTAGAGAATTCAAGCCCCATTGAAAGATCTTACTGCTTTTGTCCACTGATAAATCTTTTCTTGAAGTTATCATTCTTTTCAAGGCTTGAATAACCCAAGCCTGAATCTTGTTTTTTCTTCCTGTAACAGGCAGTAGTAGTTCACATGGTGAACTATATATAATCTTATCTAGTGGTAAAATTTAAAAAGAAAATAGGGCCTCCCTAGTGGCACAGGGGTTAAAGTCTCAGTGCTGTAAAGCTATTGCCAGCTCCCTGTCCAGGGAGCTGACCCACATGGTGCAGCAGACCTCTCCTGTCTTGCCCACTGCCCCCCTCAGTAGTGTATTTCAGTAGATTAGCTTGTTCTACTTCTTACCCTGTCCCTGGTGAGTCTTCTCACTCCCTGCACCTCTGGTCAATACCCCAGTTCTTGTATGCATCAATATATAAAAAAAAAGAAGAAGAAGAAGAAAATAAATATTTTAAAGGATACCAGACGGCAACTTAAATATCTTCTAAAGAGGGATTGGTTTTAAAAACGCTATCAGTAGAAAGCAATTCTATGGAGCAACTAGAAGACTGAGGCAGATTTATTTGTACTAAAGTAAAAAAGATTACTGGTATGTTTTTAAGTGAAAAGAGCAGCTTTTAGAGCCCTTTATGTAATATGATCCCATTTTAAAAACAGCACAAAACCCATGTTTGTGCATAAGCATAGAAATAGATCTCAAGTAATGAAGTAATGTCTCTTTCCCAGCTCTCTTCTTCTCTCCCCAAATATGTATGTATTATTTATTTTAGGGACATTGCCATTGAAGTTTGTCATGTACTTATTTTTTATTACTTTAACTTTCAAATAATTTTAACTGTACAGAAAAAATTCACTTTGAGAAAAACACATGGAAATCTTATATAGTCACCAATTATGAAAACTATTTCTATCACCTTTCACTATATTATTTTTTTCTCAACCATTTGAAAGTTGCCAAAGATGTGATTATCCACTATGTCTAAATATTTAAATGTATATTTCCTTGTAATATATTTCCCATATAGCCACAGGATGCACATGAACATGAGGAAATAAACATTAACACCATATATCTTTCTAAGCCAAAGATTCTCACTCGAATTTCTCTGATTGTCCCAATGACATCCCTAATAAGTCCAAAATCCTGCTTTGCACCTAGCATGTGTCTTGACTCATCTTTAACCTATTATAAATTAGTTAGCCCTTTCTTATCTTTTGTGACCCTGACATTTTTGAAGTGTAAAAGCCAATTTACTTGAAGAATGTCCCTTCATTTGGTGTAGTTTGTGGTTTGGTCATATTTTATTTTATTTTATTTTTTAAAGATTTATTTATTTGTTCATACAGAACTGGGGTACAGGCCAGAGGCTCAGGGGCAGCAAGAGGCTTCACCAGAGACAGAGTGGGGAACAGAACAGGCAGATCAATGAAGTATACTGCTGAGGGGAGCAGTGGGCAGGCCAGGAGAGGTCTGCCACACCATGTGGTCACCTCCGGGGCAGGCGGGAATCGAACTCATACGGAGGAGGCCTTAGATTCTCAGTGCTGTGCTTTAACCTGCTGCGCCACCAGGGAGGGCCTGGTCATATTTTAAAGAAAGGATAATGTATTCTTCTCAATACATAATTATCAGCAGGTACAGAATGTCGTTTTAACCTGTTACTGGTGCTGTTGGCTTTCATCATTTGGTCAAGATGGGGACTGTCAGGCTTCTCCATATTAAAATTAATTAGCAAGTGCTTTGTGTCACAATATTAAAAAGTATTGATAAATAATCATTAAGATACTAATAAGTATTTTGTCGGGGAGGGACAGTTTAAGATCATAAATATTTGCTTCCTCCTAAACCTTTATTCATTAATTTTAGCATCCATGGATGTATCTTGCCAAAACCAATTATTTTTAAGATGTTTGTTAAATAATTATGTTATCATTGCTTCTACATGTAATATTTGCATTCTAGTATGAGGTAGACTTCTCCATTCTTACTTATGTCAGTATGGATTTCTGCATTCCTGTGAACGAGTTTGATGGACAATCCAATATTTACTATGATGCTCAAACAGGTTCCGATTTTCCCAGTAGGAACCTTTTGAAGGTTCCTCCCATAACTTTTAGCAGCCCCTCCCATATGTGTAAAACTGCCGTACCTCCTGCCATAAGAAATTGCTGGTTCAGCTGATATTTTCCCTGCTGCAGCACTGGAATCAGGGTTAACATCTCTAGAGGTTCCAGTTCCTTTTAGTTGAGAATATTGAGAATTCAACATTTAGGCATTAAAAGTGTTCCATGCTAATGCTAACAGGTGCTATTGATCCCAGTTGCTCTCAGCAGATAGAGCTCTATACACAGACATGATCTATGTCTATCACTGTTTATTTTGGAAACCATTGTGCCAATTCCTCTAAATACAGCCCAACATCAAATGAATTATTCTGGTCTTCCCTTCCCTTCATCTGTACCTCCATTCTTCAACAGGGAGAAAACTGGCTCACACTCTCTTCAGTATGCTTGCTTGCTTAATTCTTTTGGATGCAACTGATTCCCCATCTATATTGGCTATCACCTTGCTCCAGGTGCCTCCGACTCATAATGGTTAGTGCAGATCAAGAGATCTTGGACTAGCTGAAGATTTCTCACCTACGTTATTTGAATGAATGTTGACTGTTTCACTAGTGGGCTTTATGTCATAACTATGAACTTGCTAGCTCTGCAACATTCAGCAAACTAGTTAACTTCTAGTCTCTAAGACACCTCTCTTTGGAGATGCTATCAGCAGGAGAAAGCAGGGCAAGCTGCTGCTTCTTCCTGATTAGGGTATATAGATCTTGAGTGTCGGAGTAAAGGGTGGGAGGAGTTTGAGTGTGGTTGAGGGTAGTAGGTGGTTGGTATCTGCTAGAGGGAGGGAACGAGTATCAAAAGGGAACTTACCTTTATCACCAATTTGCTTAGTTATCCATTGTTCATTGTAGAATGATGTCAATTTGGGGCTTCAGTTTCATTAGTTACAAACTAAGATGGTGTCATAGTCTTCCTTTCATTACAGAATTGTGTGAGGATCAAATGAATTAATATTCCCCAGTGCATGACATGGGAGAAATTTGGAGAATATTTTCCTTCCCCCAGCCCCTTGACAAAAAGAATACATGTTCATTGTAGAAAATACAGATAAGCAAAACTAAGAGAATAGCTGTCACTAGTAATCCCAGGAGGTAAAATAGCAACCATTAGGGAAAGCTCTTATGTCTCTGCTTATTGCTCTTGGGTGTAAAGCACCAACAATGAACTCCCACTTCCTTCCCTCTCCTTGTGCAGAGTGATGACCATGCCCACTCTGAGCCCCTCTAGCAGATTCTTCTGAGTCTTTCACTGGCTGGACCCAGCAGTCCCAGTCCCCACAAGAGTTCAGCAAGCAGCCCAGGTCAGGGAATACACCCTTTAGACCATGCACCAGGTACTCCTCCTGGTGGGCACTTGTGACTGTGGCAGCTTCAGATGAAGCACTTCTTCCTGCCCAGGTACAGAAGGCCAGGGAACAGGTTTCCTAGCTCTTTGTTCAGAAGAGCGGAAGCTGGCTGCAGTCTAGTTTCAGGGAGAAACAGCAGGGGTGGTGGGGGGTGTGGAGGGGGCTCTTCTATTCAAATGCTACTGCCTTGCAGTCTCTCCAGCGCTGAGGTGTTTGGAAGAGGAAATATGGTTCTAGAATGTATTCAGAGAATGGTGGAGGGGGAGCTCTTGCTCCAGGAAATGGATAAGCTTTGATTCATAGGCTTCCCATCCCTTCTGCCCTTCCTTTGATGTTAGTGTTAGCTCATCTGCCTGGTGTTCTGACCGTATGCCTGGCTGCTTTATATTTTTCTCAAAGCTGATGTAATACTATATTGGTGCTGACGGAGGAAAAAGTAGAAAATCCAAAGGAGGCATTACAAGACTGACTCACACAAGGGCTTGGGGGTAGAGGGGACTAGCATAGCCACTGACCCAGCTATAGAAACTAAGATTCTTAGGCACCATTGTCTAGATTACAAAGCCTAAGAGCCAAGCAGATATCAGACTACTATAGGGACTATCTAGAGTGCAATCCCAGAGGTAAAGATACAAGAGGTTGAGCCCATGGTGGACTTTTACCCATGAGGGGATGGGTAACTCTGGGTGTTTGATTTAGAAATTATATTCTTTATTGCACACTACTCCACCCTTCTTTGGGTGGAGTCACTACTTCACCCTCCTTTGGGTGGAGTAGGAAATCTGGAGCCTCCCCTTTTCCTGAGGACTTTATTACACTTCTGTCCACCTGTCACTAGGCAGGTGCTTTTTTCCACCAGCTCTCTCCCTCCCTCCGCAGGGCAGCAGCCTCCTGCCTACCTGTGATTGCTACCATTAAAACTCATCAGTCTAGGGTCTGCTCTGGTGCCTTATCTTTATATCTTCATTTACTTAAAAAGCATTTTAATAGGTGCTAAATATTCTACCCTAAATTGACTTCTCACCATCTATTAATGGTTTGAAATTTCACTATTAAAGATATGTGTCCGGACCATTTCACTCTCCAAAAAAAGTGATTAAAACACATATAACCCTTGACCTTTTAAACATTGTTATGCATTGTTTGATATGAGCGCTTTGGGAGGCTTACATAACTGGATGTGGGGTGGGACATACCCCGGGAAATGGTGACAGGGACCAAGGAGAACTAAAGCCAATAATACCTCAGCACATTCGCTGGCTTCATCATTTTAGCAAGCACTTGAATATAGTTCACTTCTTTGCTTTATTTAAATTCCTCCTTCTTGCCTTCTAGGCCCCTGTCCTTACTCTTTCTCCTCACCAAGCTTAGCAATATCATGATCACCTGGTCTTGCAGTGTTGTGCTGCCAAACTCTGATGAAATCTACCTTTGCCTGCTCTGCCCCTGCACCTGAACAGCTGATTGTGCCTCCCAAAGATGAGGATTGTCTCACATCAACACATGACTGTCATAGTGTCCATATTGCCACATGTAAATTCACTTCATTCCTTTAAAAAAAAAGTAACATATTTTAAAAAATAAAAATGTATATTACAATCTATGAATAAACTATAAATAAGTTGTCAGAAGCTGAAAAAAAACTGAATAGTATTAAAATGGATCACT
>NW_004567131.1:18833713-18881916 GCF_000260355.1 Condylura cristata | reverse complement strand
CCTGAAGCAGCTGCCACTAGCTTTCTAGTGTTGTGTTTTAACCTGCTGCACCACCAGAGAGGGTGTCTGTGAGTTTTTTTTTTTAATAAGATAAATGAGCATTTAGCTACTTAAACCATGGCTCTCCCCCGTTAACGGAACCCAGCCGCCCCAGCGGTGGGAAGCAGTGATTCTTTGAACCTGCTGCTCCAATACAAGTCCGTGTGGCAGTTGCTCCTCAGAGTCAGTAACTGCCATTTTTTGTAATGGACCAATCAGATGCAAGCTATGAGCTGATTGGTGCTAAATGATCCAATCAGACATGTGGGTGGGGCATCCTGAAAGAGGCTATAAATGAGGGTGGGCTGGCACTGAGGAAGCCTCGCCACCAGAGAGGACACGGCAGGCTCGCTGAGGGAAGACCCCATCCTCAGAGAAGCTCCCAAGAAGAGAGCTGCTGCCACCAGCACCTGAATAAAAGAAGCCACTTCCAGCTTCCGGAGGAAGAAGGGGAAGGCTCTGTTCCTAGCCCCAGAAGAAAGAGAAATAGGAGCATCTAGCAGCCGACCCCTGATGTGGGAAGGGAAGCCGATGGACTCTGTCACAGATTGGGCAGCGGTCTTGTCTCTGGCATTGCCTGAAAGGAACACCAAAAGGCCAGAGCCTGGTGTCTCGAAGAGCTGTTTATTGTTGATACAAACCAACTCACAAAGAGCCTTTCACACTGGATATCGCTGACATCGCTTCTGTGGGACCAGTAGTGACCATCACTACTGGCCAGTACTGTCCAGCACTCCTGGTGGCCAGTGGCAGCTGTCACTGACTTGCTCTGGGTGAGAAAACCAGCCACTTGGGGATATAGTTAGTTCTTTGTTTCCCGTTTGTAAAATAACCCCCATGGTTGTTTTTCATGGAGACTGAGGTCTCTTGGAATTGTGCATTCGGCTGAGAAGCCCCAATGACCTGTCCTCTTCAGATAGTCCTTTGTTAGGCTATGACCTTTGGTTTTGGTTTTTGGCTTTTTGGTGACTCTCAGGGCTCAGAGCCTGAGCAAATGGGTGGAAGTTCCACCCTTCCATTCTTTCTCCTGCCTTGTTGCCCTTTTGTAGCCCTGTCTACCCCTGTCTCACTCCCAATATTGTTCCATCTCTATGCAGTTCCCCTCTCATCACCTCTGCAGCTTCGAATGTCATACTTAATACTCCATGTCTCCTTACATTAACTATGGAAGCATATTCTGTCTTTAGAGTATTAAGAAATAGTTGCTAACTAGCCCTCTAGGTATTAGCAAACCTATCCTACTCTCTCCATCTCTTATCACAATAACCTATCCATCGTTCAAAATTTCTCAGGTTTCCCTTGTCAAGGCTATTAACATTGCTATTCTTTCTGTATTCATAACGAAGTCTTTCATGTTTTACTGATATTGGCAGGTCATATATTAATTATATGACATTTTGAAGCAAATGACAGGAAATTTAACACCAAATAATCAGAGAAAGAAAATTTTATTGCTTTAACAGCAACGTTTAGGAAAAGATACAACCTCCCTTGAAGTTTCATACAAATGTATTTATTACTAGGACCTGGTTTCTCTCCATCTTTTAAAATCTGCTTTTCACTGTTTCCACGCTGGCTAAGCTTTCCCTTCAAGAGGCAAGGTGTCGGCAGCTGCTTTAGTCTTTAACTCAAGTTTAAATCCAGTAATTCCAGTGGTAAGAAGAGAAAGGGTCTTCCAAGTAGTCGAATTTGGGGAGTCATTCAGATTGGAGTCATGTGTTTTCATGCCCTTCCTTGAACCTGTTGTCATAAGCAGAGGCTTTGGGTGTATTGATACCTAACCTATACCTGGAGTCTGGCCTGGAACTCAGGAGGGTTCCACAAAACAAAATAAGATGGTCATTAAAAAAAGGGGAAAAGAGGCCCTCCCTGGTGGCGCAGCGGGTTAAAGCACTGCACTAAGAAGCTAAAGCCACTTCCGCATGAGTTCGATTCCCGCCTGCCCCGGAGGAGACCACATGGCGAGGCAGACCTCTCCTGACCCGCCCGCTGCTCCCCTCAGCAGTGTACTTCATCGATCTACCTGTTCTGCTCCCCACTCTGTCTCTGGTGAAGCCTCTCACCGCCCCTGAGCCTCTGGCCTGTACCCCAGTTCTGTATGCACAAATAAATAAATCTTTAAAAAAAAAAGGGGGGGGGAAGAATACGGGGCACCAAAGATAATAAATGCACATTTTAGACCACAAACTTGAATTTCTTAGGGTCTTTTTGTATAAATTTGTAAACTGAGCAAAAGATACAGAGAGCAGTACTAATTGTGACCCAAAAGCAGTGTAATAAATTATTTTAAATGTTACTAGCCAAACAAAACACATCTGGAGGACTGATTTTACTTGAAAGCCACTAGGAAGCAACTATTGTGTATATATTAATTATACATATTGAAAAATAGTGAATAGTATTTATATTTTTATAACTATGTAAACAAATTCCATGGATCCCTGTCATAACCCAGGCAGTACTCAGAGACAGTGTTACTGGTATCAAGTTGCAAAGATTCTCTCTCTTTCCTCTCCACCCATTGCTCAGAGTACAGCTCTGTTTACTGCAAACCCGCATAGCATTATGAATGGTGGATACTGTGGCTTATCCAACTCTCATTCCCTCTTTCTTCCTTACAAATATCTTTTCATTGTTTCCCTTGGTGGTTATCACTAATGTTGTAATTCTTCTCAAAATTCTTGAGATATTTTATTATTATTTGTATTTTTATATGAGGCTGAAGTTTGAAGATTGGGATCTCTGAATGTGGGATTCATTAACTGATTCATTGTAAGTGACCAGACAGGGAGTTCCTAGCTATTAAGTTGGGATCTAAATAAAAAATGAGAGGGTCTTTATTTTTGGATATTGATATCCACACTGGCTACCCTTACCATTTCATTTGATAGCTTGTTAATCGTTTAGATAACTGATTTAATTAATTCATTAATTAGTTTAGGTAAATTTAAATAAGACTCTGGCCTTACATCATAATTTCAACTTCATTGATTGATTGATTATTTATTTATGTTGTAATTTATCTGTGGACAGAAGAGGATATGGGAAACTTTTGACTTTCACATTCAGACTTAAAATTTTCAGTTTTACTCAAATTCCTAAGTTCTTTTATACTTGTTACCCAAGCTAAGAGCTTTGATGGAATTCTACTCAGTGTAGGCTTTCTGTTTTATATTTTTCATTAATTAATACTTTTTCATCTGCTTTTTGCCCTATAGGAAATTGTTGCACTTTACAGTATCTTAATGGCTTCTTTCCAATTCTCTTTAGTGTTGTGAATATAAACCTTTAAAAGAAATTCATTACTATTATCTTAATGGTTTCTTAGAAAGAGGAGGACATAAGTATTCATGTTTAATAGGACACCATTTTAAACCTGAAGTCTCTAAGTTCTTCTTTTTATTAATTGCATAATGATTGATTTTACAGATGTTTTTTTATATACTACTTGTCTTCTACTGATTAACAATTAATTTAATGACCCCTAAACACTGCTATGAACACCCTATGCACATAGACTTTGGTAGAGCAAATTCCTAGAAGTAATGTGTTGGGTTGAATGTTGCTGAAAATTTCCTCTTTGGAGTGTGTGTATTTTTGCAAGGTGATAACTGTCAAGTAGTTAAAAGCATGAACTCTGGGACCAGGCTACTTGGGTTCATAAATCTCACTCTGTGACCTTGGGCAAGTTTCTTAAGTTTCTGTTCTTGTTTTTATAATGGGAAGAAAAGAGAATTAGTATTATCTTTCTGCTAAGGTTGTGAGAAGATTACGTGATTAATTTGATGAGGTTTTTGTCTGATGATATACTCAATACCATTATCTGTTAATGTTGTTATACTAGGTTAAACTTAACTACCATACCAGTTTTATAAAAGTCACAGTTTTGTGTGGGCTAGAGTTGGCATTCTGGCTAGTGCTTTCCCAGATACCCCTGGGGGATGTAAGGTAGTTTGGGCAAAGAAGTGAGCTACACTTTAGGAAGGGAGTTGCAGTTGTCTTGTCCAGGACCCTACCCAAATATAGTCGCTTGAAAGCTACATTGTTAACTGCTGTCTTTCTAGTTTAGACAGTATTTGGCACATAAATGAATAAATACAGATTTCCCCCACTGTGCAAAAGTAGATAGACTATTCCTATAAAAACTTTCATACATAATGGGCCCTCCCTGGTGGGGCAGCGGGTTAAAACACAGCACTAAAAAGCTTAAGCCACTTCTGCATGAGTTCAATTCCCGCCTGCCCTGGAGGTGACCACAGGGCCGCAGACCTCTCCTGACCCGCCCGCTGCTCCCCTCAGCAGTCAATCTGCCTGTTCTGCTCTCCTCTCTGTCTCTGGTGAATCCTCTCACCCTCCGCATCTCTGGCCTGTACCCCAGTTCTGTATGCATAAATAAATAAATCTTAAAAAAAAAAAAACTTTCATACATAAGCTGAAAACCATAAAGCAAAAAAGCGATTACTATTAATTTCTGTGGAAGATTTTTTGAGTGCTCTCAGATCCTCAAAATAACCTACCAAGCTATATCAGCATAAAACACCAAACTTTAAATCACACTGCCATATGATAAAATCAGTAATGATAATATAAACACCCAGCCTATATAAAGACGTTCTCAAGAAGGAGCTGGGCAGAGCCCCTCCTACTGCTCAGGGTGCTATAAAACCCAAATTGATCACTCCTGCTTTGTGCCTGTTGTAAAAGTGAAAATTGTCTTCAGATTTTTCTCTGCTGTGAAAAGCAGGTTTTCAGTCTAGATCTGTCATAAAAGCAAAGTAGGAGCAGGATAAACATTCAAAATAAATATATGTAATGAAGACCTGAATGAAATGATGAAACCAGTTTTATTTTTCTCTTTAATTTCTTCCTGTCACCCTCAAACCTTCAAGGAAGTCTATACAACCTTTACACCCTAGCTTTACAGTGAGTGGGATGGGAGGGAGGGGGATGAGTCTTGTGAGGGAGGCTTCAGGGAGTCATTGTGCCTGAGGGAAATTTAGCCCCAGGGGTCAGGAGCAGAGAGGAAAGACACACTTGATTTCTAGCACACACAACCTACCCTCCTCCCCCCACTCCCCCAATATGGTGAGGGGCCCTGCTAAGAGTCTGGACTTCCTATTGCTGATACGTGAGGCATTTACATTGTTTGTACTTGGGTTTTAAACAGAGAATGATCTTTTAAGACTGGGAAGTCAGGGATATCTGAATTAGCACAGGACCTTCTGTAAGGTAGCCTCTAAATAAATTGCAACTTTTTATATGTCATTCTCCATTTTGGTAAAGATTAAAATAAAATATTTGATTCTGTTTCCAGTCTTCCTCAAGTTATCTCTGACTTTGCATATTATGCGTTGTAGATATGATTCCCCATTCTAACATGCCAACAGATAATTGTTAGGTTGATGAGACTCAGATACCAGACATGGTAGCAGGGATCTTGGACTTTCAACCAGCCCTTCTCACTGGTAAAACCTCCTATTAGTCTCTTGAAATTTCACAGAATAGTTTTTTGCCCTCTGGAAAATGGAGATTAGTGCTATAATATCTACCACCTGTCTGGGCTTAAAAGCACATCTTGACATTAAATTAAAGGAGAGAGTAAACAGATGGGTAATAGACCTTGAAATCTTGACCCAAAAGTTACTATTAATGGTAAAATCATTATAGTATAATATTTCTCTAAGGCTTCTAGCAGATGCTTGTATAAGGAAAAATAACCACTTTTGAGCATTTTGTCTTAGAAAAGGTTATAACTTATTACTACTATTTACCAGTAACATATTAATATTAAAAATAAAATATCTATGTTCAAAAAGGGATTTTCCAGATTTAAGTAGTACATGTATTTAGTAGTAGGCAGTACACACATTTTCACACATGCATAAGTACTAATGGTTCATGTTGAGTTTTTTTGGTCTTGTTGAAAGTGAATCAAGGACTTAGCATGGACAGTAAAACACCAAATTCACAAAGTCTCATTTACAGTTGCAAAAGGGACAATATAGAACCTGAAGCCAGGAAACTTGTTTCAGGGAAGATTCAGAAAAGATCCAGAAAAGTCTTTGTGATATCAAGCCCAAACATGGAACTCTCCAGACAAAAGATTCAAATCTACTTCTTATTTTAATAAAGAAACTGGCTAGAGTTGAGGGCCCTCTCAGAGGGTCTCCATTTGTGACATAACTGGGTGGTTTTATTCTTGTGTGGGGAATAAATATTTGAAGGGGGTAATTGAAGAAGGATATGCTTCTGTTATGATGTTATTGATACCTGGGCTGATGCTATTATGGTGGATGCTATCAGGCTACATTATCTTTATGCCTCCAACGTAACCTGAAGCAACTGTCTATTGACTTGGCACTACCTTACACAGAAGTGTCTGTCCTGCCTGGGGACTGTAATCCAAGCCAACCACATACCTCACAGACGGTTTTCTTTAGCTACTGATAGCATCCAGGAAGGAAGAGCGTGAAATTGCCTGGGAAGGGTGCTTTCTAAAGGGGTTTAGCTTCTGAGTGACTCTCAGAGGATGCTATTGCCTAAATCTGTTTAGAGGCAACCACTAGACTGTCCTCTTCAGGCAAGGAAATAGTTTCTATAAGGAAACTGGAGGTGATCTGAACCTCTGGGCACTTTTTTCCCCTCTTTGAATTTTGCAATGTTTCACTGCAGATCATGTCCACTTGGAAAGCAAGACTCACTAAAAGACTGAAGCTTCCATCTAGGAGGATGCACCCATTTCCATGCTCAGCTCTACTTACCTGTTTTGGACACACAAGAGAGAATGCTCCCTTTGAACAGCCTAATGTTGCTGATACTCACTCCACTGTCTATGTTCAGCCCATGGCCAAAGTGGGTCGACAGTCAAGTCACCTGAAAGTGGAAGAAAGACCTCCAGAGAAAAGGAAAGTTTCTGGCATGCATTTGGAGAGAAATGGCAGTGCAAATAGGAATGCAAGTAACCACACCGTTGTCCAGATGAATGAAACCCCTGAGAATTTGCCTGCATCCCTGGATGGTAAATTGGACTGTGAAGCAGTTACTTTTCAGACTTCTATTCCTAGACCATCAATTATTGAAATGCCAATGGTAAGTATTCCTGATACTATTGTAGAAGGTATGCCTTCAGGAAACAAACTAGTTTAACATTACTAGCGAGTGAGACATTGAAGGGAAATCTTACCAGTGAGAAGAAATGTGTAGTATTTTCAATCCTGAAAAAGTTGTCAAAGGCCGTGAAGGGAGACAATGACAATAAGTACTGGAGCCTGAACAATGGCCAAAATTGACCTTTAGCTAATTGACCATGGTGCTTTTCAGCCAACTCTGTTTCCATAAAAGATTAGCAATAGAACAGTCTGAGGAGGCATTTTTATAAAACTGCTTTGTGAATTTATTAATATGGGGAAAAAAAACAGAACATGAAAAGTTTGATTATAGTATTTTCTAAGAAACTGCTTCTACTTAAAATGAATCACATGATATCAAGGCAGTCTGGGAAACTTTGGAAATGATGATCACTATATGCATAGTACTAAAGAAAGGAACTGCTTTCTATAATGATTCATAACTTGAATGTTTTAGTGATGATTTTCTGACAAATTATTTGAAAAAAAGGTGCTGCTGATTTTAAGAGGTAATGTCTTGAACAAATATTTATCTGTTTTCTTTTGTTGAATTTTAATTGTTGAATATTCTCATTGGATTGAGCTGTACAAATATTTCAAAGTTTTGATCAATGCAATTTGGGAGGCAGTATAGAGGCGAGGTGTCCTGAAGGATTTTTCCAAGTATATCCCTTAGGACCAGATTTAAAATAACAAGAGGTCTTTTGGGATACATTACCAAGATATTTGGAGTTACAAAAAATTATCTTTTCCTCATCTAGTTGTTGTCTGACTCAGCAACTTGAATTCAAGAAGCATCATTAGCAATGGAAACAGCCAGACAACAAAGATTGGGTTAACCTAATTTCTTAGGTTTGAAAGATTGGGTTAAAATTTATTAGACTTGAAAGAGTAGGTTAAATGAAAAGTTTTTTTTTTTTTTTTACATTCTATAGGTTTATTAATGTTTGAAACTTGGCTATATTGCCTACATGCTTCTATTTTGAGTTTGTAAAGAGGACTTCCCCAACCTTCTCCTAAGGCAAAAATAATTTCTTTTATAACAGTACTGTCAAAATCCCAAAATAAATAAACAAAAAGCAAAACATTTGGTGATCAATTTTAATTAATACCCATATCCATTTAAGATATTTAGTTGTATAGTTAGCTGAGAGGACATCATGGCTGTGTATCTGTTGCCTGTTAAAGGAACTGATGGTGGATTGTTTTAATGAACTGGAAGTTTTTCTGCACAGTACAGATTCCAGGAACCTGGAGCCTGCCCTATGTTTCTTATTACAGCAGCAAATACAAAAAGTTGATTTTATCTTTCTGTTTTAATGGCACATGTGACACAGGGGCTTAAAGCAAAATGTGTATTCAAATTTAATTATTAAACACAGGGGGTAACATCTATATATATTGTCCACTTGGCTACAGAGGTGAGACAGATTTGAAATGGAAACAAGCACTGTTGAAAGGCTGAATAAAGTGTTTTAAAGACACACACACATAAACAATTCATAAGAAAGTTGAAGTCGTCTGAAAGGTACAGTGCAAGGGAGGTAAAATTTGAGATTGGTCTAGGAGGTTTAGGATTTTTAGAGGCTAAGATAAAGGGGAGGATGTTGCAATAAAAGGGAACTGTACCAGAACCATGGGTGTAGAAGAATTTAGTATAGGAATGATTTCATCTGATTGGAGAGAGTTAGTGAGATAGTTGGAAAGCTACAAGGTAAGGGGGGATGTCTTCAATGCTGTAGTAATTTAGTAGGCAGTAGTGAAGCTTTGAGCATTTTTAGCAGAGTAACAACAAACTTGGAATTTCATACTGGGAAAACAGATAGGTAGTCATATAGAGTGGATTAGGCCTTGGGAGATGAGTTGAGAGGTCGTTGTAAACATCCCAGTCTTAAGATAGTCAGGAAAGGAGCAGCAGAAATATAAGGTGGGTGGGTGGGTGGGGGCAAAGAATAAAAGCCTCAAAGGCATATCCAATGCAGCCTTTGACTAGGGATCCAGACTGGGTAGGGAGGGAAGTGAGACCAAGCTGGAAGAGATGAAGTGAAAACATCTTTAAGTGGTAGGGTATGTGGGAAGACCTTTTCCCTTATGTATTCTTCTAAAAAGTCTTAAGTCTTACATTTAGGTTTTTGATCCATTTTAAAATTAATTTTGTATACAGTGTAAGAGTCTAAATATATTATTTGCTGCTATATATTCAATTTTCCAAAACCATTTGTTGAAAAGACTGACCTTTTTCTTTTTTTAAAGATTTATTTATTTGTGCATACAGAACTGGGGTATAAGCCAGAGGTGCAGGGGCGGGTGAGAGACTTCACCAGAGACAGAGTGGGGTACAGAACAGTTAGATGGATGAAGTATACTGCTGAGGGGAGTAGCAGGTGGGTCAGGAGAGGTCTGCCACTCCATGTGGATCACCTCTGGATCCAGGGATCAAACTCACACTGAAGTGGCTGAGCTAGCTTGCAGTGCTGTGTCTTAACCCGGTGTGCCACAGAGAGGGCCCAAGACTGCCCTTTTTCTATTGAATGGTCTTGACCATTTGACCTCCTGTCAAATATCATTTGGACATATATGTGAGAGTTTATTTCTAGGCTCCCTATTCTATTCCATTGGTCTATATGTCTGTGCCAGTAGCACTTCGTTTTGATTACTTGCAACTTTGTAGTAAGCTTTGAAATCAGAAAGTATGAGACCTCTTACTTTATTTTCTTTTCAGATTGCTTTGGTTTTTTGGGTTCCCTTGATTTCATATGGATTTTATGATTGTCTTTCCATTTCTGCAAAATAAATCACTGGGATTTTGGTATAGATTGTACTTGATTTATAGACTGCTTTGGGTAGCATTGAACATAGTTTGTCACTGCATTCACTTGTGTCTTCTTTGATTCTTTTCCCATAATGTTTCATAATTTACAGTGTACAGTCCCTTCATTTCATAGGTTGTATATTCTTAAGTTCTTTAATCTTTTTACTGCTCTTGTAAATGGAATTGTTCTTTATTTCCTTTTCAAATATTTCATTGCTAGTATATAGAAATGCAGTTGTATTTTTTTGTTCATGATGTTTTTCTCCTATACATGTAAATTTGTGAATTCTAGTATGCATGTGTGTGTGTACATGCACAAAACTATAGTTTTCTACATATAAGATTATTTCATATATGAAGAGAGATAATTTTACCTCTTTCTTTTCAATAGGGGTGCCTTTTTTTCTTATCTAATTGCTCTGACTGGACTATCCAATACTATTCACAACACAATAGTGTGTTGTCTAGAAAAAGCAGAAATGAACATCCTTGTTTATTTCCTGTTCTTAATGCATTACATGGATTAGCTAATTTGATATTTCTCCTCTTTATAGTGTTGGTTTCTGGTAATCCCAATCATTCCTTTGCTCAAAGCCCTCTGATGGCTCTTCATTACCCTCACAGTAAAAGCCAAGTTCTCACAATGTCCCACAGATTCTGGACAAAATATCCTTACTGCCTTTTTGAATTAACCTCTTACTGTTCTTCCTGATGAGGAAACTAGGACTCAGTGAAGTTAAACATTTGATCCAATTCCTCTTTAAGGGTCACTCCTCCAGAAGACTGGGAAACTCATCAGTCTCAAAGCATGACTTCCTTCGATAACTGTGAGTTCAGGCTACCAATACCTAAATAATGTTTATTGTGTCTTCCTATCTAGGCTCCATGCCCATCCTTCCTCTTTTCTTGGCACAATATTTAATACTTGGGGTAGTTTAATTAGTTGGGTTTCAGCTTTCTTAGTTAGAATCAGATTCCAGCTATGTGCTATACCAATGCCATGTTTATTACAATTTGTTGTTAGGGAGACTTCTAGATACCTATTTACAGAAAAAATTTTGGAAAAGTTCACCTTTGTAAGTGGAAAATCATTCAACAGAAGAATTTTTATTTTCAATATCTTAAAGTTGTCAAAGTCAGGCTTTGGGTGTGTCAGCTATAGAAGGCAGAGCTGCTTAGAAGCATACTATGAATGTGTGTGTAAACATCTGCAACCTCTCACCCCTCCCATCTGCATTCCTCTTACTTAAGGAGCAACTCTGCTGGGTTACTTTTTCTAGTATAGACCAGTTTTCCTGCATTTTTTTTTTAAAGAATGAATTCTCTTTTTCTTATCTATCCAAATAGGAAAAAACAGAATTCTATGTTAGCAAAACATGTATTAATGAAACCCTTTGCTAGGCAAATGGTTTGTTATAAAAATTATATTAATAGAAAACAATTTTCAAATGTTGGCCCTTTCCCAAGCAAAATCATTAATTGCCTCTCTTCTCTAAAAAAGGATGGTACCTAATAAATTAGTGGGCATCACCTCCCATTCCCCTTTAAGCACTGATGATTTCTTATGTGAGTTTTCTATTTTCAAATGATGTGGACATAGTGGTGTGTTAGTGCACAATATACCTAGTATCCTCAGACAGGAGTTTTCCAATCCAGATATTTAGTTGCATCCTAACTGGAAAAGAGACAATTTCTTGGCCTCTCTTCCAATGAAATAAAATAAAACTGTGAAAATTTACATTGTACAGCTTTGACACTGGAAAACATCCGTAAAGGACTTTAAAGAAAGGCAAAAAGCAGACTTTCCAGACACCTTAGAGCTGAGGGGCATATATATTCAATACTAGGAAATAAAAGATGATTATACAAGTTCATCACATTTGAAAGCATCATTTCATATGTTGTTACCCCTACCATACTTCAAATAAGAATAATAAATATTTTCTAAGTAGGCATTGACATGAGGAGAGAGGTACAAAAAGAAAAACATCCACCTATTTTTTAAGCGGCACCTATTTCTAGCTCATCAGAAAGAATATGGCAGTCTTTCCATGACCTTGTTAATCCCTTGCCCTCATTTGCACAGGTGGGAATAAAAGAGCAGGTTTTACTTTGTTCATAAATAGTGATCTGGATCCTTTAACCAAGGATGAGCCACCAAGAAGATTCCAGTTAATTAACAAGACCATTTTCCCAAAATACCTTCTCTTGTCCATCCTCTTGATTATATAAATGCAGTTGTACTTCGGTTTAAAAGCATTCCATTATTTACTCATGGATATGCTAGAAATTTTAAACTTTCTTGAGCTCCAGGAACTAAAGGGGCTAATTAAATTAAATGTGCTATATAAATTATGGGAAGTTGGAGATTTCTTTCCAGCCAAGAACATCTGTTAACATGATCTACTTTAGCTTTGCCCTCATAGTTCCTCCTTTCCAAAGAAAATAGTGCTCATCAAGTTAACGCTTTTTCCAATATGATGTTGACATACTTGGTTTTGAAATTCCACACCAAAGAAGGTGAGAGTTTGGAAATTTGAGGCCACTAGAGGATAGGATAGTTTTTACAAAGAGCATAAGACCTGCACTGGGAAATGTTTATAATTTTTTTGGTAGGAAGTTAAATTTAGGGCATCCCCATATTCAATTAAATAGAAAATGATGATACAAGCAAGTATTAGAACTTAATCACATGAGCATGATTTCCCCTCAAAGGGCCACCTGTATAAGGAGAGTCAGTTTCTGTAACTTAACACATCCAGTCTCAACGAACAGGGGAATAAGTTGTATTTCACATTCTTTGTTATTAATGGTAAGTCTTGTACAGCAATTTGCAAGTGATAAACATTTTAAAAAGTTAAATATTTTATTTTTTATATAAAAGTACTTTGTTGTCATTAAAATTTAAAAGTGACATATGCTCACTCTTAGAGTTAATCAAAATTATTGCTTTACAAAGTCACATATGTATGTTTACTAATTTTTAGTAAAGGCATCAGTAATTCACAATGGGAAGACATAGTCTCTTTAATAAATGGGATTGGGAAAACTTTATCTACATGCAAAATAATGAAATTAAATTCCTTCCTTATATTAGATACAAAAATTAACTCAAAATTGATTAAAAACTTATAAAGCCTGAACTATAAGTCTTCTAGAAGAAAATATAAAGACAAATTTCCTTGAGATTGGCTTTGGTGATGAGTGTTTGGACATTAAAAGCAAATATCACAAAAACAAAGGAGAAACAAGTGGAATAAACGCAAACTAAAAAAGTTTTTTACAACAAAGGAAAACCATCAACAAAGTGAAAATCAACTAAAGATTGGGAGAAATTTATAAACCATATAATTGAAAAGGCATAACATTCAAAATATAGAAGGAACTCATATTACTCACTACCAAACAAGCAAACACAGGAAATAACCTGACTGCAGAACGGGCAAAGTCCTGAAGAGATATTTCATCAAAGAAGACACAAATGGCTAGTAGGTATATGAAAGATGTTCAATACCACTAAGCATTTAGATATCAAAAAAATTTATAAAGAAAAGGTTAACTTCACAGCAGAATAGTTGGAATAGTGGTATTGCAAATTGACATGAGTTATTTTGAGCATTAAAAATTGTCCAGTAACTATGGTGATGGCACATGGGTGATTTGGTGATGGGAAGCCCACGGAGATTACAACTGAAATGGAAAAAGGCACAAAATGACGTAAAAATAAACTATTATATTATTTTAAAAAGTTGTCCAGTAAATGATGGGAGGCTCCAAAAATTAGATGCAGGTAGGGCAGCTATATGTCTGCTCATAACTTGTTCCTTGGTGCTATGTCATAATAAAAAGGTCTCTCATGAGGGCTGCCAAAAGTACATGCTGGCTCAAAAAGTGGCAGATTCCTGGATTCTGTATTCTGTATTCTGGAGAAGTTCTGTGATTTCTGTCCTTTTACATAATAGTCCTTTTCATGAACACAGCAGTATGTAGGAATGGGACAATACTCTAATGGCAACCCAGAAAATTTTCTAGTCAAATGGAGTGAATGATTTCTGTTACAGGTGCATCCAAGACCAAATGGAGCTCAAGATCAGGATGCTATCACTGAGGAGTTGGATTTCTGAACTTGCCACATTCTTATACAAGTTTCCTCCTTCTATTTGAAAATAGAACTTTCCTATGTAGTTATTCTTTGGGGTATAGGAATACTCAACATATTTTCCATATAAATGAATAATACTAGCATTCACAGACGATCCTTTTCCCTCCTCCCTTGAGCCCCCAACAAACCTATTAAGTCATACCAAGTGCATAGAAATGTCCTGTACTTCAATTTTTAAAGGCAAAAATGCTTAGCAATCATGTACCTTTACTACCATTCATATCATAAGTAGAAAATGATTTCCAAGTCTGGTATGATAATAAGTGAGTCCCCCAGTTCAGTTTTGACTAGCTTCATTTGAAGCCCCAGCTGTAGCCTCCTCTGAATGCAGACTCCTGATTATCTTTTTTCAAATATTAACTTACTACCCCTGAGTGTAAGATTCCAAAACTTTCTTTGCTTTCAAAAAGGAACACTAGGAAACTTGTCCTAGACACTGGCGTTTGGATATGTTTAGGTGATGATGGGATACTTGGGGCTTCTTTTGTCTTCTCATCCTTTGATTAGAAGACAAGTTTATAAGTAAAAGAAAATAAACATGGCAGAGCAGGAAGGCATGAAATCATGTGGCTTACTGAGGATGCTGTGGATATATTTCAAGTCCAATTATCTCAAAATTATTACACCAGTGTCTTCGAAAATAATTATAAACTATTTTAACAAATCTCCCTGTGAAATTCTAAAGGAATTTCAAATTCAGCATGTGCAAAACTGGCCAATATTTCCTTCTTAAACCACCTAAGAAAAACTTAAATATAGACAATGTGAAAATGTATTATGTCACTTAATAGCAAGCCCCAAGGGAAGATGACCTCAGGACTGATTGATTCAGCAGTGTATGGAAGCCATCTATTTTTTTTTTTTAAAGATTTATTTATTTATTCATACAGAACTGAGGTACAGGCCAGAGATGCAAAGGGTGAGCGGATTCACCAGGGACAGAGTGGGGAGCAGAACAGGCAGATTGATGAAGTACACAGCTGAGGGGAGCAGCGGGCAGGCCAGAAGAGGTCTGCCACGCCATGTAGTCACCTCTGGGGCAGGCAGGGATCGAACGCATGTGGAAGTGGATTAAGTTTCTTAGTGCAGTGCTTTAACCCGCTGCGCCACCAGGGAGGGCCTGGAAGCCATCTTTTAATAGCTATGTCTGGCTTTTGCAATAGACTGTGAACAGCCTGAGGGCAGCAATTATTTATATTTTTTCTGTTTATATATTTTGGGTGACATTCAGGAAAATGCCTGGCATGTAGAAGGCAATTACAAATATTTATTAAGTATGAATCTATGAAATAAAAATTAGGAGTGAGGTTTATGGAACATGAGCATTCATACATGCTTTTCACTGAAACTATGTTTACAGTAGTATTGCCATTATTTTTGTGATCCATTTGTTTCAGAAATAGATGAAATGATTGAAGATTTTATAAGGGTGTAGGTGCCAAGATAATTTTTCCCCTTGTAGAATCAACTACTTATTACTTAGGTATGAGACCAAAAAAAAAAAAAAAACCAGGAAAAATTATCTTGCCATGAACTCAGCCAGGGGAAGCAATTTTTGGACTGTCTGTCTAGTCCATTTTCAAGACTCCTTGGTGATTTCCCACATGGTAAGAACTAACCCTTTATGTTTCTGTTTTCCTGTTTGCAAAACAGGGACAAGGAGAATTCTTCATCATTTTTCTAGTGGATTGGGAAGAATGATTATATAGCACTTTATTTTTTTTAAGAATGTATTTATTTATGCATTAAGAATTGGGGTATAGACCTGAGGTACAGGGGTGGTAAGAGTTTTTACTAGAGGGGGAGCAGAACAGGCAGATCGATTAAATACATTGCTGAGGGGAACAGCGGGCAAGACCGGCGAGGTCTACCACACCATGTGAGTCAGCTCCCTGGCCAGGCATCCTACTCATACTACAGCACCTGCTGTGGCTAGCTTCACAGTCCTGAACTTTAACTGGCTGTGCCATCAGGGAGAGCCCTATATTTAAACATTGCAGGAAAAAATATAGAATGTTAACACAAAAAATGATATCATCATAAGGGCAACAGGAGAAAATAAAGGAATCTGTTTATCCCATTCTTTCTGTGACTTTTTTAATGAAAAATTGTAATTTAAAAATATATCTATTTTGCATTGTTCTTCCTTTTTGTGTACAATGTTTGCTTTTTCCTCTCAGGTGTAGTCCCCATAAAATTACTATCAACTTACCCATATACCATCACCATTGTCCCTTATGCTTTCCCCTCCCCTGTTTTGATTCTTCTGCTTCCCTCTCCTCTGCAGAATGTCTTTGATTTATAGTTACCTGTTAATTTTGTTAATATAATTATTCTTTTTTCCTGATCCCTTATTTGGTCCCCCTACATTGCTCATAAGTGAAACCATCTGATATTTATTTCACTGAGCATAATCCCTTCCAGCCCCATCCATTTGCTATGAATGGCACAAGTTAATCTTTTTGATCGCTGAGTAATATTCCACCATTTATATATTTTACATCTTCTTGATCCAGTCATTTTTTTAAAAAGATTTATTTATTTTTATTCATACAGAACTGGGGTACAGGCCAGAGATGTGGAGGGCGAGAGGATTCACCAAACAGAGTGGGGAGCAGAACAGGCAGATCGACGAGGTACACTACTGAGGGGAACAGTGGGCGGGTCAGGAGAGGTCTGCTGCGCCATGTGGAGCTCCTCTGGGGCAGGCAGGGATCGAACTCATGCGGAAGTGTCTTAAGCTTCTTAGTGTTGTGCTTTAACCGGCTGCGCCACCAGGGAGAGTCCCATATCCAGTCATCTTTTTTGGGGCATTTGGAATTGTTTCTATTGCAGCACTATTTTAAATGGTGCTGCAATAAATATAGAGGTACAGGTATCCTTTCGAATTGATATTTTGGGTAGAATCTAATTGGGTAGAATCTAATTGTCGTTTTAGCTCTTTTGCCCATATTTTAACTGGATTGTTTACTTTGTTGTTGTTGAGTCCTAAGAGCATGAGCTCTTTGTAGATAGCTGTGATCAGTCCCTTATCAGTAGTATTGTGTGCAATAATTTTCTCCCAATCAGTGGGGTGTCTCTTTGTTTTAGTCATGTCTCTTTGCTGTACAGAAGCATTTTAGGCTTATGTAGACCCAGATGTTCATGTTTTCCTTCACTTTCTTTGCTTTGGGGGATATGTCAGTAAAGATGTTACTGAGATGTGTGTCGTGTACTGTTCTGCCTGTATTTTCTTCTATGTATTTCATTGTTTCAGATCTGAGTCCAACTCCTTTATCCCACTTGAGGTGGTTTTTGTGTATGGTGTGAGGGTAATAGTCTAGCTTTATTCTTTTGCATGTGGCAATCCAGTTTTCCCACCACCATTTATTGAACAAGCTCTTCCTGCGATTTTAATACATGGGTAATATTGTTCACATGAAAAAGACACTGAACTGCATCAAAGACACCATCAAGATGAGTTTAAAATTATTTTCCCAATTCAGACTTTGTAATGCTTATAACTGATTTTTTTCTTATTCGCAGAGAACTTAATACCTAAAACATATTATTAGTCTGCTTGATTATGAAGCATATGGCTTTACATTATATAAGTTAGTTACTTGCTAAATCTGAGGTGAGAACCAGTGGTTTACATATACTATTTAAGTTAGAGAGTGTTGAAGAAGAAAAAAAGTAATGTGATTTAATGAAGAACAAATTATTTCTTTTTTTTAAGAATTTTTTATTTGTGCATATTTAAGAACTGGGATACAGGCTAGAGTTGTGGGACTGGAGGTGAGATAACTCAACAGTGCTTCCTCACAAGACAGTGAGGAACAGAACAGACAGATTATTGAAGTACACTGCTGATGGGAGCAGTGGGTGAGACAGTAGAGGTCTGCCATGCCATGTGGGTCACCTTCCTGGCCAGTGATTGAATCATGCTGCAGTGGTTGGGATAGCTTCACAGTGCTAAGACTTAGCTCAAGAACAAATATTTAAAAAAAATATTTTTTTTCCTTCTGTGTTTTCAGGAATTGTTGTGAAGTCTAACTTTGAAGTTTTAGTCTTTGTTCATTTCTCAATTCAACAAACTTTACTGGCTTTCAAGAATGAAGCCCTAGTTGCCTGTGAGCTGTTTACTTACTGGGAATGGAGTCAGTAAAATAAGCAGCAGCAAAATAACAGCGTGCCAAAATGGCATTAACATTTATCTCATTTCTGTACCTTAATGTTAAAGGCATTTACACAACTGTGTACTTTTTCTTTGTTATCTAATAAAATTTCTGTAAGCCCCAATTGGATCATTTATATATTTCTCATATCATAATCTCAAAAGTTTCCCATTTTGCTGTCTCCTTAACTCCCTGTTTCCATGCTGTCCATTTTCATTCTTGTCTACTTTTTGTTTAACTAATTCTTATGCTTCATCATTTCTGCTGTTAAAAGAGTCTGAGGTCATTCATTCAGTCTTCCATTCACCTCTCAGTTGTTGCACCAAGGACTCTGTTCCTGGAGTTTCCACAAAATGAGAAAGTCTGATCTCATTCTCCTAAGGAGCTTGAATTCTGGCCAACAGAGACAAAACCCATAAGCTCATGAGTAATGATAGGTATATGGAATCAACACTCAAAGCAGAGTCTCAAAGCAAAGGAGGTAGTGACCAGGTGAGCAAAATAGATAAAGATATTTTTAGGAGCAAGTAGCTGAGAACCTGACTCCAGTTGTCTTAGTGGCCATTTCTTATCTCACATAGCTAGAAGTCCAGCGGTCAGTGACTCACATATTTGCTGAAAGAAGCAAAGGGACAGTATTGCGAAAGGACAGTGTTTTCTCCAGCACACGCTTTTACTGTGGCAATTTGAAGGATCTTGCACCCCTCCCCCAGAGCATACTGTTTTTTCAAAACAGATGATTAGATAATTTTTATTGAAAATTTTACCAAGAAGTTAAGGGAAAGGAAACACATATCGTGTTGAATGTTCACAGAGCACCATATTTTCTTTTTCAATGCATTTTGCTGGCACCTGCACTGTTCTGTTTTTTTTTTTTTCTTCCCCCAACTAATCTGAGTATGCATAGCCACAGTAGCAACCCAGCCCAGACTTTTAACTTCAGATAATTTACTAAGTTTGCATTCCTTGATTCTCCCAACCAGACCAGACTGCTAGTCTGGAGGTCCCAGGCAAGGCAGCTAGGGCAGGCATCACCCCAGTCTTCTCTTGCCCCCACTGCAGGCATTGTCAGAGAGACACCAGCACAGCCCAGCTCCTTAATGCCTTCTTCAGGCCTTTGTAACAAAATATTCTTGTCCAGGGTTAATTTAATTTTTAAAAACATTTATTTTTTATTCATGCATACAAGAACTGGGGTACAGGCCAGAGGTGTGTATGTGTGAGAGAGAGAGGATTCACCAGAAATAGAGTGGGGACTCAGATTATTTTTAAAATCCATATTTGCTTTAGAGGGACCCACTAGTCCATAATTATGAGAGTTCTTTTTTTTTTTTTAAAGATTTATTTATTTGTGCATATAGAATTGGGGTACAGGCCAGAGGCTCAGGGGCAGTGAGAGGCTTCACCAGAGACAGAGTGGGGAACAGAACAGGCAGATCGACGAAGTACACTGCTGAGGGGAGCAGCGGGCGGGTCAGGAGAGGTCTGCCACGCCATGTGGTCACCTCCAGGGCAGGCAGGAATCGAACTCATGCTGAAGCGGCTTTAGATTCTCAGTGCTGTGCCTCAACCCGCTGCGCCACCTGGGAGGGCCAAGAGAGTTCTTAATTTAGAGTTTCTGTACTTCTTATGCTTTTGGGTGTCACAGTCTTTCCTACATGGCCATCTGAATATATTCATGGCCTGGACACATTTAGAATCATTTTTAAAATTTACTAATACTGGGCCCTCCCTGGTGGCGTAGCGGGTTGAGGCACAGCACTAAAAAGCTAAAGCCACTTCAGCATTAGTTCAATTCCCGCCTGCCCCAGAGGTGATCACATGTTGTGGCAGATCTCTCCTGATCCGCCCGCTGCTCCCCTCAGCAGTGTACTTCTTAGATCTGCCTGTTCTGCTCCCACTCTGTCTCTGGTAAACCTTCTCACCCTCTGCATCTCTGGCCTGTACCCCAGTTCTGTATGCATAAATAAATAAATCTTTAAAAAAAATTTACTAATATTGAAACTAATACTCCCAGAAAATTATAGCTTCTCAGAACTTGGGTTACTGTAACATATATTAAAAGCAAACAAACAACTTTCTCTAATACTTCTAGTGTACATTAGGAGTTAAGAACCACTGTTCTATCTCATGGAGACTGAAAAATTTGTGAAAATCAGAAACTAAGCCTTTCTAATGAAATAGGCAATGAAAATCCCTAATCAACATTATGCAAAAACTTCTTTATTGTTCTGCCCCCAGTATTTTCTAAGACCCTGAGGCCAAACAATGCCCATTAGCAGGTGTGAAAGATTCCTGGTAATTTTCCCTTAAAAGAATGACAGAACAAAGTAAGGGTAAAGGAAGTTTCTGTGATGTAGTAAGTGTTTTTAAATAACCACTTCACGCTCAGTAAGCCATGCCTTGTATAATCTCTTTTGAAACTTAAAACAAAAATTTCCTAGGTTATTAGCACTTTATGTAGACTTTATTTTTCCCTCCTACCTTGCAAATAGAATCTGTGGTACCCACCAAAGAGTAGGCTCAATACATATTTATGTACTTGGTGATTAATAGCGATTCTTTTAACACTCACCTGCAAGTTCCAAAACTTGCCTCAGTAGGAAACAGATGGTTTAAGAAAGGGAACAAGGAAGAGAGAGGCAGGAGGCCTCTCCGCCTTCTATAGGGCTAGTTCCAGCCAAATTCTTTCAACTAAAGATCTTGCTGTTTTTCCTTTGTTAGGGATAGTATCAGGAAAAGATTCTGTCTGCTTTGAGAAGTCCTCAAGGATAACAGTGTATCTTTGATTGCTGGGGGTTTTTCCCTCTGACTTTCTGTACATGACATATCATTAGTGAGGTCATATTCACATGTCACCATCTCCCCAGTGAAGGCACTAGATGTTGTTTCCTATATCCTGAGGATGTCCCTCAATCTCCTGATCTTCATCAAGGGAATTTTGGAGTTTCCCTATTTGGCTTATAGAATAGTTTAATCAGAGTTCTCCAGGGAAAAAGACCCACCCAAGAGGGTGTGGTGTGGTGGTGGTTTGTGTGCACATGTGCCTGTGTATCTATTCCTCTCACAATATCTTTGTATCTCTCTCTCTCTCTCTCTCTCTCTCTCTCTCTCTCTCTATCTATCTATCTACCTACCTACCTATCTATCATCTGTTAGTAACTATCTCTACATGAAAAGAGACTTTTAAGGAATTAGCTCATGAACTGTGTGGTTGAAATCCACTGGAGAGGCCAGGAAACTGGAAGCTCAGGCAAGTCTTGATACAACAGCATTGAGGCAGAATTCTTTTTTCTTCAGGAAACTTCAGTCTTTGTTCTTACAACCTTTAAGTGACTGGAATAGGCCCACCTGCATTATGGGATGTGATCTCCTTTACTTAATGCAAACCGTTGTATGTGTTAACCACTTCTACAAAATGCTTTCATAGCAACATCTACATTAGTATTTGGTTAAGTGGTTGGTATCAAGAGTCTAGCCTACTTGACACATAAGACTGTCACAAAAAGTTTCTATGGCCACCCTGGTTAGGCATGATTAATAGAGTTTGGTTTATCATAAAAATTTTGTGTGTATTTATCAGTGTGTATATGTGCTTATGTTCTCATGCACTCACACTCTGACATCTTTTATTGTTTATTCTTTTTCTTTCTAGCCTTTTGATAATGTCATAAATAGTTTTTGAACTAGAAACTTCAGCTTCATGCTTTAGGAGCATTTATACTTTATTAAAATTATACATGGACTGATAAAAATTGCCAATTCTTAACGTTTTTTCTTATATAATATGCTGTTTGAATGACTAAGTTTGCATGAGTCTGATGCATCCTGTCTCATAGTCAGCAAGCAGATTTTATCTCATACACAGATAACCCCCACACATGATTGGAGTATATTCCATGGCACAAATTTAGATCCATGGGGACTGGATGTTCACAGTCTGCATCAAACTGTTCATGTTAACAGTTAAATTTACTAGAGGCTACATGCCTTTGCATCCAGACTTGACTCTGGAGAGGTGCTAATACTCTTATGTGAGTATTTATGAGTAGAATAGAATAAGTGAAGCTTTGAGTGTAAAGCTGGGTTCCTTCCAGTCTCTTTGTCCTTTCAGGGACAGTGCTGGGTAGTTCTCAGGGCCTCCTTTGAAGTGGTGAGTGAGAAGCAAAAGGAAAGAAAATCTGACGTCATGGAGATTTGCTGGGCAGTAGGTTGAATCCCTTTTTCCATGCATCACTTTCCAGGTGCAGCAAAAACAGGAAGGAAGGATGTCCTCTCGCTGCAGGGAGGATGGGGCACTGTCTCTGCAGGAGTCAGCTGCATCAGCAGACAGGATCTTGGGAAACTTGTAGACTGGGAATGATGTCAACCTGAAATGGAAAAATCTTCTCTGATCCAGTAAATCTTAAAATTGGCAGACCAATGTTTGTTTCAAAAACATTTGGAACCCAGAGCAAGAGATGCTATGGATTAAATCTATTCTGAATCCTTTTACTTGTTTGTAACCACTTTGTCTTCATAGCCATAGTGGAGTGCTCTCTGGTCCTGTTCATACACTTTACCTTCTTTGAAGGTGGAGGTGGAAACATAGGCCATGTAGTTTCAGTTGAGATATGATGTAGTCTTCACTCCAGAATGGACCCTTCCTTGCCCTCTTGTCTGGTAGTTCTCAGAGTCTCTGACCAAGGCAGAAGGACATCCAAGGACAACTCTGGGGATGGTGTAGAGAACTGTATACATACTGGGACTTTCCACACCTTTCCAAAGGGTTAGCATACCGTGTCACTCTACTCAATCCACCTCCCTTAAAAAATCTGCTCAATGTTGGATATCTGACTTGTTCAGATTTCTTTTTGTAACAGTCAAAAATACAGAGAACAAACATGTTATCAAAACACATACAGCACCTTGCAGGTCAAGGACCATGTATGGGAAATATTCAAGAGACAAATGTTTCCCAAAATGTCCTTTAATTTAAATAGTAAAGAAGGTTTCTTTAAAAATCTACATTTGTGACTTTGCTTTTGAGCATTGTCTTGTTCAGGAAGGCTGGGGATGGGGTCTTTGGATTCCACTCTCCCAAGAGATCAAAATAAGGAAGGAAGGGAGCAGATGCAGATGTGTACCCCCACCTCCATCTGCCCAACTGAGGCTGGTTGTCTTCCTCTTCCTCATTACCTAGTGGATGTCCAACAACATATTGGGCCCATCCCCTCACAGATGTGTTGACACAGAAACAGTGTACTATACTAGGCAGACCTACTACTCAAATTTGTAGGCTGGAGGAAGTGTAAAAAAGACCCATGATCAAGCTCCTTCTTTGTCCAGTCTCTGAACCTGCTTTGTACCTTGAAGGGTCTCTTTCTAGCACATACTTTTGTACACCGCAGCCTGCAGGTCCCAATGTTGTTCTGTCTGTCCTTTCAAACCCTTTTCCTGCCTAAAGGTGCATATCAGCCTTCATGAGGAAGGCTTCATTGGGGTGGGTGGCTTGGTAAGGGAGTTCCCAGGTCTTAGTACCAGGTCTAGTGCATGGTCTACAATGGGAGTGGGTGCTAGGCAGCATAGCTCCTGGACTAGAACTTCTTGAGTGAGGTTGTCTAGAGCTAAGTTCTGCAGGCAGGGGCCTTGGCTGCCTGGGTTTAAAGGCTAAATTCTGGACCCTGTAGTCTCTCATGATGTCCCTGGTATGTTATCAGTAAGTCAGGTGCTGTGTTTGTGCTTTTTATTGACCTGAACAGTCTTGTCTTTGATAGCTTTAAAGTGCTTTGAAAGTGCTTTTCCAGGGATTTCTATTTTTTTGTATTTCTATTTATGATGCAACTCCCTTGGGCCCCACAGTTGTCTCTATGTCCCAGTCATGACTCAGTCCACAGCCATTAGTCGTATGGGGCAAGACATTTGTGAATGAGAGGATTTACCCTAAGAAAGGCTTAGAGATGCTCCCAATGGGTTTTCATACTAATCTTGCTTGAAATTGTTCTCCTGCCACCAAGTAGTTTTTTTCCAAGGTATTCTCGTTATATGGGCAATTTACTCCTATCTTTTGAATTCCCAAGTGCTTGGCTCTTCAGGATGATCTCTAAGATGCTTCTTCCAGGACTGATTTCCATGATGGAATGAGACCTTTGTTTTCTTCCCTCTTCCCTATCTCAGGTTTCTTTTCTTCAAGGTCTAGTAGCTGTTAGTGATTCCTCCCATAACACATGTGTATTGTCACAGTGATTATGGAACTGTGCCTTATAACAAAGATGTGACTGCTGGTGATTTTAGGCACTGCAGCAGAAAAGTAGGGAGAACTACTGGGAGGAAGTGGGCTCTTTGTACCCCCTGTCTCCTACATGGGAGAGACAAATGGTGAGAAATTATCCAGAAAGAGTTTACTGGGATATAGCAACTATAGTCTTTCTGACTCATTTCACATCTTTGTGAGGACCTCTCTGTGGGACATGAACTTTGGGTCATGACTTGTTTTAATATGGCCATTACAGGATTCATCAGGCCAGTGAATAAGTGTTCTGGTATTATATGATGCAGTATGTCTTTCATTGAACAGATGAGCTCTCAGTCTAGCTTGATCTACAGAGTATATTTGACCTAAGAAGAAGGAATGAGGCACTAGTGTCTCAGAAGTTAGGGGATTGGCAAATGCAAGGATCTCACTAAAGGGTGCTGAGAAAATAGCATATTAGATCCCATGAACAGAGAAGGACTTTCTGCTGATCAGCCACCACTCATTAAGTTCCAAATCCTCAGACATGCTGGCTTCTAAGAAGCTGGCAGATCACATTGTCTGGGCTTTTGTTTCTTCTTAATGGCATTGTCCTCTGGCTTAGAAATATCCATTCCACCTCAGGGATTCATCCTTCCCAGAAAGACTACTGGAACCAAATTTCAATTTTCTTGCAGTTCTTTAAGAGAGCTCATCTGGTATGAAACGCTGAGCAACCCACAGAACATGCAGGCTTCACTCTGATAAATATTTGGATTTTTTCCTCTTTTTATTTCATTTTTAAAGATTTATTTATTTATGCATACAGAACTGGGATACAGGCCAGAGGTACAGGGGCAGTGAGAGGATTCACGAGAGACAAAGTGGGGAGCAGAACAGGCTGACTGATGAAGTACACTGCTGAGGAGATCAGCAGGCGGGTCAGGAGAGGTCTGCTGTGCCGTGTGGATCACCTTTGGGGTGGGGATTGAACTCATGCTGAAGTGACTTTAGCTTCTTAGTGTTGTGCTTTAACCCTTTGCGCCACCAGGGAGGGTCTCCTCTTTTTATTTTTTAAAGGAAAGTTACTTTTTATCCCAAAGGTATAATCAGATCTATTGTTATACTTTGCTTTGAGGAGAACAGGGTAAAATCCAGGCCAGCTGGTACTGAGAAGGCAGCTCACAGTCCCTTTAGAGAGTGCTGAGCCTGGAAATTTACCTGATTTTCATTGGGCTGCATCTTAAATACTGTATTTTGAAACTTTTTGGTAGCAGCTGGAATTTGTAGTCTCAAGCAACAGAAATTAATTTTGGTTGATTGAAACAAATTTCATAAAAAGATAGCTGGGTAGTTTACAGAGGCTAGAGGCAGGAGAATAGGTTCTGGGCTACATAGCTTGGAGCAACATCCTAAATGGTGTTACAGAACTGTCCCTGGGAAGGTGGTCTATGACCACTGTCATTACTGATGTTGCAAACTGCATCTCTGAAGTAGATGCTACTCCTGATTCTGTTGCTTTTGCTGAAACAGGAATGCCAATTTGCTTAATGGTCACTATTGTCAGTTCCATCAACCTTAAGTTGCTGGTCTCCTGCTCAAAATTTTGGACAGGAAATATTTGTCTGCAGGAAGTCGGGATAGAACCTTTGACAGTACTACAAATGAGACTAGGATGTGAGCTACTGATATCTTCAGCATCTACAGTGGGAGCTAAACCTCCACTCATTGAAACTTAAAGAAATTTCCTAGACACAGATTAATGTTCAGATACTGGTCACCAAGAAACATGGTTATATCCTCTGATAGCTCTTACTTTGAACTTCATGTACTTATTCCCAGTCATTAATTCATTCAACATACATTTATTGAGCAATTATTAAGTCAGGCATTATGATCACTTCTTCAGGGGGGTAGGGAGTGGGAGAAGGAATCACCTTATTTTTCAATCTAATTGGAAGGTAGACAGAATAGAAAACAAGAAAGGTAAAGTAGGTGCTTTGATATAAACACCTATGGTGTTTATAATCTAAGACAGTGTCTAATCTAAGACATTGTCACATGAATTAAATATCGAATAGGTGGGAATTGCTAGGGGAACACCTGAGATGGTATTTCAGGAAGAGGCCCTTTATTGTGTCCATGTATGCTTGCAAAGAGGGACCTGGTGAGGTGGGGATGGATATGGAATAACAATCAGACCATACAAGTTTTGCATGCTATGCTAAAGAGTTTGGATATTATACTGAAGATCATGAGGGAATTGTTGGTGAATTTTAACGAAGATCATATTAGAAACATCACTTTATTATAAGAAATTAATTCCATTAGACAGTCAGAAGGTCTTGTATTTCCTCCCAAGAGCTTCAGGACTTTTTAAATCACAAGTGACAGAGAACCAACTCAAGTTTGGTTAAACCATAAAGAGAATATATTCACTTATAACTGAATAATCCATGGAGATCCATTCCTTTTATGCATAGCTGACAAATGATGCCATCAAAACTCTGTCTTGCTCTTTTAATCTCTCAGCTTTCCTGTCTTCTGGGTCATTTCCATTCTCTTGCAGAGATTTACTTTAAAGGTCCAGGATTACATGTACAAGAACTCAAAGTTCTTTTCTTAGTCTTTTTTTTTTTAATTCTAGATTTTCAATCTTATTTCCATTCCTGAAACAATCATGTGGCCAAAGGAATGAAATAAATATTTTTCATTCACTCATTCATTCATATTGAACACCTACTATGTGCCAAGTACTGTCCTAGGCACTGATGATGATGATCAGATCTAAGTCAACAGGGAAGTAGGGGAGAGAGAGAGAGAGAGAAATATGAATCCAAAAAAACTGAGAAGTAAAGAGGTAAAATGCCCCAAGGTGCTTTTTCTAGACTAGAACTAGACAGATCATGTGGACATCGGGCAGGCAAAACTGCTGCTCTGCAAACAGAGCATGCCCCACCTAGAGGAGAACTATAGCTCTATATCTCTATTTTTTGGTTCTTGCCAATCTCTTCAAATCCAGTAATTACCAGAATCCTTTCATGCTAGATCCTGAAGTAGGGCATTATGGCATATTGACTTTTGTCATTGAATAGTGGGGTCAGTTTCTCTCCCTTTGATTGTAAGTTACTCTGTTATTGTTGTGACTGACAGGGTATGATGAAAGTGACATTAATCTATGTCTGGGCATAGTCTTTATGAGGACCAGTAGCTCTATGTCAGTTTTTGGAAGCCTTGTCAAAATTGGAAATATGACTGTTCTGAGAGTACTATTCTGGGAGAAGTCAAACCACTAGAAGGGGCCGAATGGATACGAAACCATGCAGATAGAGGCTTCAGATACATGCATGAGGGAGTCCATGGAAGGGGAGTTCCAGTCTTAGCAACCCCAACCAACACACATGGAACAGAGTTAAACTGCCCAGCTCAATAATTTCCAAATTTATGTCCCATAAAATTGTGAACAAAGTAAAATAGTCTCTTTAAGGCATTATTTTGGGGGCTGCTTGTTGTGCAGCTATAATATTAAGAACAGATAGTAACTAATATGACAATACAATTGACTGAAACTTAGCATACCAACCCATTTGGTATACCATTTGTTAGTTCTAATGTTTGGACACCTTTAATTTTTTAGTCCTACAGGTGTTATTAACCTAATTTTGCACTTACTCATTTAACCTCCTTTTTTAAGATGGTAGAAGATGTGCTTCAGGCTACTCAGAAATAGGCTACTGCTGGGAATCCTAAGGGAATGTTTGGGGGCTGAAAGAGCCCTAAGGGATGATCTCATTTCACAGATAAGATTTAAGAGACTTAAGGAGGTTAAGGCATGTGGTTGTGGTTAGGAGGAAATGCCTGGCCTGCACCCCAGATGACCATCACTTGTATCACTTTCTAGTCTGCAATTCTTCATACAAATGAATGGGCTGGTTGGTGGAATGGATAATTCCACCTTTGCTCTGAAATACATTTTATCTTTTCCCTAAGTCCCACACCCAACAAACTCAATAATCTGATTGCTTCATCTCATCTAATTTAACACTTTTTCAGACTGACCTGGGCTGTGAGTACAGATGTGGCACTAGGTCTGGATTCTTCCATTTATTACCTTTGCAATAAATGCTTTAAATTTCCTGTGTTTCTGCTTCTTTAGATGTGGAATGGAGAAATTTTCTTGTACATATGCAGGTATGAATATTTTTAGGTCTAATGATATCTTGTGTGTGAATTTTTTTTCACAAAGCAGATACATGGTCAGTAGTCCACAGCAGTGATTCAAGCTGCTGCTGAGTATCAAGGAAATGACTAGAGGTGGAGCTTTTGTCCATGAACAGGTTTGGACTGCCATCAGTCAGTGGTATAAATCAGCTGAGGCACTGAGCTGGTGCCTGGTCCAAGCAAAGCCAAAGAGCTAGTTGGGGAAAAAGTGGTGCCCCACAAGGAACAGACATGCCTGCTGGTCTGGGGAGCATTTTCAGATTAGCCTCATGGCTGGGGTAGATCAATTTATCTTAGAGCATTTCCCCATGGAAATAAAATGTTTTTCTGATGAAGGAAATGCTTTTCTTCATTCTTTTCTCTTTTTCCTACTTCTCTTTCTCCTCATATCATTCTGACTTGGGCTCTGTGATATATGAATAAAAGAGAAACCATATGAACAAAACAAAGGGCTTACTGTGAAGCAGAACTGAATGGGGTCCTTTGCTTTCTTGCAGAGCCCTGAGGAGACCTCTGGCTCATCCTGCTCTGGGAATTCCTCTGGGCTCTTTTGTTTTTTGCCTCCTTTCTTACTTCTTTCCTTATTTTTTATCCTTCTGTGGGTTCACAGAGCTTCCCACTCCTCACTCAGGAGCTTCAAGGTCATCCCCCAACTGTCAACAGAGCCGGCTGGTGCAGGCTTCCTATGTGAGTATAGGTGATGATGTTATGAAGGCTCCAGTGGATTCCACTGCAGCTTTAATCTCCAATATCCATTCTGTTTTCTGTTGGCAATATTTCCCATTACAGTCATTTAAAATCTATTTTTAGATGACCCTTTCAAAATTATAGTATTGACTCCTGAAACAATACTGCATGCTTATGAGTAGAAATAAATCCCAGTAATAGTTACCCCTCGCTAGAGTTAAAATAAATTTTTGGAATTGAGCAGTTAATGATTTATGATGTTTGTACTTAGTAAAGGTTTTTAGAGCATCTTGAGCTCAGAAAATAGCATTGATTTAGAGTCAGTGAAGAATTAAGTGATAATGGGGTTGTTTTTACTTTTCTTGTGGTGGACTTAATTGTACTCATAAAGTATTGTTCAATTCAGTACTACAAGAAGTTGAAGAATATACAATGGATGGCATCTTAACTGTGAGTCTCTAAGAAAGCTGCCTCAAACAGTTTGGCTTCTCCCTTGGGTTAGGGGAAGGAAAGAAAGGGGGAGGAATGCACATATCATCTGAGATCTCCTGAAAGTAGGTTGACAACTTTAGATCAAGATAATTTTCTTGTAACTTCCACAGGCAACATAGTAGAACATGAGTTGTGCATTTTAGCACTCATTTAAAAAATATACTGCTAGCTTTTTATTTATCTTCCTATTAATTTTATCTAGCTATTCACCAAATATTTATGGACTAAAGCCAAGCACTGAGATCTATAAACTAAATTTATACAAGAAGTTTCAATCAAACTGCTGAACTGTCAGCAGGGCAGTTGTCTTATTCAAATATTTCCATAGATATTTTGACCTCATTTTCTGGCCAAGTTGTCAGAGTAAACTTCTGAATATAAATACTCAACTATTGTGTCTAGACCTCCAGTCTTCTCCCACCCAACCATGTTTTCTTCTACCCATGTGACTTCTTCCTTTGTTCTCTAGGCTGGAGTCTGGAATGTGTCCCTTTTAGCACTTTCTTACCAGCAAACTCAGTAGTTTCACCTCCTAAAGTCTGCGTTTATCTGGCAGACCCATTAATTAGATTATTCCAGTCATCTACTTACTCAGTTCATATGTGAGTCCTAAGGACCACTGAACATAGTCACAATTGCTGTCATCAATTCTGCTGTCATTAAGTTCACTCTGAATGCTAGCCATGATGGAAGCACTGGCATACAGTGGACTAGATAGATAAGTTTCTCCTGAAGCATAAATTCTTGTAAATTTACCTACAGAAACTTAAACTACATTGTTGTGAAAGTTAGGTATTTATATCATACAGGTGTCCCCCAATATCAAAGTAGAGCATCCCTTTGAAGCATTCTAATATGAAATGCTACAAAGGGAAGAAACACTATTCACGTACATGGAAAAAAAATTTGAATGTTCTCAGACATCCAAAATAACCTACAAAAACAACATATAAATGGACTAAAATCACACGCACAATAGTGAAAACAGGAATGGCATGATACTTACTTAGCCTGTACTCTGGAATTCTCCCAGGAGGCCATTCAGTAGTGTCACTCTCAATGCGTGGGATACAGCTGCCTTTAGAGCAATGTTGCAAAACCAGTGCTGAACAGTGTTTTCACTTCTCTTCTCTTGTAGAAACAAAGTTCTATTGGGATTTCTTTCAGTTAGTGAAAGCAAGTCCTAATGTAAATGAAGGGGCAATGCAAACTTGTACAAAGTGATGACACTTGTGCCAGAATAGATATAGAAGAGAAGATGCCTCAGACATGGTGTTTGCTAAACTGAGAGCTGAGTGAACAGAAGGAGCAGCCTTCTCAATGGAAGAATAGAGCTGGAACAAATGCCCTGGGAATGAAGGTGGTGTCCTCAAGAAGGAAGTCCAGGAGTAACTGGAGCACTGTGCAAAAGGGATGAAGTTTGAGATAAAAGTTAGGCTTTGTAAGCCAGGGAAGAAGGTTGGACTTTATTAGACATTTGAAGGAAGTTTTTAAGTCAGCAAATGATGTGACCTAAAATGTTGGCTGCTGACTAGATGAAAATTGGAAGGCATGAGACCATATCAGTAGCTCAGACTTAGGGGGAAGGAGACTGAGAAGATATTCATAGTGGGAATGTAGAGAAATACATTCAGGTAACATTTTGGAGTCAAAAGGACTCACAAATGAGTAAATGGTGATAAGTGTAGAAAGTTAGAAAACACTTAGATTTGGAGAATTATTATATGGGTAGTAGTGGTATTTACAGATGTGGGGAAATTAAGGAAAGGTAAGGTTTGAAGTGAAATATCAAAGATCTTACAAGGCTTAGCAATTATACTCCTAAAGATATACCTAGGGTAAGTGAGTGCTTATCTCCACTGAGAGACATGTATAAGAATGTTCATAGCAGTTTTATTCCTAGTAAACCTAGCTTTGGTTAACCTAAATGTCCGTCAAAGGAAGAACAGATACATTGTCATATATTCATACATTGAAGCCTACAGCAATGAGAAGGACCTGATAAACAGTGACCTGAAAGAATCTCATAGGCATTATGTTGAGTGAAAGATAGAGTCAAGTTATATGAAGTTCAAAAACAAGCAAAGCTAGTCAATGATGATTGAATTCAAAGGACTGATTACTTCTGGAGGGGTAGAAGTATCAACTAGGAGTAGGTATGAGGGCATTTTCTGATTTACTGGAAATACTTGAATCTAGGTCACGGTTCCCAAGGTTGTATAATTCATCAGTTATATACTTGCTTTGGGTTAACTATGTAAAATATATCTTAATTTAAAATATAACATTACCAAGGCCCTCCCTGGTGGTGCAAAGGTTAAAGCGCAGCAGCATGAAGCTTGTGGTAGCCACTTCACCGCGAGTTGGATCACCAGCTGGGGAGGTGACCTACATGTCAAGCCTCTCCTGACCCACCGCTGCTCCCCTCAGCAGTGTACTGCCTCCAGCTGCCTGTTCTGCTCCCATCTCTGCCTCTGGTGAATCCTCTCACCACTCCTACACTTCTGGCCTTTACCCCAGTTCTGTATGCATAAAAAAATAAATCTTTAAAAATATATACATATATAACATCATCAGAAGCAAGCTAGAGAGAAATACATTGACGCTCAAATACAGGAACTTTTGAGGACTGTCATCTCTGCTATCTGCTTCCTTTCTCTATCACCCTGGGCTCCAGTCACCATAATAAAGCCACTTGCAGTATTTTATTGCATTTAACCTATAATCATAACCTACCTTTCTGCAACAACAGAATATATTATGTATAAGAGCATCCTATATAGAGTAACACACAAATACTTGATGCTAATATTACTGCATTTTGTGGGATGAAATTGTAGAATTCTAGTTATCCTAGACAATCACAGATTGTAGAGGTTGGCTATGAATGACATTCTAATCCAGGCTCTGATCCAGAGAAACTTGGCAGAAATGTAGTCATTCTTTTGCTTTAAATTTTATGGAAAGTAGTCTTTCCTAATATCCTTGCAAAATGCTCTCTAATGTCTTGTTCCTTTACAATTGGGAAATTCTTCCTGGAATTGTCCTAAAGCACATTGTTTTTTGCCCCAATATTTCTTGCCAATATTTTACTGATATAGTTCTGAATGTGAATTTGGATATTTCACTTCTTGACTGGGCAGACAGACATCCGGGGAGTTATCTAACCAGTCATTTCCCTACCTTTAGTTAGCTCCAACAAACAGATGTGTATTTGGCTTGTCACTATAGGCCATTGGATTTGGGGGAATGAATTACATGTACTTTTCTAACCAGCAGACATGAAACTTCAGCATGACCAAACACTGTTAGTACAACCAAATTTTGCAATACAAGCCTGGAGACAGCAGGTGGATGACATCTTACAGGATGCCAGCCTGTGCGGCAGCCAACACTGGCTGGCTTGGAACTGAGCTGACTTGGCAGGTTAGACTGGGACAGATGGGCTTCCATGTGCCACTCGAGAGGTGACGTATATTCATTTGTTTTCTTTGAAGAATTTGTAAAGCTATACCCACTGCTTTTCTCAGTGCAGGTAAGAGACAATTGAGCTATTTAAAAGCCCAGGGTTGAAAATAAATGTCAAGAGTGCTGCCAAATCTATAGACCAAATTGTCACTCAGCTTGAGCAATGAAGATGGTCCGAAGCTTAGGGGCACAGGTCCTGTTAATTCTTAATAATCACTTTTCACAGTCATTTCATAGACAGGGGTTTCTAATCCCCTGTCAGTTAAGATGGGCCAATGTAAAGAAAGCTTAATGGGTTATAGCTTGCCTCTGGTAATGCTGGTATATATTAGAACTCCATTCCTTACCGTGGATACTCTTTAGCTTGCCCTTCAATTCACTCCCCACCCTCCTCAAAGTTTATTAAGTAGTAATTCAATGGATCTTTGAATCTGTGTATGGCAAGACATTTATTCTCCTTATTATCTTAACACTTTATTTGCATTACAAATTGGTTAGAGAAGACTCTAATGAAGTAAATTTAAGTGTATGTGCTTGAACAAATGCAGTCCTAAATATATGTGGGTGTGACAAGCAGTCCATTTATATGATTCAATGGCTCATGTGATGACAATATTGATTTGGCACCAGATGTCCTTCCCAAAGTTCCCTATAAAGCCAGAAATTCTTTGTAGGGATGAAGATATTTAATTTTATGTGTCATCTTGATTGGATCAGGGTATACTCAGCTATCTGGTTAAATATGATGTGTGAGTGTGAAGGAGAAATTATCCCTTTTTCCTGCCTCATTGCCTGCCTCATTGCTCTATATCATCTCTTGTCCACAGATTGGGGTTTAAATCATGAGCTCCCTTGGTTCTTAGGCCTTCAGATTCAGATCAAATTACTCCACTAACTCTTGAGTACCAGTTTGCAGACTGCAGATTGTGAGACTTCTCAGCCTCCACAATTGTGAGAACTTATACTTCATAATAAATCTCTTTAAAATCCTATTGATACTGTGTCCCTGAAGAATCCTGACTAATACAGGGATGTTTACTGAAATTAATTTTAAAAGATTTATGCAGTTAGTATTACCAAATTATAAATCTGTTGAAGAAGAAAATGTTGATAAGCAGTATGGATTTCTGGAAAGAACATGTGCGCTGGAGTGTGGCAGAATTGGAACTGAATCTTGGTTTGGCTACTCTTTCGCTCTTTGATCTTGGACAGGTAGCACAATCTCTCCAAGTCACAGATTCCTTACTGTTGAGTGGTAATTATAAAATTCACCTGAGGGGCATGCAATATAGGTCAGATAATAGAAGTTGAATTAACCTCATTATTGTTATGGACAGTTTTTCTCCTCTGTGTATCTACTCTAATGAATTTCAAAAGCCCCGCAATATATCATTTGTAATATTTCCTGGTGTGGCAGGCTAACAATTGTCCCTATACCCAGCATTTAGGAACTCAATTTGTCATCATGGGTAAAACCATACCATTTCGGTGAATATCTTTTTTGATTAACATGTTACTTTAGATGAGTTTGTATGAAACTTGATGGCCTTTCCTTAGGGAACTCTGCATGAGGCTAATAACAGTGAAGGAAAATGTGATGTCTGTTGACAAACTGAATCATATATGTAAGATTGCTTGGGGTTATTTGATTTTGATAAGAATGCTTGGGGTTATTTGATTTTGATAAGTTGGGTGGGGTTGGATACAAGTATTACAGCTTTATTTTCTACTGTGACATATTGGCGCAGTGACTATGAATCAGTCAATGAGCCCAGGCAATGAGGAAGGAAAAAGGGATAATTTCTCTTTCACACTCAGACATATTTAACCAGATAGCTGAGTATACCCTGATCCAATCAAGATGACATAAAATTTGCATTTGAATAATTACTCTTTCTGAACTTCTGATATTATACTTACTAGTACTTATGATATAAAATATTTTTAGTAATAAATATTGTTACTCATGCCTTCAAAATATTTGTGATTTACACTTATCCATTATATGTTACCACTAGTAATAAGTATATTTTGGATTAACTATGTCCATTTAGGATACATGCCTTACATTTAGATAGCACTTCACAGTTCGGAAATACTTTCACATTCATTTACTTCTAACAACCTTCTATAACTGTCCAGGCAGGTATTATTGTCCCCATTTTGAAGATAAGGCCACCTATTAGGGTTACAGTGAGTGAAATGGCATCTAGTCAATGGAAAAGTCATCATTGCAAACAACTCTTTGGACTCCTAGTCTGATCAATATTTTCCTATAATCTGACAAGCTGATTAATTGTCCACCACCAGGAGAGATTAACTTATAGAGGGGAGAAATAGATTTGCTTTATTTCCTTGTTCTTGCTCATGGGCTGTTCAGAATATAGTCAATACTTGCTGAACTATGGTGTTTGTTCATAGAGCTAGCTGTATAAGAAAATGAACATAGAAAATCAATAATGTGATTGAGGTGCTATAGAGAGGGTATTTATAGTTAGGTCATCACACAGTATACTATAGGAAATGGACACTTTTAAGGGTGAAAGCTGTCATTATTAGTAATTTCATCAGGATGGTAAATTGATACTACCTAAGGTAAAACCAGATGATTGAGCACTTTAGATATATAATAGTTATCACAGGGGAGCAGTATGGTGAAAACAAAGGCATATATGTGCTGGGAAATTAAAACATCTTTTAAAATTAAATTACTCATTTAATCCCTTTCTCCCACTGGACATTCCCGTAGCTCCATAAGCACAGGCATCTTCTTTGCTTTTTAGTGCTTAGCACCTAGTAGTGCTCCATAAATGTATCAATAAATATTTGGCTACCATTATCCATGTTTTGGTTTTTTCATGGGTACTTAACAGTGAACATATTCAGTAAAAGTCTATATAATATGTGCTGTCTTTGTTTAGTTCAGATCACTATAACAAAGTAACATAAAAGGAGTTATTTAAATAGTATTAATTTCTCATGTTGTGGACACTGGAAGTCTGAGATCCAAGTATTGAAAGATCCATGTTGGGTGAGAGCCACTTCCTGCCTTGTTGAAGGATGTCTTCTGATTGTGTTCTCACTTAGAGGAGGGCAGAGATGACAAGCAGCTCTCCTGTGACTCTGAAAAGGGCACTGTTCACGGGGTCTCTACTCTCATGACCTCTTCTAATTCTTGTTACTTTTCACAGGCCTCACCTTTTAATATCATTATATGGACAGTAGTGTTTCAATACATGAATTTTAGGAAATGCTAACATTTAGTCCATAATACCTGCTCATGCATTTTGAATCTCCTCCTCCTCTCTAGAGTTACAGCCTTGGTAAATGGCCCACCACCTACCAGTTGTGCAAGCCAGACACCAGGTAGTCTGTCTTGACCCATCTCTCAAGTCTTACAAATCACTGTGTTTTATCAATTCTAAATCCTATATTTAAAAAATCATCTCAGGGCCCTCCCTGGTGGTGCAATGGGTTAAAGCATGGCACTGCCAAACTAGCCCTAGCCACTGCAGCATGAACTCAATTCCTGGCCAGGGAGCTGAACCCACATGACATGGCAGACCTCTCCTGACCTGCCTGCTGCGTCCATCAGCAGTGTACTTTGTCCATCTGCCTGTCTGCTCCCTACTCTATCTGTGGTGAATCCTCTCACTGCCCTTGCACCTCTGGCCTGTACCCCAGTTCTGTATGCATAAATAAATACATCTTTAAAAAATAAGAAAAGAAACTTACCAGTTCTGCTACCTTCCTGGTCACTTTAAGAGATCAGCTCAGGGCCTCCCTGATGTCCTAGGGATTATGTCTTAGTGCTCTCACTGCCATGGCCTGAGTTTGATCCCTGGCCAAGGAGCTGACCCACATGGCACAGCAGACCTCTCCTGCCTCTCCTGCTGCTCCCTTCAGCAATGTATTTCAGTAAATCTGTTATAGGACAAAATCTATTATAGGGCACCCCATATCTGTTAAGAGGACAGGGAGAGAGGGGCACCCCTAAAGCCCCAAAACCTGCCTACTCTAAGTGGATTCTGCCATCCGCTGCAACAAGACAAAACATATAAAACTTCAATGAAAAGGGACTTTAATACAGTAAATATACAACACGGAACACAAAGAATATAACTTCTAAATCAAACACCTGAAGTGACCCATTCCCTCGTGGGCAAAAGTCAACCCAAAAGGAATTGGGCCAAAGCAAGGTCTGAAAGCTTGCCACTAGAGTAAAGCAACTTCTGGCCAGAACCCATGGAAAAGGGTCAGAAATGGCCAGACAAATCTGGGAGGAAAAGAGCAAAATCAAAATCAATATAAACACTGCCATAGTCACCTCCCTACAGGTATCTCACCCACATCTGCCTTAACCAGTCCAGGGTCAGGAAACAAGCCCGGTTTCTTCATCACATGCTTGCTGCTCCATGTAGCTTCCTTAGGTCTCCTCCTTCTCCATCCAGCTTCATTCTCCTCCTCTTCTCTCTTTTTTCTCTGCTCAGCTCCACCCTCCTGGGTGGGGCAGGGAACCTGGAACTTCCCTTTTTCCTGGGGAACCCCCTGTTACACATCTACCTGTTCTACTCCCCACTCTGTCTCTGTTAAATCCTTTTACCTCCCACACCTCTGTCCTACATCTCAGTTCTTCTACACAAAAATAAGTACTACTTTAAAAAAAAAAGAATTAAAAAAAATCAGTCCATTTATGGTATCACTGTCTGACCTAGGGAGATGACCAACCCATCTGATTCCCCCAGAACTGATGAGTTACCCACAATCTGGGACTTTCAATGCTAAAATCGTAATTCCCAGGAACACTGGGGTATTTGGATATCTTAAATCCCACCCACTTTAATTTCTTAACTGGTTGATTGTAACAGCCACCACACATCACTTTCATCTCCTACAATCCACTGCCCTTATTGCTGCCAGAACAATCTTTGTCAAACACAAGCTAGATTATATCACCAGTAAAAATCTTTCAGTGACTCTCCAAATTGTAAACATGCCACTATGTGTGATCTTGTGCCTGTTTAACCTCCTCCTTATCTTTGTCATTTCCCAGTTCTCTCTGCTCCTTTGCTGTAAAACTTTCAGTACCTCAAATGCATCATATTCTGCCCCCTCTGGGCTTAAGTACATGTAGTTGTCCCTCTTCATTGCCCTTACCCTTCATTTGAATACAATTCCTATTTTAGCCTTTAGAACCCAGCCCAAGAATATCACTCAGAGTATGTCTCTGGGTCAAGGTGAATTCACAACATATGAACTGGCTCTTAACTGTCAAGTTGAGAAAACAATCTTGTGGCCCCTGCTGCATGTTGAGTTAATATGATCTTGATCTCTGGAATTGGAACCAGGCATCATTTTTCCATCTCATTTGTAATCTCTGTGGTGGACTTCCCATCACCAAATCACCTGTGTGCCATCACCATAGTCCAGTGCACTCCCCCCTCTGCCCATTTTTTATTTCCACCCCCGTAAAATGTCTCTGGTATATAGTTGTTTATTATTATTATTTCCCGCCCTGCTCCTTTATGCTCCTGTTATGAGTGAAACCATCTGGTATTTTTCTTTTTCTTTCAGGCTTATTTCACTAAGCATGGCCCCTTCCAGCTCCATCCATGTTGCTGTAAAAGGCATGAGTTTATATTGTTTGGTTGCTGAGTAATATTCAATTGGGTATATGTACCATGACTTTTTAATCCAGTCATCCACTTTTGGACATTTGGGTTGATTCCCTGTCTTTCCTAATGTAAATAAAGCAGCAATAAACATGGGGATGCAGGCAGACATCGTATCTTTTTTAAAGACTTATTTATTCTTACAGGACTGGGGTACAGATCAGAGGTGCAAGGCAGTGAGAGGATTCACCAAAGACAGAGTGACGAGTAGAGCAGGTAGATTGACCAAGTACACTGCTGAGGGGAGCAGAGGGTGGATCAGAGGAGGTCTGCCGCACCATGTGGATAAACTCCAGGGCAGGGGATCCAACTCATGCTGAAGTGGCTTTAGCTTCTTAGTGCTGTGCTTTAAACTCCCTGTGCCGCCCTGGGAGGGCCCAGACATCATATTTTTTAAAGCTCCTCAGTTGATGGTAGTATTGTCAAGATTGAGTATTAGTTTATGATGATGCTTCACTGAAAAGTGGCTTTCCCTCCTCTCTGTGCCCCAGTATATGCTTTATATACACACCTCTGATATCACTAGTCACTTTGCGCTCTTCAGAGCTGCACTCTGGCTAATCTATATCACTCCCAGTGCTTAGTACAGTGCTTGCCACATAGCCAAGTTCTCATAAATGTTAGCTGCATATAGTAGTGACCTTGGCCAACTTACATATCCTTTCTGGATCTCTCTGTTCTATAAAATGGTGATCTAAAAATATCTAATTCCAAGAATTAAAAATTAAATGATTTATGTAAAGTGATTGGCTTGTACTTTATTTGATATTAGTGTGATGGTAGACTAAAAGGAGAGAGCATTCCTACCATTTCCCCATGTAAATGTTAGCCTAGTAAGCCATCATGCCTGAATTTAAGTTAAATATTATTTAAAATAAGAGAAAAATGTAATTAAGAATTAATGTCCATGTATCCTTTATCTCCGAAGGAACTAAATCAAATAAGATCATGGCTTAAAGTTTTAGAGATGGCTGGAGGTGAATATAGTATACTATGGCTGGACACTTTATAAGCAGCTATGTCCTCCTCAGCTGATTATAAGTTTGTGATTGCGAATTTTGTAAATTAATCTACTTGGAGTGAGAGGGAAATGTGACCTCCCAATTTCTAGTCTTTAAGGATATATCAGGTGAGGAAACTGTTAACAAAGAGAAGAAAGAATGTATTTCTTGGCTTTAGTGATGGATAATCTACATAAATTACCCCTGTTTACTGAGCTGGTAGTCCAAACCACTTGGAATCAGTAACACAGGGGTGGTTCTTCTCTCACTTCCCCTTCATTTCTACTAAGTGTTTTCTGTCTTTATATTTCTCACTGGCTTTACTTTCAAGTCATGACTTCTACCCCTGGCAATTAGAAAGAAAACACCCACATACCATAGACATACACTACAAACTAACCACCAAAAAAAAAGGGGAGAAAGATAATTGTTGCCTTTTCTTCAAGAAAGTGGTGAATTGAAGTTTTGATCAATGGAAAGTTTTATTTTGCTAAATAAAACAGTGAAAATACAATTGATCTTACAGATTCAAATGACCTAAGTCATGGCTTTGAGCCCAGATCTCAGACCACCTACTAGCTCACAAATGTGTTGGCTGTGCTTTTGTTTTTTTGGGTTATTTGATAGGCTTCCTTGCTCTTCTCTGTGGAAGTGAGTATGGAGGGGAGAAAGAGTGAGAGAGAGAGAGAGATGCTGATGACCAATGTGCTTAACTCAGTATTCTTTTTGCCAGAAGGTAATTTCTTTTTTCACCAATTTAGCACTTTTATATTTACCCAGATTTCCTAAAATCACTTTCTAATCTTCTTAACTTTATGAATAAGGTGGGCTGCTAAAGCATGGAGATCTGGCTAAGCATTTGAGTATTTGTTTTAGTGTAGGTTTCCCTAGAAGCATTATCAGGAAAGCAAAGGAATGATTCCAGAAAAGGGAATCTGTTATGAAGTTAACTAACACAGTGGATACATGGAGCTTAATGCCATGGGAAAACTCAGTGAAGTATGTAAAACATATATCTCAGCATGATCCTGCTTTGTGGGATGAGTGAGCAGGGATATTTATATACCAACTCCCAAGAGACATTAGTTGAATGCTATTAATGTGGAGTGTTAATTGCTTGGTATTTCCTATCTACTGAGTCCCAGGCTACCATGTTCATTAGTCCTGTGGCACAGAGCTACAGTCACTGGCAGTTGAAAGTCCAGACTGGAACACACTGTCACATTTAAGATCCAGGAGAAATTACTTGGGCACTAAGCCAAAGCCCCAAGCATGATGATGTTCTTTGTAGAAAAACACAGAGCTATTTCAGAAGATCAGAGAATGGTCAGACCTTAGAGAGCAGCAAATAATTTGGAAACATGGGAGAGTCTTTTTAATCTGTCCTGGTCTTTTGGGGTAGTGTTTCCTGTGTAGAGTCAAGTCATTTGCAGAAATAGAGTTGTGCAAATTTATAACTTCTATGTGACTAGACATGGTTTCTATGGGGAATTGTGAGTTTATTGTAATATCTGGAATATTACCAAATTAAGTTACCCCCAGAAGTCCCCCCAAATTGACTGTCTTTCATTTGGTTCCATACTGACCTACACTATGACTTCAGTCCTTTCTTCCTTCAAACCCGATGCGGACATTCTATCCTACTGTATCTTCCTTCTCAATTCTGAGACAGGTGCACAAACCAAACCTTTATACCTGTTTATAACAGGAGATGGCACCCACTGAGCAGTCTCCTACGCTTACTCTCCCCCTCCTCAATTTGATTGGAAGCTGTTATACACTGAATGCATGTGTCCCTCCAAAATTTGTATATTGAAATCTCAACCTACAATGTGATGGTATTAGAAAGTTGTTTGGTCTTAAGAGTGGAGTCCTCACGGTAAGATTAGTGCCCTTATAACTCAAACTGAATCTGTAAACACAATGATCTTAGATTTCCCAGCCTCAGAACTGTGACAAATAGAAATTTATTGCTTAAGGCACCCAGTCTATGGAATATTTTTTATAGCAGCCCAGACTAAGATAGGAGCTTTGATTGAACATATACTCCAGAATAAAAGATATTCTGTGGTTCATAAACCTTGCCCTTGGAAGAGTAAACCAGTCTGTTTCTCTGCCTCTCTCTGTGTTTTCTTTAAGAATCCCCCTTAAGTGTCTCAAATTTCTGATAGAGATTCTAGCCTCTAGAAAACAAAGCCAAGTTTCCTTACCCAGTCCAGTTAGCCTGACTTTGCAGGGAGCAAGATTGCTGCTGAGGGCCTGGGAGTCTCAACTCTTCCCACAGGCTTATGGTTTATAAACACAAAGCCATACCCTAAGGCATATGGCCCTCAGGTGTTATCTCCCCAGTCCCTTCCCCCCAGCCCTGGTTGAGCTGGGAGCTGGGTTTATTTTCTTGGAAATCAAAATCATATGTTTCTGTTTCACTTACACCAAATTCTTAGCAATGTTGTTTCCTTGCAGTCTTCTGAAGTTATGGGAGCCTTCTGGATAGATTCTGCAAATGTTTATTTTTGTGCTTTCATAGTCAAACTAGTTTTAGAAATATCTGTACTTTATTTTTTCACAACCAGTGCCCTTGCAAGGGAAGAGATGGAGCCTCGGTATGTTTGAGGTTGGGGGGACTTGTTTACTCTTTGATGTAGATGGACTTCTGATACTTGGTCTCTTTCAGCCTTCCCCCTGTCCTCACTGTTACAACTCCTGGAGTTCGTATGAAGATGATGTGAGAGCTACTTTTTCATTCTGGGAGGGTTCTGGTCTCAGTTTCTCATCTTAAAGAATACTCTTTTCATGAAAATGAAATGTGAACATATCCTGTAGTTGATCCATAAAATTCATGGCGGAGCTGGGTTCCTCGTCAAACTGATATACTCTGGCTGGATAGGTGTCTATGAAACGAGGCTAGAAGCTCTGTGAGCCCTGAGGCTGACGCCACATCTATGACCTTTATATTCTTCTTTATCAAGATAGCACCTCACATGCTGCATGTTCAGCATTTGATGTTTAAAGAATCAGTAGGTAAGACAATACAAGTATGTATGAATACATATTCATACATGTGCTCGTACATATTAATCTCTAACATGACCCAATCAACCCAGGTCCTAAAATGAGTCAAGGTGCTTTCACTGCCTAGCCCCCCCTCCCCGTTCCCTCCCCCCTTCACTATTTAGAATTAAAAAAGACTTGCTCTTCTTTTGCTCTTCTCATCATTCCTCTCTGGTCTAGATATTTGTCCCACCCTCCCTTCTCCCCCATTCACATGTTGAAAACCTCATCATGCCCAAGGTGATGTTAGGAAGTGGGGTCAGTTAGGAAGTGGAGCCTTTAAATGGAGTTGGTGCCCTTGTGAAAGAGACTCCAGAGAGCTAGCTTCCCCTTCCTCCACAGTAAGAAGTGTGTGACCTGGAAGAGAGCTATCACTCAACCATACTGGCACCCTGATTTCAGACTTCCAGGCTCCAGAACTGTAAGAAATTTATTTCTGTTGTTTGCAAGCCAACCAGTCTGTGGTATTTTATCATAGCAGCCTGAGTAGAATAACACAAATGCTTAGTGTAAAAACATTCCTAATTACATAAATATTCAGGGTTTGTCAAAGTGAGAAAAGCTTTAGTGCAAGTAATGCTAGTTGTTGAAATAAACACTAAGTTTTCTGAAGTTTCCCAGTAGAATTTTACTTCCCACTCACATAACAGTACTGGTAAGTGTAGAGGTCAGCAGGGCAGCTTCCTGTCCACAGTTACCCAGGGACCTAGGGTGATAGAGGCTTTGCCATCTTCAACTCCCTGGGGATTGTCCAGGAAGGAAAAGAGCATGGAGGAGTCCAATAAACTTTCCTGAGCAGCCCAAGAAATGGTAATACTTCTGTGGACACTCCCTTAGTGAATTGGGTCTGCCTCCAGGCGCCACAGAATGGTCCCTGGCTGAGCAGCTACTTCCCAGTGACAATTCTTGTTTGGGGAAGGGACTATGAATTTGCCAAAAGGAAGGAGGTAATTATCTGTATCTGCAACAACAACAACAAAAAAAAAAAAAAAGAGGAAAGTTCAGCCCAAATTCCCAAAAGATTCTCCATGTCTACTGTTAAGAAGGCATAAAGAAAATGATGAATTGTTTCCAGGGACCTTTCTCCATGCTCCTAGGACCCAGCCTGGCAAATAACATATAGCGGCAGGAAGCACAAGAGACCCTCTCTGGGATGGGTCTCAGGGTGTATGTGTTCTCTCTAGGACATGAAAATTGTCTTATGTTCAGGGTTTCTGTCTATTTAATACAATCTAGAGGTCATATCGATAGTACATTACTTTCATTTTCTATGAATTTTTTTATAGTTGGGTAAATGGCAGAGGATAAAGTAAAAATGCTATAGGTCTAATTTTTTTTGAATGTTTTAGTAATTCTATGTCTAAGTTGATTTTTAACCCCACAGAATCAGATCTGGCTGAATATTTGATAGAAAGTGGTAACTAGAGGTGGTGCTGTCACAGAGGTTATTAGACTATGACAGGCCATCCTGTTGATTCCTAAATGGTTTATTCTTCTTCACACACAGGTGCCAAATGGTGTGTGGAATCTGAAATAAAGCACAGATATCAGGTGGCTATGTCTGTGAATAACAATGACCTCAATAATAACATTAATACTTGCCTAAGGACTTCTAAAATTTGCTTGGCAATGACAATGATGTCTGGTAGAATTTCTTTTTTTTTCGTAAAAGTTTTATTTATTCATGCATACAAGAACCAGGGTAAGACCAGAGATGCAGGGGGTGAGATGACTCACCAGAGACAAAGTAGGGAACAGAAGAGTCAGATTGAGTGAGATACACTTCTGAGGGTAGCAGTGGGCTACAAAGGAGAGGTCTGCCATGCCATGTGGGTTACCTCCCTCGCCTGGGAGTGAACCTGTGCTGCAGTGGCTATGGACAGCCTGATAGTGTTGTGTTCCAACCCGGTGTACCACCAGGGAGGGCCCTCTCTGGTAGAATTTCAAGGGAACCATTTATTATCATTTTTTTCTTATTTCCCAAAAGAACCTTCAATTAATTGATGAAATGGAACTGATAGGATCCATGACTTCTTAAATTTACTTTCAAAATCTTTTCACTGGGAAAGAAAAGGAATACAAAAAGAGGAATACAATCAAGGAATCTCCTATGCACCTGATATGTGGAAACAATGAAATTGATGACAGCAATCACCTAACTTTAGTTAGTTCATTTAGCAGAAAAAGAAGCCAAAGTCCAAGGAATTGTGACTTGGACACAGGATCACCTGATTGCTTAGCTAGTTGAAGACAATGTTCCAGCTCAGTCCACATCTCCTTCTCCCAGACAAAGACAGAGTCTTTAAAGCCCACTGCTACCCTCAGAAGTATATCTCAATTCAATCTGTCTCTTCTGTTCCCCACTCTGTCTCTGATGAGTCATCTCACCCCCTGCATCTCTGGTCTTACCCCGTTCTTGTATGCATGAATAAATAAATCTTTACCTGGCTTTTTCTGTGGGGTCCCCAGTCAGCCAGGGCCTACTGATGAAAACTTTTACATACCATGAAGTTTAACAGATAGACCTGAACACAAGAAACTGGTGACAATGGTGTAAGGAAGTTCCATGGCATGGAGAGGCCACCCTGTGATTCACAAAGGCTGGAAGCAGCTATTACTCTGGGGGCTGGAGGGATGGAGGAAAGAAGTGGTGTGAATAGAGCCTGGAGTTCACTCACCATCAGGAAGCAGGCCAGGGATGTTGTTCCCTGGGAGGGAGAGCTAACCACACTTGGAAGGAAACAAAGCTACTGTTGGGAATGTTGCCTGAAACACAGAGAAAGGGTAATAAATACTGTGACTTCTCCATTTTTCTCTACCTCCAAGCCTCTCTAGAGCCTCCCTTTGGTCTTCTCCAGAAGGAAGTCAGCAAGTGAGGGAGTCTGGGAAAAGTGTTGGGGGAGGAGAGAGGAACAGAGAATGATTGAAAGCAAAACAGGCAAATGACTTGTATCACTAAGTACTAGCATCTTTGTATCTTTCCTTCTCCATATTTACTTTAATTGAAATAATATGAATAAATTTCTTTTTTGAGTTTTAAAGGGGGGAGCATAATTGAAGGCAAGCATTATTATGTTGTATTAGGACATTTACAAAACACATTTGTAATTTAAGTTAAAAATGTTTGTCTCTTCACGGAGGACAATCTAATGAAGGAGATCAGGATTCTTATTTTAGAGGCAAGAAAATCAAGCCAAGAGAGTGTTTAACCCTGTCTGAACTCAGGGGCTGCAGGCTCAGACCTGAATGAGCATCACTGGAGCAGACTTTGTCCAGTGAACCCCAAAGGGCCACAGAACCTTCTCCCTCATCATCTGATTATGGAGACTCGTCCTCCCCAACATTAGCTAAAGGCCTTGTGCTGGCCAGGCCATGGAGAGAGCACTGGACCCTAAAAAGGCTTGAGCTCTGATCTCAGTTCTACACAAACAAGTAAAATCTCAGGAATGTTTCATGCTTTTGAGTCTGTATCTCCTTATCTGTAGAAGTGGGAATAAAAGTGTCAAATCTTCCCACTTCTTAAGGCTATAGAGGTTCAAAAGTGATGTTGGCTGTAAAAAGTGAAGAGGCATATATAAACCTAAGCTAGCATTATTGATAATATACTTATACCACAATATTCCAAACTAATATTGCCACAAACTGTTCTTTTTTCTGTGTCCTACATCATCTATTTCACAAAGGCTAGGTAGGTTATAGAGACGCACTCCATATATTGAAAGGTGGATGGAAAACCAATTAGGCCTATATTTATTATTGGATGCTAGTCTTATCGGGGTGAGGGGAAGGGACTTTGACTTCAGGCTAGTCACTTCTTGCCTGTCACTAAGGCATGACTCTGTTGTGAGGTTACAGATTCATATATATTTTTTCTCCTGAATTTGGACAAAGTCCTCCCAAGAACTAAAAACCAAAACATGACTTCCATTAGCTGAAATGTTTCCTCCAAAACCATAAAAGTCATATGACAGATTTCTCTGGGCTCTAAGCAGAATCCCCACCATTATTTAGAAATGACAGGATACTGCATTCCAATTGTTTAGTTCTCAAAAGCTGAGGATGTCTGGATGGGATTTTGTATTTTTTTTTCTGAGTTCTGGTTTGGGATTTAGCCAAACCTTTAGAGCAGACCAAGTCCTGTCTATTTTATGCAAAGTCCTCTCAATATAATAATAATTATGATTTGTTAGGCACTGGCAATGTGCATTTCCCTTCACTACAAGCATGTGGTTGATTTAATCTGATTAGCTAGAAGAGTGTATGAATTTGAGTGAGAGTCTAAGCTGTTCATAGAGTAAGTAATAGCAGGGAGTCTAGTTTTGGGGGAGGGAACTTAATATTTGTTGATTTACTTTTTTGAACACTGAACATTTATTAAAAATATCCTTATAGAAGTGATTTGTACAACTCAGTGAAAATTAATATGAAAGTCTATTTGAATTTATATCTTAACATTGTTTATATAAGAAGTCCAAATTCTGAACTGAAGAATGTCCATAGGAAACTTAGTCACTTTAAACAGTTTATTCTCACCCTAATAAAACCTTGTACAGCGGCAAGATCATGTCCATTTTACAGAAGAAATTGAGGGAAAGTTAACTGATTTATTTGAAGAGCCAAGATTTACTTGAGAAGCCAAGATCCAAGCCCATCACCACTGCCATCAGAATCTGGAGATATATTACCATTAACCCTTTTTGTCCCCCTTTCTCTGAGTAGACTTAGTGACTTCTAGCAAAAGGATGAGATGGAGGGTCAGTATATACCTTCTGAAAAGCATTGCACTATCCTAATTGCTCTCTCTCTTGGATCATTTGCTCTGGGGGAAGTCAGCTTCTATTTTATGAGGATGCTCAAGCAGCCCTATGCAGCGGTCCTTAGATACGTGATAAGGGACTGGGCTTCCTGCCAACTGCCAGTGAGGACCTGTCCTGTGAGGGAGCCATCTTGGAAGTGACTCTGCAGTGCTTTGGTGACAGCAGTCCTCAAGACAGAACCATTCATCTAAGTGCTGGGTGACTGCTAAACACTTTGTGAAGCAAAAAATGTTTATTGTTATAAACCACTAAAAGTTGGGACAATCTGTTATATAACTGATCCAAC
>NW_004567131.1:18768122-18832673 GCF_000260355.1 Condylura cristata | reverse complement strand
GGGTTAAAGCACAACACAAAGAAGCTAAAGCCACTTCAGCATGAGTTGGATCCTTGGCCCTGGAGGTAACCCACATGGCACCGCAGACCTCTCTTGGCCCGCCTGCTGCTCCCCTCAGCAGTGTAATTCCATGATGTGCCTGTTCTGCCCCAGGGGAAATCTTCATAACATGATTGCATACTTATTGTCCCGATTCAATCTCTGGACATTCTGGTATAATTGGCAAACCAGTATTTTTAAGAAAAATTCTTCAGAAGGATCTGATAAACAGTCAGTTTTTAGAGCCCCTTTCTATTTGGAGATAATTGTCTTTTTTTTAACTATCATTTTTTCTCAAAAGCTGACTTCCCCCAGAGCAAATGATCCAAGAGAGAGAGCAATTAGGATAGTGCAATGCTTTTCAGAAGTATATACTGACCCTCTATCTCATCCTTTTGCTAGAAGTCACTAAGTCTGCTCAGAGAAAGGGGGACAAAAAGGGTTAATGGTAATATATCTCCAGATTCTGATGGCAGTGGTGATGGGCTTGGGTCTTGGCTTCTCAAGTAAATCTTGGCTCTTCAAATAAATCAGTTAACTTTCCTTCAATTTCTTCTGGAAACAGCCCAAATGCTGAAAAAGTAGATTACTGGATTAAAAAGATGTGGTACATAGACACAATGGAATATTACTCAGCAACCAAAAGAAATAATCACATGCCTTTTGCAGCAACATGGATGGAGCTGGAAAAGATCATGCTTAGTGAAATAAGCCAGAAAGAAAGAAAAAATACCGGATGGTTTCACTCAGCAGGAGTATAACGGAACAGGCGAGAAAATAATAACGAACAGCTATATACCAGAGACATTTTATGGGGGTGGAGTGGGGAATGGGATCAGAAACAATGGAGGGAGGGAAATGTATCGGACTATGGTGATGGCATATGGGTGATTTGGTGATGGGAAACCCACGGAGATTACAACTGAGATGAAAAAATGCACAAAATGATGTAAAAATAAACTATTGTATTATTAAAAAAAAAAGGAGAGTTTCTGTTGCTGCATATTCTTATCAGCATTTTATGTTGTTAGTATTTTAGACTTTGGTGACTTTGGTATTAAATGGTATCTCATTCTTTAATCTATGGCTCCCTACTGACATAAAATGTCAGACTATTTTTTTATATATATTAATTTACCATATTTAAATCTTCGTTGGTAGTGTTTAGATTCAAACCTTTCACCCATTTTTACATTTTTTTTCTTGTTGAGTTTTAAGAATTCTTTGTATGTTTTGGATGTTAATCTTTTATCAGATACATGTTTTATAAATATTTTCTCCCAGGCTATGGCTCATATTTTTATTCTCTTAACAGTGCCTTTTGCAGTTCATTTAATTTTAACTTTAGTGTAGTCCAACTTATAAAAATTTTAAATTCACACATATTGTTAAGGTTGAGATCCAATGCTCAAAGAAAAAAGTAAATGTGATGTGGCTATTGCCACATCTTTACTCTATGCCTCAAAATGTATGTCCTTGCATAATTCAGCTCCATGGTCATGAAATGAGTGGGAAACATACAATCTTGCTTTTGCAAATGTGTCTCTGAAATGCATAGGAAGTAATGAGCAATGGGGTTCCAGCCTCCTAAAGTGAAGTGACAAGTCACTTAGACACAGTGGCAGCAAGATGGAAATGGGAAGGGAGGGATGCCTGGCCTGGAAGTTTGTGGGCAGTGCTGGGGCTAACAGTTCTACTATTTGTAGCCATTAACATGTGTTGTGCCTTCTACAGTCTGACAGGAATTTTTATTATTTTGTTCTCATAAACTGGCTGTCTCCTCTATAAGCTGGTATTCATCAAGAGACTCATGACTTCTTTTTAAGTTACTTTAAAAAAAACTCCAAAATGTATACATATGTCTGAGAGTGGGGTAGAGAACCATGATCGTGGAGGGCAAATGTAAAGTGGTTTTAACAAAATGAAAAATGATAAAGGACAATAAATGCTTGGAACCTCCTACTTAAGATAGTAATGTGAGTTTTTGATGCAGTCCAGCTGCTGCAGCTTGCAGAGGGAAGGGAAGATCTTGTCCTGGGGATCAGAGTTCCCCAGGATGCAACAGTGGTCTATAGTGAATTCAGCCATGGGAGCAGTCTTTTCCTCTGCAGTGTGGAGTTACTTCCCTTCAATCTCGGAGGTGATCATTATTCCTTTTGTCCTGGTTCCAAGTAAAGACCTCTGGGCAGTTGGGCAGGACCTGTTTGAGTTGGAAGCTCAAACTCAGTGTTGCCCAAGCAGATCTTCTGATCTAGAGGTCCAGTCTCTGCATGCCCTTTAGGAGAATCCAACTGTGAGGACAAAGGGAGAAGGCAAGAATTCACTTAAGAAGTAGTTGTGAGAGGCCCTCCCTGGTGGCAGAGCACTATCAAGCTGTCTCTAGTCACTAGAGCCTGAATTTGGTTCCCAGCCAAGGGACTGACCCATGTGATGCAGCAGGGCCCCTTGTCTGTCTGCTGCTCCCCTCAGTAGTACACTTCAGTATATCTGACTATTCTGCTCCTCACTCCGTCTCTGCTGAATGCTCTCACCACCTGGTCTACACCCCAGTTCTTGTATGTGTAATAAATCTTAAAAAAAAGGAGGTAACTGTGGTAGAATCAGAGCTAGAATATTTAAAATCATCTTTACTCTTTCTTATTTTGATAAAATACTCATAAAACTATTTAAACAACTCTTATGTGTATAATTTAATGTCATTAAGTACATTTCCATTGTTGTACAACCATCAAGCTATCTATTGCCAGAGCTTTTTCATGATCCTGAATTGAAACTCTATCCCTTAAAGTTAAAAATTCCTCAACCCTTGCTCTTGCTACTGCTAACAACCATCATAATACTTTATGTCTCTATGAATATGACTACCCTAGGTCTGTTGTATAAGTTGAATCATTCAACATTTATTCTTTTGAGTGAGTCTGCCTTATTTCATTTAACATAGCATCCTCAAGTTTTAACTGTGTTGCAGCACGTACAGAATTTCACTTCTTTTCTAAGACTGAATAATATTTCATTATATGTATCTATCATATTTTGTTTATCCATTCATCTATCAATGGACCTTTGGCAATTGTGAATAATACTACTATAAATATGGATAAAAAAAATCTCTGTTCAAGTTCCTGCTTTCAGTTCTTTTGGGTATATACCAACACATGGAATTACTGGGTCAAAAAGTTATTCTACCTTTATCTTTTTGAAAAGAAATCATACTGTTTTACACTGTAGCTACACAAAGTTTTCAATTTCTTAATATCCATAGTGAGAGTTGCTGTTTTTCTGTAATTTTTTGTAATAATCATTCAGTGGGTGTACAATATTATGTCATTGTGATTTGCCTTGAATTTTCACATGATTAATGATGTTGAACATCTTTTCCTGTTTTTTTTTTTTTTTGGCCATTTTTGAATTGGGTTGTTTTTGTGGTTGAGTTGTAAGAATTCTTTACAAATTCTAGATGTTAATCCCTTATCAGATATAATATTTACAAATATTTTCTCCCATTCTGTGGTTTGTACTCTGTTTTGACTTCATCTCAGATATTCCCAGTTTAATTTTTACCACACCAACTATCTTTTTTTCTGATTTTGGCAGAGACCTGTCTTTGGGCAGACTCATGTTTCTGCATATTTTTAGAGTAATGTTAGAAAATCATTTAGTAGTGGGTTCTCCCATGGTTGCTAGCACCTTGTTAACTCTCTGTTCTAACCTGTTCCTTTTAATATGGAGGATTCACTTGTAGTGTTTATTTTGCATAGCACTTTACACAAATGTTTAATATTAAACTTTTCAAATATTTCCAAATTTAAGAGAAAGTAGAGTTAGTGAATTTTTCCTTCTAAGTCTCTAGGTCCTGCTTGAGGGAAGTGGACCTAATTTATTCATTTCACTCTCTTTGAAGAGCCACACTAAGCCACATGGCTGTGTTGTTACCAAGCAGAGAAAGATGCCTTTGTAAAACAGGAGTCCTGATTCTGCCAATTTACACAAATGCACAGGGTTCCATCAGTACTGTCTGGAGAAGAATCTAGTTTTCTGTCTAATTATGTTAACATTTTTCCTCTCTTAATAAATTTGTTTTAAAATTGTTATTCCTGGTTCTTTGCCCAACCATTTATGTTGCTGCCAAACCTGCAAGTGACACAAAATTGTAGTTTCTGTTGTTGCACTAACTATAAATGAACTAAAAATGACCACCTGGAAAAAAAAAAGAAGAAGCCCTTAAGTCTGAACTTGACCTGGAGCCCTACAGCAGGTTCAAAAACTGGGAGCATTTCCTAATTATTTGCCAAAGAAGAGGTGCTTACTACATTTCATTCTCCTTTATAACTTAAAGAAGAGTTAGAAATGAATCAAAATGTCATCTTTTAAAATACTGTCTTTTTTTATTTTGTTCAAAATCAGAAGAGCCAAACCTTCCTCTGCTGCAGGAAAGCTGGTCTCCTGGCTGTGAAGTGCCCAATGCATGGATTTTTGCTGGACTTTTAAAAAAATAATACATTCATTGATAAATCAAAAGCTTTATGTAAAAGAACAACATTAGCACAATTTAATCACTTTTGGCCTTAAGAAAAGTGTTGAACATAGGACAGTCTTTAGATTCATGTATATATATTACATGTACATATACTATTGTGTGTATATATAAGTAAGTTATATATTTTTTTGTTCCTTAAAATATTTGATTAAATGAACTTGTCTGTGAGACAGGCTGATTGTCATAAATCCTGCATTCATTTAGTGGATTCTTTATTTTTCATTTGAAAAGAAGATACAAGAATTTCTATTTCTGCAATATTTTATTGGGTGGGCCACCATCCCCAGCAGCAGGAACCCATACTTCTACGGTTTGTTTGAAAACATTGTGAATATTCTGACAATTGTTTTCATTATATTTTATTTGCTAAGAAGGACTTTTGAGTGGGCTTAACTGCTTCTCCAGCCTCCCTTGGAAATACCAGAGAGACTAGTTTGCAAAGGCCGTGTGTTCCTGAAGGTCACTGCTATGACAACCTCCAGCCCCCTCTTCTCTCACTCTTTGTGGGGAAAAGAAATCATTACTGGTAGCCAGCCTTACTGTCTTACGTCTTTTTTGATTGGGCATCTCTTTCCTGATCAGCAGTGGGAGTGGAGGATGTTTTTACTTTATTCAGTTCCCACATATGGCCATTCTGTGAGAGGCAGATAGAGACAACTGTTGCTACCTTTTAAAATGGAGGGCTTTACCTGGTACTCATCTTCTTACAAATAAGTTCATTAGATAGAATGAAAGGACATTAGCACAAGGTCAGGGAATAAAAGGTCAAATTAGGACCTTAATATTTTACTAGAAGTGGCTTAAAATCAGATGAATTCAATGTATTTTTCCATAAGAAAGAGAGCTGACCAAGGAAAACAGGAGTGGGGTTCCCTTCTGGGTTCTTGTCTAGCATCAGGATGAAGTTCTTGCTGGTTTAGAGTACACCAGGGTGCTGCGAGGGAGTGAGTGTTTCCCACATGTTGGCCACAGTCCTGTTGCGTTCCTGTCACAGGTGGAGGTTAAACACTTTTAGAAGTTAGACTTTTGTGATCATTCCATGATTCCATAATATTCTCCACCAGCCCCACCCCTCCCCTACCCATGTAGAAGCTGGGTCTATGGTCCATCCAGGAAAGTGAACATTATGATCTGTTTACGCATCTGGGAAGGAGAGTTTATGACATTAGGAAACGGGTCTAGTCTAAGATCCAGAGATCCAGGCTGAGTTTTTCAGCCTCCATCCCCTTTCCCATGCTACATTTTTATTGTCAAAATGTTACAGGACAGGGCAAGGGGCACCCCAGTACCCCCAAACCTGGCAAACCTCTCTAAATAGGTTCTGTCATCTGCACATTAAGACAAAACATTTAAGACCTTTAAGGGAAACGAACTTTAATACAATTAGTGTACAATACAGAAAAGACAAGGAATATAGTTTCTAAATCAAACACCCAGTTTACCCATCCCCTCATGGGTAAAAGTCCCCCCAAAAGGGATTGGCCTGAAGCAAGGCCTGAAAATCTGCCACAGTCTTAAAGCACCTTCTGGCAGGGGCCCATAGAAAAGGGTCAGAAATGGCCAGACAAGTCTGGGAGGAAAAGAACAAAATCAAAACCAAGATAAAGCTGCCATAGTGAACCTCCATACAGGTCTCTCACCCATATCTGTTTCAACCAGTCCAGGTCCAAGAAAGAAGAGCCGCTTCTTCACATGTCTCTCTGCTCCATGTGCCTCTCTCAGGTCTCCTGGCTCTCAATCCTTCCTTTTTCTTCAGTCTCTGCTCCCTACTCTTCTTCTCCCTGCTCAGCTCTACCCTCCTTTGGGTGGGGCAGGGAACCTGGAACATCCCCTTTTCCTAGGGACCACCTGTTATAATTTTAGAATCAAGACACTTATCTTTTTCTTGGATCTTCTCTGATCCTGGCAGTAATGACTCTCCTTGCAGTAAAGTCTGCAAACACAAAATGCCCCTAAGGCTTCCATATGGACATAAATCATTCTCTCCATTTTTTCCTTGATTCTGAAAGTTATAGTTTGGAAAACTGTATCTCTCACCTCCCAAGAAACCTTAGAGGATGCCAGGCTTAATGGCTGTTCATTGTGACCAGATTTCCCTGGCATTTCATAAGTTACTCCAAGAAATGACTTCCTTTCAAAGAATAATATATCCATGGGATTGTTTCTCAGGTCTTTGTTGATTTTCTTTTTTCATTTTTTGAAGATAAAATAAAAATTTAATTACCTTTTCAGAAATGTAAAAGTGTCTGCAATTAACAGCTTTGAATTCTGCATGTTCATCTGTTCTTCTCTGTGGAAAAGTACAATTTTCCCTTGTTTGACATTTGTTTTGGAGTGCATAGCCCCAGGGGAAATCTTCATAAAATGATTGCATACTTATTGTCCCGATTCAATCTCTGGACATTCTGGTATAATTGGCAAACCAGTATTTTTAAGAAAAATTCTTCAGAAGGATCTGATAAACAGTCAGTTTTTAGAGCCCCTTTCTATTTGGAGATAATTGTCTTTTTTTTAACTATCATTTTTTTCTCAAATGCTTACCATCTTCTTTGGCAATTCTTCCCTCCCCCCCCCATTTTTGTTGAGCTATGATTAACATATAACATTTTACTTAATATAATATCACTAACTATGCTAAAGAGTAAATCCCCAGAACTTTTTCATCTGTTCATTTCCTAATTGGAAGTTTATATCTTTTAACTCCCAAATTCTCTTACATTTCAGCAATGCACAATCACTATTCCATTCATTTTCATGAGTACAGCTCTTTTAGATCCTACATATAAGTGATAGCAGGCAGTACTTGGCTTTCTTTATAAAACTAAGTTCATTTAACATAATGTCTTCCTGGTCCATCCATGGTAATGCAGGTGGCAGAGTTTCCTTCTGTCTTATGGGTGAATAATATTTCCTTGTACATGTATATCATATTCTTCCTTATTCATTCATCTGTTTATGGAAACTTAGCTTGCTTACAAAACTTGGCTATAGTGAATAATGCTGTGATAAACATGTGAGTGCATATGTCTCTTTGATATTCTTTTTTCACTTTCTTTGGATATAAACCCAGAAATGGAATTGCTGGATCAAGTGGTAGTTAAAGTTTTATTACTTTTGAGAATCCTCCACACATTTTTCATAGAGTCTCAACCAATTACACTCCCTTTCAGGGTTTCTCTTTCTCCACATCTTTTCATCAACACTTGTTAGATTTTAGTCATTCTAACAGGTATGGGGTGGTATCTTGTGGTTTTGATTCACAATTCCCTGATGATTAGGTTCCTATTGGCTATTTGTATCACTTCTTTGGAAAAATGTCTGTTCAATTTCTTTGCCCCCCCCCTTTTTTTTAGCTGAGTTGGATTTTATTTTTAGTTGTTTTTAAGTTCACAATATATTTTATTGTACATAGTTAAATGCAAATTAATTTCTCTTCTTCCATACAATATATCGATCATATAATAGATGCTGCTGCTTTCAAATACATAGGATTGTTTACTGGAAACTAAAGGGATTATATGAGGAAAGCTATGGAAAATATCATGCATGATGAGAATAAGAGACAGTTCTGGTCAGAGAGAGCATTCACAGGCGCATATACAGTGTTTGAGTGCCCTGGTAAGGCTTTTTCTGTAATTTGCAAGGTCATGAGAAGACTGAAGCTTATAAATAGATTACACATAGGAAATCATATGCAGGATGGATAGGCATGTGGAGAATCTATGAGTGGGGAAGACAATGAGGAGTCCTTGAAAAAAAAAAGGCAGTAATGATAATGGTTATACAGGGAGAGCAGTTGACTAAATAAGGCCAGGACAAAATCAACAAGAGATGAATGAGGCTATCAGAGGGGTGGGGCAGGGTAGGAGCACCCCTATAGTGGAGGACTTTTGGTGTCTTGGTGTGTGTGGTGTGGTAACATACACCGGAAGGGTATGATCCTGTACCTCTAGAGCATACAGTGTTATAAATCAATGTTATACCTCAATAAAAAAAAAAAAAAAGAGAGAGAGAGGGCTCTCCCTGGTGGTGCAATGGGTTAAAGCATAACACTATGCAGCCCTACAAAGCTAGCCTAAGCTGGCCGCAGCCACCTCAGCACTAGTTCGATCCCTGGCCAGGGGTTGCATCTCTTGATGTGGCCAACTTCTCCTGTCTTTCCTGCTGTTCCCCTCAGTGGTGTACTTCATCAATCTGCCACTCTGAATGGTGAATCCCCTCACCTCCCCTGTACCTCTCATCTGTACCCCAGTTAAAGTATGCATAAATAAATCTTTAAGAAAAAATATAAGTTTGTAAGTAATTTCCCCAAATCTCTAGGGTACAAAGAATCTCCAGTAACTCTCCAGCTTATTTATTAATTTTGTCCATACTTTGCATTTTAAAAAAATGAAAAAGCTTTGATCCTTCATTAACTTAAAAAGACACAGGGAACTAACTGCTCACTGTAGGTTTCTACCTCTCACTTGGCAAATCCAAACTGATTTACAGTGATGTAGGAAAAGATATGTTTTCCTGGCTTTTAAAATTACTATGCACATTATTTTTAAACTTGGTGTTTGTGTTGTTGTTTTTTAAACTTATTTTCTCATACAAGAACTGGGGTCTAGGTCAGAGGTGTTTGGGGGTAAGGGTGAGAAGACTCACAAGAGACAGAATTGGAAGCAGAAGCAGAACAGGCAGATCTATTGAAATACACTGCTGAGGGGAGCAGCAGGTTTGACGGGAGAGGTCTGCTTTGCCATGTGGGCCAGCTCCCTGGCTGGCCTGGGATTGAACTCATGCTGCAGTGGCTGGCAATAGCTTGATAGTGCTGTGCCTTTAACCCCTGTGCCATGGGGGGAGGGGGCAGCGAGGCTGGTATTTGTATCTTAAGATTAAAAAAATTTGAATTGGGTCCATTAAGTGACAAGTGGTCCCACAGCTATAAAAGTGCAAAATGGCAGAAACAATCTAAATAGAGGCTCATGGTGACTGATATCTTAAAATTTATGAGGTATAGGGAAGAGAGTATCTGCTTATCTGGAAACCCACAGACAATACATTTTTGCACAGGGTAAGGGATAAGATAGCTTTCTAGGTCACCCTTGCATTTTCTCTAGAAGTAAAACATTGGAAATTAGTTCTAGCTCAAAATATACAGCTCTATGGACTACTTCTGTTGTTACTGCTCATAAAAATCACTGGCCTTATATTTTATTCTCACACAGTTCATAATGTCCCTGAGAGGTTAATTGAATAACCTGGGTCTAGGCAGCAAGAAAACACTCATTCTGACACCAGACTTGGTGTATTTGAAACTCAGAGTCCCACCTTCTTTAGTTGATCAGTTACCTATGCAAAGATAAGGTCACAGTTTATCATCTAACTCAATGCTTAAAGAATGAAAAGGGATACCATTAAGAATCATCCTGGAACAACAGGTATAAATGATATATGAGTACTTTAGATATAGGGAGAATGTAGGGGATTTTTTATGAGGGCATCTTCAGTTCTTTGAATTTTTCAGAAGTTATTGGGTACCTTAAATTTACAAGCATTTGTACTGCTTGCCACTTATAAAACCCTGCTGTGTGGTTAGGTTGGGTGCCCTTGGACCCAAAGGAAGATAGAGTGGAGTTGCCCACCTTCAATTCCAGTGTAGCCTGGACAACAACCTTAAATTTCACACATGTCCCTTACTATCCCTCTTGTTAACACCTCAACCCTGACTTCCCCTCAAAGTGATAATTGTTACATAGTTCAAAGCTACCAGAGCACCCACAGAAGCAGATCTTTGGTTTTTCCTGAGTGTATTTTGTTTACTTGCCCCTTGTCCTTTTTAATTGGGAGCAAGTTGTTAGCTGATGTGTGGTTCCACCATATGGAATCAAAATGGAGCTCAAGTTGGTTTCCCAGCTGATTCTCACGTGTGGACATAACCAGAAAATGAGACAAAATGACAGGATAGCCTTTGTCTCCAAACCTATGATTGTCTCTTATTCATCAAACACCTTCTGGTATCAACTGTGTATTATCTATTCCTGGAAGAGACAATAATACCTTGGAGTAGTTAGGAGTGATGGGCATTGGATATAGCCTTAGGTTTGTGTCCAGATGCTATTACTACTAGTTGTTTAGTATTTTAAGCCTTAGTTTTCTGCAAAATGAGGGAAACCATGAGTGCTTTATAGGAGTTTTCACAAAGAATAAATTCAATATTGTACATAAAGCCTTCAGCTCACAGTCTGGCTTAGAGTGAGTTTTTATTATCACTATTAAAACTTTAACCCCAAATTGTAGACTTAAGACTTAGGGGTGAGTTGTGCACAGTACAACTTGCAGAACTTAGAGCTACTTGACCATGTGTTGGATTTTATCCACTCGTTTTTTTCTTTTAGAGATGTGGACTTTGGAGGGTGAAGTATAAACTCTGAGAATGCTTATCTTTCCCTTATCATATTCTGTGAAAATTCTAAGATCATATTCTGTGAAAATTAATGTAGTCTGAATATAACAAAGACTATTGTAACTGACAATCCCATAAGGCCCAGAAAGTGTTTGTTTGTTTGTTTTAACTCATTGTGCTTTTCATATAGCACATTCATATATTTATTGATTGGCCTTCAATAACTGTCTGTAGAATAAATGAATGAGTCAGTATGACTCAGATAGCCATCACTGCCATCATTCTCTCTCTCGCTGTCACACACACACATACATTTTTCGCATCCCACTTTCCTTGATATGTTGCTGTTTGCTTTCAGTGAAGGTCCCATCAGGAAACAGATGTTCTCAAATTAGGATAATTCTAGGAGAGCTTAATAAAGTGACTGTTTACATAAGTGTGGGTGGGATGGAGAAGAACCTCAAGGGACATTCGGAACAGTGAAAGAGCTGTTAGCACTCATAGACCGAAGGGGTGAGGGGAGGGAGGAAACCACAGCAGGAACCTGGAAAAAAGGGCATTTCCTGAGACGACTGCCTGCATAGGAAGGCCAGTGGGAGAAATGTCTGACCTCTCCCAGATCTCCCGCTCCCATTACCATGAATTGAGCCCATGGGAATTGAGAGCAAGGGCCCTTGACTGGAGTGGGAAGCCAGCTGGGGTGCATGGAAGCTGTTGGGTATATGGGCTATTCTGAGAGCAGAAGTCCAAAGTGAAAACTATTATCAGAGATTTTGTTTTTAGAAGCAGTTCTCTACCTGGATTACCACCTCTCCCTTCCTAGTGTCATCCTCCCCTGAGAATCTTCCTTCTATTTCCATCTTGTCCTTTGAGGCATTACCTCTCTCTTAACTCTGCCCAAACACTGCTTGACTTCTGATTGAGGAGTCTGTTGGAGACAGATTTGTTTTTGATCCTCCACATCTCTTTCCATACTATGTCTGGCAACAGGCATACAGTTGGTGCTCAGTCACTCTTGAAAGAATGCCTGCCATTGGACTGGACTACTGTCTTCCTCCGGTTTTCTGCTCGAAAGCCTAAATTGGCCCCATACTCAGCATGTGTACCTCTTCTTCCTTAGAGGAGTGGATGAGTGACAATGCAGAGTGAGCAGATACTGGTGACACTGAACACCTGGTGTTCCTGCAGTGGCTGTGGGATGAGAAGAAGGTGTTTTGGGGGAGCTCAGACTTTAGAGTGACACCTCGAAAAAGGACTCTCCATTGACTAATTTCTGGTAAAGAAGCTTTGGGTATCATTTAAGTTAACATTTAATTTCCTAGTAACTTCCATTCTTTCTGAAAATTCAAAAGAGAAGCTGAAAAATATGGCAGATAACCTGACATGAAAGTCAGAGGCATTAACAGAGCAGGTCTGAAGAGCCTGATCTTTAGTAAATCATCTCTTCAGCAGCTTTGCTCTTTGTTGTCACTTAGTTCCCCTTTGATAGGTTGTATATGCTTGCGTTTGCTTGAGCATATGCTTGCCCAGGCATGTACTTGCATGTATGTTTGCATGGTGTGCATAGATGTATGCATGTATTTGTGTTTATGTACACTTGTGTGTGCAAGGGTGTATTTACGTGTTGGTGCATGCTGGTGTGTGTGTATTTGTATAAATTGTTTCTGTTTATATGCATGTGTATTTATATGAATGCATGAGTGATTATATATGTTCACATATGTGTCTTTGTGTGTGTTTGAGTGTATGTATGTGTATTTGTGTACATGTGTGTAAGTTACCCCAACCCTTGTGGTCTAGGAATGGTTCTGTTAGGGTCCAGTAGGAATAAGAATTGAGCAGAGAAACATTTATAAGCAAAAAGGGAATGAAAATGGGAGAAAATAATTTTTAGCAAAACATTGCAACCTCTGCCCATACTTCCCTTCCCCCCAATTCCCCTGTTTCTCCTCTTGCCTAGTTTTGACCTGCACCCTGAGCAGATTTGAAGTTATTGGTGTGGTAAGGTTAGCTAACAAACCATAAATATTTGCTGAGTGATTGTGCTGTGTACAAGGTGACACAATTCCACTCACTGTGTTGAATTTGTGTTTGCACAGAAGTACCTGAGTCCTACTGAAGCAAAAAGGTAAATACTGACCTTTATTATTATCTCCTTACAAATAACAAGATGTTGAAGCCTTTGATCCTTGAGAGAACATGGGATGCTTTCCAGCAGCCTCTTCTTTTTTTTTTTTTTTTTTAAAGATTTATTTATTTATCCATATAGAACTGGGGTACAGGCCAGAGATGCGGAGGGTGAGAGGATTCACCAGGGACAGAGTGGGGAGCAGAACAGGCAGATCGACGAAGTACACTGCTGAGGGGAGCAGCGGGCGGGTCAGGAGAGGTCTGCCACGCCATGTGGTCTCCTCCGGGGCAGGCGGGAATCGAACTCATGCGGAAGTGGCTTTAGCTTCTCAGTGCAGTGCTTTAACCCGCTGCGCCACCAGGGAGGGCCCAGCCTCTCCTTTTTGATCTAGAGGAATCCCCTCATGTTGTGAAGGATTGCTGTTGTTTCCATCTTCAGGAGGAAGCAAAGCCCAAGACACTATAAACTTAGCCTGAGGTGTGCATGGTAACTGGGGAAGGCACCTCTTTTCTCACACATGACAACATTGCTTTTCTAAAATGGATTAGTGGGCAGTACATTATTATTTTAAAAAATATTTTATTAGAAACAGAGGAAGATGAGAACTGTTTGCTGACCCTGGGAAATCCTTAATTCTCCCTGGAAATCCTTAATTTTCACCTGGTAGGGTGTTTTTTTTTTTTTTTTTTAGCATAAAGCTTCAGTGAGGGATATCCCTGAAAAGCAGTGAGTGCCACCACACTGCTGTAATGAAAGGAACTGGCACAATTCTGTTTAAATGCAATGTTGCTTTAAAAATTTTGGAGGTTTGCTCAGTCAGGTATGCTCAGTTCAGGGGTTCCCCCCACCTCAGAGGGCTGCACAGCAGGAGGCTTCAGCCCCTTCCTCCTGCTCATTCTTTAGTTTGCATCTTACAAATCCAGTAAAGCATATTTTTCCCCAGGATAAATTCACCTGGGCATTTTAAAAATAGTGCTTAATGACAAATCAAGCTTAAGGAAAAGAGGATGAGTTTTGGATCTTGAGTCTAAACTTCTGCATCCAATCTGCAACTTTAGCTAGAACTAGAAAAATTCAGGTTTGTGGAAAAAACTCACTGCCAAGTTTCTATTTATTCTAAAAGATTCTAAAGGAAAGCAAATGAGTTGTTAGGTGTCACTGCCTAGTAGTATGATGTGTGTTCACAGACATAATTCAATTTGCTATAACTGTCATGAGTTAGAATACTGTTTGAAAGTGAGGTTGATCATAATGTGGAACACAGAACTCAAAAGTCATTTCTCCAGAATTCAGATAAAAGTTCCAAGAATGTGTTCATACTGGTACAATTTAGTCTCTGGTTACCTTACCTCCTTGCCTGCTTTTCTATCCTTACAAAAGACCCCTTAGTTTTTGATGCCCCTGCCTGAACTCTGAGGGATGGAAGAGAGCAAATAGAAAAGTGTTCCTTTAATGGCTGGTTAGTAGAGGGTGGACTATGCCTCTCTTTACAGCTCACATTTCTCACATGGAAATTTCTCATTTCTCACATGGAAATGGGAGTGCTCTTAAAATCATTAATATGCCTATGTAAGATACATGTATCCTTATATGTGTGTGTACATATACATATATATGTATATGTATTATACTTCTTTTTAAATTTCTATTTATATTTATTTTCGTGTAGAAGAACTGGGGTGTAAGCTAGAGGTGTGGAGTGTGTGAGAGGATTCACCAGAGACAGAATGTGGAGCAAAAGAGGCAGATTTACTGAAATACACTGCAAGGGGAGTAACAGGGGAGACAGGAGAAGTCTGCTATGCTATATGTGGGTCAGCTTCCCCGTCAGGAACACAATTCAAGCTGTAGTGGTGATTGTGTGGAGCCATAAATCCTTGGCCATCAGGGAGGGCTTATATACTTCTTTGTGTGTGTGTTTATGTGTGTGTGTGGTCTGTGTAGCCTACTGCTATGCTTCCTGTATGTGAGAACCTAGTTCCTAAAACCCTTACAAATAGAGGTATTAGGACAATCTTGACTCGTAACATTGGTCTTTGTACCCAGTTCTTCACACAGAGCTCTTAAAACCCTTGTGCATTGCTAGTGGTAGGGGCTGACACAGGGCTCCTAATCCCTTGGAATTTCCGGGGTGATAGAATCGTCTTTGTTTGAATGAGGCAACTTGTGTCAGACTTCTGGATGAAGTCTGTTCACCAGAAAGATTAGAAGCTTGAAACTTTTAGAGTCCCACCACCACATTATAAAAGCTGTAAAATGAAATAATGTGTGGGCAACACTTGAACACATATATCTAGACAGACCTGAGGGGTATTACTAATTTTGTAAACCAATAGGGCAACAGAATAATAACTGGGGCCCCAGCTCCCAACAAAAATTCTCATTCTGCTGTTCACCATGTATGAAATCCTTTTATATATACATTCTTTCTCTAACTTACATAGTCTAAATTTCTTGAATCCACATGATCCACGTTTCCTGGAATTTCTGCTCTATACAAAAACAAATGGGGGGGTGCTCTTCTCTGGTGGTGTAACAGGTTAAAGAGCAGCACTATGAAACCATCCTTAACCACTGCAGCACAAGTTGCAAGGAGGCAAGGAGCTGACACACATGTCATAACAGATCTCTCCTGTCTCACCCTCTGCTCCCCTCAACAGTGTATTTCACTCCATCTGGTTGTTCTGCTCCCCACTCTGTCTCTGGTGAATCCTCTCACTCCCGCACCTCTGGCCTACAACCCAATTCTTGTATATATAAGTAAATAACTCTTAAAAAAAAAAAGACAAATGGGGGGCAGATGTTTTTTGAAAACAAATATTATCCATTTATTTACTTCACTCAACAAGTGTCTGTGGAGCACCTGTAGTGCTGAAAGTGCTGAAAGTGTCTGAAGGGTCATGATTCTCATCATTCATTCAAGATTGTCAACACAAATCTATATAGGAGATTATACAATAATATTAACTTAACTGGTGTCTTAAGCTGTTTCAGCTACTATTCAAATTATAATGGACTGGGTAGCTAAAACAACCATTTTATTTCTCACAATTTAGAGGTTGGGAAGTCTGAGATCAAGGATCTGGCAAATTCCTGTCTGGTGAGACCCTGCTTCCTCATATGTAGTTGGCCATCTTCTCATTATAGCCTGGTGGAAGGCAAGAGGGAGCTCTCTAGGGCCTCTTTTATAAGGGCACAAATTCCAATCATAAGGCTTCTGCCCTCGTGACCTAATCATCTCCCAAAGTACCACCTCCTAACAACACTGCCTTTAAAACTTCACTATAACATGAATTTGAGGTGATCACAATATTCAGTTTATAGCAATTAGTATAAACAACCAGTCCCTTCAGTTGTCCAGGAGTTTGACAGTTTATTTTCACTCAAGTATTTTTGTAATCATTATGTAACTTTAAACTTTGGACCATGTGTTGAATTACAGTTATGTCAAACTTTCCTATGTTCCTGGTTCTGAAATTTCTACCATGTGATACATGTTATTTTGTTCTGTGGTTTTCTTCGCCTGAAGCTCTCTACATCTAGAAACACACAATGGTCTGTATGTGCCCTTCGCTAATAACTGAAGAACAATCTCCTCTTCCTTCGTAAAACTATGCGTTTCCTTACCTCAAATTTTTCTTCCATTATTCCTTTCACTAAGTAGCTACTACAAACTAGCTGTTCTTTCCACTTAAAAATTAAAATTTCTAAAAATAAAAGTAATACTTTGGCAGGGGTGTTTGCTTAAGGCAGTGTGGTATTACTAGGAGAGCAGAGAGAAAATGGGAATCCTTACCCCACCTGAAATCATGTACATTAGGCAAAATCTGAAACTCCCCAGGGCCTCTTCTGTATAATGGGGACACAAATATCAACACTGCAATTTTCCTGATGATCCTTTGTGTCTTGTCTACAGGCACACCCTTTAAAAAGTCCAATGGTAACCTAAGGGTATGGGAGAAAGGATGCAAACCTTTGAGTGAAAGAGACCAGTGTTCAAATTCTGGTTCTACCACATAAGAATTATTTGTTTCAATTTCTTCATAAAAATGTAAAGGCAATATTTAAGTTCATTGTGGGATTTTGTGGTTAGATGAGTTTTAGATGAGATGGTAGGTGTGAGATGGGTTCCCTTTATGTCAGGTAACCCATATACAGACTTTCTTGACAGTCCATGGTCACCTTAACCATTTATGTATGTTCTGCATATCCTGACGTATGTGTTTTACACACTTCCTGCAGCATAGTCAGATTTGTTTTTATGTACAAATAACATGTTGCATCCCAAATATTTGAGCAAAATTGATCCCCCTGAGAGAGACTCTGCATGCCTTTCTACAAGCTATAGACTATACCAGGATCTACTTATGCTTTAGAAGTATGGTTGTTAAGATGATACTTAGGACTGAAAATATTCAGCAGGCATGCATCAGTAAGAACATATGGGTTGATAAAATATTAAAACACATTAATATTGACTGGCAAATAACTGTTTCCCGAGTTCTCCACTCCAGTCCCATTATTATCTCTCTCTGTAGAACCTTGAACTCTGCTCAATCTAGGAAATTATGGGCTAAAACTGGTACCACAAGGATCTCCAGAATGCTCCCCATTCTGATTAAAATGTGGCTTGTACTGGTTACTATGCATGATGTTAAATATTTATATTACCATCCCATGTTTAACATATATGAAGCTCTTGGCACATGCCAGGCAGTAGATTAGCAGTAGGTACTTCTTAGTTCTATGACTGGAGATTTCTGTCTACCTAAGAGTGTATATTTTGACAGCACTGTGGCAAGTATCTCTTACTCTCCTGCTTCAGGACAGAGCCTTCCTTCCATCAGGGAACAGATCCTTCCCTGGTCTCTGAAGTTCTTCTGAGCCTTCCAATTGCAGTATCTCCTCCCTCCATGGGCCTTTGTCATGGTTAGCAATGCAGGTCTGGAAAATCATAGGCATTTCCCAATAGGCATGCTCCTATAATGAGGTAAGTATGTAACCCAAGATGCACCTAGAACTGAATGTAGAGACTCAGAGACTCTCCTTGTCCCCTTTTGTAACATGAACTGAAAGAAAGGATGTGGTCCCAGGCTTCTGGTATTATTGACCATGTAATGAATGAGGAGCCTGAGCTGGTAGTATTGACCATGCAATGAATGAGGAGCCTGAGAAATGACTCACAAAAATGGACAAAAGGAAAGGTAAAGAGAAACAGAGGACCCCATATCACTGTCTGAGTATCAGACCAAATTCCTACCCTTTACAATAAGGATTCTTAAATTGGAGTGTGTAACATTACAATGGCATCACCAGGAGAATTAAATTAATGAGAATCCAGACACCCAAGCCTGTCAAATAGAAAGGACCAAGCCTTCTGTATTTGCCATATTTTCTGGGTGATTTAGATATACACCCAAGTTTGAGAACTATAACTTGACAACCATGTGATCCAATACACTTCCTCTTTTGCTGTACTTCAATCAGAAAGACTAGACACTGCAAAGACAGTGACTGAAGCACATCTCTAATGAAGACTGCAGTCTCCCTGACCTCGGGCAGCTTAGTGAATTGCAGCTTCTGCTCATGAGGAATATATTCTGTGGATTCAGTGGCAACTGGAGTGAGATGCTTAATTGGTTGAGACAGCAATGACACCTTCCAGCTTAATGGGAAACTCAGTATTGACAATCATCGTAAGTGCATCCCCTGAGCTGGAGGAAGTGAAGGGGCAGCTTAAGTCATCAGTAACTTAGCAGAGGTGTGGAAATAAACAATAAGTGGCAGAATTAGGATTAGTTGCATGGCCACCATATCATCAGAGCAACCTCTCTGACTTTGCCTCAGCGTCCCCACGATTATTGGATTTAGTTTCTTCAGTTATCCCATGTGATGTGACAATCACTAATTCTGATCTCTACTTTAAGAGGCTCAAGATCGCAAGACTCCCTCTAATCAAGTAGTAAAGTCTCAGTCAAGTTACTCTAATTAGCCTGAGTTAAATTATAGCCTCCTGCTTGGGTTAATCCTTCTGACATATGGTAGCAGCTTTTATCAGAATGGGTAGACAACTGTTAGGAGTGAGAGTGGTCACCCCATATCATACCTACCACCTCATTTAATCATAATCACAAAATCCCAAAAGGAACTTAAGTATTGGCTTTACATTTTGATGAAGAAATTGAAACAAAGCATTCTTACATTGTGGAACAACCGGGATTTGAACCCTGGTCTCTTTCATATAAAGGTTTGCATCATTTCTCCCACACTCTTAGGTTACCAGTGGACTTTGCTTCCATCTATTCTCATATATTCTATCTTTGTTGGCATCCTTCAGAATAGTTGTGTGCTGCATTAATTCTTTATTTACACCCCTCTTCCCTTTCTCTTAAGTGTGACTCAAGCTCTTTCTCAACAGAAGGTTCTCTTATTGAAATTCTTTGTAGTATTTATCTTACAGGATATGCTATAGAATGTGGAGAGGAGGGTGGGAACATGGATCAAGGAGAAAGGAGAGGAAGAAGAAACTATTCGTTAGGACTTTTCTTTCCCTATGAAGATGGTCACAGTGTCACAAGTTCCAGAGGGTTCAGGCTTAAATACAGTCACTGTGGTATCCTCCACTTTTTCTAACATAATGTCATGAACTTTTTCTGTGATCAGTATTGATGACATTTCTACACACAGGATGGAAAGAACTTGGAAGAAATGACCTCTAATACTCTTCTTAGTTGTCCAATGCACAATAAGTTGACCTAAAACCTAGTGATACATTTATTTCCATTGGTGGAAAAGAAAAGGTGCCTAATATATATGGTCACTTTGTGGAAGACATTGAGTAGATCCTTCATGCATGTTATTGTCACAACATCCTGTGACTATAGATGGCTAACTCCAGCTGAGCAAATTTAGAGAGGATAAGTCATTTGGGCTACAATATGGGGTAGTGGATTGGGTTTGTCTTCAGGCTCCACCACATAATAGTTGTGTGACCTTGGACAATTTCTTTAGCCTTTCTCTTATAGTTTCCTCACTGTAAAATAATAACAATAAAAACAGTAATAAACAAATTGTAAAGCTCTCAAAGGAAATATCTAACAGAGTCACAGTTTAAAAATGTTAACTTAAAGACACTAATTAGGACTTCCTTTTATCAAATAGCCATTTTTTTAAAGTTTGGCAGAGTGACAGAAGTGCTCATTAAAATAATAATACCAGGATCAAATTCCAATTAAGGAGACCAGCTTATTTTAGCTTGCCCAGAAATTTTGTGGTTCTAACACCAAATGTCATGTCCTAGTGAGTCCCTAAGTCCTAAGCAAATCAGGATAATCGGTCACCTGAACTTCATACCAAGCAAATGAGAATCGCTGGGTAGAGCCAAGTTTCAGGCTTCTGTAGCTTTTACAAGAGAGTTGGCATTAAGGGTGAAGATTAGTCTAGTGGTTTATAGCATAAGATTTCAAGCTGAATTGACTTGAGTTTGAATCACATTTCAGGAAATGTGACTTTGGATGTGTTGATGGATTCCTGGGAAGCTGACTCTGAAATGGAATAGTGTGTACAAAGTTCACTAAGGAGTGCTCTTGGGATCAACCCTGTAGAAGGGGGAGAGAGAAGGAAGAAGGGGGAGAGAGAATGGCAGAAGGGGATGACATAGGGGGATGATGGGCTATGATGAAGTCTCAATGAAGCTCTCAGCCAGTCTCACAGGAAATCCTGGAGCTGAGTGGGACCAGACTTACCTTGAATTGAGAAGCTTGGGCCTCTCTGCTTTTCATGCCATCAAGTCCCTGAGTTCCGGCTGCCTAGTCAGCGATCTCCCCGGAGCTGACAGCTACTTTCTATTAACAATGTTCCCTCCACCGTGAAAATAGAGCCTTCTGTACATTGCAGTATCCTGGACTGGGTGAATGAATTCCTCTAAGCCTGTTTCTCCATGAAACAGGACTGATGGTAATAAGATTACCTATCTCAGAGGGTTGTTGAAGCTTAAGTGAGTTACTATACATACAATGCAATTTATCTGACACTTTGTAAGCCTTCAAGACATGTTAGCTAGTCATAGATGTAGATGTTAAAATGGGGTGGAATTTGAAATGGAGGAGGGTTGCTCCAAGAAAGCTTTATTGAAGGAAATTCTGTCTGACCTGTGTAAACCAGGAGGGACAATGTTTGGCTTTTTATTGTGCAATGTGTTTAACTAGGTTGGCCATTAAACAAAGATGTAAAGTAGGTGGACAATTGGGGCCTGTCTGGTGGCACAAGGAGTTAAGTCTTAACACAATGAAGCTATCAGCAGCTACTGCAGCAAAAGTTCAATCCCCGGTCAAGGAGCTGACCCACATGGCACAGCAGACCTCTTCTGTCCTGCCTGCTGCTCCCCTCAGCAGTGTATTTCACTCAATCTGCCCATTATATGCCACACTCTGACTCTGGTGAATCCCCTCACCCTCCCACACCTCTGGCCTACAGCTTACCTCTTGTGTGCATAAATGAAATGAATCCTTAAAAAAAGTAGATGTACAGTTGGACTGTCCAACAGTTGTTTAACAAGCACCTATTAAGAGAAGGAGGGTAGAACCTGAGTGAAGTTTGAAAGATAAGCTTAGTCTTATAATAGCTATGGTATTAGTAAATTATAGAATCTATACACTAAGGTATAGACAACACTAAAGCATGGGGTTCTATGAGAACTTAAACATAATGTATTTGTCAGTTGCAAAAGCAATATGGTAAGAGGGACTTGACACTGCAAATGGTAGGTAGGTGTTGGTTACCAGTTTCTTAAATGACCTCCAATACGAAATTCTCATATTCATCAAAATGTAGAATTAGAAGCTGCTAGAGAGTTTATGATAAAAATCATATTTTAACCAATAACTTGCTGAAAGATATTTTGGGGGAAATTTGCAGTCTGCATGAAAAATTTCAAAAGTATCCTTGATATTTGATACAGAATCTTATCACTGAAACTTTAAGCCAAAATAATTTGAAATAAGAAAAATTTAAAAGCTATACACTGAAAGATGTTCTTTGTAGTATAGTCCATAGTAGAGAGGGCTCTTAAATGTTTGTAATAAGGAAGCCATTATTTCAAATTAAAATTCAGCCTTCTTTGGAAGGAATAGATTACTAATTGCCGGCTATTAGTATTATAAAAATAAGAAACCAATGACAGGAAGTATGTCAGTGAAGTTATTAATATACTATAAATATTCTAAGGACTTCTTTTAACTATTGCTTCATTAGGTGAATCTTAGGAAAAGAAACTTATTTGCATCAAAAACATACCCTGAAGTCACTCAATATAAACATCCAGACCATGGCTTAACATGGTACACTATAAATATTTTAAAAGTTCTGTATATTATGATATTTAAAAAAAAAGTTCTGACTAGCCAGTTCTCAGAGTTAGCAAAGTGGTCCTGGGGCATGATTATGACATAAAACCTCCTCTTTCATGCCGAGTACCCCAGGATTATTCCCGGGGCTAGGTACCAGACAACTAGGGACCAATGCTAATGAAAGCCCACCAAAATTATCCCAAATAAGCCATTTCCTCTACTAGCCTGCCTTTCCCATGAAAACCCTAATAAAAACTATGGTGGTGGCACTTGCCTGACTCTATCTTCTATCCTGGACTTCTGGTGCCTTTTCCATGTGACCCTGTGTGAATGCTGTGCCTTCTTCTCTAGCACTTGTGAGTAGTAATAGTTGTTTCTCTGAACCCCTCTTCCCTCTTCTCTTGTGTTAGCACCAGACTGACCATGTTATAAAATAGGTGACTTCTCACTAAAATATTTGAGGTTAGTCTGAGAGGAAGTAGATGGAAAACTGAATTGTTGGCCAAATTTTCATAGCACCTCCTCAGTGCATCATTCCCATTCCGTTTAATTAGATCATAAAGTACATGTTGGTGTCTGAGGTACAGAACCCCATGAGTAATGAACCTTAGCCCCCCACCTTGACCCTGCTTTCCAGACCTGGGGCTCCTACATCAACAAGAACCCACCAGCACTTGCTATGTCAGAACTAATAGAAAATGTTATAGAAGTAGCTTTGTTTTAAGAAAAATAGAAAGGAAAGTTTAGCTGATTTGGGATGAAAAGACCAGCATGAACTTGCTTTGGGTATGGCTGGATTTAGGGCTCAAAAGACACTATAAAGACTCAGTCTGTCTCTTGACTTTGCCTTCCAATGTTGTGGCCTTTGTCTCAGTTATATGTAACAGCAGCAGCACCAATTCTCAGAATTGTCTCAGGTTTCGGGGCTAGTGGATAAGAATATGAATCTTATTCTCAATGTCCAGAGAAAATCTCTCATTAACCCTGGTTGGGTCATATGACCACACTGCATCATCCTCAGGGAAGATTGTAGTGGACTGATGGCTTTGGGTAACGTGACAACCCTGCACCAATCACAGGAAAACCCAGTGAATTAGAGCCTAATCCTGGGTCACATGACCATGACCACCCCTGAACTGGTAGGGAGGAAGGTACATGGGTCATAGAGCAGTTTCCATAACAACCACAGTCACTTATAGTTTGACAGGATAATGTTAAAGAGGAAATCAGGACACACTTACTAGTATAGAGTGAGTGAATGCTGGGCAGCAAGCTCAACAGATGTCTACTACAACTGAAATACTGTCATTTTATTCTAACTTTGCTGGGAAAAAGCCAGTAAGAACAAATTCAGCAAATCACAGGCTTGCACTGAAAAAAAGAAACACAAGCATCTAAGAAGCTCAGCCTTTTTCTCTAAATAGGACATAGTTTATACTATTGAAGACAGATGCTTGTTTATTCTATGCTGAGAGCTCTTCAGCTGAAAGGATTCCAAATATCCTTCCATCTGTAGATCTTCCCAGGGCTTGGCAATTTTTGCTAGTTAATGAGAAAATTCGGGGCGGGACAATTTAAAATGAGGAAATAAATACACTTGGAGGAGAGCTAAAGGACTTAGTTATTTCACAATTCTAGAATTTAAAGCAATAAACAAATAAACAGCCTTATTGGCTCAAAAGGATAATCCTTTTATCTATGAAACAACTTTATTTGAGTTGGCATGCGGAGAGACTTCTCTATGGCTATATTATAAAATTACTTCATGTTTTCTGTATATACCATCCTGTTGGGCCTTGTGAAACAAGAAATTATTTGCTGCATTTAATTTCTATATAATGGAGTACTTCTAGAATTTACATGTCCTTTGGTATATTATTAATTCACATGCTTTTTAGAAATGTTAGTTTGGAAGCAACTTTCATTAAAATTTCCTACAGCATATGAATCTGACATAATTGGACTAAAGTCTTATTTATCCAAACTGCCCAGGCTAATGCCATTTTGTAGGTTTTAAAAATAGGGCAAATTTTTGGAAGTGGTCCCTAATGATGAACACTTGAAGAGGAATTCTGAGCTTGGGAAAAAAAACATTTGTTCCCAATACAGGTTAAATAAATTCCCTTATGATTTAATTTAATTACAACTAATCTTTATTAATTGAAAAGGACATTTCTTTCATTGACTAACCAAACTTGACTAGTCACACTTGAGGGGTTTGTGAATTCTTATCTGGATGAATTGTTACCTACAAGCTACAAACTTAGAACAAATTGGGAGATAATCCTATGATGAATAATGCCAGCTTTTGAGTTTCATTGTTCTATTCTAGTTACGGAGTAGTCTCATTTATGCAACCTCAAACCATATGAGTTATTATGGCCCAGGATATTTCCTATTGGGTTAAACTCTTAGGAGGAACAAAGAATGCTTTAAAAGTGTGCCAGCCAGCATCTGCCTGCAGTATAATTCAAGGGATCCTAGAAAGCATCTTACTTAAAGATTACAGTCCCACAGAAATTGGCCATACTAGGCACTCAACAAATATTTGTTCAATGAAGGAAAAAATAAGTGAGTATAAAGTCAACATGCAGACAAAATTACAAAAGCACCATTGTAGATAGAATTCTTCCTAATTTCCTTCCCTCGTTGCTAGCCAGGTCAATGGTTATCCATATTACAACAGTTAAAATTGTTATTAAGAAAACCATACCAGAACTGAGAAAAATGTGTGCACTTGCCTTTCCAGAGATAAAATTAACTGTGAACTTTGATAGAACTTTCAAAATCACATGAATTCAGCTCATTGCTTTATGAAAAACCACATTAGTTCTCTTTGTTCCTTCATACTGCAGAATTTTATCTCATGGGGAAACCCACCCATTTATTATGGCTAAGTGATTGATGCCCCCAAATGTATTAGTCACAAAGGACTCCTGAACTGTACTATCCAGGGGCAGCATTTGCAGAAACTTCCATGTGGATGGCTCCCTGCAGTTTATAACTCAGCACATCCCTGCTTACCCTACTAGACATCTACGGTTGAATTTTTTAAAATTTGATCTCACATTAACTACTAGCTTTGCAAAAAAAAAAAACCAAACTTTTATTTTCTCCTTTTTTGTCTTGTTTGTGCGGCTGGAACTCAGGAAGAGAAAGAAAACCAGGAAGAATTTAAAGACCTCAATTTGGGACCGAAGATGACACCAGGTAGGATATGTTCATTGTGACTCCTTTTCCTGAGCTGCTGTTGCTGACAGCACGACTCACCATATCCAAAAGCTTTGCAGATTACCAAGGAAAATCTATGTGTTCCAAATGATTGGAAACATGACTAGAAATGTCACTTGTGATGTATTCCAGACACGACATCTGGACAATCTGGCCATGGTGCAGAAAATAGCTGCTTCTCTTCTTTTTCTTTTTATTGATTGCAGTTCTTGCCGAACAAATACTTGCAATGAAGTAGATGGTAATTATGCAGACATTTCAAATTCAAATTTAGTAATACCAAAATAAGTAGTATAATTATTACTGAAGTATTTATGATTACCTTAGAAAATATTACTTAGATGCATTTGTTGTTGTTTGGTTGGGTTTTTGTTGTTACTGTATATTTACACATACATCTTTGCTAAGGTTATTAAATCCATAATGTACTTCTTATGGGATAATATGGAAAGAAACATATGATGAGAAGTTTTACAACTTAGTTTCTGACTATGATTAGTAATGGTAATGAGACTAGTGGTCATAAAAATAAGTTTTTTGGGGACCCTCCCTGTTAGCACAGTGGGTTAAAGTGCAGCACTGCAAACTGACTGCAATCGCCTCAATGTATGTTCAATCCCCAGCCCTGGAGGTGACCCACATAGCTCAGCAGACCTCTCCTGTCTCTCCCGCTGCAGCCCTCAACAGTGTACTTCATCAATCTGCCTGTTCTGCTCCCCACTCTTTCTCGTGAATCCTCTCACCTACCCTGCACCTCTGGTCTGCACCCTAGTTCTGTACGCATAAATAAATAAATCTTTAAAATAATATTAGTTAAATTGATCTTGTAAAGAAAGCCAAATCTCAATACTCTCAATTTCTATTTTCTAATGACTTTTAGTTTGGTGTTTTATATTATTAGGTTAGGCAATGGGTCCAGATGTGTTTGCCTGTGGTAGAAGTTCATTTTCTTGTAATTTAATGAAAATGGAGAAATGGGAAATGGTAATGAAACGAATAAGCAAAGTGAGGGGGAAAAGGGAGCATCTTGCTCAGATATAGAGGGAAACTAACAGGCCATTCCACCACCTCCCTCTAAACACCTGTCAAGTTGACTGTACTCTACCACCAACAGTTTCATCCCTTTGTGGACTTTTGAATGCTTGGCTTCTCATCAGTCATGTCTCAGATCATATATCTACTTCCAGAACCCACCTTGTCAGTCCTACAAATCACTTTTCATTCCATTGCTCATTTATATTTTTTAATACCATTACAACTAAAATAATTTTTCTGTTGATTGGCCTATTTATTTATTGCACCCAGATCATGAGCAGGGACCATGCTTGCTTAGTGGTACCCCTGACATTTTGGACAATGCCTGGGACATAAAAATTGTTCAGTAAATTTCTTTTTGAGTTTTCTATGTATAAGGCATTCTATTCTCTTAATGGAGATACTAATGGGGTGGGTTTGATGTGATCCAATGCCATGCCTCTTTTAAATTTCTAGTATAAAAAATGAGAATAAGACATGACACGTACCCTCACAAAATAAAACTATGTTTAAGACAGTTTTTGAACATGGGAAATGTTCAAAATGTGAAAAAAAATCAATATAATGAAAGTAAAATTGTCTTAGGATAGCAGAATCAAAGAAGTCTGTAGGTTGATGCTTGTAAGTAATTTGGGGCTTAAAAAGAAAGGGACATGGAAGGGTAAAGTTGGAGCATGCCTATCACACCTGAAAATTGTTCAGAGTGCAATTTTTGCAGACTTAACCTTAATTTTCAGTTCCTCAGCTAGAGAAATAGGCTGGGATGACAGCCATTGCTGGGTCAGTACAAATCTGGCTAACTAAGAGACCTTGACTTTCCCAACTGCTGTTATCAATGGTGTTATTTCCTTTCTTGGCAGAGTGTTACTATATTTTGAGGACTTTTTTTTTTTCACATCCAAAGCCTCAATTACCCCATATATTGTAAAGTTTCTACTGTTCACTATGGCTTTTCTAAGATGTTACTTGACTTCAACAAAACCGCTTTGACATTTCAGGGTGAGAAATCAGAAATCTCATTCTTAAACAGTCTAGTAGGGTTCCTGGAAAGGCCCTTGGGGTTGTTACTAGAAATCTAGTCTAGTGATTTCCTGCTATAAGCACATTTGGAGTTGGAGTTCCCATGTAACTTAATTCTAAAGACAAGAAGGGCCATGGTTTACTTAGAAATCTATAATCTAATAGTATTACACGTTTAGATTTTGACTAAATGTCTTTCCCCCCTATTTTCTTCAATAACACCAAATAACTCCTGGTCTGTAAATAGAATCTCAGGTAAAAAATGAAGTTTCTCACTTTCTCTAAAATATGTTTGGGCCCACTAACTCTGGGCTTCCTGTGGAGTTTCACATCTTTATTCAGCATTTAGTCCAAATGTGTGTTTTTATACTGTAATTCTAGTATTCCTGAGTCTCTAATCTTAGTCCAGTCACTGCAGGCCTACTCTACTTACTAACCATTTTTGAGATTCTATTAGGCATAAGTTGTGTCTTTAAGGTTAATTGAAAAGTGTGAATATATGCTACATTAAGTTAAGAAACGTTCATTAAGTGCCTACTACACACTAAATATTGTCCTAGGAATTATGCTTTACATTGAGTGGTAAATAGGCCAGACATGACTCCATGCTTTCTAGGTCTCAGAAGTAAGTGAGAAATGTAGTGGTAAATAAAAAGAAAATGTAAATTATAAAGAAATCATAGTCTTTAGACCAGTAAAATGTTATAAAGAAAGCAGGTGCTGTGGAAGTCCTGCCTTTATCGAGGTATTGTTAAATAGGACCTATAACAGATGGACACAAAAACTAAGACAAAAGGTAGGATGCCCCGGGACATAAACACACAGTAGTGGGTGGAGGGAGGGGGAGTGCTACAGAGGGCAGAGAAATCAAATTTGAGGGCTCCAGGAATTCCTCCAAGAGATTGTGGCATGTAAACTGGATCTGAGAGATAGAATGGAATCCATTTGTGAAGACAGATATATCAACCAAGTCATTTATAAAGTGAAAATGAAATACAGTAAACTGAATCCAAATTGATACCTATTTGGAGTTCAGCCCATTTTCTCACTGATGATCTTACCCTTAGACATCTGTCACTTTATCCTGAGGTTTAAAATTTATACTTTCAGGGGCCACCCAGGGACAATGACAGGTTAACTGGGAATATGTTTATACTTTACCTCCACTTCTCTGATAACTCTGTGTAATGTCCATTCAAGGTTTTTTTTAGTACATGACCTGCCCTCATGCCTATCCACGATCAGGTAGCATTTCCCCCTTCAGTTAGCTGAATTGACAGGAAAGTCTCTTTTAATGTCTCTTTTAATGTGATACAACGTGGGTTGCTGTCAACTGGTGCTCTGTCTCAGCAAGTGCAGTGCGGGGCAGGTTCATCAGATGCATGAAGGTTACCTTTGCCTCTATCCAACTGCCCTTTCCGTGCCCTGTCCCTTCTCAGTGGGAATCCTTCCTCACTGCTTTTGATACCCAGGTTCTCTACTACCAGGACACACAATCACGCACAGATACCTTTATACAGACTAATTTTTATCACAGTGTCACCTCTGTTCAACCTGTTGGTATTTCAACTTGAAACCCTACCTGTGGAATGAAAAAAATTGGTGATTATCAAAGGGACTTTAAATATCAGAAAACAGGAAAAGGAAAAAGGTATTTCCTTCTACAATCAAAACCCATGGTCAGCCAATTTCTTGATTTGAGTTTAGGAAAGCCCAAAATCATGGGGCCTCTTGATGAAGATCCTATCAGACAATTTCTTAAAAGTAGGAGTAATATTTGCTTATAAGTGAAGTTAAAGCCTTTATACCTTTATCAAAAGTGATTGTTTTTTTATTTCTCTTTATTAAGGTAAAACTGGTTTGTAACACTAGCATGATCTAGGGAAATGAGTTCCTACCTCCCCAGGTATAAGTCCCCCTCTCTATCCATCCATGTAACCATAGTCTTTTATCCTAGGCCATTGTTCTATTCTTTGTCCCCTGTTCACCATCCTCCCCTCACCCTCCGCCACCCCATAGCAAAACGTGTTATTTGAAAGACATAAAGCCTCCGTCGGATACAGCATTTAATGCAAACAGAAAGAAAAGGATACCAAACTAGACCTGGGCACAGGGAAAAGGAAACACTAGGTAACAGATGGAATTATGGACATGGTGATGAGTGGAGGAAAGATTTTCATGCTCACAAGTTCCTTCGATAAACCAGTGATGTTGCTGGTATAATTGAGAAAAAGCAAAGAAAATTTACTAACAGTGACAAGGAGGAGGCCATAATTCTAAGCAGAGAAAACTGTCAGGCACAATGTGAAGCCTGACAACAGGAACCTCTAAGGATAAGTCAATTACTGGAAGCATCTGAAGATAGGGCAGAGTTGGTTCACATGTCTTCATCAGATTAGAAAACTCCAAAAATGAGGTTTTACCCCTGCCAACTGTATTTCCTGGCTTGGGAACTCATTTCTTAGTCATGGTTGTACTAACGTTGGGAGACTTTTGGTTTGCATGACTCAAGTCTTGCCTCTTCTGAGGACTTCCTTTCCTTAGGTAATCTCTCCTTTCTGCCTTCCCGCAGAAAGTGTTCCTTTCTTGGGGTTTCTATCTGACTCTGACTTTATTTTAAAGAAAAAGTTTTGTGATGAGGATTCATTTCATTCCTTTCTATCCACACAAAGCCCTTAGAACAACAATAAGACACACACAAAGGCCTAGAAGAGTCGCCAATGTTGAATAATTTTGAAATTGAACATTACGGATTAAGGTTGAAGGCTATGGGTGCTTTGATGGCAGGTAAACTGCGGTGATTGCACCTGAAGGGACAGATCCTATACTTCAAATACTAACAATGTAAATCAACTTTATTGTTGATTTAAACTACAGATCTTGCCCATACTAATTTTACTTATAGCCAAATGAATACAAATTAGAGATAAAGTCATATTAGCATGTTTTCAAAAGTGGTTCATCATATCTTCATTTATTTACTCATTTCCTGTGGGCAGGGAGACCAACAGTGGGCCAGTTGTACCTTCTTGAAGAATTATTTTTAAAAAGTGAGTTATGTCTTTTTAGGTGATTATGTTTCATAAAAAGAAAAGGGCGGGAATAAAATATTTTTAAGATGTTGGCTTGATCTTGCAATTTTTCTTGCCCATGCATTGCATTGCTGTTAGGAGACCAAATATGTGGTCAAATAAAACTTAAAAGTGTTTAAAATTCTAGAGGACTTTGTGGAATCCTTATCAACTTGGGGCTGCATTAATCTCTGTTGTGGGCCCCTATGTTGCAATACTGTGACCTTAAGAGGAGAATCCTGTAAGTTGGAACCATTTTATGACAGTTAAAGGGTTTCATCAGACATTTAGCACAGAACTTAACTTAAGCACACCCATAACTGAGTGGGCCCAGCACACTTTTAGAACTGGCTATTGGGGCCTATTGAGTCAAGGTTTCACTTCCTGTGGTATGAAGTAAAGAACCCTAAGTGGTTAAAATGAAGAAAAAGAAGTATGCATTTTTGTAGCCTTTCTGGGGAAGTGAGAGCAGGGTTCCACTAAGCAGCTCCCTAGCAACCTGGTTGTGTGTGAGGCTGGCCCCTGCCGAGAGCTTAGACACTTAGAGTTAAGGCTTTCTGACTGAGAGTGTAAGAGGTGACACCATGAGACCTATTCTCTGATAATTGAGACAAAGTATCTGTTTTACTTTGATATCAGATTAGAAAACTCCAAAAATGAGGTTTTACCCCTGCCAACTGTATTTCAGTTGCAACTTGAATATCATTTGTGCAAAAAGATACTTATTTTCTGTATGGATTTTCCCAAAATTTTGGCCAAAGAATGAATAGAACACCATTCAGGGAGGGAGGTAAGAAATGAAAGAAAGAAAGAAAAAGAAAGGTTGGTGTACTTCCTTGATCTGAGTGTATCTTCTTTCCATTCCCCTCACAGTATGGCAAGCAGCCTGAGGGTTCCAGGAGGCCACTTAATAGAGAAAGTGCTACTGGAGACAGTGATGACTGAGGGGTGTGCTGATTCCTGCACCTCTTTATGGGATTAAACTGCTATACTTTTATTTTACTCTAAGAATTCCCACTAATTTTCCTCTATTTCAAATAACAGGAAGTGGATGTTCATTATCATATAAATTCCTTCCAGGAAGTGAAGGCAGCATGTTTGTGCTGTGAAAGTGATATATTTCCTGTTCCAAGAACTAAGAACACCCCTAGACAGGAGATTCCAACATACATTCATAAAGAGGGAGGTCTGAAGTGCTTCTAGAATTTACTAAGACATTATGCATTATCACAGTTAGTAGGTAGAAGTATATACATGTGTATAAATATGTATATACACATACACACATATTCTTACACACTTTTTTTCCTTTAAAGTATTGGTTTTCTTTATATTAGCGACATCATTATTTTATATCCTTGTTTGCTTATTCACAGTATAGGATTTGCCCCTTCAGGTGTGGCACGTAGTTTTCCCATCACCAAAACACCACCACCATCCACTGTACTCTCTCCCCCCTCCGCCGCCCATAGCCCCCCCTCTGTTGTTTTCTCCCTTCCCACTTCCCCACCTTCCCCAACCCCCACACCTTAGATCTGTGGTCAGCTTATATGTTTTTCAACCTAGATTTTCTTCATTTATTAAATCAAAATATGGCCCCAAAATCCAAGATGTTTCCCTGGTGACAGGGGGTGGGAGCTGAAAGGGGGAGGGTAATGTTTGTCTTGGGCAGGAGAAGGCAGGAAGGGTTCTCTGGATTTAAGGCAAAGAGAGACTTTTAAAGATGTAGCTTTCTGCTTTTAGCTCAACACCACTTTATAATGAAAGGTGTCAAACCAATGAAATCAGGCTTCTAAGTTCTCAGCACTCTCCTAGGCAAATTAAACAATATGTCACCTACAGCTCCACAACCATATCATCTCTCCTTTTCAGGGTCACTCAGTGAGCAATCTCTGCTTTGTCTCCTTTCCTCAGGGTAGACAACTAATCCTTTCCAGATTTTCTTTTTTAATTCAGGAAATTAAACAGATGACTCACTCATAAATGGGAAAAGACAAATATAAATAAAAATGAGGATTTGGTTTAGTCTTCCGTGCTCAAGGTACATCTGACACATTGTTGACTGACTGGTCACCTGTACCTTAAACAGGAGCTGAAATGTACCTGCACAGCAAGTGTCCAGTTTTGATATTGTGCCCATGTACCCACGAGACACCATAGTAGCTCAGTAGCTTTATTGAATACTACTGCTCTCCAGTCAATCCTCTGTCCTCTTAGCACGATCGAAACAGAGGCATGGATCTTTCCAGAAGTTTATTTAGGAATTACGGTGAATCTCTTAGCAGGAATGAAATTTTTACTGTGGTAGTAACTTGAAGCAGAATTGTCCTATATGTGTGTGTTCCACAAAATGTTTATAGTACTATTTTAAAGTGCTATAGTAGTTTCTTTTTTTTATTTTTTTTATTTTTTTTTTTCATTTTGGGCCTTTGTACAAATCCTTCATAGGAGAAAAATTGCGAAGTTGAATTTAATATACAAAAGTAGCAGTCATTGAAATAGCACATGCATTGTGTAAATACAATCGATGGTCTTTCATTGTTTCCCACTTGGAGGAATCTCTTGATCCACTTCCTGCTTCTCACTTCCTTCTCGTGCCCGTGAATAAGAAGTTGGTGCTGGCGCTGTGCACTGTGCACTTGATGTCCAGCTCGTTCCCTTGGTAGAGTATACCTTTCTTCCATTCTCAGGATAGAGAGAGTGGAAATTTAGCTGATTACTGTCACAAGTGCTCCTTGTGACAGTAGAGAGGGGAAAAAAAAATGAAGTTTGCATGTCTCAAAGATGGTTGTTGTTATGGTCTTCATGATTTACCTATATTTCCCTGTAGACATGAAACATGAAGTAAGTAATTTTGGTCGTAGAGGTCCCCTGAGAGACAGCTTCTTCATTTCCCACACCCCTTTCCCTATGCCACACTCCAGTTAAACTTGGCTAAGGGTAACCACACCTCACCGCACAGTTAAATCATTCATGGCAGATCAGTCACTGTTTCAGAAATTGTGTCTGGAGGGGGGCACAGGCTGAAAAAACAGAAAGGACTTGTCCTAAAATAGTTTTTGTATAGCACTTGACATATATTGAGAGAATGTCAGTTGTCTGTATCAAAAACAGGGGAGGGAGGACTGATGAAGTTGTGGTGCAACCCCGCCCAGCACATTCTGGCACCTACTGGCCTTGACCTAAGTCTTTCTCTTATAGAAGCTACTCTTCCATCCCTTAGGAGAGGCCCTCAGCAATTGCCACGGGACTTGATGAATACCTTGGGCTTCCCTTGGGGTAGCAGCTGTAGCAGGATTCTCTATGAGGTCTAGAATTTGCCCCTAGGACCAAGCCCCAGTCACCCACAGAAGCAGACTTCTGATAAAGCCCAGTGCCCACTGCTCTGTGTATTCCCATCACCCCTCACATAAACTGCTCTAGGGATTCCTAGAGAGTTCCCTAATGCAGTCACTGCATTGAATACAACCTAATCAGTGAACCTGATTAGGGTGGGGGCACCTTTCAAAAAAAGCTTAAAATCTCCCTGAATGCAAAATGGGTACTTTGTTAATTATTCTTTTAACAGGTTAAAATGGTGACATCCCTAAGTATTGAATTCTCTGATCTTTTTGTATATGCAATTCTAATGTGCCCATTGGAGGGCATTTAGTGATGCCTAAGAAGAAACAGGACTTTGCTATTTTGAAGCTATCACAAAGCATGTTTGCTTAGATACTGCCTTATTTTGACTGTTTGAATTGCTTGATTTAAGTGTAAAGCAATCCATTTTTGAGCCCTAAACATGAATATAATGTTCATCTGAATTTCTGATTGAATCTTTTACCCTGGGTTTTTTTAGTTAATTAATTTTTTAAATTAAGGTAAAATTAGCTTATGTTATTATTGCTTTTTACCATTTTTAGCCTGTTTTTAAAAAGTTTACGAAAGAACACCTCTGTTTCCTTATTCTTCCTCACAGACAGATAGTGGAAAAGATCATGAAGTATCACAGTAACATGTTAACGAAGACCTTTCTGAAATAAATTATGACTAAGTGCTGACAGGCAGTCTATATTCCACAAAGGTATTCAGAGAGCAGGGAGTAATTCTGAAAACCCAGAAGTGTTTTAGCTGCTTATGACCAATGTTACAAAAAGGGCAAACCCAGCTTGTGGATGTGTTATGTTTGGCCTGTAGTCTTTAACATTTTTAAAAATTTGGTTACCAGTGTTGAAAAACTGGAACATTTCAAGTCAAAAATCCAGATTCCAATTTCTCCTGAGAAATTGCAAGAACTGGCCAAACCAGACCTACATTCCTAAGTTGTTAAAACAAAGAAAGAAAGAAAGAAAGAAATCAGCTGAGTTGCATCCTATAGAGGTGCCCTCCCATCCTGCTTGTGGTCTAGGGGCAGGTGAGATTGTTTGGGGCCATGGCTGTGGTAACAGGGGAGGAACTCTAACATAGCACTGGTGAACACTTACCTTGACCATTGATCTCTACACAGTCCTCTGAAGTTTCATGAGTTTTCTTCTGTGTAAGAGGTTAATACTCTGCTATTAGACGCTTTTCATGATTTTAGCAATGAACAATTTACAAGGGGGAAGAGTACGGGAAATGGAAACATTTAATATATGGGTGTGGCTGAACAGCTAGAAATGTAGTTTCAGCTTGAACCTGATGACACCACACATTTGGGAGTGGAGGTGGGGATGGCTCATCTTGAAACGCTATGGGGTCACAAGCTTCTCTTCTGGGCCTTCTCTTTTTATGGCAGCTGAGAGGCCACCATGCCCTCCCCCAAGAAACCTACAGTGAAGGGTGTATGATTCTTTCTTACTCAGCAAGGCAGATGTAAAATTCCCTTTGTGAGCATTTGCTCGTCTGACTGTGTGCCTGGCACCTTTTAGATGGATTTTGATCAAGCATGACTCCAGTGTGTACAGTAATCCTGGAAAATTTCAGCCTTCCTACCCAAGGAGAACTGACAAAGGGAACAAAGTGCCCTTGGCTTTTACTGAGTCGTAAAAGCAAAACAGATAAAAAACTCAAAAAGTTGGGACATGTTTTACAAAGGCTGGGCTCTAGACCTTGGCCTTCATTGCAAATATTGTGATATTTGTTCTTTTGGGCACATAGATCATCTGTCCATGTGTTCAACAAGGTTGTTGTATGGATGCCTGCCCCCCATGCTTGGTGTGAAGATAAGGGCTTAAGTGCAGCTTTCCTTGGTTTGATGCTCCACAGAAGTCAGCAACTGCTCTCAGCCTAATGGGTATGTTTCCAGCAGTCTATGCTTTCTCACTTTTTTTGGGCCTGGCTTCTTTCATGGCTGCTCTGCTCTAAGTCAGTTCACAGTATCCAGTTCCTTAAACATCTTGAAAAGGATTAAAGAAATTGGATGATTGTATCAATTCCTGCAGGTGATTGATACTGTCTCTGTTCCTTACCACTTCTAACCAATTAACTGTACCCCGAGTTTATCTGGTCCAGTTACCACTTGGATTTGTACATATTCAAGATCACTTTCTCTGTATTGTTCTTCTCTAACAACTGAACACAAAACATCTGGTAACCATGGTTGCCTTTATACACTGACAATAACACTAGCTAACATTTATTAAGTACTTGCCATGCATTGGGCACCATGCTAAGTGCTTTACCATGAATTTACATCAATATAGGTCTGGTTGAGTCCAATGCCTCATATTCTTAAACCATTTCAGCAACTGTGAAAACAAGTATGTCTTATGGACCATTAAAAAGATTCTGAGTAGTGGGCCCTTCCTGGTGGCGCAGTGGGTTAAAGCACAGCACTAAGAAGCTAAAACCACTTCAGCATGAGTTCAATTCCCACCTGCCCCGGAGATGACCACATGGCGTGGCAGACCTCTCCTGACCTGCCTGCTTGCTCCCCTCAGTGGTGTACTTCATCAATCAGTCTGTGCTGCTCCCCTGGTGAATCCTCTCACTGCCCCTGTCCCTCTGGCGTGTACCCCAGTTCTGTATGCATAAATAAAATAAATCTTTTTAAAAAAATTCTGAGTAGTATCCTATGGAGAGGGTTTTTATATTCTTCTAATTTGAGAAAGTTTATTAGCCAATGTCTCAGAACCATTGACCCTAGAAGCCTAACCCTCCTGGTTTCTGGTAAGAAGGGGACCTTGGAGAAAGATAAGTTCTAACAGTTTGACCTGGATATGCAGACTTTTGCTTTATTTGAGATGAAAGAGAGTCTCTTCTTTTTAAAAAAAATTTTAAAAGGTTTATTTATTTATGCATATAGAACTGGGGTGCAAACCAGAGATGCAAGGGTGGTGAAAGGATTCACCAGAGACAGAGTGAGGAGTAAAACAGGCGATAAATGAAGTACACTGCTGAGGGGAGCAGTGGGCAAATCAGAAGAGGTCTGCCTCCTCATGTGGATCACCTCCTGGGCCAGGGATCGAACTTGCACTGAAGCAACTGCAGCTAGCTTGAAGTGCTGCATCAAAACCCATTGTGCCACCAGAGAGGGCCCTTCTTTTCTTTTTTTAAAAAAGGCTTGGCCAAGTTGGATAACTGATGTTTTAAATATGATTCATTCTATTAGAACATCCTGTTTACATCTGATAGAATCAAAGATAATAACACATTTCCCCCAAAATTTGGCTCTTTTTTCCCAACTGAACAATTTCTGTTCATGGTGCCTCCCTCTATCCTGGCTCTGTACCATGCACATAAAGTTAAATCCTCAATGAATCCTCATGAAATGGAGGAGGTGAACTCAATGGACTTGGAGAAAGTGATGATGTGGACATCTCAAGATCCGTCAATCATGCCTGCTCGCAATGGGATGACAAAGGTGTATATGTGTGTGCACATGCACACACACACAAGTCACAGTTTGCAACTGACACACCTGGGTAGATAAAGATGAAAAGGCGATCTGCTCTGCCTGTCTGAATAAAAACAAGGTGCCCATTCACTTCTTGTTCTCTCCCAGCATCCCTTGCTCTTCAGTGTCTGGTGGAAAAACTGAGCCTTGCTTGGTGTTACCATGACGTCTGAGCTTTGAAAGCCATTTCCTTTCCTCCTGAGCCCAAGAAAGATTATTCTAGTGATATCTGAATAGCTTGAGTTAGCAGTGTATGAACACAGAAGTCGTTCCCTAGCAACAGGAGCTTCTGAAAGCTTCTCCATGCGCAGTACTTCTCCTTGCCTTTTGTTTTCTCTCCTCCATGTCGCCTGTCAGCAAATGGCCAGAGTGATTGCACCTGCTCTGAATTGTGGTCTGTGAGTTAAAACCTAGCAGTTCAGTTTTCTAACTCAAAGGGCCTTGTTCCTCTTTTAGTTAAACTTCCTTGTGAGTTCTGGGGGCTGTTTTCTCCCTGGTTAGACCATAATTATCTCAGACCATAATTATCTCCTTTTTTGTTGCTAATATTTTGACCAGAAATGGAAAACATTGAGGTGCCTGAAATTTATATAGAAAATTTTGAGTTTTTAATGTTAGATTTTGCACATTTTTTTAAATGTGTTAAGTCTCTCCAGAAAAGGTTTAGCTAGCTTGATTTTTCCTTGAAGAGTTAATATTCATCTCATTCTTACTTTGTTCACAGAAGCAAAACAATCTCTTCATTCCTTATATATAACAGCATCACAACACATTATTGCATACAGTAGATGGCTAGGCCAGCCAATGATAAAATATCTTCTTACAACTTTGTCTCAATGTAGCAAAATACTAAGTTCTAAGACAGTATACTTAAAAAAAAAAAAAGTTCCTTCACCAAACCACCATGTCCATACCTCATCTGTCTCGCTCTCTGACTCTCTTCCCTTTCCTTTAGGAATCATTATCTAAACCTTTTATTTAGTAGCCATTATCTAAAACGTAAGCTAAGCCATTTTTGCAGACTTCAAATTTTTATTTCTTTTATAGTTTGTGTGTAGTTGTTTTTTGGGTATTTATATTCCACAAATGAGCAAAGCTATCCAAAATCTGTCTTTCAATTTTTTGGCTGATTTTACTGAACATAATCATCTCAAAGTCCACCCACTTTGTGCCAATGGCTACCATTTGATCTTTCTTCACAGCTGTATAATAATCCAATAAATATATGCTCTACTTGAGACAGAAATCCATATTAGGGACATTGATCCTGTCCCTGTTCCAGCCGTGGTACTCTATTTTAGAATGTGCTATTTTTCTATACACCAGACCACCTAGCTCAAGCATGGGTCCAAAATTTTGTCTAGAGAAATCTTATTTCATCTTCAAACAGCATTCTGTGTGGAACAGTGATCTGTATAACAGTATAACAGTTATACATCTTTGCTGATTTATTGGCTAATATCCATTAGTAGCATTGACTATCTGGCTGAGTTTGGTGATGAATGACACATACATTGTAATTGAACTAAAGAGTTCCTAGAATTCTTCTCATCTGTACCTTAAAAAACATTTCATTCAGGCCCTCCCTGGTGGCGCAGCGGGTTAAAGCACAGCACTGGGAATCTAAAGCCACTTATGCATGAGTTTGATTCCTGCCTGCCCCGGTGGTGACCACATGGCACGGCAGACCTCTCCTGACCCACCTGCTGCTCCCCTTAGCAGTGCACTACATCGATCTGCCTGTTCTGTTCCCCACTCTGTCTCTGGTGAAGCCTCTCACCGTCCCTGAGCCTCTGGCCTGTCCCCCAGTTCTGTATGCACAAATAAATAAATCTTTAAAAAATAATAAAAAATAAAAAAATAAAAAAAAACATTTCATTCATTCATTTGTTGAACAACAAAAATTTGTAAGTGAGTGTTTTGCCTGTGGTGTCTCATGGGAAACACATGAGTAGCAGAGTCTCTAACCTCAAGGAGGCCTCAGTTTCAAAGAGTAGGTAACAGGTGTATGCATATAATTATCAAGCAAGATCATAGCCCAAAGAAAGATAAACCTTGCAATTATACATGTTCTTTGATCAACTCTTTCTGTTAGAGGGCAACAGAGGAGGTAGCTTAAGCCCATGCTTCCAAGCAATCAAGTGGAGGAAGCATGAGGGATGTTACATGAGTTCTGTAGATAAACATGAGACTATTTATCTAGTTCTTTTTATTAACCTATCATTTATTAAAACAACAAACGAGACAGCAAAATCCCTCACCTCATGATATTCTATTTGCATCCAAGTGGGCTATTTTTAACCAATGTTAATTAAGAGCTTGACATATGTTAGCTAAAGTGACATTAAACAGAAACCTGGTAGAAAATTTGTCTGGGACTTTGGAAAAGTAAAAAGTAAGCCTTAGCTTAGGGGAACTTTGAATGGCCACTGTTTATCTTATTTTCCTCCCAGGCATTATTTTTCAGTAGTAAATGAGAAAGGAAGAAAAATGGGTTGCACTTGCCAAACACTTGGGGAGCCAATCTCACTCTGCTTAATAGCCATATCCACACCCTTCCCTACAAACTGAGGAGTTATGCAGGGTGGTGTGCACAGTCATGGTTACCAGGAGAAAAATGAGCTATACATTAAAAGAGTTGTAGGGAAGAAAGAAAGCACCAACCAAAATGAGACAGTCAAGGTGTATTCTTTCTTGCATTGGTTCAGACTATAGAGACTATAGGGAGGTAGAAATCTAAGTCATTCTTTAATGTATCCAGTTGACAAATGTTGAGGATCATTTCAGACTTACTGAAATAGCCACTTACTTCTGTGGCATTGACACTAATTAAAGATTTATGAAGTGGAGAAGTTGAGAAAAACAATGAAGAGCTTTTTGTAGTCAAATAAGTGCTTTGCTTCCTAAAGGAGCAAGGAGAGAGAGGTCATAGCCATGAGAAGGACTGAACTCCACCAAGTATATGTTCTGAATCATGAGTTTGGGGCTCTGATATAACTGAGCCATTCTAAAGATATAGTTTCCACTACACTCAGGATTTTCAATTATGAACCTAAATGCAGATACAGAGACCATGGCTGATTATTATTTTTAGAATGCTACAGATTCCCCATGGGAGAGAAAGTATCCTTCCCCTCCACCCTGGTTATCTTCCTCATTACTAGCTCCATTAGATAATTTCTAAATGAAGAATAAGACAACTTAAAAAAATATTATATTGGACAGCTCTTTTCCTCTATCTTTGCCCAAAGTGATTTTAAATCAATCTTTGCAATTATTTCTTGATTTTAAATCAAACTTTGCAATTATTTCTTGACTATCTATAAAACTACTAAGGGTCAGTCATCTGAAACTGGCATAACTTGGCTTGCATCTCTTTATCTAACCCAAGTACAGTGCTAAATGCAGTATTTGTCTTTTTATGACTTAGCATGAAGTCTTCAAGGTTCAGCCACATTGTAGTTTGTGTCAAAATTTCATTTCTTTACAAGGATAAATCGCCTATGGTACTTATATACCACCATTTGCTTACTCATTCATCCATCAGTGGACACTTGGGTTGCTTTCACCTTTTGGTTACTGTGAATAACAATGCTATGAACATGGTGTGTACATGTCTGTTCAAGTCTTTGCCTTCAGTTCTTCAGGATATATACCCCCCAGGTGGATTTGTCTGATCCTGCATTAATTCTTATGTTTGATTTTGAGGAACCACTACATTTTCACCTCAGCTTCACCATCTTCCATTTCTACTAACAATGCACAAAAGTTCTTATTTCTCCATTTTCTCACCAACACCACTTATTTTCTGACATTCTCATAATAAACATCTAATGTCTTCAATGGCAACCCAAATTTTTCATAAAACAATACTTTGCTGTGTGGGATTCCTACTTATATTGTAAATGGCAGTATCTCTGTTATTCCCAACTCACCCACAGGACAACTCATCCGTAGGACAGTTATTTTGGGTTTTTCTTTTTGGTTTGTTTTCATAAATAGTAGGCAACTAAAATCTATTTAGTTTTTTTTTTTTTTTTTATCCTTATCAGGGTTGCTTGCAGTCTGTGCAGGCCAGTGTTATAGTGATCAGCCCAGGGATTTGGGCAGAGTTCAGACTCCCCTCTTACCTATTTTCCTTTCTCTGGTTCCTCCCTCTCACTTTCCAGCTGCCTCTGTCTTCTGTCTGACAGGTCAGAAAGTTTCTGTTTAAGGTTTGATATGTGCTTCCATCCACAACTTATCTCCTCCTTTCCCACTACCACCACAAAGACACCACCTAATGTCAGGCTGAAAGTTCTAGAAGTGGGAAAATAACCTCCTGTTATTCCAAGTCTAAATGCAGACCCCTCTCCAGGTCACTTGCCAAGACTTTGGGAGTCTTTTTGGATTTTATTTGAAGTTTGCAGTGGTTTCCAGCAGGAGGGATGACTACCACAACTGGAAGCAGAGCCTTATCTCCAGTTTCACTATCGACTTTCTGCCTCTTAAAAAGCTGCTATTATCAGGTGAATAAATCTGGGCTAGTATGCCTGTTTTCCACATTTGAGACAGTGAATATATATTTTAAAATCTTAAAAGCTACTTTATATGAATGTAAAAATCAATAATGTTGCTCACGATTGTAATTCAATTACAGACAAATAATACTGTCCACTTTATAGCACTCAGGCAAGATATTACAGTGGGGCCTCATTGCTTTCCTTCTGGCTGTGTGAGTTAAGACTTAGTCATTACAAGTCATTTAATCTCCCCTTAACTTTTATTTAAGTGGCATAATGATTGACCAGAAATGTTTTAAATTTCTTACTACGTGGGAAGTGGAAGAAACATGAGGTTAATTCTGCATATCAAACGTCTTTTGAATTAGTATCTTTGCTGGCCAATTTCTACTTTGTGGAAAAAGGGTTGTCAGGTTTCATATTAGAAAATTATAGTTCTGGGATTGAGGGTTAATAAAGGATTTGTCCGGATCCTCCATTTATTCATTTGCCCATCAAATATTTGCTAGAATTCCCCCCACTCCATTATTTAATTTAGTTTAAGTATAGTAGTTTGTGAATTAGGGTTTAGCCAGTGTGTTTGTGCTACCATTCATCTATAAATTAATTTCATCTATTTTACTTAGTTAATTTATGAATGAACTAACGAAATAATTTAATTCAGTAATAAATTCCTATTGGTTATTCCAAGGCTCTGCTAGATCTTGAAGTGCCTTCTGAAGTATCAAGTTGATTTTTTTTTTTTCAGGATAAGTTTACCATCAACTATATCTTCTTCTTCATTATTATTTGAAGCCAGTTCATGTGTATTGTAGCGTATGCATTCATTCTCTTTCAATACTACAGTTAGGTTATCTTTCCTATTACTTCTGTAAAAAACCTACATAATTTACCCAACACCTCTTTGGGGAGGCCCTTCATTCAATGGGATGTTTTCCATTAGATTTATGATTTTAAATTGGTTGCTTATTCCTGCAAGTTGGCCTCCAGGTCATCTCTGAACCCCTCTTCTCTTTGGCATTTCTTGTCCTGCACCTGTCTCTCCCTCAAGCCTCTGCTGGTTAAAAATTCTCAATTCCTGGCCTTCCTTGATGGTACAGTGGGTTAAAGCACAGCACTGCAAAGTTGGCCTCTGCCACTTCAGTGTGAGTCCAATCCCAGGCCAGGGGGGTGACCCACAGGGCATACAGATTTCTCCTATCTCGCCCACTGCTCCCCTCAGCAGTGTACTTCATTGATCCGCCTGTTCTTCTTCCCACTATGTCTCTGGTGAGTCCTCTCACCACCCCTGCACCTCTGGCCTGCACCTCAGTTCTATGTACATAAAGAAAATAAATCTTAAAAAAATTCTAAATTCCTTTATCTGGTTCTGTGTCTCTCCTTTACCAGATTATATAATATTTTTTCTCCACCTTTCTCATATTCATCCTTTCTCTGCAGAAGAAGTAACTTGCATTTTTTTTCTATGTAATAATTTATATATGCATCTCTCTGAATTCTCTTGGAGGAGAATCTATTCTGAGGGTTAAGAATCTATAGTTTTCCTCAGACATACCATCTGCCCAGAAATTGGGGAACTTAGAAGAGCCTTGTGCTTGGCTTAAATGCTCTATTGTCACCATCTTGAAATGCTTATATGTTTACTTGCTTTTTTTTAAACAAGGGATGTACAGTGTCACTCTGACCCCACAAGCTATGGAGCCAGTGCTGCATTGCGGGAAATGTGTTCATAGTACCAGGAGTTGTGCAGGTCACTAGGGAGAAAAATGAAACAATCAGGCCATTTATGATCTCATTGGGGTGGAGGACCAGGAAGGAGGTTAGAGAAAGAAGGGGAATGGAATTATTTTTCACCAGTGCCCTTTTTTCCCCCTAAGAATCTCCTTAAATTGCAAGGCCAGGGTTTGAGGGGGCAATGGTAGTCCTCTTGTAAATCAACCAAATGATCATTGTCAATTCTGTTCTATATTCGAGAAATTCCTTCCAATTCAAGAATGAGAATGTACTTTTAAAAATAGATTGATTCTAAAAGCCAGACCATGAAATTTACACACTGCTTCTTTTCATCTAAACAGGTAATCTAATATAAAAGACAGACTAGTATTTCCTAGAAACACCATGAGCAAAAACTTATCCTTCTAGAAATCAGAAATAGCAGTAAGGTATTTTGATGTGTGTTGGCTGTAAGGAAATGTAAGTTTTTTAAAAGAAATCCTGTTAAGAGCAATCTGGTGATGCAGCTCTGTTAAAGGGTTGCTAGGATGTTACCCAGGCAAAACTTGGGGTTTAGTAAACATAGAGATTCATATGTGAAACAAACAACAGCAAAAATGTGAGATAATTGCAAGCTGCCCTGGGGGAAAAAAATGTCCCTGTTATTCTAAATAGAAAGACCTTTGTAGTGACCTGTACAATAGAGAAGCAGAGTTGAGGCTGTAAATGCATGCGTTTTGCTTGGTGTTCATTCTTCTTGCTGGTTTTCAATACAAGTAAAAGAATAGTAAGAATTCATTAGGTAAACCATTTCAAACATTAGGTCCCGCTATAATTCATGAAATTTCAAACAATACCATTTGAGGACCCTTCTTTTAATACACAGAATTTATTGCTCTGGACAAGACTTAATTTGGTAGCTGAGAATAGATATGTGTGTTAAAACAAAGTCTAGTTGCTTTGTTTTATTTCTTACTTGTTGGAACTCTTGGGAGCAGTGGACATTTATATGCAGTCCTGTGTTTTGCTAGTGATTCCTATGGTCATTCTTGCAATTCAGATATTTTTCTGCAGGTCTATTTCCTTTGTGTCTTTTAACACGAGGAAGATATGGTGGTATCTTAAGTCCCACAACCAAGTTTTAACATTGTGTATGGTGAATAAATGTTTATTTTAGTGCAAGCTGCTGAAGTGAGTCAGGAAACTACATTTTATGTTTTCTTGAAAGTCTTGATTATGGAGACTTGAGGTGTGGAGAACAGGAAATTCTACAGCCAAGGAAACCCCTATCCATCCATAGCATCCTGCGGAAGGAGATAAGATCCGTCAAAGAGACTTAGCATAGACGTAGTGCTCCTTTACAGCATAGCCTTGAACAACATGGGCATTTTCATGTATCTAAAGTGAACAGATTGTACTTCTGTGACTTAATTTTTAGATATTAATTTTTAAAGAACATTTAAAGTCGTGATTTTCCCTTAAGTTTTAAATGTTATTTCATAATATATAAGGGTAATAAATTTTAAAAATCACTTTAAAATGTTCTTGATTAATCTTTGGTTATATTTAAAACCTAACTCCTTTAAATATTTTAAATTATATTTATATTTATATACTTTGTGTATTTAGTTTTATTTCTAAGTCCTTTGGTTTTCTAATGCCAAAATCTCCAAATTTAACATATATAAAGCTAATATATAATATGATAGCATATAAGCTATATTATATACTTGTATATAACCATAGATATATATTATATATAATCATGTGTTTAATTCTGTTTACCTTGTCAACTTAAAATCATGAGTCTAAATCAGGAGTCTAAATCAGTTATCCTTGCCAATTATTCCTTCAGAAAACAAACATTTCAAGTACAAGATAAACAAAAGCAAATCTAAAAGATAGGATGAAAAGTCAAATATTGTGGTTTGCATTTACATGATCATCTTCGGACTTACTTCTAAACTGTTCTGAGGTTAAAATAAACATACCCACCAAGGAACCAATTACTGTATCCCACATTAATTTCACTTTTCTCTCCAAGTATTTTTAGAGATTTCTACTCTAAATGTTAGGGATGATCTCAGAGACTGAGTTGCACATGAATTAGAAAGGCAGGTCTGGGTGAGAGCTACAGACAGCCACAGTTTTTAAATTTTTCTTTTAAACCAAGACTGCCTTTCTGAGCCTTTTGAAAGGAAATGGAGATACAGTGCATGTGACATAAATAAACATTTTAAAATAAAAAAATTAGTGACTTTAGTATATTCATGTTGTTGTGTGGCTACCCCTTTATTTAGTTCCAAAATATTTCCATCCCTCCAAAATAAAGCCCTGTTAAAAAAAAAAAAAATAAAAGCCCTATAAAAAAAATAAAGCCCTCTACCCATTAAGCAATCATTCCTACCACACACTACAGCCAACCCCAGCAATCACTGATTTGCTTTTTATTTCTTTTGATTTACCTATTCTGGATATTTCATATAGGTAGAATCATACAATATGTGGATTTTTATATCTAGCTTCTTTATGTTAGCATAATGTTTTTGAGGTTCATCTGTCTTGTGGTATGTATCATTATCCTTTTTATGGGTAAAAAATATTCCATTGTTGGATATACCACAATTTGTGTACTTATTTACACATTCTTAGGCATTTGGTTGTTTCCACCTTTTGATAATTGGGTTGTTGAATAATGCTGCTGGGAACATACATGTAACGTAAATCTGTGTGAATACCTGTTTTCAATTCTAGGTAGACACTTAGGAGTGCAATGATGCACTTCATGGTATTTTATATTTAGTTCTTTAAGATAAACTGTGGCATAACAAACTTTTTCACAGCAGCTGAACCCTTTCCATTGCCACTGGAATGATATGAGTCTTCCAGTTCTCAACAGCCTCACAAATGCTTATTACTTTCCATTTAAAAAAGTGATCACTATCCAAGTGGGTATGAAGTGGTACCTCCTTATTGTTTTTCATTTCCCTGATGATGCTTGAGACTTTTGTAATAATGACTGAACTAAGAGGGGACTCCACATTGATGTCCCAACACCCCAAGTCCCTGAATTCTTTCTCACTCTTTTCTTTTGTGACTTTGATTAGGGCAAGTTATATCATGTGACCCTCTCAAATCAGCTTCCCCTCGTTGTTCCACAATCAATTTGGAGCCACCCAATCTGTTTAGTACTTACTTTTATGCTGTGTTCTTTTTACATTCTTTCCATCTGGCAGAGCTGCTACTTTCAACATGATATTTGGATGACGTCCTCTAGATTCTGTGTGTCTGCTTTATGTAGCTGCATGATCAGTTTATAAAATCATCCTAATTATAATATTCTAAATACAATATTTCACATATTGGGAGGTAGAAAATTTTGGACTGTGGTAAAAGTAGGGTTTGGTAGAATCAGATTATAATACTTTAAGAATAATAGTCATTCACTTAGGAAGTTTTCCTTTTTAATCATATGACCACAATTTAGACTGTGCTGTTCAAGCAATGGCAATTTACCTAAATTGCCTAGGCAATAATCAGCTCCTGGGAGGAAGTAGGCCCACGGGTGCCTGGCTTGTAAATATCTTTTCTGAATCTTACCTTTAGGCCATGGTCACATCTAATTACCAGCTTTCTGTGAGGGGAGAGGTGGTGATGAGGACAGGGAGCATAGCCAATTGGTATAAAAAATATAAATAAAGGTGAAGAATTTATACTGTAATGATCAAGAGATGGAATGAGATTCAAACAACTCATATGGGGACAGACCAGAAACTAATTCAGAGGCTACTTGTATTTAATGGGACTTTTGCATGTGGCCCAGAGAGCTTCACTGAGATACATGGATTCTTACAAGAAGCCTGAAACAATTTGAAAAGGTCACAATTTTTAAATGCCACAATTCATCTCTGTGAAAGTCAGATCCTATGATAACTATGACCCCCAATCAGGAGCCAAGTAGCAGCAGTGTTAAGGGGGAGAACATGTTCTTTTGCATCTAAAATACCAAGATTTCTAGCCCTTGGACAACTGTACAGTACATTTGAAAACACTAAATTGCCAATCAAATATAAAACAACTTTGTTTTGATTGTTCCTACAATGAATTGTATATTGAAGACAGAGGAGAAGGGAAGGGATCAGTCATTTCATGTGACAAGAAGAGCCTTGTGTGAATCCATGGCCACACAGAGACTGGCAATGGCCAGCAGAGACCAGTTCTCAAAACAATTTTTAAAAATCATCACTTTAACAGGAGATGGATTTTTTTTTTTTTCTGCTTGGCCAGCTTCAAAAACCAACCACTGTCTTAAAGAGTCCCAAGTGTACTTTGGGGGGTAGGGACCCAGTGCTCCCAGCCTCCCCTTAGCCCTAATGAAGGAGGATGTGCTTTGCTTTGATGTACAGCTGTATGTTTTCTAATGAGGTAGGCAAGAGATCAACTTCTATTACGATTTCTCCTTTTAAGCCTGATTATTCAGCAGCCCTGTTGAAATTAGCTGTTCATTTATCCATGAGCAGCTGCATGCAGGGTTGGACAGTTTTGCTTATAGTGTCTAGCTGAATGGGTTTGGGCTAAAGAATGCTTGAATATTTAATTCAATTATTTGTTTCATTTTTCTCTAATTCTAGTAACAGCACTAGAATTTCACCATAAAAATGACCAAGAAATTTGATCTGGTTTGTAAACCACAGCTCAGTTCTAATATGTGACAAATTCTTTCTATCCCTTCTGCCTGTTTCTCTTCCATGTGACATTAATGCCTATTTGGCACGCCATATCACAGCTGCAAAGCAGGGCTGGTCTGCCCTGTTGGCTGGTTCTCATGAGCTCCCTGCAGGGCTTCCAGAACAGCCACAGTCATGATTGTCAGTTATGAAGTCCTTGTTTTAAAACAGGGGCCAAGTTCTGCTCACTGTCCTGGGAAGGTGTGGATGAGGCTTTGTTATAAGGTCAAAGAAGAAGAAATAAAGGGTGACCTTGAGACTGGGTAGGGCTTTAATGCCAGGTTGGGGAGCTGAAAGGGACATATACATATTTGCACAGAAGTGGCATACATTCTGATCAACAGAATTATTGTCATGTATCTAGATCACTGGGCCACCAGCAGTACAAATGTTTCTTTCTCTTTAATCACCACTGACAAATAGAAATGGACTTTGTTACATGTGTTTTGTTTTTTTTTATTTAGAAGACCTCTGTTACTGGATTAACAGTATCACCCACTCTGTTCTTTTCTCCCTACATCTGTCAGTTGCTTGAGTTATTTTACCACATTTGTCATAAGTGCAGCTTGTTGTGCCCAAATATGGAAGCCATTCAGGGACATTCAAGTTCCTTGGGAGTTGACCTCCAGTTCTTTTCACTTGGAGATACTGCAGGCTAAGCAAAGCCTTGGTCCAGGGGGAACTGGTGCCACCATTTCTCCTCCAGTCTCTTTAACCAACATTGGAATAACCTTCACCATTCCCACATGTTCTGATAGGTTTCATGGCTTTATTTGATGTTTCATGATCACCAGATTGCTTGCATTAAGACTCTTTGGGGTTTCAGTGCTTTTTTTAATGAGCCTCTGTGTGTTTTCTGAATTGGGCACTGACCATACCTGCCTCTACATTATTTTATATTTACTAGGAATCATTTGGGCTCAATTATTGCAACAAGTAAAGACAGTTTATAATGCTCCATTACTCAGAAGAACACTCTGCAACTGATGCTGGCAGGTTCATTAAGAATATGGTATTCTTAGTAATGTTTAAAAGATGAACTTGACATTTTTTCATAGAAAAATTAAGAAAAAGACACTATTTTATATACCTTTGTAATGCAAAACCCAACTGGCAGCTATTTAGCTAGAAATCTGTATTCATCACTACCCTTCATACATTTTGTGCCCAATTCGGTATCTTTGGTATTGCTCACTTTCCCTGGACTGTCTGTGCCTCTTGCTGTAGCAGATGTCCTTTTAATAGTTCCCCACTTTGCCACCTCTTGGATCAATTATCTTTCTAAAATCTCTCCATAAAATGGGCAGGTGATCCCATGATGTGCTGGATTCCTTTTATATATACATACATTTTAAAATTTTCTTCATCATTGTTGATGTTTGTATAATAGTTGATCTCTCACTGGAATCTTGATGGGCTACTCCCGGCACACTACTGATTCCATTGATTGAGTTGTTTGCTTACTGAAAATAAGATGTGTTTACCTTAAAGTTGTCTATACCCATTGTTATGGTAGTACTGTAATATTATTAAACCTAAAATATGAGTTACAAAATAAAGAGGGTTGTAATTATGAGAATCAAGTCAAATGCTTAAAGAAGAATGCAGATGAATGCTTAAGGCAAAGTGCTATAAACTTAGGTGTGAGCAGGAGAATTACTCTTAAATTATATAATACATATATATTATCATCTATAGAATATAATTATATATGATGAGTAAAATAGCAAAAATCAAGAAGGATACTTAGATTGCTTGGCAATTCTCTCTATATTCTTGATTCCAGTTAAAGAAGCAAACTGGAAAGCATTTAATTAAAGAGCTTTGGGTGTGATTTGTGCAAGAAAGAAAATAGGGAAACTCCAGTTTGTTTAAAAGAAAAAGCTGACCCTGTAGTCAAGTAAATTGGTAAGCAAATGCCCAGTATGTTCACATTAAGTGAAATGTTTAAGCATAGATTATTTTTACATAATGGTCTACTCTGATTAACTGATCATCTACCTTAACCAATAGTAGATAAAATTTCTAGTCAACAGATGCTATAACATACTTCTTGGGTGAACTTCTAAGTTGTCTGTCTCCTCCATTAGACTGTGTAGAGGGTGTTTTTAACCTCTTCATTTTTAGTCCTTAATCTCTGCCTGAATACAGTGTGATTGAGATTAGAAGGAAACTACCTGGGATCACAGAATACCATGGAAGTACTTTATTTTAACAGACATTGTCTTAATCGAGCTTCTCCTATGTCTTTTTTTTTTCCCCTGCAGAATTCTCCTGCCCCCTTTTCTTTTTGCTCTCCATGAGCCATATTTCATTTCCAGCTGCCAATGTGTAAAAATCCATGGGTCAGGGCTGGTACCACCCTACATGGCTGGGAAGGCCTCAGAGAATCTGAATTCTTTCATTTTAAATTTTGTATATTCTGCTTCTCTTCCCCAACCTCCAATCAACATATGCTTCTAGTCTGGGGATGTGGGGAAGTTCTCAAGGGCACGTATCCTGTTTCCTTTAATAGACTTACTAAGTTAAGCATTAGCTCCTTTTTTTTTTTTTTTTTGGTCTTTTACATTCCTTAATTCACTGGTCTTAACTCTTTTATTAAATGTCTTGTTTTGATTTTCCCTTGCCCTCTAGCATTTGGCTTATGTCTTGTCAAAAAAAGTCTGATTTTACATACTTTTAAATGTAAAAGGAAATGTTTCATTCAAAATGAACATTAGTTCTCACACTTAAGAACTTAGAACTGACTAATCGGTAATAGGAGTCAGTCACAGAACACAAATGACACAGGCACAGTTTAACAGAAAAAAAAAATGCTTACATATATCCATGCAATATAAGCAGCCATTTAATATGTTCTTTAAAAGCATGTAAACATGGAACTGAATCTCATTTTCTCCTGCTGCAGGCCTGCTCCTTCCTTTGAGTCCCCTGAAAGGAAAAGCAAGTTTAAAAAGCAGAGAATCTAAGAAATAAAACTCTATCACAATTACATGATTATCTATATTAAAAATTAAAAAAAAAGAGTCTCCAAAAAAGTTACTAGAACTAATTAGTGAGTTTATCAAGTTCATAGCCTATAAGGAAATCAATTTAGTTCTATATACTAGCAATAAAATTGGAAATGAAATTATAAAAGAGGTTATAATGGTGTCAAAAGCATAAAAGATGTTCAAAGTTTATATACCAAAATGTAAAATAAAAAAAAAAAGTGAGAGAAATCCAAAAAGATCTAAATAAATGGAAAGTTATACTGTGTGCTTTGGAAGATTAAACATTGTTAAGATGTCAGTTTTCTCTCAAATTGATCTGTACATGTAATATAATTTAAATTATAATCTCAAAATTTTTTGAAGAAAATTCAACATACTGATTCTAAGATATATAGAGAAACACAAAGAACTTGCATAACTGCATAAATAATATTAAAGAATAATGGTGGATGATTCTCACTGATTTTTGGACTTACTATGAAGCAATGCAATGTGGCATTGATGAAGGGCAGACATAGAACATGGAACAGAATAGAGAGGCCAGGAATAGACCCACAGTTATATAGTTGATTGCTTTCCAACAAAGCTACCAAGGAATTACTGAGATAATTCATAAAACCACCAACAGTGAAATATGGAGCTGCAACAGTTAACACATATGCAATAAAAGTGAAACTTACCCTTACCTGGAGTGAGTTTACAAAAAATTAACTTGAACTAAATCATGAAACTAAGTAGAAAGGTAAAAACTATACAACTTCTAGAAGAAAGCATGAGAAAAAAAAATATGTGGGACCATCACTTGGGGAAAGGTTTTTTACCTAGCATACAAAAACATAAACAATAAAAGATAAAACAGTCTTAAAGTTTTTTCCCTGTTCTGACAGCCCTTCCAGAAACCTGTCTTCCCTACTGTGATGATTCACTCTGGGTTTTTACTCTGCTTTTGTCTGAACTCAACCCCCGTGTTTCCTCAACTCTAAAAGGCCATTAATTGTGAAGTTAATGTGTAAAATTAAAATTAATATACTAAACTTCAAATGATAGAATGTATAGTTTATGTCAACTCATACTCAACATAGCTGTTTTTGTTTTATTCTCTAAGAGCATCTCCTGCCATATCTTTACTCCTTGAGCAAGACTAGGCTCTCCCTAACTTCCCATTTCAAGTTTAAGAGATAAATCTTCTCCAGAAATCTAAATCAAAAAGGTCCCTGCCCTCAGGTGCAAGCCTCTGTCTTTGCAGATACCTTTATCTTAATATATGCAGCAACCACTTATAAGGAACTTAAGAACCACACACAGGCCTCAACAGGAAGATTTGTTTCCTGAATCTTTAATTCATAGTGAAAACCAGGGCATGACCTTCAGGAAAAATCTTAAAATATCCCTGTTAATTTCCTTTTCCTTACTAGCCTCTTCTTTTCCTCTTTTTTCCTCCTACTCTATTCTTGTTGGCAACCAGTTTGTCCTTTCTATCTCCTTCCTCCTTGCTCCCTTTTCTCTGGCTGTTACCTCTCCCCTTCCTTGTTCCCCTCCTGCTCTTCCCTCTGCATCTACCCATCTTGTATCTATTTTATTTTGCTCTATTTTCCTACTCTTACTAGTTTAAGGGACTCATATGTAGCTTTCATTATTGCTGTTATTAGGAGAAAATCTGCCACAAACTTGCCAATGGTGCATTCCCTGAGTCATTCACTTATTATTATTATTTTAACCAGGCAGACCTAGGCAAGGAACAATACCCTTTAACATCTTCTTGGTGTGATTCCAGCTCATGTATATTCATATTTTCTACCTCATTAGTAGTCCCCTGGGTTTATGCTACATCAGGGAAAGAGCTGAGAACTGTGGAAATCTCAATTAAAATAATGCCCCTTGTCTTTTCATTTTCCTTGGTGTTTTTTTTTTAAGATTTATTAATTTATGCATACAAGAACTGGGGTATAGGCAAGACGTGCAGGGTGTGAGAAACAGAGTAGGGGGCAGAACAGCACATGTATTGAAACACTGGTGAATGGAGCAGCAGGTGAGAGAGGAGAGGTCTGCTGTACCATGTGGGTCACCTCCCTGGCTTGGAATTGAACTCATGCTGCAGTGGCTTTGGATTGCATCCTACATTGTACTTTAACGCATTGTGCCACCAGGAAGGACACTGACTTGGTGTTTTGATGTACAGCTTTCCAATTACTCTTAGAACGGCTAATCTGATTCTTTTCTTATATATAAATGTGAGTCTTAGGAATAGTCATTCCAGTAAATGTGCAGTATTTTCCAAGATCAGCTTTATCAAAATTCCCAAGAAAGATGCTCAGTTCTGACATCCATAGACTAGAATTGTCATTTTTTAAAAAAATTAATTTCTGTATAGATCTTTATTTAATACAGCAGGGGCTGTTGAACATCTTTTAGGAATAGCTAATATAAATTTTATGAAAATACTTGAAGGAATGAACTGTTAAGCTAAGAGTTCTGTGATCACTTTGTATAATTGGAAAGAAATCCCATCATACTGATCTTAGATAGAATTCAACTGATACCTAACTTTTCAGGAACTAAGTAAGCAGCAAGGGGATGATAGCATTGAGTCTTGCTTGCCTCCAAGATTTTCAAGGGAGTTAGGCAAAAAGGGCACATGTCTGTCTTGCACATGACAGACATCAAGTTGGTTAGCTTCTTGAGTATCGAATCTGTGGTTTTTATTTGACTTAATCTTTCCAATCTATTTCACTCTTATGCAAACAGATATATTTAAAAGTGTTCCAGAAATACTAAATATTACAAAAGAAAAGTAAAGGATACAATTAAGGAGGTAGATCACAAAGTCAGAGAAGGCATCATGGTGGAAGTAAAATTTGAGCTGAAACTTAATAAGTGGATTTAGATCTGTGAAAAAGAGGAATAACATCCTTGCCAAAGGGAACAGCATAAAGAGAATTCAGAAGTAGAGTAGTGTGATCTTGTCAAAATAAGGAAAACTAGCAGGAGCTAGCAGTGAGTCCAGAGTTTAATATTTAAAAAGCCATAGGGAAAATCATCAATTCTCTTGGTACAGGATGATTCTCATTAGCTTAAAAAGAACATAAGAATTACACATGTGCTTCAACATGCCATGAATTTCTTCCACTGTTAAAAAAAATGAAACAACTAAGCTGAACCTTCCTTGACTGCACATCCTCCTCCACCTACTGCCTTAGAAAGACTTGCCTGTATTAGCTGTCTCAGATTCCTCTGCTCTTTTTCTTTTTTGAAGCTGCTCCAGCTAGGTTTCCATCAATGCCACTCCACAGTGACACTCGAGTTGGGTAAACCCAGTGATTGACTGCCTCTGTCTCAAGGGACCTGCCAGCCATGTCTGATGATGGCTTTCTACTTAAACACTGGCCTCACTCCAGAACTCTGACCTGATTGTCATTGACTTTCTCTGGCCAGTCCTTTTCAGTCTCTTTTGCTAGTTTCCACTTCTCTCTCTGATTTAAATGTCATAGTGGCCCAGAGCCCACCCTTTGGTCATTTCCTTGATGGTCTTTGCAGTTTTGCAGCATGGGTATCATGTCCACATTGATGACTCCCCAATTCACAGCTCCAGTCTGAACTTCTCCTCTTAGCTCTAGACTCATTTTCAGCTACTTATGTGATGTCTTCACTAGGGCCACTAAGGGCATCTCAGACTCAGAGTACCCAGAACTGACTTGGTATTCTCTCCGAAAGAAATTTCTCTCATAGTGCCCACTTTTCAAAAAGAGAATTCCATCTTTTCAGGACCTCAGGTCCAAAGCTTGCTTGTTACTCTGGACTCTCTTCCCTTTCCCATTCCAGATTTAACTCATTAGCACATCCTACTGGGATGTGCTTCATTAAAATTTCCATAATATGACTGCTTCTCTCACTCCTGTTCCAGGCACCACCTTTTCTCTTGTAGATTAATGCATAGTCTCCTTAACATTTCATTCTGCATCCACCTTTGTTACTCTAAAGTCTCACTTTAAAATGTGTATCACATTAGTTCTTGACTTTGTTCAGAATCCCTGGGGCTTCCCAGATAGCCAGACTTCCTATAATAGCCCTGTGATATCCCCTGCCTTCTCCATTACTTCTCTGGCCTCAGCATCTGTCATCTCTCCTCACTCATACTCTCTGGTCACAGTGGCTTCCTGCCTTGAATTGATCATGTGTGCAGTCCCAGGATCTTTGCATTTACTGTTCTAGCTGCCCAGAAAGCTTTCTCACAGAGACCTCCACAAAGAATTCCACACAGCTTCAGGGGTTTGTTCAAATATCATATACTCAGAGAAATTTCTCTTGCCATAATATCTAAAAGACACACATCCCCACACATCTCTTCCCAGTATTATTTTTTATACTGTAGTTTAGCAATAATGAATTCGGACAAATCATGTCAACTTTTCTTTTCCCTTACTTCTCTTCCTTCCCCCTCCCTCCCTTCTTTTCTTGTTCCACTATCTCTTCTGTAATTTACATTCCATAATCTGACAGGATTATTTCTGTTTTCTCTACTGTTGTAGTCTCAAGGAATAGAATAGTGCCTGTAACAAAGTCTGTGATTTTTTGTTAAATTATAAGTAAATCTTCATTTTCAGATGTCAGAACAGTATTAGAAATGTTGAATAATGTGATCAAGTTCCCTTGACTGGTAAGCAATGGATATAAAACACAAAGTCACATCAGCTGGTCTGTAGATGTAACCTCTGTGCTGTTCAGTCCTCTGGTAAGCAAAGCCAGCATTTTTCCTGTCATACAGGGATGGTGCTGTTCTCCAAGGCATTTTTTTTTATTATTTCACTTGATAACTTCTCTGTAACATGAAAACTGTGGTTTTCCTCATTATTTGGAGTCATAGGTTGCTTAAAAACGAATAAGGATGAAAAAACAATATTAATTCTAAATATACATATCGCTTTATAGATGGAAAAAATCAGGAACTGAATTAATTATCCAAAGTAGTATAGTAGATCAGAAAATTTTCACAAAAGAAATATTACTTCTTCATGACTTATTTCTGTTCTAAAGGTGAAGAAACAATTATCTATCTTTATATATGTTTTAGTAACTGTTCACAAGTAATAAGAGTCATCTCTTTCTATATTCTTAAGAATCTACTATTTCTGAAGTTGTGTACATTTTTTTCAAATAATTGTGATCATTTTTGTTACTAATGAGAAAATACACTATTCTATACATCAATATATTCTGCTCAGTTGATTTTATTAGTATTGATTCCTTGGGACTACAATTTGGAGAAAGAATATGATCTCAGATTCTTTTTCAAAAGAAAAAGAAATGTTTTTCTTTTTTTTAAAAGAAAATTGAGAATGTAACAGCTCTCCTTCCCGCCTGTGACTGTGCAGGTTTTTCTCTTCACCAACCTCTTCCCTTTGCAAAGCAGCAGAAGCTGCTCTCCTTCCAATGCTGCCTGCCTATGACCAGGCACACCTCTCCTTCAACAAGCCTGTCTCTTTCAGGGCAGCTCTTCCTGCCCACTTGTGTCTGTCCCTTCCCTTTTAATAATATAAAAAAATAAAATTTAATAATTGGATGCATTTATGGTATATAACATGCTGATTTAATATGCATATATATGTAGTAAAATTATTACTATAGTCAAACTAATTAGTATCTCCTCTTCTGACATAGTTGTCATTTTGTTCATGTGTGATGAGACCATTTGAAATCTGTTCTCTTAACACATTTTCAGTATTCAGTATAATATTAACTATAGTCATCATGTTGTCCATTAGCTCTCTACACTTATGCATCCAACATAACTGTCTTTGTATATCTTGATCAATGTCTCCCTGTTCCCACCGGCTTTGCTCCCAGCCCCTGATAATCAGCATTCTATGTTCTGCTTCTATGAATTTGGCATTTTCAGATTCTACATATAACTGAGATCATGTAGTGTCTGGCTAAAATTTTCACTTGGCATAATGTTTTCTATGTTCATATATGGTGTTTCAAATGGCAGGAACTCCTTTGTAAAGGTCAACACATACATGCTCCACACAATCTTTATCCTTTTGTCCATCAATGGGCTCTCAGGCTGCTTCCATATCTTGGCTATTGTGAATAATGTTACAGTTAGCATGGGTATAGAGACACCTCATCAAGTAACAGGCAAAGGAATAACTAGGTCACACTGTAGCTCTATTTTTTTTAACTTATCTTCTTTTTAAAGATTTTTTTATTTAGCATATAGAACTGGGGTACAGGCCAGAGTTGCAAGGGTGGTGAAAGGATTCACCAGAGACAGAGAAGGGAGCAGAACAGGCAGATTGATGAACTACACTGCTGAGGGGAGCAGTGGGTGGGTCAGGAGAGGTCTGCTGCGCCATGTGGGCACCTCCATGGCTGGGAAGCCAACTCACCCTGAAGCAGCTGAGTTTGGCTTACGGTGCTGCACTTTAACCCATTGCTCCACTAGGGAAGGTCCAGTAGCTCTGTTTTTAAGAAACCACTTGAAAAGAGATTAACTTTAGATTTCTATACAAGAAATATTGATGATCTGTATCTGATAGGGGAAGCATGGTACAATTTCTAGACAGGATTAGCCTGGTCGACCTGGCTTGCTGTATAATGGAGTGGGTGACAGAGCATACTGCAGAGGCAAAGAAAGCAGTCTGAATGGAAGTATAGTCAAAGAGAATTGTATATCTGTGACGCCGGCCAAATTTGACAGAGGTAAAACAGAAAATGTGTGGATTTGAGATAAATGACAAAGAAAGCAATAGTTGGTTTTGTGCATAAGTGAATGCTTGAGAGAGGAAATAGAGAGGAAACTTCATCCTAAAATTTGTGAGATTATCAGGAATACTTTTAATCAGGGGCTACATGGGTAAGTAAGGAAGTTAGGAGTAAAAGATGTTTTGCTTTCAGTTAGTCTTACTGACAAGCTGTTTTTCAAAGATGAAGACCATCTCTAGCCAGACTGAATTGTCATGAGTAAATTTTCCTTGAAATCTTTTTCCATAGTACTAAATTCCTCCAATTCTGTGACCAAGTTTTAATTGCCAATCCAATTTACTGGAAGTTCATGGGATTCTCCAGATTCCCTACTACATCCTGCTTTGGCTATTGCAAATTGTATTTTTTCATTTCATCTAAATGTTCAAGGAAATCATTCATAGTGTTTCTGTATTCTTTTTAAGTCTTTGAGCTTCTGCAGTTATATTTTCATTTTCATTCAGTATTTTTTTCTTGTTCTCTGTGTGTGTGTGTGTCTCCTGTAATTTTGGACAGAGCTTTCTCAATTTTGTCGGCTGTTCAAATAAAAAAAATCATTTCTATATTACCTTTGTATTTCTTTATTTTATCCCCTTAAACAGTTGTTTATGTTCTAATGGAGAGCATAGCAGATGCTTAAGCAGTTGTAGGGAGGAATAATCTGGGCAAAGCAGGTGCATGTCAAAGTGCATTTTCCTGCAATATGTCTCAGCTGTTGACTTGCAAAAGGGAGTTATCAGACAAGTTGGATTTGGGATTAGGCAAGTTGTCTAAGCAAGGACAGTGGCAGTCTGAGGGGTGAGTAGGGTGGATCCCAAAACACCTCCAGAAAGTGCCCTCAGCTACTGAGAAGAATTCATGATTTCACTTACACAGTTCAGAGTTTACTAATGCAAACATTGTCCAGGTGAAGCTAACAGTGATTAAAATTTAAGTTCATGTTAAATTTGGTAGAACAAATAGAGAAATGCTATCATTTGAAGCACATTTTTTAAATCTCAGCAATCATTGACACTTCAAATGTGTGGGTGACATAATTCTCTAAGTGGAGTTAATAAGCAAAAAATCTGGCAAATTTTAATGTGAGCTGCAGTTTGGACTTTACTTGTAAGTTTAGTGGATTGAGCAGGCCTTTTCCAGTCAGATCTGGTTAGTAGTAAAGTCCATTAATACTTAAGTTTTATGTATGTGCATATGAGTGTATGTGTGCATGTTACAGAGCTGTAATTTGAATAGAGATTCATATGGAAAAAGGCGAGAGGGGGGAGACTAAGAATGTGTGTGTGTGTGTGTGTGTGTGTGTGTGTGTGTGTGAGAGAGAGAGAGAGAGAGAGAAAGTTCTAGAATCATTAACTACTAAATCCAGAGGAAAAAGAATATAGTGAGTTAAATATCTTGTCCAAAGTCATAGGCTAGTTGGCAGTAGTCATGATTTAGATCTCTTCTGCCCTACCTTAGCCTTCATTCATTTCTCCATGAATTTATCTTACTGTATCACATAAATGGCATTTGACTACTTACTAGCAATACAAGAGTTATAAAGTAAAGTAGTCCTTAGCCATAGTTTCAGTTGCTCACTGTCAATTTCAGTTTGAAAATATTATGTACAAACAAATATTTGGAGAAAGAGACCAATTCATATCACCTTTACTATATATTGTTATAATTGTTCTATTATTCTAAGATTGTTCTATGTCTAGGATTGCTGTTGTTAATCTTAAACTCTGCCTAATTTATAAATTTAGCATTATCATAGGTAGGTATGTATAGGAAAAAACATAGTACATATAAAGTCAATACTACCTACAGTTTCAGACATTGACTCGGACTCTTGGAAAACTTCTGTGGAAATTTTTATGTATTTGCAAAGATAACCACAATTCCTCCTATCCTACTACTCAGCTCCCTAGAGTCTACCATCAAGGAGTGTTTTTTGTTTTCCCATACTTTGGATTTGGTCTGGCTCTGAGATTGAATTATAGCTTGCAATGAAAGATTTCAAGCCTTGACCTCTGGAGACCTAACAGCCTCTTCTTAATGGATCCAGCTTCCCTGGGAGATAGTCCCAATGAACCTGCTGCGATCACATGGAGGGCATTTGAGACATCAAGTGGAGAGCGCCACCACTACGAGGCCACCCAGGACAAACCTGTCCACGGTCACCCGTGGACAAGCACATGCTTGGTAGCACCCACATAAGACCCAATGGAGCAGAAATCACATATCCCAGCTGAGCCTAGTCCAGGTCACAGCATTTTGAGTAAATCATTTCTTAAGTTACTAACTTAAGAGTATATTAAATGGTGATAATGATGCAGATATTAAAGAACATGACTTTATAAATATGACTCTAAAATTAAAATTTTCCTTCTTTTTGAATGGGTTATTACCAATTCAAATGTCCATGTACACAGTACCAAATTTAAGATTTGAAAGAGTATATGCATGAAAATAAATTTTCCTCCTCTAGGGCACTGTTAATCCTTTCTCAACTCTCTGGAACATTTCAGAATAATGGCTAGGGCATAAGCAAGTAATTTCAAGATTTTACATAGGGAAAAATATCAAAGTAGGAGCTAAAAAAACAACATATTTTATTCTAAATTGACATTTTTGCGCCACTTAATGTTCCCAAATGTTTTTCTCTGCTTTATTCAGTTTTCCTTAGGAATGAATTCTAAAGGCTTCATGTCAAATTAAAAGGATGAGGTTATAGCTGAGTACTTGGGTGATTTTGTGGGTACATTTTATAGAATGGAAAACTATCATGTGTATTTCCCAGTAATGTGGGGATATATCACCAATGGTGGGTGAAGTGACTAAAGAAAAACACTTCTGAAGCATGTTTTCCTTGTACTATATTTGGAGAAAGCCTGTCAGGAAAGGCCCTTGTGGTAGCCCAATTCTGGGTTACTGGCTCACCTAACTTTCCTGGAGTCCTGGCCATATTCAGAATTTGGGATCCAGAATACTGACACCATGGGATATAGTTGTTACTCAGCATCACTTTGGGAGGCCTAACTATATCCTAAAAGTCCAGGCTTCTTCACCTGGTGAACATCTTCCTTGTACCTACCGTGTGCCAGACATGGGTGCTGGATGGTATGCACACAAGTACAAACTGCATTTTAGCCCTCAATCTTAGGGTTCTAGTTTAGGGGGTGCATTCAGAGTCACCCCAGAGACCCTATTCCATATTGGGCATTTGATCTGGCTTGGATCAAAATTGTCCAAAGATTGCCTAGGAATGTGAAGTATTCATCCCTAAACAGTGGGCTTAATAAATGGGTGTTGGTGTCATGTCTTTGAATAAACCTTGAATCAAGAAGTTCAGGGTGGGGCCCTCCCTGGTTGCACAAAAGATTGAAGCACAGCACTATGGAGCTAGCAGCCATTGTAGCATGAGTTCAACCCCTAGCTAGGGAAGTGACCTATGTGGTGCAGCAGACTTCTTTTGACCCACCCACTGCTCCCCTCAGCAGTGTGTTTCAGTAAATCTGCCTGTTCTATTCCCTAGTCTGTCTCTGGTGAATCCTCCACCTGCACCCCCACACCTCTTGCCTGTACCCAGTTCTTGTATGATAAATAAATCTTAAAAAAAAAAGTTTAGAGTAAATATCTGATTACTCCTTACTAGTTTTGGTTTATAAGAAATTATGGTTCCCGATACAAGGAATAAGGCCATAACCATGAGCCTGAAGGCAGTCATAGCCCAGTCTATGAGAGGCGCTGCAGATTTCCACTTTTCTCAGAGGATGGTGGAAAGATTGTGTGATCGCTGGTCACATGCATGTACTCTGCCCCTGGGCTGGCATCCCACAAGTTTGTGTAGGCTGCTTTGAAGGGGCATTTCAGGCTTGATGGCAGGGTAGTACTTTCCCAAGACTTTAGAACCTAATGTCTACTTTTCCTATCAATCTTCTCAGACTGTCAAGTAGTGACTTTAACAACAAATATTTATTTTCTCACAGTTCTGGAGGCACATGTGCACAATAATGGTGCTGTTGTGGCTTGTTTCTGGGGAGGCTTCCTCTTAAGTGGCAATGAAACTGGATAGACTGAACTCGCCAAAAGCACTGGGGAAGCAGTTTGGAGGAAAAGTGTGTGGGACTGGAGGTTGGGGACAATTGGGAGTCTGTGATACTGTGACAGTACCAGTGGGATTTGTGTTTGTGGGGGGGTAATCGAGGCATTATATAGAATGTGTAGGACTTGGAAGTGTCCCCCCACATATGAGGGGAGTGAGGGTAAAATTTAGGCTGGATTCCAGGTTCTGGTTTGGTGTGTATAGCCCATTATCAGGAATAGAAATGACAGCCTCCATTCTCTTTCCCATCTTGCAAGATGGTGGGCAAAAAAACTGAGAAGTGAGCTATTAAAGAAAACTGAAGTCAAGAAAATTGATGCTGGTGGCAAGGTTAAGAAGGGGAACTTTAAGCCAAAACACCTCAGAAGGGGAAGCCCCACTGCAGCCAGAACCCTGTCCCCATCAGAAGAACCAGCCCTGATCTGCTCTGTATCCAGAAGGGTGACACACAGATATTTTCAGCAGCTACATATGGGATTGAAAAGAAAAAGAAGTTTCTTCTGTTGTCACAAAACCAGTTGGTTGGTGGTATCAAGAATGGAGGTACCTGAGTGACTGAACTTCACAAAATGCCTAGATCATATCCTACCAAATCTGTGTTAAAGCTGTTGAACCAAGGCAAAAACCCTTTCAGTTGGCTTATGAGAAAGCTGCAAGTGATCCTCACTCCTGGGCCATTCTAGTCATCCCTACTGGATACTGTATGGGACAGCAGTGACTTTCCTGAAGCAGCTGACCTACAGCTTATGCTTGTGACTAGACCCTGTCTCTAAATCAAGTTCCCTTGAGTAAGATATACCAGAAATGTGTCATTACAATGATGTGAAATCCCAAATCGTCTCACTGATGCTGCCTTCAAGAAGCTACTGTGTGAGTCCTTATGCCAGGAAGGTGAGCTTTTCCACACAGAAGAGAAATATGAGACAACAGAGCAAGGCTGATCAGAGAGCTGCGGACTCACAAAATCTGCCAAAATCTAGGCTGTTCCTCAACTCCAGGGCTACCTCTACTCTGTCTGCTCTCATCAATGGAATTCACCCTCACAAGCTGGTGCTCTAAATTTCCTACAAAGGATCTTATTAAATAACTGGCCCATTAAAAAAAAAGAGAGAGAGAAGAATGACACACTGCGTGGATAAATTCATTTTCTTGGGTCAGGCAGGAATTTCTTTCTCTGTGGCAGTTGGTTGCACACTTTGGTGGGATTAAGAGTCTAGGAATGGCCTGATAAGGGACCATGGTTTTAAAGCATTTTTGTATGTAATTTGTTTACTGAAACCCATAATTGATATGACTTTTCTGTGTGATCATGACCCAAGCAATTTTATTCAGAAAAGCTTCCCAATAAATAAGTCCTTATTCATCAGTTGCCAAGAAAATTAAAACGCTTTTGATCTAGAACCCATTAACCCCTGTCCTTAATGTTTGTTATTCTGAAAAAGATATCTCCATTTTTGTACCTGGATTCAGGTAGATGATAATCTAAGAGTATTAGGGTTGGGGTGAGAAGCAATTTGCTATGATAGATGAAAAGAGAGAGAAAGAAGTAAATCAAGCCCTTTCTTTCTTACAAATTTAAATCTCCAAATACCCTTTTAGGATGAGGGGGAAAAGTAGGAGGGATAGGAGCACATTCCTATGTCATTGGGTTTTAAGTTCTAATGTGAAAGTAATTTGTACAATTCTAACCAATGTGTTTCATTTTCTTCCTTGATTCCTTCTGTGAAATATTGGGGTAGAGTGGAAATGGGGACAAGGGTGGGGGCAGGGAGGAGAGAGAGAGAGAGAGAAAAGAAAGGAGAGCGAAAAAAAACGGAAAGACGGAGGGAGGGGAGGAGGGGAAAGAGATCTTGATCTTTAATTGCCGGGTCCGTGACAACGCGTCTGCCACCTCCTATTTCCCAGTTGTCTGTCATTGCTGACATTTAGTTTATTGTTACCAACAGTGTCCCTGCTCTTCTGAGAGTTTCCAAAACCAACCAACTACGGTAACTGAAGGAAAACCTCCCGGATCTAAATTCCCCGACTTTGTCCGAGCTCCCAGCTGGCGGGGAGCTGTCTCTGCGGGCCTCGGTGGGTCCTGGGGCTGGGAGTGGGAGCCAGCGCGGCGGGGCGGGGCGGGGCGGGGCG
>NW_004567131.1:18724098-18768022 GCF_000260355.1 Condylura cristata | reverse complement strand
TCCCGCCCCCGCCCCGCCCCGCCACTTAATTCGGACGCGCGGGGCCGCGGGGTGTGAAAGAGTCGCCCAGCGCCGGACTGGCCTTCTTCGCCGTCAGAGCTGCCGCCCGCGCCTCCTTGGGGCCGCCCTAAGCCGCTGGGCCGCCGGTCTCCGCCGCAGTCTCCGGTAGAGAGCGGTGGGGAGGGAACCGTGCGCCTTTGTGCACGCGCGAGGTAGGTTCTCCTCCCGCACTTACTTTACACACAAAGACTGGGAGCGCGGGGGAGGCGGGGTGCCCGTCGGGGGCACTGAGCGGCCGTCTACCTTACCCCGACTCCACGACCTGAGGACCCTCAGCTGGAAGGGCCGTGGGGCTTCCCCTCCCAGCTGCCGGCCGTTGAGCTGCGCTGGCGGTGGGGCGAGAGTCCCCGCGTGCGTGTGAGGACGCGCGCGGGGCGAGGGGCTTGCGGTGAGCTGAGACCACCGCGCGCGCTGCCGGGGAGGGTCGGGCCGCAGGGGCGTGGCGGGGGCTGGTGCGGTGGGTCAGGGGTTTGAGGGATGCTGGAGAGGGGGCCGCGCGGCGAGGGAGGGGAGCCGGGTGGCCGCTCCGCCGGGCTTATTGTTGCTTCCTCGCGTCTGAAAATAGAAAGACCCTGAGCAAAGCGCGGATGCGCTGCCCACCGGGTGCGCGGCCGGATGCCGAGCCCTCTGCTCTGGACTTGTCCCCTCGCTGCCCTGGCTCTCGGGACTCGGGCTCCAGAGTCTGACCCAGCCTCGCCTGGGCAAACAAAGGAGGGGCCGCTGGGGGTTTGCCCCAGTGGCTGAAAGGTGACCGTGACATTGATTCCAAACAGTCTGCAAGTAACTTTTTTTTTTTTTTTTTACTCTCCTGGGTTCCAGCTACTTCCAGTGAATCTGATAATCCGGAATGGTCCTGAGAAATGAAATGGGACCAAGAAGTGATACAATGTTGGTTCCCCTAGTTTCCCCTCAGTATCTGCAGGTCCCTCTGATTTTAACTTGCTGTATGTGAGTTGGTAAAGACCTTTATAAAATGGGAAGGATAAATTGAGAGAATCAATTGTAAGTCTTAACTCCTTGCAGAGTGACAGTGAAGTTGTCTGATTAGGATGAGTGTGCTATTGGAGGGAAATGCATACAGGGAAGGCAGCCAGTTAGAGTTAACATTCTTTGACTGGAAGATTTCTTGTTAACAGTTACATACGTTTTCTCCTCTGGTCATGTTCCTTTTTCATCTCTTTGGAGATTTTTTGCTGTCCCACATTGCTTTAAATTGAAATAGTATTTGAATGTGTGGCCAGAGAAATGTTCTCAGTACTAGTAGTTTCAAGTATAAAATTATTTATGTTTATTAACAAAGTTAAACAAGTTGCAGAAATAGAAGTTAGCATGTGCTCACCTAGCAAAAACACCCTGAGGATTATTTGTGGTTCGGTGCCATGGTGTGTTTGTGTGGTTCTGTCAGTGTGTGTGAAAATAAATGAAGGTGTTAATGATTTTAATCTTTACCAGTCATATCAGTTTAAGATATATCCAGTAACCTCAGTTCTACAGTAATTATTTACCACTTTTACACAGGACTAATTTCCACACGTTTTTGAGAAACATCTTAAAACCTTGTAAATAACCATCTATGCAGAAGGGGAGAGAAAAAAATAGGAAAACAGCAACAGCACTGTAATGTCCAATTAATTTGGAGCATGAACTGAGAAAAGTTTTATGGACTATTTGAATTTCAGAAATAGTTTGGAATTGACTTTTCTTTTAATAAAAACAAATCTTTCAGTTTCTAAAATATTTGAAAAGTAAAATTGTTTTCTGAGGTTTATGAGGAATATGTGATGGAATCTACGCTGCAAAGTAAGGAATAGCAGTGGTTTTATAGCTGGATACATGCCTGCTTTTGAAAGATTTTGCATTGATTAAGAAAGTAAACTAAGGATTTCCCAATGAGTAGGGAGTTGTCCTGAGTGCATGTGTGCTGTGAGAAACTGAAATTGTTCAACAGCTCTATCCACTGAATGGTTTTGTCATCTGTTTTTCCCATGTAAAATTTTTAGATGTTTCATTTCTGTAATATATGAAGTGAGAATCAGGAGACTACAGTTTAGAAGTGAATTGAACACTAGGATGATGCAATATTTTTTGCAGTTACAAGAATTTACAAAAAGGAAGTGCGGTTATGTGCTGTCAGGTGCACTCTTCCTGTCCCTAACTAACTCTTCACTGTGGCCATGGCCAAGGTTAGGTGCCTTGGCCAGGTGCTAGTTGAGAATGTGAGGAATGCAGTTAGCTGTTGTGACCAGCATTCCTTCAGAAATAATTCAGAAATCAGAAAGTTTACTTACGAAAGTCAAAAGGAAATTCAAGTAGGAAACATCAGCATCTCAAAATTTTATTTCTTAATCTGCCCATGGCCTTCAGAAACATTCGCAGCACACCCAAGCTGGACCTGAGGGCAGAGTTGAGTAATTTGTCTCTGTTGCCTCATAGGGAGGAGGGAAACACTGGGGAGTTGGGCAGTGTGTTTTCAACTTGCTGTGATTTGGCTCTTTATGATGGCTGGTGTCCTGTTTCTGTTCACTGGAGATTCCATTCCTGGGGTGATTTGGCTCCTGGTGGAGAGAAGGGCAATGAGGCATGTTTTTCCTGATGGTGGTAGGATGGATGCGATCATTCATTCATTCCTTTGATTTAATTGTTTAAATGGTCACAAGTAAAGATGCAGAAAAGATTTTCATTGATTTTAAGAGTAGTTGAGGAGTGGAGGTCTCTCTAAAGAGCAGATTAATAATGTGACTTCATGTTGAATCTGCCCCTGCCATCCCGAATCCGCTCTTCCAGTGCTTGGAGAAAATAGGTCAGGAAGTTTGGTTGAGAGAGGTCAGGGTTTTACCATGTGTAGATATGTCTACATATCTGGCATCTGAAGTGTCTCCGGATATTGACCCATTTAGCATCTCAAGTTAGGGTTAGGCAAGGGTGGGATGGAGAGAACTGTGGTGCTTGTCTCATCTCTGGGCACAGCAGGGCTACGACAGCAGCGTGGCCTGGTGAGACTTCACTTCATTTTCATGTGTGATTTCCTTATCTAATCGTGGTCCCTTTTTCCTTCTTCCTTCATGACATTTCCTGTCATGTTCCTCTCTATGCAAGAATGTTGGGTCATTTCCAGCCGAACTTTTCCTTCTGCCAAGTACTCAGGGAACTCAGCTGAAAATGAACTGATGCTTTCCTCTCCTGATACTATGGATTCCAGTACCCATCACTATAGGAATTAGATCATCTGGCAACCTGGCTGAGGAGGCCCTTTAGTCCTGGTGAGTCAGCAAGGGCTTATTTCTAAGGCAGACTGTCATTTTCATCCCTCCTTCATTTGTCAAGCATTTATGTTCAGCCTGTCAGGTTCCAGGCACTGACCAGGCATCACTGGGTCCAACTGTAGTTGCTAAGACAGAGAGGAACCGTTTCCTCATGCAGGGCAGGCAAGGAAGATATTTAAAGAAATGTACAAGATTATGGAAACATTGTTAATGACCTTTATTTTGAAGAGCTGTGAAGGCGAAGTAGCACTTCTGGAGTTAAGGTATCTCAGAAAGCATGATATAAATTATAGCTAAACTGCAGGCCTGGATTCTTGGCTTAAGAAGTGGGGTAGGTGAGGAATGAGCGTGATTTGCCCAAAGTCTAAGAGAATACAGTGACAGGAGCTTAGCTGAACAGATGAGGAAGAATGTTGGATTTTGTCTAGAATTTGGCCAAGATGTTGGGATGCTTTTTAGTGTAGATCTAAGGAGGGACTTAGATGTTCTGGTATAGCTTCTAGTGTTCTTGCTAAAGGCATGCTGGGGACACTTTGTATGTGCTGTGGGAGGGATTTCCAGTAGCTCAGGGCTAGAGTTATGTAGGGGGGCAACTGATCACATCTGCACCCACCAGAGGTTTGTTGCAGATGAAAAGAGAAGACTGAGGTTTTGGGGACAATTGTGGGAAGACATAAGAATATTTTTCAAACTCACACGAACTGTTGGGAGGAAAATGGCAGAGAGACAGAAGAGGAAGTAGGTTTTTGCTTTAACGCTAGGTGAACTCTTGAACAACTCATTCTACCTACCAATGGATTCTTCGGGGCAAAGCAGCTGGTTCAGAGCCATTGTAGGCAGGGGCTTTAGTCTATTCTGGGAAGGTATGGTTGTGATAATGACCCCCTACACAGAGCAGAGTCTTGGGGTTCTGCCCTGTGAAGGAAAGCTCCCTTCCCTGCTCATCCTGCTAAGTCATGATGTGGGAAAGGCCTCTGGGCTGTACACATTGCTGTTCCTAGTTGAGCTTTGAGACAGAAATAGCTTTACCTCCAGTGACTCAGAATCCTTGAGCACCGTAGCATTCATATCAGTGAGATGAACTTAGCAAGATCCACTCCCATGCATGGTGAGGGCACATGCATGAGGCACAAGGTCATAAATTCATAGCAGTCACTAGATGGGAAAGTCTTAAATGTTAAAATGCCTAGCCCAGGGAGCTGGGTTTATTATGTGTGATGGGGTTTCCTCTAAAAGCAAGATAGAAAACAAGGCACAATATAGGCCAACTCTTTGCTTCCTTCTAGTTATAGGTACTTGTGATTCTCTCTAGTCCTTTGTCATCAGTGCCCATTTGTGTTGGACTGAAGTATCTATGGGGTACATTCCTGCTCTGTTCCATCCCTGGGTAGAAAGATAGAGGGCTTGGGGAAGGGGCAGTTTTCTTAATGTGGTGTGGTGGAAAGGGCTGGAGTTTTGAGACAGAAATAGCTTTACCTCCAGTGACTCAGAATCCTTGAGCCCTGTAGCATTCATATCGGTGAGATGAATTTAGCAAGATCCACTTCCTATGCATGGTGAGGGCACATGCATGAGGCACAAGGTCATGAAGCCCAGACCCTTAGTCTCTGAGAGGTGGCCAGCCATGGGTGTTTGGGCTGTGCCATTGTTCACAGCCTTGAAACAGATTTTTTTTTTGTCCTATAGCAACATTGATGCTAACGAAACAAATGGGGAGGGGGAGGGATTTTCTCTGCTTTCTATTTGGCTCCCCAGAATACCTTCATGCCTTCAGAAGTGCTCTAAAGATAACATGATTTTGCTATTAGAAATGGCCTGTTTTATTCTATTCCTGGATTCCAGTTTTGGTAATCTTCATGAAATATCTTAATAAAATTTAGAGAAAAGAGGGTTATAATACTGTTGTATAAGCTTTTCTGTGTCATTATTAATATATGAAAAACAGACCACATTCCCTCAGAGTTGAAGTTAAAAAAAAAGAAACTCTTATTTTTATCCAGGTTTTTAAGGCATCTGGGCATGATGCATGCTAATAAATTTGCAAAACCTTAAAGTCATAATATGCAGAATGTAATGAAGAATAGAGTGCTCAGAAGTTATTTGTGGATATCTTATGTAGATGTTTTGAAATTCCCATGTCCTGGAGGAAGGAGAGAATGTGAAGTGAATATGTATATGTAAAGGGACTTTCTTAAGCCCTTATAACATTTCTTACAATGTTCTTTTAATGTCATTTACAATAGGGTTAAACTGGTCCAGAGTTTCTCACTTTCCTTTTTCTTTTTTAAATTGAAATCCCATTGGTTTATAGCATTGTATCGCTTTCTGGTGTAGAGATATTTATCCGTGTCTGTACATCTATTTCATGCTTAGCACAGAAAATTTAGTTTCTAGCCATCACCATTCAGTGGACCCCTTTACCCAATTTACCCCTCAACTTCCCCTTTCCTTTCTGGTAGCTATAATATTGTTCATGTAGTCTAAGAGCTGATTTTTTAATTTTGTTTGGTTTCTGTGCCACCCATGAGTGAAAGCCATTTGACATTTGTCTTATGGCTTGTCTCATTAAGTATAATACCCTCTAAGTCCATCTTTGTTGTAAATGGCCTGTTGTAAATGGCAGGACTAATCTTTTTTACACTGAGTAGTATTCATTTATGTATATAGACCACAGCTCTTTCTTTTTCTAAGGAACTGCATGGAGTAGTATAGTGTGCTGAAAAGAGAGAGGCTGAGACTTCCAATATATTCAGGTTTCTGGCCCTATGTGCATCATTACTTAATATGTGATATTTGGGCAGGTTACTTATTTCTGTTTTCCTACTTCATCATCTATAAAATGGAGAGTCACGCTTGTCTACCTCCTGGAGTGGTTAGAGGATAAGATGAAGCCTACCTTTCTTGTAACCAGCACAGTGCCCTATGACTACAGGTTGGCCTTTTAGGGATTGAATGGGCTCTGATAGCACTTGGGTCTCCCTAAGATTAGGTGACTCTTTGATTGCGAGAGGAGGCAGGGTACAGAATGAGAAGGAGAATCTGCTGCATCATCCTCTAGGTTCTTGCTGTACTGGGAACTCAGGTATTCTATACTGGTGGACTGCAGTTGCCATGGGGCTACTAGATTATATTACCTAATTTGATTTATTAGGTCAACTCTCAGTTGACATAGTAGGTCTTCCATGGTCTTATCACTGAAATATAATCACAACACATTTAGTATTAATATTGTTATTATTACTAACAGTTTTGGGGCACTTCCTATAGGCGCTGTGCTGTATGCTTCACAAGATTTCTCCATTCAACAAGGATTTCACAAATGTTCCTATATGCTGGGTGTTGTGTCAGACTCTGGGGGTGTGTGGATAGGACAGTGGGTAGAAGTGACAAAATCCCTGCTGTATGAAGTTTATTACATTCTAGTGGAAAGACAGAAAGTAAATAAATGCACAAATGATAAGATTTCAGGTTGTGTCAGTGCTATGAAGAAAGGTAAAAAATAAGGTGGAAGGGGTTGGTGTATGGGGGGAGAAGAAGCGGTGTTTTTAATAAGGTGAGGCCCCTCTGAGGAGAATATGAGATTTGAATGGCAGATGGATGGGCTAAGCATGCACAAGTAATGGCCCAGAGGCTAAAGGCTGCTTCTCTTGACGGAATGGCAAGTAGACTGGTGTGGGTGGGGCCAGGTTGGGGGGATGGGCATGTGAAAGGGGGTGGAGAAGGGTTCAGGTCATGTAGGGTTGTGGGCCATGGTCTGGACTTGGCTGGTGGGGAGTTCAGGGGGAGGTTCTGGGTACTGATGACAGAGGTGGGTCTTGCCCTGGCCCTGGAGTGCCTTGGCAGTTGTGGTGGGGCCAGCATGGAGGGAGGGTGTCTGTTGGGAGGCTTTTGTGAGTCCCCTGGGAGTTTGTAATGACTGGGATGGAGCTGGTGAGTGGTTGGATGCCAGATATATGTTAAAGATGGAACCATCAGGACTTGCTAATGGATTGGAGGTAATAGGCTGGAGAGAAAAGAATCATTGTGACACCTACATTTTTAGCCTTAACAGCTGGAAAGCCAAGGAATTATATATTGTTCACAATAACTTCTGAAGTGAATACCATTATGATTCCCACTACACAGATGTGGAAACTGTGATTTAGAGGAGTGAAAAGTTTGCCCTAGGAAGGAGTTGATACAAGATTAGGATCTGTGTGTGATCCTTGCCCAAGCCTTGTTTTCACCCCTTTTTACTATGCTTTGTAAACTACATGAATTTGGTCCAGCAGATTGGTGTGAAAATTCCTGTACAAAAACACTTTGGATACATATCTTTTTTTTTAGTGGGACTCATTTGTGCAGTTGAGTATTTATTATCCCCTCCAGTTTTAGACTTTGCAGTCAGTTTCCATGCTCAGCCTTAAGCAACTTCTTAGGCTAAAGAGTTTAGCCTTTTCTAGAAGATTCATGTGTTATGTACCTTTTGTGCTGGGTTTGTTCATTTAACATAATGTTTTTGAGGCTCATCCACTGTTGCATAACAACTCCTTTTAAGAATATTCTTTGCTTTGTCAGTAAGAGATGCTCTGTGATGATGAGAATAATTTCTACTGAGATGCATCTTAAGAGGATGGTAAAAATAATAATTGCTAGTGTTACTATTATGCCACGCATTGCTTCCTTCATTATCTTCTCTGATTTTCCAAGTATGCTTAAGAGAGGTATCATAAAGCACAGAAAGATTAAAAAGTCTACCCATGCTTATAAGAGCTATGAGGTCAAACTTAGAGGTCTTCTCTTTGTAAACTAGATCTCAGCCACTATGCTGTGTTCCTTTAACCATGTACATAAAACTTCTGACTTAGCTTCAGAAGGGGTTTGGAATCCCAATTGGAAGAATTCATTTGCCAGGTAAATCTAAAACTGTAGTTTTAAAGATAATGTTTGTATTACATTTTGACTTGGCCTTGCTATATGGAAATGTGGTGTCTTAAAATGATTCATTTGTGAGAAGTGTTCTTAGGACTGGTGTGAGAATGATGCCAAATGAGCAACACATAATTATGTGATTAGTCAGAGTTGGTATGTTTGAGTTGTGTTTTAAATATTATGTTTACCAGAAATGCCATTTTTATACAAAGTTTCCCAAGGCTCTTCCCTTATTATTAATGGATGGAACTTAATTAGGCATCATGCATTTTTTAAGATGTTTATATAATTATATATTAGTACATTTTCCTTCTTCTAACATTTCTGTATTAAATAGTATTTTTTAATTTAGCTATATATCTTTTTAATGATTATCAAATAGCTTGGTAAGATTTAATTATATAATTTTAACAATGGTGAGCATTAACCTTTTTTGAATAAGGATTAACCATGATCCTGTCTTTGGTTGCTGGTAAGACCATGTCACAGCCTCCACATTTTCTAAAATAAAATTATGACATCACTAAACTAACTCTGTTAGTTTGATACCTGTTTAATTTTTAGTGATTCTGAATTATGGTCCTACTTTACTTGTTCAAAGTAGCAACCCTGCCTTTTATTTTAGAACACCTGGTTTTTAGAGTAAAAATGAATATTAACTTTTGATTCCTTCAATTCTCTGCTAATCTCTTTATATGGTTACAGCCACAGGGGACTCTATTATGTTTTAAAAGATGAACCAGTGAAATGCCAGGCCTTAAGATGGGTGAAAGGAAACTACTATTGTTCCTTAGCCATGGGACAGAGGGGTTGACTTGAGCTAGAAGTTTTGGGAAGTAGAATTTGGAGGCAGAGTAGAGACAGTTTACAAAGTAAAGAATCCATCTCTTAGTTGTCACTATTCTCTGTACAGTTTTCTCTTTTTACCCCCTGAGAGCATGTTTCAGCTGTGTAGGCCACCAGCATGCTTGCCCCTTGGAAAGCAGATGCTGGCTTGTTCTTTTTTCTTTGCATACTTGATTCTGACAGGCTCTAGCCTGGAGGAGAGGCGACTTTATACTGGAAAGGCACACCAGGTAAAGTTGCAGGAGGCTGAAATTGATGCAGCTGTGCATGTGTGATGTGTGCCCTTCAACTATATACAGTTTGTCCTAATAAAAAAAATGAAAAAAGACCCAAAGCCAGCCTCTTCAGGGAGTGGCAGTGCTGGAGTGGAGCAAGCTCAAGAATGCAGAATCCAAGTTGGTGTAGCCTGTCTGTTTTTCTTCTCTTCCATTTATTTCATCAGTACTCTTCAAATGTTGATTTTCCTGTTTGGTGAAGTAGCTTTATGCTTTTTATACTGTTAAAAACCCAAAATTCAACAGTAAATTTAAGATCTAATTTATTAGCTGATTGATGAAAAGCATTGTCCCATCTAGCAAGTAGGAAGGAGCTCTGTGTGTAATGTGGAAGGCTACAGACAGAAAGAAGAAATTGTTTCAGACAGGGTCACCTTCCTATGGGGGACAGCAAGCGTCTGTCAGGCAGATCACCTCATTATGCTGAACATGAACTCTGGCTTGCCTGGCTAAGGTTGCTTTTCTGGGAGATGTGGACATAGCACAAGTGACTCTTTTCAGAAATGGGATTCAACTGAAGCTCTGGATGCTAGAAACCTATTGGCAAAAATTGGAACCTGCAGATTTCCTAACCAGGTAGCCCCAGAAGCGGCCTCCTGTTTTGCCAGTCATGCACTATTTTACCAGAGTTTCCCCTTCCTGTGCTGAGCTGGGTGTGGCCCAGCCATCTAACCCACTTTCTGCTGTGGGGCCCTTCCCTTTCACATGGGGTGTGGCTGAATGTGCTATTCTAGAACTTGAGATGACAAGGGGTGAGAAACACAGGGGTCTGCAGAACTCCGTTTAGCTTTCCTTGACTCTAGCTTAACAGTATCTTGTTCTCCAAACTTTGATGGGACAAAGTCCACAAGTTGTATTTTCTTCTAGAAACTTTTATGCTTCAGGAAGCTTTTACACTCTACCCAGCTCTTACTTCCGTACTCTTTTCTTCCCAGGCTGCTGAGTAGTTGAAGAAATCAGGTCAGTAGTCTTGTAGAATATCCACAGTCTGGATTTGGCTGGTAGTTTTCACTTTAAATGTGTTCCATGGTCTCTGTGGTTCTGAAAACTGGAAGTTAGCATGGCAGTTTGCCTCGACTCATGTTCAGTTTATTTGGCAAGATAAATTTGGTGGTGGTGTATACTTCACAGTGCATCGTCTCACGGCAGTGTTTGCTAGTCTCCCTTGTCGTGGTAATTGTGTTTGATCACTGAGTTTCTGTGATGGTAAAGCTTGACCTTTCTTTGTAAATTTGATCATCATTCTTTCTCCCTTTGTCTGTTAGCATCTAATGAGGACTGTTGCTTGAGTTACTTATTTCATTAGAGGTTGTTGATTCTTCCTTCGCAATGAGCATGCTTTAGAGTGTGAGATGAGATTTGAACTGGCCAGGGTATCAGGGAAACCAGTCAACACTCAGACAACTTGGGGACACTAGAGAATTTTTAGAGAAGCAAGGATTGGTCTGGCTGCCTATCATTAGCATTAATCACTTATTACCATTTTATACAGTCTTATGAATGTTACTGAGTCAGGTCGGTTTTACTGTAAGTCTTGTTTAGTAACAACTTAAAATTTGTCCTTAAATGCTGATTATTGCTTATGTAACTTGGATGCCTGGTTACCACCTGAATAAGGAGATTATGACTTGGGTTTGTGAGATAGATTTCCACATAATGGTGCAGGCCATGGTAGTGATCCTTTTAAGTAATCATTCTAAATTTCCTGACATGGGGAAATATAGGTCCTGTTTTTCCTGAGGAAAGTCATTGATAAGTCAAAGAACAAACAGGAAAATGACAAATCTGAAATATTTAGTGTCTGTTCGACCAGGATAGAAGAGCAGTGCTCCTCTGGTGGCTGCTCTCTACTTCGTTGTTCAGATTGGAAAGAGTATGTTATTGTAGTGTTTCCAGCAGGAAGTCATTGGTAGTTCCTTTAAAGGAAGGTGGCCACAGCATATGAATCCATGAATGCACCATCACTGCCAGGCCATGCCACAATGTGGCACACCAGCAATCTGATTTCCTGGCAGCCTCACTGCAGTGAGCAGATTGATTCCTCCATCACATGCTGGCCTTTCTTTTGCCACAGAGTGTTGCTGGAAACCACACTGTGAAAAAGATCGCCAAGCATCCCTGCCACCAAGTCTCATGATTAGGGCTTGGATGTGGGACCGGACATTTGTGGCAAATAACTCATGGCTGTGACTAAAAAGCTATGAAAGAAAGCTGTGAAAACTAGAAACCAAAAAGAATGTGAAATTGTAAGCCGCAATGCATTGTCACAGAGGAGCGGAGCTTGGAGAAACCCTAGAATCAAGAGGTCATCCAATCCACACTCTGCATTTTTTTTTTTTTTTTTTTTTGGTGAATAAAACAAAGCTCAGATGTGTTAACTGGCTTGCCTTGGCCACACAGCTAATTATCGGTTGAATTGGAAGTAAAACTCATCCTAAAATAATGATCACTAGTGTTTCTTATGCACATGCTAAATGCTTTACATGCATTTTTTTTTTTTGATGTGGTACTATAATTGTCTGTGTTTTACTAAAGAGGACACTGAGGTATAGAGTTATTCAGTAACCCCTCTGAGATCACAGAACTCAGATACTACATAGCTTGTGCCCATGGCCATTTTGATACAGCCACTTTCTTCCTCTCCCTTCACCCTTCCATCCTTCCTCCTTTTCTCCCACTGTTCCCTCCCTCATTTTTTTAACTTCACTATTCCTTACTAAAGGAATGCCTTATTCCTGACAGTCCACAAACATCGCCTTTTCAGCATCTTCAATATACTCCAAAGATCTGTTTGAAACTTATCAGCTCTAAATTATTACAAATTGGTCACAAGAAATGAAGCACTAGATAACAGTAAATATTATATGTGGTTTGGGGGGGATCTGAGCTCCTGGTGATGTCCTCTGGCCCATTGTTGAATGTAAATAATTTGTGACCAGCGTTTTTGTTTAGTTTGTTCTAAATGCTTCTAAGTTGTAATTCCCCCTGAGCTTTCTGTTTCATGTGTATAGCTGAAATCTGTAATGATTGACTTTCCAATGGTGTCTCCTCCACCCCTCCATTTGCGCTAGAAACAAAAAAGCTCGTGGATCCAGCCTGGAACTTGCGTTCATGTGCTTGTTGGGAGCCACTGCACAGAGCTGAGTGATTTCAAATACTGCCTATTTATAGCCTTTTCAGAATAATTACAAGGTGGTAGACTTTTATTAACGCAACTTTTTAAATGGAGAGAAATTATTTTTTACTCATGGATGATTCATTTGATAGTCCTCTTTAAATATACACCCTGCTGCTTCTCCAAGGTGTGTGTGTCTCCCCTGCCATCAACCTGTGGACCATCACTGGAGTGAATGGGGGTGGCCTCAAAGCAGAGAGCCCTTGTATTGGGAACCCTGACTCCGGTTGTTAGTCCAGAGCATCTTACCATCCCTGTGCATATCTAGGTTGAGAACTTACTTTCCTTAATGTCTAGTTTATTGTCTCCTTTGCTCTCTCCTGTTTTGCCTCACCCTGACTACCCCATGTGCTGATACTTGCCACCATGAAAGAATGATAACTAAAAGCAAACCCTTCCAGTTTCTTGAGTGATGGCAGTGATTTTATTGTAGGAAAAAATGGTTTAAGAAAACATACATGGGATTATGCACATGGGACTATGTTGATGGCACATGAGTGAAGTGGTGGTGTGAAGTACACTGAGATTACAACCAAGATGGAAAGTGTACAAAATGAAGAATCATCTAAAAAAACTTATTTATAAAAAAAGAAAACTAAAGAACACGACAAAACAAAAAAATCATTTAATTCTTTTATTTTAAAAGAGCTGCCCTTTTAACACTTTATTTACTTATTTTTTACTCTTAACATTATTGTTCATTTCTGGGCATTATTTGACTTCTTCCCTCAGGTGTCATTCCCATAGTTCTCCCTCTACTATAGTAGGGGTCCATCTCCCCCTTCCTTTTGCTCTTTCCTTCCTCAAGATCTAATGTATACAGCAGGGAGGGCGAGGAGGAGGGAAATCTGTCCTTTCTGGATGTGTTTTCTTTTTGTTCATACTAATACAAAATGTTAAGAACATTAAACATTAAAAATAGTAAACCATAAACAGAAGCCTAGCTGTTTAAATACATGAGAGCGGTCTTTGCTGACTGCTGTCTGTTGTCCACATTTCGATGACCAGGGCTGAGTGGCTTTCTATGAGTGAACAAACACGTTTTTTCCTCCCTGAAAAAGAAAACAGAAACTGTTTTTCTCTCTCCTCTCTCTTTTCTCTCTCCTTATATATATATGCCTTCTTCCATGATTGTGGAAGGAGGTTTTTCATATTGCTCTTACTGCAAGACTTTTTCAGGTGTCTGTTCTCATTTTTTAGTTCTAACACTAGCATATATCAGTGAACAGGAGCCTTACTTTAGATCTGGTGGCATGTAGTGATATGTTCTTAGGCTTCTTTGAGTGCAAGCTTTTCGTCTCTGTGATGTGAACATGAGGCTGTAATGCAGGTAAAGCCTTGGCAATGTCGCACATCAGTGTTGGTGGTTGCTATTGTTCTCCTGAGGGTTCCCTGCAAGCTGGTGTCTGAGTGTGAGGTTATCCATGATTGTATTTCCTCATCCAGTGGAACAAAACTGTTCCATTGCTCCTCTTAGAAAGAGTTTGCCCCCAATCTGAAGCGAGTACCTACTTCACCTGTACACTCCTTGTGGGCCTTCCACACCTGCAGTGCTGAGCCAGTTAATAAGCAGTGATGGAATATACAGATGACTTTGGGGCCTCACTGGAAAGTGGAGGACCACTGTGCTCACAGCTGGGGAGAATTGTCTTAATAAGCTGAAGCTGCCACAACAGAACACTTAGACTGGATGACTTAAATAGCAACCATTTATCTCTCATAATTCTAGAGGCTGAGAATTCCGAGATAAGGGTATCAGCAGAGTTGGTGTCTAGTGAGGGTCTGCCTTCTGGTTCCTACATGACTGTCTTGGAATACCTTGACATGATGGAGAGACACACAAAGAGAGAATGAATGGCATCATCTCTCATGCCTGTTCTTGTAAGAGCACTAATCTCATTCATGAGGGCCCTTATTACCTCCAAAGGCCTCACTTCCAGATACCATCACATTGGGAATTAGGGCTTCAGTGTATGAATTTGAAAATTTATCCAGTAGGACGGTGAAGGTGAACAGAAGTTTTGAATCTGGGCAGTCAGGTTTTAAGATACAAAGAAGAGCTCTGAGGAGAAGGTGGGTTTTCAGTGACCTCGGATAGAAGTGGAAATAAGGAAGGTATGATGAGGAGACATGAGAGAGAAGCAGAGGGCAGTAGGTATCAGACACCTGGAGTCTGACAGAGAGATACTAGTAAAGGTTCTTGCCCAGTTTATTTGTCACTTCAGGGGCTTTTGTAAACTCTGGGACTGATTACTGGGTTAAGGCAGTTCTATACCCCCAATCAAGGGGGATCCAGTATCAGCAGTTAGTGGCAGGAGACATGGACCCCCCTCTTTTCTAAGTGTCATTATTGATCGAGCCCTCATTCACACTCCAAAGTGGCTCAGTCGATTAATATGTCATGTGTCATCCTGGTTGTGTATCCTTGGTTGCAGATAGAATTTGTTGTGTGTGTGTGTGAATGGAGATCCTAGTCAAAGGTTTGCAGTTCTATGGTGAGGCTGAGACTTAACTGCCACATCAGGGGAGTGGGGCTGCTATTCCTTTTTCTACTTATTATTTGAACTCTAAAGAGTACTTTGCATCAACCTTTTCAACATTCTTTTCTTTCTTGTTTATGTTTTTGATCACCGTTTTTGGCAGTGATTAGATAATGCTGTAAGCTTGAATGCAGTCACCCCAGCAGGATCTGTTAATTGCATCTGTTTGGAGCTCCTCAGGAGACTTTGCTCTTCCCTTGGGGCACAGTAGGCCCACCTACCTAGAGCTGTGGTGGCTGATACTAGTGAGAAAAGGATGGTGGGGGAGAGGAGGAAAGGGTGCTTTGTTTCTTTTTGTTCTTCAGGCCTGATTAGGACATTGAAATTTTTTATTTGCCTGTCTAAAATTGGGGTGTGTGGGAATGGAGGTAGATGGGCAGGATAAGAGAAACCCGGGTGCTGTTGGTAACCTGCCCCATTAGTGTTTTTACTCCCTTTGGCTTGGGTTGTCTATCCCCAAAAGAATATCTGATATTCTTCCCTGAAACTGTTCAAATTATTTGATTTGAACATCGCCCAGGGTCTAGCCATGTGTTGAGACTGGTTTCGGATGAAATAGAGTTCTTGAGTGCCACAGGTGGAAAGGCATGGCTTGTCTGCACTGCAATCCTGTTGGAAGTGTCCACCTGTGGATTTCTCTCATGGTCACTTGATCATGGGCTGTATTTTTCCATTTCTGATTGAGAACTCTGAGGACTGACCCAATTGTCCTAACCCTGACCCATAGAGGGTGCTTTGGCTCAGTGACAGGCTGGACTTAAGACAGTGTTGCTGTCCATTTAGGTGGGGCTGACTGGCTTCATGTAACCTGTTCTGTTTGGTCTTTTCATTGGTCTCTCTTCACATTTGGTGTGTATCTTCATTTGAGGTCTGTAGGAGTGGCCAGCACTTCTTTTAAAAGACATCATTTACTTCCATTTTTATATCACTCCAGTCCCATATTTCCTGAGCTCAAGCCTTCCCTCTAAGAACTTGTCTTGAAACACATACACATACCAATAATAGCAGTAATGGCCAGAGAGCCTTCTAGGGCAGAGCACTATCTCATGCTCTATATTGTGTCCTCAGGCACCAGATTCTAGGAAGTGGTTTATGATACATGATAACATATCCCAGTAGTGTTGAAATACTGAAAATCCTTCTAGTGAGTAGACCAAACTGTATGTTTATATATTTTCCTTTCCTTTGGGTCTGCTGCTTGCACTGTAAACTTCCCTTTACTTCTTGGTGCTGATGTTTGCAAGTGGATGTACAGGTTGTTTTGGCCTAGCCTCTTTTGCTTCCTCTATCCCCACCCCACCCCTCTTAATGATTTGGTAAGGTGTCAGACCACAACTTCCGTGACCCCTTTTTAAAAACAATACAAGCAGGGAGCTACACGTCATGCTTACAGACTCCTATAGATGAAAAACTTTTGAACCAAAGAGGAGGGCAGCAGGTGTGGTTTCTTGCGAAGGAAGGTGAGCTTGAGTTCTGTTTCTAAGGTTCTATGGGCCAGGCTCTGCACCTGTATTCACGTCACATGTATTGTGAGTGCTAGATACCCTCCCTGTCTATAGTCAACTCTGGGCTATGCCTCTCTCTTTCACCAGAGTTCTGACTCTGGATCTTACATAAGATCGACTGTCTTACTAGCCAAATGTCCTGTCCTCTCTTGCTGAGTAGCTTCTGTTGAATGTGTACTTTTTCTAGTTTCTTCAAAGAGTGAAGTAGCATGTTCTCACAGGCCCTGGAGTTAGACTGGTTGGACCCACCTGCTGGGTCTTCAGTTTTCTAGCTTTATCAGTAAAGTTAGGGTAATTATGGTGCATATTTCCAAGTTTTCAAGTAATACAGCTTGTGCCTGCATGTAGTAAATACTCAAAAGTATTATTCTCATACTCAGATAATGAGTATTTTAAAGGAACAGTCACTTATCTCCTGGAGGTGTTGTCATTGTTTAGTCTGTTATCATGCATTTCTAGGGACAGAAGAAAGAATATTTGAAATTGGGAGTATTCCAGAAAACACAGATCCCTTTGGCACCTTGTGGCAAACAGGGTGATGATAATATCCTGTGTGTCTTGTCTAAGCTAGTTTTATTTTAATATACCATGACCTGGAATTTTAACATGTCACAAAGAATATGTCCACTGTACACCAAAACAAACTGTCAGCCTGGGCAAGGATCCTACTTAATCTTAAACCATAATCCTAAACTCTTTATGATGTGTCACCTGTTAGTAACTGGGCATTAATTTCAAAGCTGTTGCTGGTGTGGTTGCCTGTAAGAGATGCTGGTTGGACAGACATCCCTTGGCCACTGCTGGTGGCCTTACGAAGCTGTGGCAGATGATTGCTTTTTAGCATCTTTCAGGCCTGTTGATTTGTACCATATTCCATGGTGGAGAATTGTGTGACTAAAGTCAACCCTTTCTACAAGAGTGGGAGTGAATCAGAAGCTGGTCTGGCCTCTTTCACCTCCTCATTTTGTTTCCAACCACCTTGTGTTTCCCTTGCCCCAAACACATTGGCCCTGTTTCTGTTTTTCCTAAAAAAGCCATGCACACGCGGGGCTGTCCAGATTTGCTTGCTAAAAAGCTCATCACAGAGTCAGAAGCTTCTCTACACTTCATGCAATCAGCCCCTTGACTTGCTGCAGTCTTCCATTTATTTGTCCTCTTGACATGTCACCAGACAAATCACACATCTTGCCTGTGCCTTTGTTTTTTGTGTGTCTTCCTTCCCCTCTCCCTACTGCAGAAGTCCATGAAGTCATTGTTTCCAGCAGCAGAGACATTGCTTTGTGTTTGTCATGATTTGCTGTAACCCCAGTTGGCCTTCCACTAGGTGAGGTGATTCTCATGCTTCCAAGCAACGCAGGGTAAGAGTTGTTTAGGTTTTGTTCTCTGAGGATAACAGAGTTGCCTGAATTCTCAATAAGCTGGCAGAAGGAAATATTTAAAATTCTACAGAATATATTACTTTAAGTTTCACCTTGGTCTGAAGTCAGGGCCTTAGGAGACCAAATATGAGGATCAAGTTAGTATTTCCTTTCATGAATTAAAAAAAATTAAAGACCAATGAATTACAGGCTAGGATAGTCCTATGCTCTTGGCCTCTATCTGTGTTTTTATTTCTAATGGAAAATAGCATGTGTTACAGGACTTTCTTTGTGCGTTAAGTTAATCCGGGATATTATTTACACGTTTGCTTATTGTTCTGTATATAAGATCCCATGTACAGAACATCTTTTAGAATGACAGAATAATTTTTCTTTCTCTTGAGAAGGAATAATGAGATGTTAATTTTTTCCTTATAAGAAAATGTATGTACTTATTTTGGTCCTAGCTGCAAGGAATCTTAAGAACCACTGGGAATCGGAAAATATATTAACCTGAATGTGTCACACTTTAGTGGTTTCTTCTGTAGCATGACCTTGACTTTTAATTATTTATCTAGTTGTACATATGACTTTTTTTAAGTCACCCCAAATCTTTAGAAGGAACTAGAAAACGACATAACTGTTTTATCCTCTCATCTCCTAATAAAAGTTAATGAGTAGCAGTCTTGGTTTTGAAATTCTGTTTCTGTTGTGTGATATTACTTGGGTAATGCTGCTAACAGAAATGTCTGTTTTTGGTTGGGCAGAGTTTTCATTTTTCTGACCGGTAAGATCAGGAAAGCGATTTTAGAGCAGTTGCCAGTTGGGCAGAAGAACAGGAACTTGTAAATGATCAGAGTACAGTTTTGAGGCGAATCATTGGTTTAGTCTGGTTTATTCCAGTTTGGAGATTTTGGTTATTTTGTGGTTATAAGGCTTTAACATGACTGTTTTAGGGAACATAGATGATTGGCTTCTGAATATTAAAATGTTTTTTCTTAAGCATTGCTGTTTCTAAAGGACTTGTGTTTTTTATCCAGTAACTTAGTGCCACCCTATATTCAAAGAATTACAGTAGTTATTGTAGGTATTTTCATATGAGGTTTCAATAGCTATAGTGTATCTTTAGGTTCTAATAAATAGGTTTTTAAAATTGGATTTAGAATTGGTAGCTTTCATATGCAATTATAGAACTGTCTTTTCCTTAGACAATCATCTTACTAACTGATGAGTTTAATGCTTACTATAGTGGCTCATTTCCAGCTATTGGCTAGTGGCATTTTCCTCAGAAGTCTATAGAAATTGAGTGCGCTTTTACTTTGTCATATTGTTGGTAGCCTAAAAATAAATCTGTGTACAGGGGCCCTCCCTGGTAGCACAACGGTTTAAAGCACAGCACTAAGAAGCTAAAGCCACTTCTGCATGAGTTCAGTCCCTGTCCTGGAGGTGACCCACATGGCACAGCAGACCTTTCTTGATCCCCCCACTGCTCCCCTCAGCAGTGTACTTCCTCAATCTGCCTGTTCTGCTCCCCACTCTGTCTCTGGTGAATCCTCTCACCATCCCTGCACCTATGGCCTGTATCCCTGTTCTATATGCATAAATAAATAAATCTTTAAACAAAACAAAACAAAAATAAATCTGTGTACAAGGGTCTCAGATTTTATATATTTGAATGAAAATATTCTATACTTTTGGGAGATTCTGTCTGGAAAAGGCAATTAAGACCATGATAAATTGCAAGAGAATTAGATCACCACATTCTTTAGATTAAAGTGTGATTCTATCAGTGTTTGTTGTCAGGAGGATTTTCTCTTCTTTCTTTCTCACTTAAATCTCTTCTAATCTAGTCATGCTTTCCTTTGACTCAACATGAATCTCTAGATAAAAAAAATATTTGTAGTACTTCAGGGTGCAGGTTGTTTCTAACCTTCTTGGTTGCTTCTGGACTATGGGGTGTAGATCTTAAATGAAGAATGCTGTTATTTACATTATAAGCAAGACCTAAAAATGGGCAGTTAGCAGGACCTGTTTCATGAAGAGTCTAAGACACCTGTCTCCACCTTTAGTAGTGATTTATTGTATGTATAAGCTAGTTGTGCAATTCTAGAATCTACAGAGAAAATGTGTATCCCTGTCAGGGGAGGAACTTGTTATTTTAAATTTTTGTTTTCTATTTCGAACATGAGAAAATTTACTGAGGTTTGGCATAGTGAAGAAAGAAGAATAAAAATGGATCGAGTTTGTGGTGTATATTAATTCAGCTCCTAGTGAAAGACTCAAAACCTGGGCAAAAATAAATATACTCACATAATGGACCAGGCGAGAAAATAACAAAAATAATGAACAACCATATACCAGAGACATTCTGTGGGGGCGGAGTGGGGAGTGGGATCAAAAACGGGGGGTGAGGGGGAAGGGAGGGAAATGCACGGGACTATGGTGATGGCACAGGGGTGATTGGGTGATGGGAAACCCGCGGGTATTACAATCGAGATGGAAAAAAAAAATGTGCAAAATGATGTAAAAATAAACTTTGTAATAAAAAAAAATAAATATACTCACACATTGTCATCCAATGAGGGAGGACAGGTCTTCGTTAGCCTGAGCTGATAGGTCAGAGTGCTCCTGCTGGATGCGACCATTGCTCATTGAACTTTCCCTGAGTCAAGAAAGCTTTGTAGTTCTGTGCACTTGGTCTGGACTTGGCGTCTGAAGAAGCTCCATTTAAACTTTAAAATAGCTGTCAGCTATAGGTAGGGCTGGATGCACTTGAGAAAGAACTGGGGAAGAGCCAGTCTTTGAGGGCACTAATGATAATACCTTTCATAAAACTGGCTTGAACTCATAGTATTTCTTGGTGTGTTGAAACTGCAATAGCTGGTATTTGGAGAAAAGCAACTTTCGTACCGGAGTGGTGTGTGAACAGAAAACTATAGATTTACATAAGTACCTTTATTTATATTTGTGATAAAAATGTTGGATCTGCTTAGCCAGAATTCCCCTTATGGATATGTGGTGTCATGTTTTTAAGTATAGGCTTAAAGATCAAGTTTAAAGGACTTGGCATTTGGGGAAACTCTGAGATTAAGGCTAGAGAAAAAAGTTTCCTCCTATCATATTGAGAGTTGATATCCTTAGCTCTCAATTTAAATTTAGCAAGGGAAAACTACTTTTTTTTTGATGAAAGAGAGCCTTATGTGATTATACTTTTTTAATCTACTAATTGAAATTATTGTTTCATTTCTTCTTTTTACTGGTTTTTAATAAAGGTGAAATGTAGCTGATCCCAAATGCTTGGGGATGATTTATTCTGACAAAGTATCCTCCTGATCCGATAATTTGTATTTTTCACTACATTTTCAGTGTTCTTGACTTCATCATCAAAAATATTATTTGAATATTGTGACTTTCTTTAATTTTGTAGTAAACAATCATTATTATTTTGTAGCTAGAAAAGCACTAAGGGTGTATTGGGTTAACACACTATTAGGATTCTAGTTGTTTCAGGAAAAAACTTACCAATTTTCTACTGTACTCTCCCACACCCTACACTCACAATACTGCAGACACCAGGTGTAGGGAGATGTTTCCCCACTAAGCAGTTTTGTGACCCCAGTGGGTGCCCTCCAGTTTAATTCCATTCACATGTACTTTTCTGGCCATTCACATATTCCTTTCTGGAGACAGACTGCCACCTGCTTCAGGCACCAGTTGAAAGGAGTACCCAGAGGTTACCCACAGCATCTTCTTGGCTACAAATTGAAGGTTCCCATGACTACCTTCCCCTTGGATTTGATTATTTGCTAGAATAGCTCACAGAACTTAGGGAAGCACTTACTTATGTTTACCAGTTGATTAAAGGCAGAGATAAAGAGAAGAGGTGATTGGCAGATGAAGAGATGCCGAGGGCAAGGCCTTGGAGCATCTGAGCACAGGAGCCCTGTCCTCATGGAGATGGTGTCACCCTCCTGGTACGAGGATGTGTTCACCAGCTGGGAAGCTCTCTAAAACCTGTACCTTTGTGATTTCATGGAGTTCCTCATGCAGGACTGGTCAAATATTAACTCCATTTCTAGACCCCTCTCCTCTCTGGAGGATGTGGGAGGTGGGGCTGAAATTCCAAGTTTCTAATGGTGGCTTGATCTTGGTGACCAAGCCCATGCAAGAGCCCACCCAGAGTTGCCTCTAGTGCTTCTGTCAGTTAGGAAATTACAGGAGCTCTGTGTCTGGAACTGGGGCTAGAGACCAATATATCTGGATTTTATATTTATAGGATATATAGGATATAGACATGTGCTTGTGTGTGTGTATATGTGTTACTGAACCCTATGCTTGGTGCTTGTGTGTGTATATGTGTTACTAAGTCCTAAGCTTGGGAAAGTGTTTTATATTTTTTATGACCAGAGTGGAATGCAATTGTTAGGTCTAGTCTACCAAGTCTTAGGACATTTTTCATGTTGACAGTTTCAGTATTTCCTATGTTTATGGGAGGGGTAGAGAGCTGATTAACTCATGCGGTGTAGATGATTTTTTTAAATATCACATGTCTACCATGATACACTTGAAAGGAATTCAGGTGACTCAGATGTGAGGCAACAGCATTGTTTGTAAACAGATGTCAGGGTTTCCCACAGAGGCTGTGTCCTGGGAGCCCTCAGTAGGAGCCCTCACCCACAGTGTAGCAGGGATCCAGGGCTGCATCCCTGGAGATGCCTGTCTTGTCTCTGTGTTGGGCTTGGCCCTGACTTCCAGGTGTACAGTGCAGCAAAGCTGGCTACTCAGTAACCATCTCTGCAACCATAATTTTGAGATGTATACATCTGAGAGATCTAAGAGGTGTGTACATCTCTGTAATCATCATTTTGCACTCTTCACCTGGATCTAGATTTGATTTTGTTTAACAATGCAGTAACAACAATTTAGAACTGGAATTAAACTTCCTTATTTGACAGAGGATGAGCTTTTAGCCGAGAGGTCATATAGTAGAGAATTGGGACTAGATAACAAGGCCCTTCTCCTCTGATTGTGGTTTTTTCCCTTACTATATTAAGCAATTATCCCAAGTAGTAAAATCTCAGCACTTCCATACCTGGACCATCATGTCATGGAGATGATCCTTAGGAATGCAAGTGTTAGTTATCTTAACGCCTGTGTGCTGTAAGCATTGCACATCCTTTAAAGGAAAATATGTCACCATGAGGTGACTCAGAGGTGTGTGAAATGTGGGACCATGTACTGTGCACCTGCAAGTCTGGGGAGGCATGGTGCTTTCCTTAGCTTGTGTGTACACACATACACACACATACCATTTAATGAGGGAGCTGATTCATAGGGGTAAATATTTGCATTCATTAATGTATTTCTATTAACTTGTATAGAAGATATTTGCTTTGGAGCAGAGTAGCTGATGTTTTATGCACAAGTGCATTCTGCTTGTGCTGCTGGGGACAAGGTGTTCCACTGGTTTGAGAGGTCCCTGACTAGTAGCAGAGTGGGAACAGTTTGTTTTCATTGCTTGCCCTAGTTTGTGCCTTGTGAGGTCATTCAGTTGTACACAGAGATGGATGTGCAAACTGTCTTGCTTTCTGATGTTGCTACAACTTCTCCCTTTGAACGTGAATTCTGGCTCTGTTGATTTCCAGAAAAAGCTTTTTGGTGGGGGAGGGTTGTTGGTAGCAAATTCACTCTTACTTCAGTCTTTTTCCTTGTTTTTGTGGACAAAGAAACTGCAGCTGTACAGAGCTTAGTGTTCATTCATGATAACCTTGCTTGTGTCTTTGAAAAGGTGACAATTTGTGGAGTGATTGCCTAGGCAAAAGTTTTTTTTTTTTTCTTTTATCACTGGAGGATAATTTCTCCAAACTTTGAATGCTCATGTCTGAGGTAAGAATACTCTTGAGATCTTCCCATGGGTCATTAATTAATTTAGTCTTTCAAACATGTGAAGTTGATCTCGTGAGTTTAACAGAACAGCAGTCTACATGAGACTAAACAAAAAATCATGTCTTATTTTCATGTCTAGTTTTGGAGATTCTGTCTCTGTCAGGGAGAGGACTCTAGATGGGCAGTCTCTTTTGCAGACATGAACCTGTTTTTTCCCTAAGATTCAAATGCCTAACCATGTCAAAATTTGTATGAGATGTCCTTTGTTTGATTTAAAAAAAAATTTTTTTGTTCAGTAAATTCTATTTCCACTTTTTTATCCATTCTCTATTCAGTGTTTTGGATTCTGATGATTAAATTGTGTGTTTTCTTTGGAGATATCCACTTCTAGTAAAACTTGACCATACCCTAAAAATTACAGCACTAGTACATATCCTGAAGTGATTCATTTTAGCAAACTTGCACTTGAAGTTGTTTTTTTGCTCATTACCTTCACCTTCTCCCTCCTAGTTGTATATGTGAAAATACACAAACAAATTAGGTGAAAGCAGGAACAAATATTCTCATGTGCTCTTTGCCTCTCATTTCTTGTTTGGGGTTTGCAAAGATGTTTTTGTGGGAGCCTGTTATGCAAATAGTACTTTCTATTTCTGTTAATACTTATCTAAAGATAGAGGGGATTTAAATGTTCTCCTTGGTAGTATGGTGGTTATCTCAGTGACTCTCACATGTCTTGGGATATGTTATTTTGCCATGCCTGTCCTGTCCAGGTGTGTACAGATGTTCAATATTTGGTGACAATGTAATGTTGATTCAGATAGAACACACAAACCTACTCGTCCCGTTTTTATTTCTTGGTAGGTGCATTTGCAGCAGTTTCATTTGAGAAAAAAACATTTTCTGTCTTTATTTAAATAGCTGTCTACTCAGTATGGCCCTTATTTTGGTAAAAAACTGGAAAAGACCTGTATGTTTGTATGAAGGAAAATAGATAAAAATAGGGTTTGTATAACTTGAAAGGAAAATATGTAAAAGTCAGGTTAAAGTTTAGTGATGTATTCATAGGTATTTTTATTTTCTTTATACTTTTCTGTGTTTTCTAGACTTTCTGCAGTCAGCATATTGCATTTAAAATGGGGGTAAATAAGTTTTGAAATAAGTATGCCTTGTTAGCCATTTCCCTTATAGGATATCTTTATCCTAATATATTTTCCCCCTCAAGTTATTGTTTAACAGACTAATGTATCCTTTCCTTGGCATTTTTAAAGCTCAGAATTTTTCCTTTTTATTTTGTTAACAATTAATCGATTTATTAAAAAGACTGTAAGCCTTACTCAAGAAAGTTTTAATTGTTGATTTTAACATACAGCAGGGGCATGATTTGCTTTTCCTTATTTCTCTTGTGTGGCCAGGCAAGACTGTTTCTTGTAACAGAAATCTAGACCTACAGTAATAATAGAGCCTCCTGCCTTCTTCATTGAGAAATATCTTGGAAATTAATATTTAATCAATTACTCTGTGGTTGTTGGATATTTCTCTTTAGGTTTTATGGCTGAAAAGTTAAAGGGGCTTCAGCAACGTGCAGAGGGCATCTCACATCTGGGGACTAATTTACTGTTTACTCCTACATTTGCAAAGGATCTTTGCTCACCATTATGTCCCTGATGTGTTTTTGTCCTAAACTTTGCTGCTTTAAAGTTCTTGACCTCTGTGGACAGGAATCCAAATTTGCTGATGGTCTGTTTTCCTGAAAATGGAGGGTTTCATCCTGTTGGTCTTTATGTTCCTTATGATAAAACTGGGTGATTATTAGGATTATTAGGATGTCGACAGAAGCTGCACGTCCACAAAGCAGGAAGTGAGCAGTTCTGCATCCTTCTCTTACCATCTTAAATATCCCTTTGACATTTCAACTGAACATACTGCTCTGTGGCCTCAGTTACTGTATCAGTGCTGTTCACTGTATTTCCACTTCTCCCAAGACTGCAAGGCACAGCTCACTTAGAAGATTAAAGTATGATGGGAAATGACTTCATTGCCTTTTCTAATATTGTTTCACATTAAGAAACTATTCTGTCCTCAGCTTAAAGTGGTTGAGAATTTTCTATTTGGGGACTCCCCTAGAGATTTAAATCATCATTAAATTTGGAAGTATTCTAATTTAATTTCTATCAGATATTATGAGTTGAACATTTTGGAGGCTAGGAAATGTATGGAATATATGCATATATACCTACTAGTGTCTTCTTCTTATTGAAGCTGCTGTTTGCATTTCATTATTTCTTGGTTCTGTCACTGTATTTCAGACAGGACTCAGAAGGATTTGCAAATTCTGAAAACGGAATGTGGAACATCATTATCATTCTATAACCGTAACCAAAGGCTGCAGTGGTGCTTTACCCTGGCTTACCTGTGGTCTTCAGCATAAGTTGGAGATCCTTACCATAATCTACTTCTTTGCCCCCTTCCCACCTGCTCCCTGTGCTATGGCCACTAGGCCTCCTTCCTGACTGGGGGGGGGGGCCTCTCTGTTTGCTGGGGGCTCTGCCTGGAATGGAATCCTACCCCCTGTGCCCCCCCTCCCCCCCAGCATCTGCCTTGTCTCTCACTTCATTCTGATCTCTGCTCAAATGCCTTTCAGGTACTGCTCTCTCCTTCATGAATTTTTCCCGAATACCAGAATAGCACAGCCTGTTTCTGATTTATTTCTTTTGTGGTGTTACCTCAAGAATGTAGGCTTCATGAGGGCAGGGCTTTTCTGTCCAGTGCTGCTGACTCCACACTGTTGAGAACAATCCTGATACTTAATAGACAGAAAATAAATACCTGACAAATTCCTGGAAGAACTTACCAGGTCCTCTCTGGTGGGCTATTATAAACAAGATTGCATATACTTTCCAAGCTTGTTCCTCCTTTGAGAGACAAAAAATGAAAGGCTTGTGTTGTAGTTTGAGTCAAATCATACCAAATATTGTGCCTTACATACAGAAGGTGACTGTGTGTTTAGAACAAAATTATGATTGGATGCGGATGTCAGTGGCTCCCAGACTAGCAATGTACACTGTTGGTTGAGAAGATGGGGAACTGGATAAGCCTAAACAGGCATCCTTTGACATAGTTTTTAATCATAGGAGCAGAAGTGTTAGACAAATCTTGATACTCTTGATGAAAATTTTTGGTGGGCAGACATTTGTCTTAGGCTCAATCAGAGTTACTGGCAACTGTTTTATCCATTTGTCTGACCACACTATTGCCAGCATGCATTACTCCTTTTCCACACGTCTTGGGCACCCTGCCTATTAGGGGTGAGTCCTCCTTGGTTCCCTTAGACTGGTCCCTCCATTGTTTCTCTGTCTTGGTGCTTCTTGAAGTGTCAAGCTTGGCTGTTGCTGACTGCCTTCAGGTCCTTTCTGGGTTTGTTTCAGTGGCACTTTCACACTCTTTGACTAATCTGTTTTCCTTACTTACTAGAATCTAGTTCTTAGAATGATATTAATATCTCATATAAGTAATATGTCACATATATGTAGATGTGTGTGTGTGTAGATCTAGCTGTCTGCCAACCTATCTTTTGGTTTATTTTTCACAAAAGACTAAACTAAACCCCTAGCAGGAACTCTTGTAAACCTTACATATTCCCTAAGCCTGTGATGGGCACTTTCTCCAAATGGAAAAAAAAAAACTATGGGCTCCATAATGTTGGTGGGACCAACTTTTTGTTTTGGGACACTCTGGTTACCATTCTGAGGATGTGGGGCAAATAATGGGCCCTAAGTATGTTTTTGTGAATCAAGCTGTTGAGCAAAGCTTTGTGTTGGGCAGTGCCCAGCCTGCCAGTTGAAATGAGATGGGGCAGGCAGAGTGTGTGGATTTATAGTCACAAAAGTGTGCAAAGAAATCCTAAGATCTGGATTTTTTCCACGTGGGAAGGAGACTGTGAAGTTTAAACTAGTATAATTCCCTTTACATGTAGGTAAGAGTCTTACTAGTTCCTTAAACACAGACAACACACAGCTTCACCAAAGACTGAATGAGAAACAGAGGTCTAATTAAGTTAAGTGAGATGACTGAAATTGCTTGGGGAAACCTTTTTAGCTACTCTTTAATAGAGTGACACATCTTGCTGTTGTGGTTTCCACCAGAATGGGAACTCGATGAGGACATGTGTACCGTGTTTTCACCATGTGTTCTGGTAGTTAGTGCTGGCACCATGGTACTCTGTGAAGGACAGGTAAGCGGTTGGTTGCTTCAGCTGCTTGGTTTTGGAGATGGGACTAAATGACTCTTACCCTTCTCATGGTTGGTGTGTGGCTGGTTGTGATCGATTCCTCCTCTGTGATTTTCCGCTGGAGCTAGACATGCACATTTTCTTGAAGTTCTGCAGGTGATTCTGATGTGTAAGCCAAGGTTGAAAGCCAGAGTAGTAAGTGTAATGTTTAAAGGGAGGAAGAGGTCAGTTCACATGTAAACAAAATCAGCATGCCTTTGTGGGGATGTGTTACTTTCTACTTTTTACACACACACACACACACACACACACACACACTGACCAGCAGTTGAAGATGCCCCTTCTCTCCATTTTCATCGACTATTTTGGCTTCCTTTCACATTTCACTCTTGACTGCTAATAAGTATTCACGCTCTCTGGGTACATTTTATTATACCTGGCAGTACTTATTATTAAGGTATTGAAGTATTTTTGAAAATTCAGCAACCCAGTGTAGGTGATCTCCACTAGCTTTGGTATTTCCTGGCTCAACAAACCCCACTCTGATTTTCCAGACTAACCTGCAATGGAAGCACAATGTGGATCAACTTAGACTCCAAATTCATGCATGGAGGAGGCGGGAAGAAAAGCATGAGCAGCTAAGCCCCTTTGCCCCTCTGTTTAATTATGTCCCAGACACTTCCTGGACTTTCCATTTCATGTTGTTGTGTGTAATAAATTCAAACTTTACTTTGCTAAAGTCATATATTTTAGCATCTCTAGGAAGCTCAGGTAATTTTTACATCTGAGGTTTAAAATAATGTAATTAGGTGTCTTACTCTGTGACATCTGACAGCCAGAAAGGAGTTCACAACATTGGATGTGTGTGGTGGCTTACACTCAGGCCTTTGCATAGGCAGGGGAGGCAGGTAATGATGAGCTGTGTTAGAAATTCCTAAGTAATGGGGTGGGGTGTATGTTAGGGGATTCAAAGGGGGGAGGGTGCTGGGGCTGAGGAAGGTAAGCTGGGAGAGTTATGGGGGTTTTATCTTGACTGTGGTAGAGTGGATCAGTGGTGAATTTAGTATTTATTCCTAAAAAACTTAGGTTTTTTTTTCCTACTCCAGAACAGGAAGTGAAAGTCTACCTGTTTTCTTTTTCCCCATCATGGACCACTCCAGCAAAGGTAAAGTACTGTGAAGTCATGCACAGCACCCTCTGGGCTAAGTGCTGGCTTGATTCTTTAGCTGTATGATGTTGGGCAGGAGACTGGTACCCCAGTGCCCCAGCTACTCCTGTCAGTAGGGATGATAGTGTACAACTTCACTGGCTGTCTGGAGGTGAATGGGATGAAATAGGTGGCATTTAAACTGGTGCTTGGAACTTAGTAAGCACTGAATAATGTTAGCTAGTAGCAGCAGCAGCAGTAGTAAGTAGGTCTGTGGATTACCTGGGAACCAACTCCTCACTGATACTATAATTTCTTTTACAAATGTCAAACAATTTTTTAAAAATCCCATTTTGATTAAGAATACACACTTAAACAAGGTAGTTCAGATGGAGAAACAGAAAAAGAAGAAAATAATTTTGCTTAAGATGAGTGACTAATTTATTTTGCACCTGGATCCATTGAATACAAAGAAAAATGTTTGACTTGCGTCTTTTCTCCATGCAGAATTTATTGAAACATTTAATCTCTGTAACAGATGATAACTGAACATTTAGTATATTTTAAGCCCTGGAGATACAGTGGTGTGCCAAACAGAACTGATCCCAGTGCTCTTGTGGCTAAGCATTTAGAGAGGGGATGGCCAAGTAGTATGTACCTAGCATTAAACTGAACAGATGCAGACTGCAGGAGGTGGAGGGACCAGAGGTGTAACAGTGGGGATCATCTGGGAAGTGATTTGAGTGGAGGTGAAAAGGGAGGGACTTGGAGTGGGGAGGTTAGGGAGGGAAATGCTCTAGTTTGGGGGGAACCACAGTTGCAAAGACTCCAGCAGGTAGAAGGCGAAGGAAGGACAATAGGCTGAGCACAGGGAGCTGGGAGCAAGGCTGGAGAGACCTCATATGTAGGTATGAGAAGTTGCTCTTGTCTAGATTGGGCAGGGCTTTGGAGAAGCTGTTGAGACATTTGACCTGATTCCATTTACATCGTAAGACAGTCTAATGGAAGAAAATGAATTCTTAGTGCAGGTTTCCTGCTTTGGTATTTTTCTGTTCAATAATGAAAACATCTGTGCTGCTTTTTTGGATACAGAACTGTTAGGCTCTGGGTCTGTTTGAGAAGCAGCAATGCCAAGTCAGCCTTCCTAATTTTTATCATAAGGTTACTTTGCAGGTTAGTCTGTGAAGCCAGGTCTCTGGCCTGTGGCCCAGATTTCTGTAGACAAATTCCTGTCCAGAAGAGCATGTGGCAGGTTGTAGAGTTGGAAGTTGCACACAGCGCTGTTGTGTCATAACAGCCAGTATCTGGCACACCCAGTGCTGACCGTTCTATTTCCTTTTTCTGTCCTAGCATCCTGACTGAGCTAGGACCTACCCAGAAACTCTGTGATCAGCACTTGTAGAACATCTGTTGCTTTTTGAGAAGCAACTTGGATTGCTTTATTACAAACTTCTGATATTAAATTACTGGCTTTCAGATGAGTAGGTTCTGATGATGGTGAAAATGACACTTTGGAAGGCCATTTAAAGAAATCATTGTTAATCAAATAGTGCTCTTTCATACTGAGCATTGAGAAAGGAATGTAATGCCTAGTTAAGGCAGTTTGTCACTTCTTTATGAGATTGCCCCAAGTTTGAAAACCCCAAACATGGGCGCGTTTTGATATCGATTCCTCTGGGACATAAATCTCTCAAAGACACCCTGTTATTTATGTGATAGAGCTGAAGCTGAAGGCATAAAATTTCCCATGGCACCCTTTGTTATCTTGGGGGTGGGAAAGTATGACTTTCTCTGAGACCTTTCTCAAAGAGCCTGACTGCGTTGTCCAGTATTGTGTGTGTTTGTGTGTGTGTGTGTGTGTGTAAGGAAGTTTACAAGTGTAAATGAAACTAGTGACTAATGACAAGTGATCTCATTATCTGGGGTTCAGGTGAGAAAACTGACCTGAGGCCCAGTCATTTTGAGAAGACAAAATGAGGGATGGCAGAGGTGGGAATTGGACATGGCATTTCTGATGGTTGCATCTGTGTGTGCCCTTTGACAAAACCATGATGTTCAGTTAATTGTAAATAAAGTGGTCAATAACAGATGCGAGGCAGAAATAATGCCTGATCATTGGAAGTCACAGAATTGAATTTTTTTCTCTTCAGTGAGCCATTCTAAGAAAACAAGCTTGTTTTTTATGAATGAGGGGGAAACTTATTTTTAAAAATAAAAATAAGGCCAAATAAAAATACATTAAGGACAACTAAAATACTGGTCTAGGATATTTATATGTTTACTTTATAATCAGTCATTACATTATAAGGTCAGCAGGATGATTATAAGTTAATAATGTCATCAATATTTAATTTAATTAGAATAAAAGATGTATGAGCAAATCTTTTATTCAGTAATATTATTTAGACTGGCAGTTTTCATAATTAATTTTTTTCTTTAGGATGGAAAACAAACATTGTTATCTCTTCAAATTATTAAGTAGCTTTATAATAACAGTGTCCTCCTGCTTTTTAAATATTTATAAATTCAATTTATATCATTTTAATCTTATGGATACCTTTTTCAGGCTTATGAGTTGTTTAGCAAAGTACTGATTCCTGAGTACTTGGAAAGTAGCTTTATAATGATCAGTGATAGATGTATAATGTGGAACAGAAAATTAAACTATTAAATACCAATCTCAGAGGCATTGTTGTCCACTGCTGCTAGACAACTCTCCAGCTAAGGTTAAAATTTATAGCTAACTTGTCTTGCTGTAGGCGTACATATATCCACACAATTATTCTGTATTTGTTTTTAAAAATGACTGGCTTTATTAATTATATGTTAGTATGTTATTGGCATGTCTTTTCATTTACTTGATAAAATTAACATGGTTGAGTATTTTGGTTATTTCCAATGAATGACTTTTCAGTGCCTCTGTTTACCCATTATTTTTGGTAAGGAAGTGGAGGGGAAGCCATTTGCCAACCAGTATAGACAGAAAAGAAAAGGAGTGTAACCCTAGTTTAAAAATTCCTGTTGAGGCCCTCCCTGGTGGCGCAGCGGGTTAAAGCACAGCACTGAGAATCTAAAGCCGCTTCCGCATGAGTTCGATTCCCGCCTGCCCCGGAGGTGACCACATGGCGAGCCAGACCTCTCCTGACCCGCCCGCTGCTCCCCTCAGCAGTGTACTTCGTCGATCTGCCTGTTCTGCTCCCCACTCTGTCTCTGGTGAGGCCTCTCGCCGCCCCTGAGCCTCTGGCCTGTACCCCGGTTCTGTATGCACAAATAAATAAATCTTTAAAAAAAAAAAAAATTCCTGTTGACACTTACTAGTAAGTGTACTAGTAAGTACACTTACTGGTACTTCCCGTTTCTGAACCTGATTTTAATGCAATCCTACTCTTGATTGTGAGATTGCTTATTGCCCTGGGCAGAATTCCTGGCATATTTGAGGCCTGTCCCTCTAGTATGTGCCAGATCCCCAAGCCACAGCTAGCCCAGTCCATTTCATCCCAGCAACACTGGGCTGCTCTTTTTCCTTCTTTCTTTCAGTCCATGGTAAGATAATTTTGGGTAAATAAGTTTAACCTTAATGATTGTTCTAGCACACACCTGCTGTGCTCTCTGAGTCCCTGCCCTCATGGCTCCCTGCCTGTCATTGTCTTGGCTTTGAGTTAAGCCAACAACTTTGCCCTGTCTTACAAACATTAGCCACCCACCTCCCTTCCTTTAGTAAATATACTCAGGCTAGGTATTATATTACTCATGCATACCTCCAGTATAGATGAAGTAGATGAAGTAGGTCACATTTCCTAAGGTCAGTGAATGGTAATCACAGGGTGCTGCAGGACAGGGAGAGAGAGGCACCACTGAAGCCCCAAACCTGCCTGATCCAAATAGGTTCTGCCATCTGCCGCATCTAGACAAAACATAAACCTTTAATGAAAAGGGACTTTAATACAGAGACATACAACACAGAAGACAAAGAATATAATTTCTAAATCAAACACTTGAAGTTACCCATCCCCTCGTGGGCAAAAGTCAACCCAAAAGGGATTGGTCCAAAGCAAGACCTGAAAGTGCACCATGAGCCTAAAGCACCTTCTGGCCAGGACCCATAGAAAAGGTTCAGAAATGGCCAAACAAGTCTGGGAGGAAAAGAGCAAAATCAAAATCAATATAAACACTGCCATAGTCACCTCCCTACAGGTATCTCACCCACATCTGCCTTAACCAGTGCAGGGTCAAGAAACAAGTACGGTTTCTTTATCACATGCTTGCTGCTCCATGTGGCTTCCTCAGGTATCCTGGCTCTCCATCCTGCTGCCTACTTCCCTCCAGGTTCCTTCTCCTCTCCACTTTCTCTCTCCTCAGCTCCACCCTCCTGGGTGGGGCAGGGAACCTGGAACTTCCCCTTTTCCTAGGGACCGCCCTGTTACAAGAGGAGGTATATTTAAGGGGTAGAACTGTAGGTGGGGAAAAGAAAAATGCTAAGTTTCTGACTGAGCAGATCAAGCTAGTTAACCTGGTCCTTTGTGATCTGTGCTTGGTGGCAGCTGTGTCAGTGGGGCCTGGTGGTGGTGAGTGCTCCCGGCCAGGCCTGCAGCTGGACAGGATAAGGAACCTGTCCCAGCAGGTCATCCATTCCCAAACCAAGGTTTTGAACTGGCCACCTTGGGTTTGTATTCTGGCCTTCCCTTGACTAAAAGTGAATTTGGGCATATTTCTCAGTTTCTGTGGGCTCCAGAGCCCATCACAAAGTTTTGTTGTCAAAATCAAATGAGGCACTGGATGTACATGCTCAGAACTGCCCCTAGCCCATACTTAATGCTTATTGAGTAATTTTGAGTGTTTCTATTGTTGAATTAATGTCATATAGCTAAAAGGTGGCCGGATGGGGTTAGTTTCTTCAGATGCTGAAGCCGAGGATCTTTTCTGCTATTCCACTCCATCTCTGCTGCACTGTCTCTTTGAACCAGGAAATAGGGTACTTGCTTTCTCCCTCACTGTTTTCTACCCAGTTGCCATATGATGGGGATAAATGACCTTTGACTGCTTTGCTTCCAGGTACCCTATCTGGAGAACTTCCTTTTAGACATCTAAGTAATAACTCCAGCTAAGAGTGTGGAATGTGTTCTGTTTCCAAGAATTACATAAATTACTATTTTGATATTAAGAAACATTTGTAGGTTTTAGTAATAGAAAAATACTAGTTTTAGGTATTGATATACTATATAGTTTTATTTGTGGATAGGGAAGTTATTCAAACTACTTTAAAGCTTCATTTTATTAAAGGGGAAAGAATTTCTTAATCTTTCAGTCTGTACCCCACTTTTCATCATAGCAAGGAAAAAGACTTATGTAACTATCAATGTAAATTCTCTAATCTTCAATTTGTATTCCTTTATTCATTTCCATATAGAAAGGAAGACTTGAAGTTGTTCTTTTACAAAATAAGGCTAGTTAGGAGAAGATGGTGGCTATAATATCACCAAATAAAATTTTCAAATAAAAATTTGAAAGGTCATACATTTTAAGTGTTACCCATTTGGAAGGGATGGTGGCAGTGGGAACCTCAATTCTTCAAGTTTACATTTCTGTTGGGAGAGTTTTGGGTACCTGATGTTAGCAATGGCAGTGCTGCCAAGTTATTGTGGAAAGTTGAAATAAATGACCTAGGGTAGGATTTTTCAAGCTTTGTGTATAAGAAGGTCATAAAATCAAGTTAGTGGGTCATAGCAAGCATTGTGAAAAAGTGAAACTAGAGTATGCAGTTCAGAATAAGACTAAGTATTGCTTCTGGAAACTTACTTTAGCTAATTCTTGTGTATCTGTGTGTTGGCTCACATTATAGACAGAAAAGTTTGAAAGCTGCTGATCTAAGGTATTTTAGAAAGTTTATCAGCTTGAGATCTAGTTTAATTGTGTGTAGAAGGAAAATACTTATTTCTGAGTTCCTCATGCTGGCGTCACATGTTGCTGTCAGACAGTAGGATTGGGGACACGGTGATTTCCCCAGAGCTCTCATGTATTTTATAAATGGAAAATCAGGCTTATGACTTTAGTTTTGAAGTTTCATAGATAAAATTAGGACAATAAAGTTGTGTCTTTCCTAATTAGCAGGATATTTGTATTATAAGCCAAATTTCAAAATCCTAGATAAATTAGACTCCCTAATACTAGGAATCTTATTTACATTAATATTTGAAAGAGGAAAGACCAAAGAGTAGAGAATTTATTTCTAGAATTTTTATTTTTTTGAATTTTGAACTTTGAATTGCCTTGAAAAACTCTTTAGTAGAATTATCTAGTTTTTCTTGGCCTTTTGGCTACACTTTCTTCTAAATACTTAATCTTTTTAAGTAGCTAACTACCCTATTTCAGTTAAGCTTTTCAGGTAAGTTTTTTAAAATGTCATAAGGGAACTAGTTAGTAATCATGGTACATCTGTAGTTTCATGTAAGAGAATTAATTTATAATTCTTCTGGTAGTAATTAATGATTTCCTTTGTAACTAGCTGTAAGCAAAGGACAAGTTTTTATGATGAATTTGTTGATACACCACTTGTCCTTGCCTTGCAGTTTAACTGAATTAACCAGCAATTCCTGTTGGTGTGCAGGTAGTATTAACTGTAATAGTATTAACAAGAGCTGCAAAAGAATTCAAAGCTGACGGGAAGTTTCTGAATGTTAAGTTCTTATGTAATGAACCCTATTGCAACCATTTAAGAATTGGGTAACTTTAGGAAGAGAGAGAAGCCAGACTCTCCATTTTGTTAGACTTGCTTTTGGGCAGAGCATTTACTAAAGAGTTACTTATTATTGTACTGTAGGATTTAAGTCTCTTGATGTGTCAAGACTTGGGGGACAACATTATTTGAAAATAGATTTGCTAGTGATGGATTTGATTGTGATGACAGAGTGAGTAGCCCAAAGGTAGTTGGGACAGAAGCCCTCAACCCTGGTGTCTGGGGGCTGGTTTGGTTTGTGGTAGGTGGTTTGAGTTGTCACATGCTTGCAAGGGGGCCAGAAGGGGTGGTTATTAAGGCTTTGTGTTGGAAGAAAGAGAATTTACTTGAGGATAGATGCTACAAAGTAAACGAGACTGTTGCAGCAATCATAAATTGTCTTTAAAAGCCTCTGTTTGAAGATGAACAAAACACTCAACTTCTGTAGGATATGGACTATGGCTGATATGTCTGTTCTTCATCATTCCAATGATTATTTTCTTTAGGGCTTCTTTTAACTCCAGAAATACATAAATTTTTGAGATCTTAAATATTTTCTAGATAAGTGAGCCTCCTTCCCATTTCAGTAAGAAAGGCCTAATCCTTTCAGCCTTTCTGGCACCTGATGTCTGCTCATTGAAATGCGGGCTGCTGCAAGTTCACTATGCTTGTGCTGTGCATAGAGTCCGCTTCAGTGTAACCAGGGAGCCAGTCCCCTTTCTGAGGGTGTGCTTGTGAGATGGGGTGACTGAAGTAATTATTTACGGTAGGTTAAGGCTTCATGGACCTAGGGTGCTTTATTTTTTTGTTTTCTGTTGACTCTCCAAGACAGCCTGTGGGAAAATGGGAAGGCCTGCTTTTAGAATGACAAGCCTCTTGAGGGAGTTGAATTAGTGGGTAGGGTCCAAGCAGAGAAAGTTAGGAGCAGAGTAGTTTACTGCCTTGTTCCAGTGTTCACACCCACTGCAGATGTATTTATATTTGAACTTTTGCCCAGCTTCCTTTAGTTTGAAAGGAAAGATTTTGTGTAGATGGAGAAATTAAGGCTAAAAGAGTTTCCATTAAAATGTCTCCCATCAGTGTCACTCACCTGTTGCAGCATTTCATTATAACTGCTGTAAGACTCTATGCTTCTAAGAAAGTATCACTTTCCATTTCAGGTTTGTAGCTGAGGTCCAGAGTAGCTAAGTCAGCTCAGCAGCGGGGCCTGATGAGCCCCTTATAAGGAAGTTGGACTGTCTGAAGACAGTTGAACTGATGTGTCTTAGCTCAGGCTGCTCAAACACCATGGATCAGGAGATTTAAACAAAATTTATTTCTCACAACTTGTGAGCTGAAATCTGAAGTTAAAGTACTGGCCTCTTTGGGTTTTGGTGAGGGCTTTCTTCTTGGCTTCCAGATAGGTCTCTTCTCACTTTGGCCTCACTTGGGTGGCGGCAGGTGTGGTGGGGGAGGAGAGACACAGACAGGCAGACACATCCCCACACTCATCCCTCTCTCCCTCATCAAATCCCAACCACCTCCCAAAGGCCCCATTTCCAAGTATGATCACACTGGGGTAGGACTTAAATTTAGACATTGGAGGGAGATGTGATAGTCTGTGTATGTCAGAGAGGATGGTCTTCCTGGCACTGCTCCCCTCTTCTCTGCTGCAATGTTAGGCTCACGTTTTCCCACCTTCTTGTGGTAGTCACATGGCACAGTTCTGGCAGGTATAGTGTGAGGATTTCTCACACCCAAACAGAAAGAAAAGCATGGAAAGGGAGCTCTCCCTTCCTAACTTTACTCTCAGGGATACCCAGGATGCAGAGGCAGAGAAGCCATGGTCACTGATGACCCCACTGAGCTTAGAAGCAGCCTTTCATAGGCCCATAGCAGAGTCTCATGTAAGCTGGAAATGAGCCCCTGTGGTTCCAGCCTCTTAAAAGTCAGACATTTCATGCATCCCAGAACATGCTCACTGATGAGGTCTACAGTGAAACCTCATTCCTCTTGGTATAGTCTTAAGATGATCTCATCACTGAGGCCTCTCTGTACTTCTGACCCCTCATGGTATGCCTACCACACTGTATTGATTGTGTGAGCTTGTCTTTTCTACTCATTTAATTCTGGACACCATGGACCATGTCTCACTCCTCTCCACATCTTTCTTGATCTTTCAGGCTTAACTGCAGCATGCACATAGGAGGGACGTGGTGAATACTGAAGTACACACAAGGATGCATTTGGTTCTGGTCATGCTGACAGCTGTTGGGTTAATGTCTTACTTTGGTTCTGGTACCTTCATAATAGGACTGACTACTTATTGTTCACAGAAAGCCTATGAGGAAGCTGATAAGAGTTAAGTGGGAAAACAGGCTTTAGTTACAAGTACGTGGGTTCTCTAAGTAGCTGCTCATCCTCTGGGTTAAAGCCAGTCCTCCAAAGATGCAGATACATGCCCCATCCTCCCCTTTTTACGGTGAAAGTAGAAATCAAATAGGAGCCAGTTTCCTTTCTTATAATTATGGAACATTTTAACTATACAGAAAAGGACATAATCATAGCTGTTGTTTCTGACATGAATATCTCTTTTTAAGAGTGAAAAATGAAGTTCTCAAGACAAGCCCTTAAATGTGTTGTTTCAAAAGTGAAGGAGTAAGTGGAGTGCTTGGAAGTCAGAACAAGTTCTTTTATAGAAACAACTTACTTGACCCACAATATGATTGAATTCTAGTAGATTTCAGGTGAAAAGTTGTAAAATGATAGAATTGCTGGCTGCCACTTTTAGTAAGGAAACAGACCCAGAGGAGTGATGGGTCAGAATTTAGGGGGTCTTTTATTTGAGGTTCTTTCTACTCTATTCCAGATTACTAGTCACTTAGTAAGACAAAGTGTATTAAATTGGCCAGCATCCATCGGGAACTTGTCCTTACCGGGAACTTGTCCTTACCGGGAACTTGTTGGGGGCATTTAGCTTGCTGCCGCAGGACAAACACAGACCGGGAACACTTTTGGGGTCTTGTGTCAGTTGCTGCAGAGGTGACTTTGTGCTTGTGCTGGGTGGTAAGTAGGTGTGGTTATTGAAGGAGGCCTGACCTGTGTTGGATGTGATTTGGTAACAGGTATAATTGGTGATTGCATATCCAATACTGTTTACCTACCTAGGAGGCAGGAGATTAAAGTGGGGCTACAGACATCATTTACAGAGAATTGGCAAACATGCTTGTTCATGAGAGAAGAGGGTGACTGGTTTTATTTGTGGATAGAGTATGGGCTCCTGTGTTCCCCTTCTGAGCATTCTCTATGTTCTAAAGGCAATTTTGGGGTTAGGTTGTCACTAGAACTGATTCAAACTTGCTCAACAGTTATTTAATTTTCATCCTGAATACTAATGCTTGAGGAAGAGAAGTTTATTAGGAGAGTATGAAATGTAAGTGGAGAGAAAGCATGTTACTGCTTTGAGCTGTCACTGTTTTTTGACATGATGTTGTACAATGCTAATATAGTAAGTAAAAATAAAAGGCAATTGAGAAGTTTTCTTCCACCTTAAGAGGTTTCTCTTTTTTTTTTAAACATCAAGAGGACTTTATATTCATCTAGAATTTGGCAGAATGTAGAAGCAGATTCAAATAATGCCTATAATTTAAGCATGTTAATATTGTCTTTAAAAGTCCATAAATTTAGCTCTTGAAGACAGGAATTCAAGAGTGCTTCAAAAGCTAGTCCAGCTGGAAGTTTTTTCTCCTGTGTCATTTCCTTCCTCAGAAGAGTAAGTAGGTCTAAGTCTGTAGTCTTCTTAGTCCATCCCCTGTGTAGTTTCCTGGAATGAATGACTGAGGTGTGTTTTCTCCTTAGAAAATAACAGACAATAAAAGTGTCGAGGGAAACCTTTTCAGTTCTTCTCAGGAACTTGAAGTTTGAAATAAATTGTAGAATTGTTTATTTGCAAAGAAGCCATAATCTTGAACTTGAACTTTGTGCACCCTTGAATTCTGTGAATATAAAACAGTGTAATATAAAAATTTAAGTAGTGTGTACAGATTTTGAATGCAGACCTTGAAAAAGTAAAAGAAACTGATTAACAGTTGCATAATTTCACAGTGGTTTCTAAAATGTGATTGTGGGATCACTCACTGCATGGCAGCTTTGCTTTAGCCCACATCTTTGCTTTAGCTAGCTGTTTCTGGTAGGCATTAAAGTTTTTGCTAATGTAAACTGGTATTTAATGTACACTTAAATGTTGTAAACATCTTTATATAACCTTCAAAGGTGTGAAGTGGGTTTTCACCATGAGGTATGTCAGCGGTGATGGCAGTGATAGTACCAGCCCACCTCCAAACAGAGATACTTAAATACTAGGAAGAAGACAGAATAACAAGGGGATGCCATTATGGTCAATTTAGGAGAAAGTGCATAGAGCACCTTTCCATATATGACAGTGAACCTGGAGGGGTGCTTGCTATTTACTAGTTTTGTAACCTTAGACTCGTTGCCTACACTCTCTGGGCCTCAGTGTAGCCATCTGTACAGTGGGGTTTTAGTATCTGCCTTCAAGGTGGTCTGGCACACAGTAAACATTATGAACACGCAGGTTGTTGGACCCATCTGCAGTGATTCTGATTCAGTAGCTCTCAGGGCATCCGTGGTGATACTAATGTAGCTTGTCCTTGGACAAACTTGGAATAGTTTTTGCACACAGATGCACAAAGTTAAGAGCGTGCTCTTTTGGAAACTAATTTCTTACTTTTGATGCCTTGTCAATATTTTCCCGTTTGTTGTTTATTCTGATAATAAGAATTTTAGGTTGTATTCTATTATTAGATATTTAAGAAGGTTTCCATTTTTTCACTATCATAAATCATAGGTATTATTATCCATACATTTTTGTCTACATCTCTCATTATTTCCTTGGAGTAAATTCCTGTTAGTGATATTATCAGGTTCAAGGTCATTAAATGTTAAAACCTTTTGCCCTATACTTCCAACAAGTATTTTTTAGAAAGAAAAACAGCAAAAGTTTGTCTTCTTGCAAGTGAATCTATGAGGGTAGACCCTGATTTTCTAAATGTAAGGGAATGAGGAAAAACTCATCAACTTTCTGAAACTCATATATTTTGGCTTTTGTGAGAGCAGGCAAGAAGATTATATATGGATCTGTAGAGAAGAAAAAGGTGAAGTCCAGAGAAGCTGAGGAGGAGTACTAAAGGTGAATTATAGTTTGATTCCAGTGTAGTTTAAGGATTCAGACTTAATTATGATGTATTTGATACAGGTGATTTTACATGAAGAATAGTGAGTAGGAGTAGTGCTTTATTTTTTATTAATCATTTATGATATATGTGTTTCTTGATTAGAGTGTATAGGATTTGGAATTTGGGTTAATCAAGCTTTGTCCACCCTCCACCCCCACCCCCCATCGCTATCTCTAGCCCTGGCCAAACAGTTGAGACTTGGGGGGGGGGATCTTAAAGTGAAGTTGGTTGTAACACTACCAGAAAACCTACTCTGTCAATTTCACAAGAAGTCAGTGGTTCTTGGGAACAAGGGTATTTAGGAATGGGTTATGTATGGTTGAGGGGAGCACCCTGCCTGTGTTCCTTTGGCCCTACCCATGGGGTTGATCCTTCATCAGCTCCATACAGAAGCTCAGCAGATAAGCAGAACTCACCTTTATTATCAGAATGTTAGAAGTAGTCAGGGAATTCAAGGGTCATCTGTTCCTGCCTTCTCTTTTTACAATAAGGAAATTAAATTATTATTTTCAACTAAACTTCACCTCAACATTTTTTTTTTTTACTCAGATGATCAGCCTTAGAACAGAATTGGCTAGTTTTTCTTTCCTTGTGCTGGAGGAGCAGTGCTTTGAGAATCTGAGTGGTTGAGTGGTAGAGGCCAAAATAGGCATGGGCCATCATGGTCTGTGCCTCAGCTCGGAGATGCTGAGTCGACCTGCAGCCAAACCTGTGTTTCCCATCCTCAGTCACAGGAACCCCACGTGCACCTCACTTCTGATCCACACAGTCCTGTAAGGCTCCCAAAGGCTTCAAAGTGTCCTTGGACCTATGGTAGTTGTAGCTCTCTTCTTGAGCCAATCCTTTGTTTTCTAGAATTTATACATAGTTGTTTTCTTAGTGAAATTCAGAAAAAGTTTCCCTTTTAATAAAGAAACACATGTGACAAATATTTACTTCTTTTAGAAAACTATGAGCACAGACTGTGCCTTCTACCCTGGATGACACTATTAGACCACAGAACACTCCTTCCATTCAAATCAGGGGTCCCTGACAGGCCTCATCAAGCTGCTTTTTCTGTGGGTGAGAGAAACTCTGAACCTCTTAATGGTCATCTACCAACATCTACCAAATGTTAAGATAAGTGTCATTTATCAGTCTGAGACAATTTTAAGGCAGTTCATTATTAAGCAAATTTGTTAATGGGCTGCATTTCAGTTGCTTAGAGGTTTGTACAGATTAATGGGCTTCATGTTAATGAACACACACTGCTGATTTGGAAAAATGGAGATTTGGTTCCCTGTATGGATCTGTATGTAGAGAAGAAAGAATTTGCCTCTCATTGTTCTTAGCTCCTTCAAGATCTACTGAGGGCAGAGAATTTGACTTTACCCACAATCCCCTTTCTTAACCTCTTCTGTAAATCTGAGCTCACCTGAGTCTCAGCTGATCAGTTTTAGTGGAACAGTATGTGGAATTCACATTGAGATGCCCCTGTTGTTAAAAAAGGAGAGCCAGGTCTTTCCTCCATGACCTTAATATGAGGGATAAGAACATTTCTAGTATTAATAGAAGCAGCCATAAGTATCCTGAGTGATGTATTAACAAGGCCCTGTTGGGCCAAGAAGGAGGTAACACTCAAGGGAGGACACGGGAAAGACATCATGGAATGTGCCGCTTCATTTGGATATGATAATCCTTTGCTGTTTGTCCCCACTTCATACATTTTTATGGAGAGCCCACCATGTGTCACAGGCACGGGGTTGGAAACACAATAGGGAGCCAAACCACATGTGTTGCTGTCTCTACAAGGTTCACCTGAGGGCTCTGGGGGTTGGCAGCTGCAGCTTTTTGCTAGTTGTTCTTTGTCAGCTGGTCACTGTGATTCTACTTCATGTGCCTTGCCTATGGGGCATTGAGCAGAGCTGCCAGGGATGGCTCAAGTTAGTCTCTTCCTTTCTGAAGAGACACACTTGAAGGGAAACAACATAGAGGCAGATGAAAAATTAATAATAGTTCCAAATTCATGGAGAGAGGCATACCTGATGAAATTGTGTGGAGTATTTCAGACAAGACGGAGAGGGCTCTTGAGCAGTGGTCACAGGAATTTGAGCTGGGACTTTGCAAGGTGGTTGGGATTTTCACTATCCTTGAGGAAGGAGTTCTGCCTGTCAGGAGTCAGGGTCAGAGAATATGGCTGCTTCTTTATACAGGAGATGGCAGGAGTTTGCATGTGTTGGTTTTCCAGACTGGGGGGTTTATGCTGTAATGTAGGAACCAAAAATTTGAAAAGATGGCAGAAGAATAGATCATGGAGAAGCATGAAAGCACCACAACGTTTAAAATTTTATCCAGAAATTCTTGATAAGTTAAACAGAAGTATGTCAGAGGGACAGAGGCCCATGAAAGCAAGCTGCATGATTCTGAGATGAAAGCATGAGCTGGATTATTGCAGCAGCACTGGGTGATTTATGAAAAATAAACTTACTGATGACATATTGAGGCAGTGGGTAGGACACTGGCAAATATAACTGATCTGGGTGATGGTGCCTTTGAATCAAAATAAGGATGTTGAGGCAATGAGGGATTACTTCTGCCAGTGGGAGAATTGCGCTTGTGGTGTCATGTTGTTATTGAAAACCAATAAATTTAGCTTAAAATGGCCTAGGATGGCCCTCCCTGGTGGTGCAGCAAGTTAAAGCACAGTACTGAGAATCTAAAAGCCGCTTCAGCATGAGTTCGATTCCCGCCTGCCTGGGAGGTGACCACATGGTGTGGCAGACCTCTCCTGACCCGCCCGCTGCT
>NW_004567131.1:18689507-18722762 GCF_000260355.1 Condylura cristata | reverse complement strand
GGAAGTGGCTTTAGCTTCTTAATGCAGTGCTTTAACCCGCTGCGCCACCAGGGAGGGCCACCATTCTGTAATTTTTTAGGTGGAACCTAGTAGGTTGGGACATACAGACCTGAGAAGCCTAGCAGGCTCAGTTGTCCTGTGGTGTGAACTGTTACTACCTCTGGGTGATGCCAAACATCAAGCTGTCCTTTCTCCTTCCCCTACATGCACTGAGGTACACTTCTCCTGCCCATCACTCACTACTCACAGAATTAGGGCTGTACTACAGTCTATCAAGACTTCTAAGATCTGCCTTGGAGCTGGAGGAGCACTAACGTGCAGAATTTCTTGTCTTATCTTAAGTTCTAGGATTTGTTTAGGTACATCACCAAGCTGTCAGGCCAAGAGGCTATTAAGATTGTCTCAAGTCACTTTAGGGATGTTTTTTCACCTCTTAAACCATTTTCCTTCCCTAACTGAGCAACTTAATGCATTTAAAGACTTTTTTATCTCACACCTCCAATGCATTTTTTTTCTTTTTATATGTTGACTTCAAACTTTTCCAAAGTAGTTTGAATATCCAACTTCCTGTCAAACCATATTATTCAAGAACATTTTCTTTTCTTAAACTTTGACTTTCATGTAATATAATTGGGTAATTTAGAAAACTCTTTTGAAAGCAAAGCTTTGGAATTTGGGGAGCTAAGAGGCAGAAGAAATTCTGTGTAAAGGTTAATTTGCTGGTTGGAAAACAACCCAAACTTTTGATTTTTTGACAGTTCACTTTCTCCTTATTGGGAACCATTAGGGCCCTGGTGCCTTATTTTGGCACACGGGCTCTCTAAGGTTCTGCTCAGGTGTTTAATCTCCCTTGTATGTGTTTGACTAGTTTTTATTAGATGTGAATGTCAATATCAATATAGGGATTTTATTTTTTTTTTTACTTTTTTTTTTTAATTAAAAAGTTTATTTTACATCATTTTGCACATTTTTTTTCATCTCAATTGTAATCCCCACGGGTTTCCCATCACCAAATCACCCCTGTGCCATCACCATTGTCCCGTGCACTTCCCTCCCTCTCCCCCCGTTTTTGATCCCATTCCCCACTCCACCCCCACAGAATGTCTCTGGTCTATGGTTGTTCATTATTTTTGTTATTTTCTCGCCTGGTCCATTATACTCCTGCTATGAGTGAAACCATCCGGTATTTTTCTTTCTCTTTCTCTTTCTGGCTTATCTCACTAAGCATGATCTTTTCCAGCTCCATCCAAGTTGCTGCAAAAGACATGTGTTTCTCTTTTTTGGTTGCTGAGTAATATTCCATTGTATATATGTACCACATCTTTCTAATCCAGTCATCTACTTTTGGGCATTTGGGCTGCTTCCATGTTTTTCCAATTGTAAATAAAGCAGCAATAAACATGGGGGTACAGGTATCTTTTTCAATCAATGTTTTTGTGTCTTTTGGGTAGATATCTAGGAGTGGGATTGCTGGGTCATAGGGAAGCTCCATGTTTAGCAGTTTGAGGAACCTCCAAACAGTTTTCCATAGTGGTTGTACTAGTTTGCATTCCCACTAGCAATGCAGGAGAGTTCCTTTTTCTCCACATCCTCGCCAACATTTGTTGTTGCTAGTTGTTTGAAGATGTGCCATTCTCACTGGGGTGAGGTGGTATCTCATTGTGGTTTTAATTTGCATCTCCCTTATTACGAGTGATGTTGAACATTTTTTCATATGCCTGTTGGCCATCTGCATTTCCTCTTTGGAGAAGTGTCTTTTTAGCTCTACTGCCCATTTTTTGATGGGGTTGTTGACTTCATTTTTGTTGAGGGGATTTGATTTTAAACATGAAAGAGTAGTGAAAAATGATGCATGTTGCCAACAGAGTGACATGTGAAAGAGCAAAGGATTGCAGTGCTTTATAGCACTTTTTGGATAACTGTCCTCCATGTGGGCTTATCTGCCCACACTTTACAACATTGTGCAAAATGTGTCTCTAAAAAGATCTTGTCTACTTTCTGGTTTGACATTTTTGTGGAGTTATCCATCGGTGGAATAGTTCAAATTCCATCACATACATTGGATTTTTAAGTAAATTGTGAACATTAGTAAGATTTTCTTGAAGTTTGAAGAGTTAAACTTTTTATCAGGCTAAACTAGGAAGTGTTGTGTTTTTTTTTTTTTGTGTGTGTGTGTGGTCCCCTCATACCTGTATAATTGCTCTGTGCACCAAGTAGTTATTTTCAGCAGATTAGTGAGAAATCTGGGAGAAATGGCCATTAAATTGTTCAGATAAAAAAATTCAAGCACAGAGATTGGGAAATTATCTGGGTTTATAAGGCATTGGCAGATGCAGACTGAAGGCACCTTTGCGCTTTGCCTTAGCTCTTGGATCTTCTTTTCTCTGCTCTCTCTTTCCCTCTCCCTTTCTGTCACCTCTCCAAGCTAAATTGGAAAAATAAGCAGTGGCCAAGGTTGTGCTTGCCCATTAAACATATTCTAAGTTAGTATATTTGTAACATATTCTCATCCATTTTCACTTTGATGGAACTTTAATGGAGAGTTAGATTAATGAATTTATTATTGGGGGGGTACTATTTGCCCCATTTATTGAGCATCTGCCATATGGGCAGGGATAGTGTGTGATGGATGTTCTCCACAAGTTTTTAATGCTTACAAAAACTGAAAATGTAAGAATGTGAGCTCTGACTTTAAGTTGAGGAAATCAAAACTTGGGTTAAGTAACTTGTGTAAAATCATGTAACTGGTAAATGACATAACCAGAATTCTGATCCAGGATGGGTGGTCTTCAAACTTGATGCTCTTTGGCACTTGATTCTATTTTACTTCTCATGTACTGAATGCGGTTTAAAATGAATGAAATAATAAAATTCTAGTAGTGTGGCAGCAATAAAATGATCTCTAGCTGGTAATTTTAATAGCTATTAAATATGTACTGTATTTTTTGTGATGTGCATATGGGGGCATGAGCCAAAAGGTAGACAGATTACATTTTCAGAGCAAACACATCTGTGTAACTTGAACCTGTATTGGGAAATAGAACATAATCAGCAACTCCAAAAGTCCCTTTATCCTTTGTCCCACTCACTGTCTACCCCAAGGGTAACCATTATCCTGATAGCAAACACCAGAAATTGGTTTTGCCTGTTTCTGTGCATTGGGCATCAGAATCGCCCAATTCGAAGCATATGTTCGACTTCTTTTGCTCAACTTTGTATTTGTGAGATTCAGCCCACTGATTCTGGCTGCTGTAACTGTGCTGACGTCAGGGTGAGACATCCCTGCCCTTGTCCTGGTCCTCACTATGAAAATGTACACCTAGTTATTTGTGGAGCCATCGCCACCTAGCGGTAAGCCCTGTTTCACCCAGACCAGCTTATCTTGGATATTGGCTTGCGGTCTGCCTTTGCTGGTGTCTCCCTCCTCCATTTCCATTTTCTAAATATAAAATATGTGACTTTTAGAAAAAATACATTTTTGGAAATGAAAAAAAGTTATGAGAAAATGAGTTTGGTATTTTCCCAAGAGTATCGCTGTTTGGCATTTGTACAGCAGTATATTTGCAGCCAATTGAATGAGTGGAAGTTCTAGCAGTCGTGAGATTGAGCAAAGTTGAAAAATAACATTTCTATGTTATTCTGCAGATTTCTCTGGTCGGATGTCATTTTTGTATCTTAGTTAAGGTTTGTGGTCCCAAAAGTTCCCTGGGCCTTGTCTCTTGGGTACCAGGTAGTATCACTGGCTCCTGGTTTAAAGCTGAATTTTGACCAGGCAAGTCAGTGAACACTTTTGTCATTTGGGAGAAATTACTGTTTTTTTTTTTTAAAGATTTATTTATTCATACAGAACTGGGGTACAGGCCAGAGGCTCAGGGACGGTGAGAGGCTTCACCAGAGACAGAGTGGGGAGCAGAACAGGCAGATTGACGAAGTACATTGCTGAGGGGAGCAGCGGGTGGGTCAGGAGAGGTCTGGCTCGCCATGTGGTCTCCTCCGGGGCAGGCGGCAGGCGGGAATCGAACTCATGCGGAAGTGGCTTCAGATTCTCAGTGCTGTGCTTTAATCCGCTGCGCCACCAGGGAGGGCCGAAATTACTGTTTTAACTTACTCCCCCCACCTCTCTGACCTTTCTCCCACAGGAAGCATGGGTGAGCTGAGATTGGCAAAGGTCCAGAGGAGAGCCTTTTCCCCAGAAATAGTTGCTAGTTGCAACTGCTCAAAAGTTTAATTGTTTAGCTTTGTTTGGTGATAGTATACTGTAAGCTATACCTACCATCATACCTCAGGTATTGTTTTAAAAAAGATATTGTTATTAGTGCTGGTAGGTAGAATTAGATTTAAAATATTCAGGTAGACATTAAATTTAGTATAGCCTTGAAATTCCAATTTTTAGAACTTATGGGACTAGGTTTTAAATTCTATCCTTGGGAATAAGCAAATGAACTATTAGAATCAAATAGTATGATGGAGAAACTCAGATGCAATAAATGTTTATTAGTCCAGTTGTAAAATTTTCAAATGTTTACTCACCTCTGGAAAGCAATTAACATAAAATGCCTGGGATAAGCAGAGAAGTGGGCCCAGAATGAACTTTTGAAAAGGAAAAAAATGAAAAATAAGGCTCCAAAATCCATTTATAAGGTTGGAATTTTCTTACTCTCCTAGACAGTGGCGTTTGAGTAATGATTTCTACTTGCTAATTTCTAGAAATTAAAGACAGAATTCTCATCAGGTGGCAGTTTTCAGTGCTTATTGAGGACTGTCTAAGATGCGGTTCTGCATCTTTTTTGCTTAAAATCATTCACTGATTCCCCTCCGTTTCAGACAGCATAAGGTTCCTCCTCATCAGACTAGCTATATACCCTTACCCTGACTTGACTCTGTGTAGCACCTTGATGGTGTGATAAATCTTACACTTTTTAGAAGGTTCTTAATGTTCTCAGCATGAATGGTTCTTATAACTGTTGAACAGTTCTAGGATCTGTGGGTCCTTTAGTTGAACCTGTGTGTTCAACTAAAGGACTTAGAGAGATGGAGTGTTGCATGAGATTTCCCAGACCTCTAAATAAAATATGCAGTGCTTTTGTCACATGATTTGGCTACTAATAGTCCCACTTAATGCATTCCATTCTCATAGACAGGCCAGGAATTATGCAAAGTACTTAACATCCACATTTCTATCAGCTCCATTCATTTTAATGGGAGAGAAGAGGGTCAGGGAAGTTGAGCTTTGTTCAAGAACTCAAACTAGTTTTATTTCTCCTATACTGAACTTTTACTAGTTTCCTTCATGAAATTGATACTTTAGAAAAATTACTTTAGCAATCAATTAGTTGCTTAGGGGAGTAAACATGACAAGAATGTCTACATATTTATTTCTGGAAGAACATTTCTTGTGTAATATCCCTTCATGAAGTGCCTCTATATACACCCAGACGTTTCTATCTCACCTTTTTTTGTCAGGTTTTTGGATTACTTCATGCCAGAGAGGCCTCTTAGCTCCACTTTACTTCCTTGTTGTCTATGCCAAGTAGTTTAGGGGCTCCCTCTACAGGTAGTAAACCACACATCACTTCTTCCTTGAAGTGTATTTGTTGATCCAATCCAAGAGGTCAGAGGAATGTGCATATCAACCAGATGTGGTTTTTTGTTTCTTTGTTTGTTTGTTTTATTAAATATTTTAATTATTCATATAGAACGGGGGTACAGGTCAGAGGTGCAGTGGCAGTGAGAGGATTCATCAGAGATAGAACAGGGAGCAGAACAGGCTGACTGACGGAATACACTGTTGAGGGGAGCAGCAGGCAGGTCAGGAGAGGTCTGCTGCACCATATGGTCACCTCCAGGGTAGGCAGGGATCGAACTCATGCTGAAATGGCTTTAGCTTCTTAGTGCTGTGCATTAACCCCCTGGGGAGGGCCCCAGATACGGTTTTTGCAGAAGAGATAAGATGTATATATGTGGTACTGGAATGCAAGTTAGCTACTTGGGCTGAATATAGGAGGCAGTAACCTGTTTTAATTTAGTGCTGACCCATGGTTTTTATTTAGTAGAAAAGGGGAACAAGGAAAATCCGGCAGTTGTTCAGAGGTCAATGAATTTAATTACCATTCTGAGGAATTAGGGAACCCTCCTTAGGAGATTTGACATTTATCTCATAGGAAGGGATGAGTAGACTTGGCTTTGTGACAGTTTGGAAGGGGTTGGAGGAGGATCAGCATTGCTGCTATGGGCAAGGGAGTGTGGTGATAAGTAAGCAACAGACAAGTCTGTGGGATGGAAGAGTTCCCTAATGCTCAGAATGTCATTTTCCTTTCCAGCATTGCTAGTAATGAGACAGAGCACTGGCAGAGGGACGGAAGTTGAATAGGTCACTTGGATGTTTATTGCCACGTATTGGCCATGGCTCCAGATGGACAGTCACTAAAAAGTAGCTGCAACCCAAATACCAGATCCTCCACTTGCCATCAGCACAGCCTTGAGTTCAGGAGACTCAGAGATTGCAGCAGAGCTCCTGCTCTGTGTGTGGCCTGCTCTGCTCCCTATTGTAACAAGCTTGGCGTCCTGGTGCTCCAGCCAGAAACATGGGTGTTGTGCGAGGATCCTCTGGGCCTTTCACACCCCATGTTCAGTCCTTCAGGAAATCTAGAGGCTTTACCTTCGAAATATATCCTGAGCCATCTGTCCTTCCCCTTGTGCTGCTGTCATCTGGTCACAACCATCTCTCATCTGGATGACTGGGACACTAAGTCTTTCCTGCCACCATCAACCTGTTCTACACTCGGTGGCCACAAAGGAAAAACTTCAGATTATTTTTTCTTTTCCACTGTAGGGAACATTTCTGCCTTCTGTTTGCTTGTATCTTCACAAAGGACACTTTCACTTCTGACACTTCTGGTTCCCAAATGGGTGATTTTTCTCTCACCAGGCTCTAACACACCAGCTCAATGTTCTGTTGACTCAGCGCTGTCCCTGTCTATCTGGAGATAAGGGCTCAGCCCCACAGACTTCCTCCCTGTATACACCCACACACTGCTGATGCCAATCGAAAGTCCAGGTTGTCACCTGTGCCTCTGACAAACTGCCTATAGATCCAGAGACTCTTTCAGCCCCTCCTAGGCTTTAATTCATTTGCTGGAGAGGTTCCAAGAATTCATGGGAGCATTTAGGATTACCAGTTTATTAAGGGATATGATTAAAAGTGCAGATGAGCAACCAGATAAAGAGATACAGAGGACAAGGTCTGGTAGGGTCGCAGGTACAGGTGCTCCTGCCTCCTCATAGTGAGGTGAATCACCCTCCCCATATGGGGGTGTGAATACTCCTGGGACCCCACATTACTTGGTTTGTGATGGCTTCCCCTTATAGGCAGGTTAATTATTAACTCTATCTCCAGCCCCCTTTCCTCTCTGGAAGATGTAGGACTAAACTAAAGTTTCAAGTTTCTAATCATGACTTGGTTTTGCTGGTGACCAGCCCCCTGACCCAGGAGCCCACTCAGAGCCACCTTATTAGAATAAAACTCAGTTCTAGTTAAAAGGATTGGGGAGTTCAGTGTCAGGAACTGGGGATAGAGACCAGTGTACGTATGTATGTATATGTATACACCTTCTCTCTGTATTTTCCTTATTATCTCATAGTAGCTAAAGTGATCTTTCAAAAACTTGAATCCTATCTTATCTCTTCTTTTCTAAAACCCTGATTGATTTCCCTTTGCCCCCCAAAATTCTTACAATGACCTTCAAGTTCCCCACTTGCCTGGCCTCTGCACCTCTCCTCTCTGTCTTCACTGCCCGTCACTCCCCTGTACCCATAATACCTATTTGCTGTTCCATGTGAACATCCACAACTTCTGCCTTAGGGACTTGGCATAGCTTGCACTCTATATCTGGCATTTTCTTCTCCTACCTATCCTCTAGACCCACCCTCCCTAACTTAATATTGACCTTAAGAGGTGGTAATCTGTTTTGATTAGGTGCCATGGGAATGGCCATGGCTTAGGGCAAAGAAATATCCTTTTATGGTAGCATGTCAGCTTCTTGTCTACTGATTAACTTTTAAAGACAGACACAGCTGTACACACGGTGCATGTACAGTTTGGACCAACGGGTAGCTGTAGCACAAGTCTGATGGCCATCATGGGTTCCCTGGCTCACCTTGTACGAGGTTGGTAATTCTCTATTTGGGGGAGATTACAGGCATTTTTATTTAAAAGATCAATATAGGTAGGAGTTACATATATGTATGTTATATTTAAGGAATGTTTGGTATAGTTATGTATGTAGTCATTTGGTAATTTTGAGCCTTAATCATGCAGTTATACCTAAAATACATAAACAACTTAATAATGTATGGTTTTATTGATGTAGTCATTGATTTTTAATCCTCTTTACTTTTAGATTAACTTCCAAAAGATTTTGCTATAAAATGTTGGCATTATTTGGTGTAGGCAGCATTATGGGTTTTGAGATCAGAAGAGAGCATTCATTTTAGTTTCAGCATTATACTACTAGCAATTTCAGTGTAAATGGTTATTTTATTTTATTTTTTGCCTCCATTTTATTGTCTGTAAAGTTCATAGGGATGCTGCTGGGATTTGAGGTGCTCAGGTACCTGCAGCACTGGGCCTACAGCCCTGATGGTTGTAGGCCATTGTGGACATGTTAGCATTAACACATATGCGTGTGCTGGGCCTTTAGGAATAGATCACAGATGACTCTGGAAGCAAACACTTGCTCTTATTTACTCCACTGGACTTGCTTTTGGTTTTCTGTTTTTTTTTTTTTTAATTTTAAGTCCAGATACATCTTGATTCTTTTCCAGTGTTCACCTCTCAAACCTTCTTTCAGGACCCTATGCTCATCCCTCAGCCCTGCTCGTGTGTAAACACAGGCACATGCCCATTGAGATGCATGCTCAGGAGATGGCGCATGGGCAGAAATAAAGATGGAGCCTGTCTTCCATTGAGGAGCTCATTCCTGAAACAACTTTCCAGTTTTCTGTATAGTACAGTTTGATTTGGTTAAACATTCGGCTTCTGCTATGGACCAGTCACTTTACGAGACCTGGGAGTTAAAACTAGAAAAGAAGTGGTTCTAGCTTTTGCAGAGAATAAATAGACAGAAAGTAGAGGTTACCCTGCAAGGCCGTTGTGACTGTACGTCGACAGTACTGTGGGGCACTGAGGGGCTGGGACAGGTGACTGACCTCTCCACTTCCTTGGAAAGGTGGGGAGAGGCAGCAGCACTAGGTGTGCTCTGATTGGCTCTCTCTCCACCCATACCCATTTGTACATTTCTAGTCTATCAATAGGCATAGACCACATAGGTATTAACAACATGTACTCTGGACTTTGTAGGGAAGGCTCAGTGTCAAATACTCTGCTTAGTAAGGACCTTCACATGATTTTTGGTTTGGAAAATAGGGTCATCATTTAGGGGTAGGAAAGCATAAAATAACACATTAAGTAACTTAAAATAATTGCCAGGTTTACTTTGTGGGTAGGGAAGCAGGGACCTGGTCAGCACCACGGACGTGCATAGGTGTCGATAGCAATCAAATACCTCCTGGATGAACCTCGGTGTGTGTTTGTGTGTGTGTGTGTGTGTGTGTGTTTTGTTATGGGGGTGGGAATTGCAGGAGAATGTGGGGTCATCAGAAAGGCTGACCTCTGACGAGGTGCTTTTGAAGAAAGACTTGAGGCTGTGAACAAGACAAAGACCCCAGAGCGTTTCATATGGGGCGGAGCCCTCACCTGCCTCTATGCTCTGCAAGCCTCTCGCTGATGCAGCCTGGTGGTTGCAGTACCCACTGAGTGCCTATGAAGGTTGAAGGAAGCGATGTCCAAGTGGGTTCAGCTAGTTTCTGGACATGGTAGGAAATGTCCTGTGTGACCTGAAACTCAAAACTGAGTTTGGTTTGGAGATGCCTTTGGTTTAGTCAAGGCAGCACAGAGCAACATGGCCATTCTTGCTCCTTCACTCCCCTAGTGACTTTCACAAAGCATCAGACTGAGAGTTTTCCATGAAGCAGTAAGATGGATCAAGGAGGGTGACAAGTCCCAGCTGCTGGGCCAGCAAGTTCTCCTGAAGCTGCAAAGACCACAAACAAGTCTCATCTTTCTATTTCAGGAAGCACAGAGGAGATTGGTCTTAAGGACACATATCTCATCCCAAGAAGCATCATGGCTGAGCCAGACTATATAGAAGATGACAATCCTGAGCTAATTAAGCCCCAGAAACTAGTCAATCCTGTCAAAACATCACGGAACCATCAAGACCTTCACAGAGAACTTCTTATGAATCAAAAAAGGTAAGTTGCTTCCTTGAGTAGAGTTTTCCTTGGGAACTTTTAAGGTAACTATTGATAGATTTCATTTTAATTATGTTTACAAGGACTTCAAAGTCTTTTTCATTTCTTGACCATATTTCAGCCTTCCTGATTCCTTCTGGCATCCCTGAGCCAGGATAACCCACCATGAAAGAAAGATCTGCAGGTGTAGCTGCCCCCCAATGTTGTTCAAAGCTTACAGCTCCCTGTCCCTTCTCAAATGGACATATGTTATAGGGTTTGGATGGGAGGGGCTAGATTAAGGATAAAAGAAATTTATAAGCAGAAAAGAAATACATTTTTTCCTAGATTTGTAAAATTTCTCTATTTTCCTTTTTATGTTTAGGGACTGTGGGATCAGATATATATTTTGCTCGTGTTAGCATTTTTTCAAAAAAAGATTTATTTATGCATACAGAACTGGGGTACAGGCCAGAAGTCCAGGGGCAGTGAGAGGATTCACCAGAGACAGAGTGGGGAGCAGAACAGACGGACTGACAAAGTACACTGCTGAGAGGAGCAGTGGGTGGGTCAGGAGAGGTCTGACGTGCCATGTGGGTCACCTCTGGGGCTGGGGGTCGAACTCAATGCTGAAGTGGCTTTAGCTTCTTAGTGCTGTGCTTTAACCCGTTGTGCCACCAGGGAGGGCCCCATGTTAGCATTTGTGAGTAGCAAAGAAAACATTTGGATTACATCAGACTTAACAGTAAGAACCTTCTTTTTTGTGTATCTGTTTTTAAGTGGCATTTAAAACCACTATTATGTTTATTACTGATTACTTTTGAAGGGAAGAAAACATTTGCCTTCTGTCTTTTGTTAGCACAGTTTTGGATGTTGGACTGGTCAGACCAGTTGACCTAGAAAGCTGAGGGTACAAAGGTACTCTATTAGACCATGTGTTAACTTTATTTAAAGTCTTTTAAACTTTGTTTGGAACTATTTTCAGATGGTCCAAATGAAACATTTAAACTGAACTGCTGCGGGACTACAGATCCTTCACCCTCCCATTCTTTGCTAAACCTATTAATCTGAAAGAATGTAGACCAAGTTAAGTATTAGGGTCAATCTTTGAGGGAAGGCCTCACTATTTATTTAAATATATATATATATGAGGGGTGGAGGAGGCATTTTTATAGTAGTTCTTCTCTTGAGTATACTCCTGCCAGAACTCATAATCCCACTCCAGGAATCTTTGTAAATATATCTCTGGCTCCACATCATGGGGGTGACTACTCCCTTTAATACCCAGCATACATTCTATTATTGTGGCTTAATGCTTATTAAATTGAATGCAAATTTGAGCCTTTTAAAATATAAGTACTTATATTTTTGTCAAACAAAGAGGGAAAAAGAAAACTATGTGGATTTGGTCATATTATGCGAATCAGGAAACTATATTGGCTGCTGCATAGGCAGTAGAATTTGGAGGTGCTCCTACCTGGACAACCCTTATCTGCATGCAATGGAGAGATATAATATTTGATATACCAAACGAGAGTAGCAGTTCCACTATAAATGGTTTTCCATTTTGTCTCTACACTAAATGGTTTCCTGGTTATCTTTTTCTGATTGTCTTTGGACCTTAATTCTTTTAACTGCAAAATGGGAGTAGGGGGCTTAATTGATTGTTAAGGAACATTATAGCTCAAACTTAAAAAAAAAATTATATCTTTGAAAAACCTCTAAGTCAGAGAAGGGGCAAAGCAAAACCCAAATTGGTAGGCTAAGTATTCTCTGAATTATAGGTTAATCAATTATTCTGCAAAACTCTGTAAAATATAGATTGACGCAATGGACTCAGTTTTCAGATTTCCTATAAAAGGAATATTCTGTGAAAATGGATCCCTATTGGTCTTTCTCTGGCCCCTGTTTCCTTTTCCTTGTTTACACAGTTGCCTCCTTAGCTCACTTGGGAGATGCTCACACTCTGGCATGAGTCAGTAGGAAGGATGAGGGGTTCCAGAGTCAGAGAGATAAGGGTGGAAGAATATATATGTATTTTAAGATTTATTTATTTGTGCATACAGAACTGGGGTACAGGCCAGAGGCTCAGGGGTGGCGAGAGGCTTCACAAGAGACAGAGTGGGGAGCAGAATAGGCAGATTGACGAAGTACAGTGCTGAGGGGAGCAGCGGGCAGGTCAGGAGAGGTCTGCCTCGCCATGTGGTCACCTCCAGGGCAGGTGGGAATCGAACTCATGTGGAAGTGGCTTTAGCTTCTTAGTGCTGTGCTTTAACCCACTGCACCACCAGGGAGGGCCAAAGTATATTTTTTTTTAAAGGAAGAAAAGGCAAAGTTTCAAAATCTAATTACTTTATAGAGTTTTCATGGCAAAATCTTTGGTAAGTTCCTCTTACTAGAAATACAACAGGTTTTACCATGAAGCTTCCCTTTCTTATCTCACCCCCCCCCACACACACATTTTTCTCTTTCTGTCTCATTACTTTTTAGAGAACTTGAGGTTTTAATTTCCAAATTCTAGTGCCAAATAGTAGTATCACATCAGTAATATGTATGTTTAAACTATAATCATACTTGATTGTTGGTTTATACTGAAATGAAAATGTTTACTTTCCAATAATTTGTAAAGGTCCTTTATTTTATCTCACCCAGTGATCTTTTCACTAACCCAGTGTCTGTTGGGATCACCTCATTTTGACATGAATGAGAGAAAACTCAATAGCAAAATGTTATATCTACGTACCTGAATCTTTTTCCAGTGTTCTTTCTTGAGAATGAGAAGAAGAGAGAAATGAAATCAACACAAAACAAACTGCTGGGGAGCGAGTATTTGAGCTCTGAAACCTACAGTCTTTCAAGAACCTGCACTCTTTATGTTCTATCAGTTTTTTGGACCCAGCAATAAGTTTCACATTAAAATCTTTAAATTTTTCCCTGGTCAAAGTTGGCCACTAGATCTGATTATTAAGACCCTCTGGCAGGTTCTTAGGTTCTATGGGTATCCCCAATGGCATGAAAAGGCAGATTTCAGATGGCATTTTTTGTAATAGAAAGAACAGAGAAGAGGTCTGAAAAAAATTGATATTTACAATATAACCTATGAAGATTGTTTTCTTTTAAAAGATTTTATTTATTCATTCATACAGAACTGGGGTACAGGCCAGAGATGTGGAGGGTGAGAGGATTCACCAGAGACAGAGCAGGGAGCAGAGCAGGCAGATCAACAAAGTCCACTGCTGAGGGGAGCAGCGTGCGGGTCAGGAGAGGTCTGCCGCACCAATTTTTCCGGGGCAGGTGGGGATTGAACTCATGCAGAAGTGGCTTTAGCTTCTTAGTGCTGTGCTTTAACCCGCTGTGCCACCAGGGAGGGCCCTGAAGATTGTTTTCTTTAAGTAGAAAACTTTTGGTACAAGTATAGAGCACTCAGCTATTTAATAAACACATCCCAAACATTGTTCGTTGGCTTGTACATTTCAGTCACTGGTTTCTAGTTTTCTGTGTTTTTAGTTGATTTTGTTTTTGCATGTTATAGGATGTTAAGATAGACAAATTTGTATTTGAATTCAGGAGATCAGAAATGGCTCAACCGGAAAAGTGGAAAGTGTATTAAACCAGATCTAAGGTTTAAAAAAAATAAAAAAGTTACCGAAGTCAAATGCAGCCTTCCCCCTTCAACCCTAAGGAAAAAAATGTTTGATCAGGAGGTATTTGGTCAAGTGGGCAGGGAAGCAGGTCCCATTAGGGCTTGAGGGAGCCCTAGCCACTGGCTTCTTACTTTCCTAGGTGAGCAGGCAACTTGACTTTTAAGGGCTTACATGCACCTGGAATTTTGACTTCAGTTGGAGTGAATGTAGATCCTTCCTCTTGGCCTCTGAATACCTTCAGTGGTTTATGTTTTAAAATGCGAAACCTACCTTTAAAGTTGTCTGCACATTTCAACGCTGGTGGCTATAAACTCTTACAGCCTTTTTGGAGGGGAGTTTGTCAGTGCACATCAAAATATAAAATATGCCCATGCTTAGCCAGCCACTCCATTCTTATGCCTCGGACCAACAGAAATGGTCCTGCGAGAGTGCAGATGTAAATGTACAAGGAAATACACTGCCTCCTGGCTTTGTAGAGGGAACATACTGGAAATTACCTGTGGCTGTGGGGGGGGGGGGAGTGAGTGGCACTCTGTTGCCATGGTTTGTGCAGATGTGAGGAAGAATGAGATTGCATTCCTGACATTCAGTTTTGAATGTCAGGAAGAGCACAGACCATCCTGTCAGCTTTCTCTAAGTGCAGGGCTGGAAGAGGCCTTGGGAGCAGGGCCTCTATCTTGTCCTATTTTCAGTGCCACCCGAAATACACAGATACAACTGATGTGGTACTCCCATGATTTGTTTATCAGAGAGGGCTTAGATGCGCTTTCATTTTTTACTTTACAAATTTACAAGTTGCACGGGATTATGGTGATGGCATGCGGGTGACTTGGTGATGGGAAACCCGCGGGGATTACAATTGAGATGGAAAAAAAAAATGTACAAAATGATGTAAAAATAAACTTTTGTAATAAAAAAAATTTACAAGTACTAATAACCCACTTATTATTTTTTTTTCAATAATCACTTATTAATTTTATGATTTAAATTATTGGCTGACCCATTATAGTAGTTACAGCAAGTAGACCCAGGAATCTCTGTTGATCTTGAGTGGCAAAAAGCTTCAGGACTGGGTCACCCCTCAGTCATGAAGGGTTGAAAGTCTTGTTAATTGCTTGTATCAGAATTGCTCAAAGAGAGCTCGCTGTTGTCATGAAGAAATTAGGAGAAGCTCATTCCCGGTGGTCCTAGTCTCTGCACCTTTAGACTCAATCCAGTTTTAGATTCAAAGAATCAAATAGGCAGTGCTTGACTTTTTCCATTACACAGGAAGTTAAGTGATCTGCTCTGATAAAACATTAACTAAATTTGTATGACTTCTTGACTACTGTAAGTACAGAACATTTGTCATATAATCACCATTTTCCTGAGTTTTATGTTACTAAATATTTTATCTTACTGTTACCATTATGTAAAATCTTTGGACAGAAACTGAATGTTCTATATGAGGTAAGCCCATTCATATGTTGCAATAGAATGTCAGCTTACTGTGTCATATTCGCATTTGTTCAGTAGCTTCTGCATAATCCAGGAGAATTTAATAACAGTGGAAATTATTTTTGTCATTGAAATATAGGGAAAGAAAAGGTTTGAAATTTGATTTATGCAGTTAGCTAAATTCTTAATAATGAAATGCAAATCCCTAATTTTGTCTGTGTCATACTGAGTCTTTTTAATAGTCAAGGAATTTAATGGGTCTTTACTCAGATAACTTATCAGTTTTCCTGTAGCAAATGGCACCTTTAATTGTAAACAAAGCTACTTCTATTGTGTCAATTGAAAATTTAACTTTCAGAATTATCTGTATATGTTTCTGTCCCATTGAAATGCACTTAAAAACTGAAACAAAACATAAAAAAAAACAAAAAAAACAATCACTAGGTAACTTGTTTGCTTTGTTTCACTTGGAAATTTGATGAAATTCAGTATTTCATTTTTTTTTTTAAAGACTTATTTATTCATACAGAACTGGGGTACAAGCCAGAAATGCAGAGGGTGAGAAGATTCACCAGAGACAGAGTGGGGAGCAGAACAGGCAGATCAATGAAGTATACTGCTGAGGGGAGCAGCGGGTGGGTCAGGAGAGGTCTACCGCACCATGTGGTCACTTCTGGGCAGGCGGGGATCGAACTCATGTTGAAGTGGCTTTAGCTTCTTAGTGCTGTGCTTCAACCCACTGCGCCACCAGGGAGGGCCAATATTTCCTTTCTTCCTGAAAGTTCTGCTACTGAAAATTTGGGAAATAGAGACATATGTTGTTTTGCTATGGGTCATTCATCTTCACTGATGGAATGTACTTATTTGTACTCTGTAAACAGCAAATTTGAAAGCTTATTTATTATTATTTAAAACCTGTAGATAGGAGAGGTCCCAGAACTTACAAAAATTATAGCTATATAAATAAGTGTGGAATTGAACAGTTTTTAGATGTGATAGTATGGACTTGGCATATATTGAAGCCAGTGTGTTGAGATTCATATACCCAGAGCACACAATTTGGAAATTATTTGATTTGACAATTACTCCAGTGATTTATTATTAATTGGAAGCCCTGACTTCCAGACAGCAAGAGCAGAGAGTTCAGGGAAGATGCACCGGCCCACCTCGTGCTTGGGTTGGCTCTGCAGTACTCAGTCCCACTCCGGCCGACCCAGAAAGCTTGAGTTGCCAGTTACTCGGGTGTGTAGGTGCGTGTGCATGTGGAAGTGTGAATATCAACCATCACACACACCCTGTGCTGCCTGAAATTGGTATTTCAGGTAATACCTGCTTTGGTTCATTTTTACTTTAAATGCTTATTGCAAATTTTAAAATTAAATTGGGATTACTTAAAGGTGAATGCAGGCTGGCTGAAGTAAACAAAGAAGTAAGAGAATGAGCAGGAAGGTAAGCATCTAAGCTGGTGCTTTGGAAAACATGGTGTGTCTAAAGGGGGGGTGACAGAGGAAGTGGAGATGAGAGTCCTAGCTAATAGCTAAGGCTGAAGAGATATCATCTGAGGAGAAGCTAATGAATATACATCCCTTGACTGGCTTTAGACATTGTAGATGGAGACCGCCCTTTGGTTTTGTTTATTCCCACTTGACGAGGGCATCTGAATTTATTTCTCAGGAATGTAGAACTTGTCTGGCCCCTAACTTTGTGCATTGTCTATAGTAATTGCACCTGTGAAATGGTTTAGCTTAGCAGCACTGGTTTGGGTGTTGGGATCAGATTTCCCTGTGATCATGCATCTGGTAATGACGAAAGCTTGGATTTGTCTCTGGATATACAAGAACCCTCTTCCAAATCTAAAATCTTTAAAGATGATTCCAGGGGCATTTGGCTGTTTAAATCTCTGTGCTAACCTTTCTCTAGACTACATTTTGTACATACATGAGATCAAGTACTTGATCTTGGAAAACTTCCCTTGAATTCCAGGTGGAAGCATCACCTATTCTGGGCATCTTTATCTCCATCTTGGGTGCTCACCACACCCATGGTGTTCCCAGCTTTTCCCACCCCTCCTGCCCTTACTTACCTCTTTTGCATAATTTGGCACACAGTAGGGTCTCACTATATTTTATATCTTGAATGAATGGATTTTGCTGACTCTCAGAAGTAGCTTTTGCTTTTTCACTTACGTTTGTGAATTTCTGAGACCACCTGTTGACCAGTAATGGTTGGCAGCATCACAGTCCTGCTAATCCAGTGGCTGATGCTTTAAACTTCTGTGGCTGATGCTTTAAATTTCCATTCATGAGGAATGTGTCCATTAGATTAATTTATTTTTGTTTTTGTTTTTTTGCAGGGGTCTGGCCCCTCAGAATAAGCCAGAACTGCAGAAGGTGATGGAAAAGAGAAAACGAGATCAAGTAATAAAGCAGAAAGAAGAAGAAGCACAGAAGAAGAAATCTGACTTGGAAATAGAACTATTAAAACGGCAGCAGAAGTTGGAGCAGGTAGGGGTGGTTGGCATGAAAGTTGTCTTTTAAAAAAAAAATGTTGAGACATAAGTCACTGTGCAAGTTTAAGATATATAGCATGTTGATTTAATACATTTATGTTGCCATGAGATGACCAGTATAGCATTAGCAAACACCACTATTTCATCACATAATTATCATTTCTTCTATTGTTGGGAACAAGTAAGAATTAGTCTCTTAGCAGATTTAATATTTATCATGCAGTTTTGTTGTCTGTAATCACTGACCTAAGCCACTACTAAGTGTGGCTAAAGCATGGCTCTCCTCTCCCTGCTTCCCAGCCGATGTTTTACTGTCTGCTTTACTGAGCTGGATATTTTTAAGTTCCATCTCAAAGAGATATCTTAGAGTATCTGTCTTCTTTCTGATTTCCCTCAAAAGTTGTCTTTTTTCCCCTAAGAGATAAAGGTGTTGGAGCAAGCAGAATTTTCCAGAGAAGCAAGATGTAAATATTTGTACCATAAAAGGAAAATATGAGACAAAATGTTAACAGATGGGCTAAAGTACATTCAAGGTAGACAGAAGAATTATATTTTGAATTTTGAAAAGCTTCAGGAGGCAAACCCAACTGGGAATATCACTGAATTTGTAGTGTTGGAAACTCAAGTGGTTGAGTAATCTTCAACTTCACCAAGATTCCAGGACAACTATGTGTTGACCTCAAGGTCTTATTTTCTTAGCCTTGATTTTTAGGTTCTGGTTGTTATCTCTTAGTATTGCTTATAGTAGTATCCAACACCTTGTGCAGACTCACCCAGGTACATATGATAAAAACACTCATACATATTTAACATAGCGACCAGGAAAAAATCTTTTACACTGGGAAATGAAATCATTAGCTCTTTTGGAAAGAGGAGTGTAGTGAAAAGCATCTCCGCATATAAATAATTTTCCCATTTTTGAATTTCATTTAGCTTGAACTCGAGAAGCAGAAGTTGCAAGAAGAGCAAGAAAACGCTCCAGAGTTTGTGAAGGTTAAGGGCAATCTCAGGAGAACAGGTCAAGAAGTGGCCCAAGCCCAGGAGTCATAGGGCACAGAAGCTGTGTGGATTCCTCAGTGGTGCTTCTCAGGGATCTCACCTGAGAGCAGCCCAGCCAGCAGACTGTAACTTTAACAAGGATTTGGTTTTGGTTTTCCCACTATCTGGTGGACAAATCACCTGTGACAGGTTCAGTTCCTATTCGCCAAATGACAGACATTGTGTTGGGTAATGGACCTGTGTTTGGAAACAGAAAGGGGGGAAAAAACAACAGCAACTAAGGAAGAGGACACTGGAATAAATTCTTGAAAGTTGCACTGCTTGGTTTTTCTTACAGTCCAAGATCAGAGGGAGCACAGAGCCTTTTTTTTTTCCCCCTAAAGAAAATGTGTTTCATTCTTCTTGTTGTTATTTATTAGATTGCATAGAAATGCATTTGATCTGTTACATCCAATATTTGTAAATTCAATTTTGAGATCCCAAAATTTCCTTGTTTAGTTTATACTTTACCCATGGTTGAATTAACGCCACACTGTGTTACTGTTGCACACAGCGCACACCTTTATTAGCATTAAGATTCAGAAATAGGTGAGGAGGTTTTAAGACATGTAAACAAAAGTATGTAAACACCCATCTTGATTTTATTTTAATTCCTTTTGGTTCTCTGATACTAGTATGCTCCTTGATGCATTCCATTTCAGAGAAGATCCATCATATAAGTCCATAGAATGTTTTGATACCCATTAGGGCTTTTGTTCTGTTTTTAAATTTATTTTTAGCTGACTAATCCTTTAATAAAAAAGAATCTCCTGATTTTTCGAGACTACAGACTAATCCATGTAACCTAACTTCAATGTCAAAAGTAGAGGGTCCAAATCTTTTGATTTCTTCTGAGAGTGGCGTAGGCAAAGCTCCCATTAGGCGCTTAGCCAGGAGTATCTTAATGGGATTCAGGTATCTTAATGTGAAACAAATGTAGGTTGGTCTCCAGGAGGCCTATTCAGAAGATTTGTAGCATTTGTACCTTTGAATATTAGTAGAATCCAAGCTTTGAAATTTCTCATTTATGATCATATATTGCTTTGCTCCCTGCCCCCCCCCCCCCCCCCCCGTGAAGAAAGGCTATTTCACCACTATCTTAGTGAGGATGATGCTGTTGATAATGGTGACAGTGATGACTACTATTCTGCATCTCAGGAAAAACTGAGGTGAAGGGAGGGAGAGGCTGCTCAAAATCACGTCTGAGTTACGCTAACAGATTCTTACATGGAATCCCTTTATCCTGCTGAAATGGGCAGGGGTATATTCTACTTGGGGTGGTCTTGAAGAGTGTCTATGGATTTCAGTATGTTTTCCACAGAGAAGATTTAGCCAGTAATTTGTATACTGAAGACTACTTCTACTTAAAAGGTTCATAGAAAGCTGGGTCCTGAGCTTTTAAATCTTTAATAAGCATAGTAGAAATTAGCTTTCTATGGGAATACTTTAGTTTTCATAGTTGATAATTAGGTTCATATTCAATCCTAATATGAACAAAATATAAGTAGTATATGCAGTGATGATATACTGCTAGTTAGAAAACATGTTGATTACACCTGAAATGGGTTATTTCTTTCAGCAAGTATTTGAGTAAATATAAGATGCTTATGATAAAATATTGCTCTGTAATAGTTTGCTGTTGAGAGATGGGATGATAACTGTTCTTCCATCATTCTTCCCATTCAGAGAAGAAAAGTATGTTAAATGATCATCTTAAAAGTACACTTCTGATTGTACATTGACTAAGAGCTCTTTGTTTATATGGACTGACAATGTGATTTGTAAAATGAAGATTCAGGACTGGCTCATATCCTTTTATCTAACTGGTTGTTGGATCTGTAGATCCTGTGTCCTTGAAGCAATTCTCTCACTTGATGGAATTCTCAAGGACCCTAACAGCCTCCTTTAGAAGGACCAGTTCTGTGGCTAGAATTTCCATTTACCAACAGGAAAAAATTACGAAAGCATCTCCCTTCCAACTCACAGATCTGCAAAATTTTTTGAAGTTTAGTCATACAAAATCTTACCAAAAGAATACTTATAATAGAATACAATAATCTACAACTAATAGTGGAATGTACAGGTAGAGAAGCTCTTCAAAGGCAGATCAGCTTGGCTTACAAGCCTGAGTTTAAAAAGGCATCCATCTCCCCAACACTTTAATACCATACAGTCCAAAACCCTGGGACTCATGAACATGCAAGCAGTTTGTGCTTTGAGCCACTTTTTACAAAATGGCTCCATTTTTCCACTCTGGCTTTCTGAAAATAGTTCAGTGTTTATAGTCTCCAAGTAGTAGTGTTGCTTTCTAAGCTATAACAGTTGACTTTATTCTTCTACTCTGAAAAATCTTGTTTGAGTGTATATAATATATATAAAGGGAGCCTTAATGGATTTGTTTTCATAATTTAATATTTTTTGTATTTGCTCTTGTATAATTGTTTTTAATGGAAAATATTACAGAACTGAGGGTGGAATTCTTAGAACCAAAGTTATTCTTAATAAAAATCACCACATGCTTGGACCATGCAGCTGTTTGTCTGATCTTTTTAAGATGGATGTATGGAACTGAAGGGTTGGGAGGCTGTGTTCAGTTCAAGGGGTAAAAGGTGGTTCTAGGGTCTCCCTTTGGTGACTTTCTTCTTTACCACCTCCCCCCCAAGTCATTATGCCCTATTGCTTATATGCGTCAAAACTGAAAATCTCATTATATCAGACAAATTCATGCTAAGGTTTCATGCTATACTTTGCATAGAATCTATGCTATTTTAACAGTAGCTTTAGATCAGACTATGCTGAAGTTTTTAGATAGTTTGGTAAGATAGTGGTAGATCTATTTTGGAAAGGATTATTTTTTAGTGCCTGTGAGCTAATAAACATGGCATTGTGAAGTGACCATTACATTTCACTTACTCAGTTAATTACTTTGAGAACCTATACACATGATTGCTATTGGTAAAAATAGTTCAAAATTCTAGTCTCTATAATTATGCCTTGATCTTCCACCCCAAATTATAACTCACCTTGATCACCAACTCCGAATATCTTTGAACTTTTGTTTAAAAATCAGGTGTACTCGGGACTTAATGTGTCCAAGGCTGAACCATGAGCTCTTAAAGATCAGTGCAGAGGTGGGATCCAAAAATGGCATGAAAAGGAGCCATAGCCTTATACTAACTAGGTACTTTCCCAAGAGGGTAATTTCCCGAAGGGACCATTTATTATTATTTTTTGAAGTTTTTTTGTACATATATATTTACATCATTCTTCCTTTTTGTGCAATGTTTGTTCTCTCAGGTGTAGTCCATGTAAATTCCCACCACCAATTCACCCGTGCAACATCACTATGGTCCCTTGTGTTCTTCCCACCCTTATTTTGATTCCTCTCCCGCCCCCTTCCCTGCAGAACATCTCTGATTTATAGTTGCCTGTTAATTTTGTTTTTTAATTTATTATGATTATTTTTTCCCCTGATCTCTTTATTTGGTTCCCCTACATTCCATTTATATTTCCTCTTTGGAGAAGTGTCTTTTTAGCTCTTCTGCCCATATTTCGACTGGATTGTTTATACTTTGTTGAGTCGCGTCAGCTCTTTGTAGATCTTTGTGGTCAATCCTGAAGGGACAGTTTGAAAGTCATACAAACCTAGAATAGACAAGGAGTCCAGAGGAAATTGTTCAGTGAAAGAATATGAAGTGTAGTCGCCAGAAAGGCAGTGGGGAACACTTGATTCAGTCCCCTAGTGATGCATATCTAAGCTGGGCCTCCTTGTCAGGGATTCATTGGTAGGTTCCATCATGAAGCCTCTGCTACTGGAATTTAAGGTAATGTGGTCTCAGCAGTGATTTTCCCTATTACTGTTTTTATTGCTTGAGGTCAAGTTGCCTGGGAATATATGTAATGAACTATAGGAACCCTGGGGGAACAGCTTGGTCAGCTGAGATCTTCTTGGTGGGTATTCTCTCTTGGTTGACAGTGAAACTTTTATTCATGTTCTCCCTTGGTCCCAGTGAAGCCTTCATACTACAAGGAGTACTTTTGTTTCTGTTCCTTCAACAATTAAGATCTAAGCTCTGAAAAAGAGCTGGCTGAGGTCCATGTTTCTGGGCCCTTAGTGAGGGCCCAACAGCAGCTGGACTAGAGGCTGGCTGGGAGACAATCAGCACCAGTGTCTACTGAAGCTTGAAATGTATATGTGGTTGCCTCCTTGGTCATTTTGTTACAGAGCAGAGAGAGAGGGGCACACCTGAAGCCCCAAACCTGCCTGCTCTAAGTGGGTTCTGCCATCCGCTGCATCAAGATAAGACATATAAAACTTTAATTGAAAGGGACTTTAATACAGTAAATATACAATACAGAACACAAAGACTATAACTTCTAAATCAAACACCTGAAGTTACCCATCCCCTTGTGGGCAAAAGTCAACCCAAAAGGGATTGGCCCAAAGCAAGGCCTGAAAGCCCGTCACTAGACTAAAGCACCTTCTGGCTGGGATCCACAGAAAAGGATTAGAAGTGGCCAGAAAAGTCTGGGAGGAAAAGAGCAAAATCAAAATATAAACACTGCCATAGTCACCTCCCTACAGGTATCTCACCCACATCTGCCTTAACTGTTAAGGGTCAGGAAACAAGCATGGTTTCTTCATCACATACTTGCTTGCTGCTCCATTGGCTTCCTCAGGTCGCTTTCTTGTTCTCCATCCTGCTGCCTTCTTTTCTTCTCCTCTTTCACTCTTCAGCTCCACCCTATTTTTGGGTGGGGCAGGGAACCTGGAACTTCCTTTTTTTCCTAGGGACCACCCAGTTACAATTTGTCCTGTTCCTCATTTAAGAAGGTCCGGGAAAACAACTGCACCTGGGTGCCAGGCCCAGTGATGAAGGAAGTAGTATAATTAAAATGTCTACTGTTGTGTTGACCAGAAGTGTAAGTCTTACATAACCACCTGTGAACCAGAATTGGGACTTGGGGAGCCCCTTTGGAGCCAAGATCTCAGCACGGAGAAAATTCACCTTGTAAACTCAAGTGAGCAAAGGTTATTTCCTGGCTCCTGTACCTTGGCTTTCATTTGATGAGCTCAAAGCTGTTATCTGGAGAGTTTGTCTCAGTTCTTTTTCATTCTTTACTTCCTTGGTGATCTCAATGTTACTCAAAGATAAGCAGTAAACTCAATTAACTGAATGTACTTACCAATGTGTTTGTACAATATCTCACTAGGAGCTGATTCCAGCCCTGAGGCATTTATAATCTTCTGCATAGATAAGACATTGTGAAAGATGCAATAAATAGTAACAAACATTAATTAAAATGCCACATGAACACCCAGAAGATAAAAAATATAGAAACAAATTAAAAAGAAAACAGACACCCTAAATCAAAGGCTTTTTCACTACATAGATGCTCACATAAATGTTATCTGAGGGAGGAGATGAAAATTGAGATTCAAATGATGTGTTAAATTAAACGTGAATTTTAATTTATCTTTGATCTTTCTGCTTCACAGATTCTTCCAAAGGGAAGACTGGGGCCACGCACTTATGAGTACTGGTGCTAGGGGGCAGGAATGTGAACAGGGGGCCAGCAAGTGGCCTGCGCTCCCCCACAAACATTGCCTGGCGTGTTGCCAGGTAACACTTGGCATTGTTTATTTCCAGAGAACATCTTGAGGTGCTTGAGGTTAGCCTGAGTGCAAGTGGAGATTTGCTTCCTAGCGTGAAATCTGAAGAAAATGCGGCTTGTTAGGGTGCAGTGACATCAAGTGGCCACCTGCATACCTGGAGTGGGCACACAGACACACTGGCTCTGGGCAGCGGAGCACTTCTTGCCCAGACAGTTGTCTCTTTGGTAATAATGTGAGTAAAATCATTTTCAGATCCTGCCTTTTGGGTTGAAGAGACAAATTTTATTCAAAGATTCACATAACAGAAAATAACAGCTGTTGTGCTACAGAGCCCCCCAAGGAATAGGAGCCCAAAAGGGCAAGTGATGCCAACAACTATAGCCCATTAGAAGCTACTAGATAGACATCATGGACAAGCCTAGACAAGATTGGATGCATCCGACTTGCCTTTTTCATTTGTGTTTTATTTTTTAGGCAAGGGAATTTAACCTGTACACTACTCTGTACTAATACTTGGTAATCCTGAATATAGAGTTTATTTACTGCCTCTTGTATTGATAAAACAACTAAGCTTAAAAATAACTTCTCTCCTGTCAGTCTTATTAATTTTCTTCCCTCTTTCCCTGTGTCTTACATAGAAAAAAAAAAATCTTCACTGCTGATCATAAATTTTTATTTGCTAAGGTAGCTTAGCCAGCATACAACCTGGAAGCCACTGAATCAACTTTCTGTGTTGGGGGTGAGTCCTGTTTTTTGTTTGTTTGTTTTGTTGTTGCTGTTTTTTAAGAAGGAGTACAGGCCAGAGGCTCAGGGCTGGTGAGAGGCTTCATGAGAGACAAGAGTGGGGAGCAGAACAGGCAGATTCACCACGTGCACTGCTGAGGGCAGCAGTAGGCAGGTCAGCAGAAGTCTGTGGCTCCATGTGGGTCACCTTGGGGGGGAGGAGCAGGGTGGGTTCTAGCGCCCACCTAAGCAGCTGGTGCTGCCAGCTTTGCAGTGCTGCGCTCTAACTGCTGAGCCACCAGGGAGGGCCCCGCCTCTGTTTTTACTCAAAATTTGCCAATGTGGTATTTATCCATGCTGACTTTTTTTTTTTGTTTTTTTGGTAGTGCTGGGTATCGTTTTTCCTGCTCTCTTTTACATGCAGTGGGTTTAGGCTCTGGCTATGCATCCTCATCCCCTCTGAATGATGGAGCAGTGAGAGGAGATGGACGAGGAGGGGGGAGCAGTAACATCCGCACTTCCTAAGCCCTGAGGGGACAGGAATCTAGGAAGATGCAGTCTTCCCTGAGCCCACCCCTCTCTCCCCTAGAGGGAGTTGTATTTATTTTGTGCTGAGGGACATTTACTAAGCACCCACTATGGGCTAGGGATGGGTCAGTATGGGATGGGTCCTGAGTCCCCATTCTTGGGTTTTTACCTTTACGCTTCTTGGGTACCCTTTCCTACAAGTAAATGAGTGTCCCCAACATGCAAGGACCCTCCCTGTATGCTGACTCGGACAAAGATGGATAATGGGAAGTGGTGTAGGAGCCCAGAGGAACAATTTCTATTTTTCTAAGAGAGTTAAGGGAAATTTAATTCTAGGTGTCCTATGAAAGTAGCATTCTTGCCTGTGTTACCTTGTGAACACACCTACATGCACATGCTGTTTTGTGTAAGAGCAAAATTCAGTAAGCCAAAGGCAACAGCCAGCTCGCGACTGTGCTTTCTTCAACTCTGAATCAACTATTGGACTAATCCTCACTGGCTGGCAGCATGAACCAGGAGGCCCATTTGGGGCCAGATTTTACACCATTGGCCTCCGTGGCTATCACCTGTGTGGCCTTGCTCTTGTTGAACTGGAAGGCGCGGGCTCTGGGGCACGTGTGCTGACTCAACACCTGAGCCGCGTGTGTGCGCGTGTGCACGTGTGTGCGCGTGTGTACGTGTGCGCGCGTGAGCCTCGAGGTGAGGGCTAGAAAGGCAGCGTCACTCAGAGATGGCCACTGCGAGGAGCTGCGAGAAGACAAACAATGGCTAAGCGAGAAAGAGACCGCCAGAGAAGGCCAGAATATAGAGTGAATATAGTTGCAAGAGCCCCGAGTTGCTGGCTCTCTGCTGGTTTTTATCCCCCGTAGCCACCATCAAACTTGTGAGGATGCTATTGAGGGCTCCAAAATTCTCCTTGAAACTGCTAGAACTGACGTGAACCTTTAGGGCCTGGGATGGTCGCAAAGACGGCGGAGATGGAACTTACTGCAGATGTGAGATCAATTCTGTAAAGCCATTTGCATACGTTCTAGAGAATGAACCTGGAATGGCTAAGGCGGGGTGGGGGTGGGGTGGGGGGGCAGAGGGCTTTTGAGTGAGTGCCTCCCTCAAGTGTGAAATGAGGTCTCTAACCATGGTTGGTGACTTTGAAGCTGACATTACTGATGAGCTAGAGCGACAGGATGTGCCAGGGAAACCTCGAGGGTGAGTGTCTCTCTGAGGGACAACAGCCCCCACTTACATGGACCATAGGGAGCCCGACAGCAGGATGATGTCCTTGCGGGGAAGCGGCGGAGGACTCCGGGCCCTGGCAGCCGCAGTGGGAGAAGGCGCAGCTTCTCGTGTCACGAGTTCTGGAAGGGGAGGGCCAAACCCACCCCGCGGCGGGGTAAACTGGCGTAAGCTGCTGGTCCTTTTGAAGACCCATGTGCCATCAACTGGGTCCAGACCTGCCCGCCGGCCGGCAAAGGTTCCACCTTGTAGTCTCTGGACTGCTGACACAATTGCCTTGAAGTTCCCCGGGAAGGAAGGGATGATTTGCTACAGTTTACTGAGCGGTGCTTTATAGGTGCTATTGTTGGTGACAATTGCACGGGGAAAGAAGGCTCCAGGAAGGCCCTGTGTCAAAATCCGTTTGCAAAGATTTGGTTTCTTATTATGCCAGCAAAGGAGCTGACAAGCAGTTCTTTCCTCTCACAGCAAAAACCTGCCTACTGCCAGTGAATTACAAGTGAAAGAGAACTCCCTTGGTTTGGGAAGGGCAGTCTAGTCTGTGAGCAGTCAGGGTGGGGCAGAGGGCCAGGAGGCCCCAGCAGGATGGGTGGGGATGATGGTGTGGGTGGAAGTCTGTGGGGGAGTGGAGGTTGGTGTTTGGGGCATAATGCCTGGTGCACAGAGGTGCTCAATATATATTTGCCACTGACTGGTGGTTCCTGGGAGGAGGGAGTAGGCAGTGGCAGGTGTGGGCTGTCTCTGATGTGCTCAGGGCTGCCCAGCTCAGCAAGAGGTGGGTGGCTGGGAAGGTGGGGCCAGGAAGGAAGGAGGGCTGGGTTGTGTCTGGCCAGTTCTGAGGCCCCCAGGTAGCCTGTGTCCCTGCCATACCTTAACTTGGAAGGACCCCTAATTTAGAGGCTTTCCCTGAGGAACTTCTACTGGGTGAGGCAAGGCAACCAAATGAAAGGCACCAAATAAAAACTCTTTCAACAGGAAGGCTGGCGACATTAGGCTTTTGTAACTTGTGATTTGACCATTTTCCTAGATGTTTTAAACTGTACTATTGAGTTATTGGGAAGCTTACATAAAATACAGCTGTAAAATACAGCTGTCTCCCGCGTTCTGAAAATCCGTTAGGCCAGCTTGCTTTACTATGGACATATATTAGTATCTGTTTTTCACTAAATGCAGGAAATCCAAAAGGTATTTTTGCTTATATGGCAAATGCTTTAAAACAAAAATAGGGTTGAATGTGGATTTTGGGCAACATCCCAAGCAGCAACAGCAGCCCTACCCAGCAGCCTCTCTGTGGGGCAGGATGCAAGTCACTGGTCTCCTAACGCGTGGAAGCTACTTTACATAGGCTGGGTATTTATCATAGAGCTCCTACTGTAACTATATGGTTGTATGAGTTTTGGTTTTACGTATGGTTTGGTAGGTTATTTTTGGGGTCTGGAAATGCTCAAACTGTCTCCATAGAAACATGCTAATTGCTTCATCATTTTATGTCATTTTGGCTTAGGACATTTTTCACAGGAACTAGCTTTTGGAGAGCGGGGGAAACCTGTAATAAAACCAAGCCCTTGCTCAGGGCCTATCCTAAATAGATTCTTAAGGAGGGGCAGTTACTGTCCTCAGAATGATGCAAGATGCTGCCACCTAGTGTGCATAGAAAGAACTTTGAATTAGAAGTAGAATTCATTATTTTTGTTAATGTTTGCTCTGTTGGGCTTACAAATGTAAGTCACACCTGCAATTTGTCATGACAGTTCCCTGCACAAAGAGGGAAGTCCTCTTTTCTAGTTCAGTTCAGCCTCTTTCTGTGAGGCAGGAGGCAAGTCACTGGTCTCCTGATGTGTGGGGTTGTCGGTCCGTGTTTCATTTATTAATCTTCACAACAACCCAAAGCTGCAGTCTCTTATTTCCCTGTTTATATGTGGAGAAACTGAGGCAGAGAAAAACAAAGGAACATACCCAAAAGCTACCATCTGTGGTAGCTCAATATATATTTGCTTTGTATCTGTGGGGAAGCTGAGGCAGAGAGAAACAAAGGAACATACCTCTGGTCACACAGGCAGTGAAGAGCACAGTGGAACTCAATCCCAGTTGCTCCTGACTGCAGGGTCTGGCCCTCAGTCACTCTGTCACGCTCCACCTTGGCGTCTGGTGTGCTTATTTTTCTCTGAAATCTCACTGTTGCTCATGATTCAGCTCATGTATTCTGGCATATATACCCCTATGTTCCTGCTCGGCCTTGCCCAACCCTGGAAGAGTCTTCCATGTCTTGCCCTGTCATATGTGCTAAGCTTCCCTCCCTCGACATCCTGCTAGTGACATGTAGTTCGACTACAGTCCGAACTAAGCCAAGGTTTGCTGCATTGTAGTACATGAACAGCACAGAGAAAGCACCCTGTCAACTAAACCACCAGAGAGACGGAAGTCTGCAAAAGCTTTTAAAATGTCTTTCTAAAGTGTAAACAGATTTAGACTATGATATAATCATTTGCGCCTGAGAATTTTCTTGTTTCTGATTTTAGATCACTTTCTTATAGCAACTTAGGACTGCTTTTGCCCTTTTAACCAGGGGTCACTGCTGGAGACCTATTCCCGTTATTGACTTAGAGATTTCAAACTCCCTACACGCAGGGCAAGAAAACCAGCCTGTCCCTCCTCCCAAAGCTTTTAGAAGCTTCAGGGGCGTGACTCCTGCTGGGGTACAGCCTGTCAGGGAGTGGGAGGGACCTGGCCTAAAAGTCAGGGACTTGTTTATGGCTGGGGGCTCTGTGCTTGTCGGCACAATCTCTTAAAACTTCTCAGTGGAATGAGGAAGGCCTAGATGGTTTCTGTGGTCTCTTCCAGTCTCGGGCCCTTCGATTCAGATCTCGGCCCTTCAGCCTCATTACATGGATTCTCTTAATTGATTTTAAAAATCAATTTCCTTTCCTATAAATGGGAACTGGCTTAACTTATCAGAAAACCGTGGGCACTGCAGAGAAATAGGAATGCAAATTGCTGACGCAATTTAAAATCTAATAAATGCAGGGAAAAGGGAAGAGACAGGTGCCTGAGTAAATTGGGAAAGGTAGCTCTCCCACTGGCCAGTTTTCCCAGTGCAGATGAATTGGAGAGGTGAAACCTGGGATCTTGCTCCTTTAAGGAGACAAACATTTACATAATCTCTGACTTCAGTAGCAATGTTCCTGTTCTTTAAGGAAGACTGTCCTTTCCCTGTGGTCTTCCCCTTCTCTTTCCAAGGCAGATCTAGAGCTTATTACTCCTCTGACCTTCCTGAACAGTAGTTACAGGCTCAAAAACCAGCAAGCAGAAGGCCCTCCCCTAGCTGTCCTTTTAAATTGCTTCTCATGAAGTAATTTGGACTTGGGGAGACTATATAACATCAAAAATAACATTTTCTATTATGCGTTAAAGAAATTGAACAACAAAGTGCCTTAAAAGTCCAGCGATAGGCCCTCCCTGGTGGCGCAGCGGGTTAAAGCACAGCAGTGAGAATCTAAAGCTGCTTCCGCATGAGCTCGATTCCCGCCTGCCCCGGAGGTGACCACATGGCTTGGCAGACCTCTCCTGACCCGCCCGCTGCTCCCCTCAGCAGTGTACTTCATCGATCTGCCTGTTCTGTTCCCCACTCTGTCTCTGGTGAAGCCTCTCGCCGCCCCTGAGCCTCTGGCCTGTACCCCAGTTCAGTATGCACAAATAAATAAATCTTTAAAAAAAAATATTGTTTTAAAAAAAAAAGTCCAGCCATAACTAGTTTTAAATGGCAATTTCCACCAAATAATTAAGGAAAAGTAACTCCAATTTTATACAAACCATTTCTGAGTACAGAAGGAGAACATGCTCTTTCTCTCTTTTTTCTTTCTCTCTCTCTTTTTTTTTTTTGAGCTTTCCCAAATTTACTGGTTAATACCCATATGATCATGAATGTAAAATTCTATACAAAACACTAATAAACTAAATCTGGCAACATATCATATGAAGGCTAACACACCATAATCAAGTTTGTTCATTTCAGCCTGTTGCTGGCTTAAATTTGAAAATTAATGGAGTGTTTTAAACTATTACATGAGAAAAATCATGATTTTGCAGTGGATATAGAAAAATGTTTATTTTTTTGCCAACTAGGTTCTTTGTTTTACTTTTACCTTTTATGTTTATACTGATAAACTTCAATATTTAGAACAGTCTCTGGAACAGGATGAACACTCATTTCTATTTACTGGATGGAAGATTCTCATTTTATTGCTGCCATTTGGTTAATTCAAAGTCAACTGATGAGTAATCTTTGCTAAATCTGACAAATCCCTCTTGCCATGCAACTTGACATCATCTCGGTTGTGCTCTGACTGTCGTCCCTGTCCCAGTAGGGAGACATTGAGGCCTTCCAGGGCATCTTTTTGGGGGTTACTACCTCATATGTGCCAATGAGGGACTATCCTCTCCATGCATACTGGAAATCAAATACAAGAATTTTCATAATAATTCTCAAATAAACATGTGGCAATGTTTATCACCAGAGAAAGGATGATTCAATTATGACATGTTCATAAGATAGAATTCGGTACAGCAGTAGGAATCAGTGAATTCATCATCAGGGGCGCATCTCATAAAGTGTCTTAGGCAAAAGAATTGATTTCAAAGGAATGCATACAATTTGGCCACCTGTATATAATGTATGAATAGTGTGGCAAGGTCTATCATATAGGGATGCACACTATTAGAAAAGGAAATGGTTCTAGGAATCAGGATACAGTTTTTTGTTCTCTGTCAGCGACTGGAAAGGAAGAAGCATCAAGGTGAGGAACACAAGAAGCTTCTGTTACACTCATGTCCTCATCCTTAACCTGGTTGTGGTTGCGTACATGGTTGCCTTACAACTATTTACAGTGTAGAGGCGTTTTATGGTATGACTCTTCTATGGTATGACGTTTTCACATTAAATTTTGTGGTGGTGAATTTTCAGTGCAACCTTATGATTGACTGGTGTTATAAGAAAAGATTTGTTAGGTTGGAAGTGGACATTAACATATCAGGAAGGAACCAAAGTAGCTAACCAGGGCTTTCACGATATGGTTTGGAAAGAAAGGACCGTTCATTCCACCTCAGAGCAGGCTCCTCTTCTCTGCCGTGCAATCATGTCTTGCTTGTCAGCCAGTCCTGCCAATGGGTTCCAGCAACTGCCAATACACATGGAAAAAGTGCAATTTTCTGTTCTGAGGACAAGGGGGAGACAATTAGGGTACATTAATATTGCAGCAAAGGGACTTCGATTAGATTTGCTTTACCTGTTCTTTCTTTAAAAATCAATTGCAATAGGGATTGCAATAAATCCCTAGAAAATTTATTGGCCTTACCACATTTGTCAGGGCAAACCCAAGACACTGCCATCTTTACTTCCTTTTATGATGTAGCAAAGAGTAAATGCATCTCCTTAGAGGAAATTTCATTTTACATTTGCTTGAAAACACCAGATCCCTGTAAGAACTAAATGACTGGAGAAGCAGGGGAGGCGCGCCCGCAGCACAATTTACTCGGCAAGTTCCCTCTGTCTGTTCCCTTTGGCCCAGGGTCCTGTTTTTATGTCTTTCATAAGTTAATTGTTTCAGAGGCTTTTTGCCTGTAAGGGCTCAGAGACAGCAGAACATATGATCAATGTAAGTTGGATCCTCCTTTGTTCTTTGAGGAAGTTCTTTGGGCTCCTTTGACTGGAAATTTGGAAGACGGACCTTCAGCGCACCATCTGGTGCGTAGCACTGTCTTCTTCCAGTCAGTTTCTCACAACAGTAGTTTCACTACTAATATATTTTTACATATATACTAGTCTATTTTTTAAGTAATGAAATGAATATTTTTTTTTTAAAAAAACATCAAAAGAACTATTACATGCCTAGGACTCCAACTGAAGTCAGGAGAAATCTCTTAAGACCTTTGAATTGCTAAGAGAAACTTAAAAGCTAGAACCTAATGGGAAGGTCTTGATCCAGTTGACAACTATTCTCTTTTAGTGACACATGACATAATGGCATGTCTTAGAATTCATGCTGCCATGACCCAGTGAGGTAGGGTGGGGGACCCAGGTGCTTGGATGACAGGTGTAATATGGTAACATGGATCTGAAGATCTGTAAACCTGTACCCCTAAATCATATACAATCTTGTCAATCAAGACTTTACCTCACTTACAAATATATAATTTAAAAAAAATCCATGTTGCCTGGAGCTTCCCTATGACCCAGCAAT
>NW_004567131.1:18654719-18688937 GCF_000260355.1 Condylura cristata | reverse complement strand
GTTGATCGCTGGAGAAGATAATGGAGAGAGCTGTGGGGAGAAGGCCGCCGTTTTAATGGTGTGGTCACACGAGAGTGCTCACTGAGAAGGCTACGACTATGGAGCTAAGCCCTTCCTTGTCCCGGGTGGGCGGGTCAAGGGCAGGAACATACCAGGCATTCTGTCAGTATTTGTGGATTAAGTCGACTGAAAAACAATGGCAATAAATGTTATGCTGAACAATGAACTGATTAACATTTAAAGTTACATTTAAATGAAGTTGTTTGCTGCTGTGTCTGAATGTTTATTCTCCTCCCCTTTAATTCATTCTTTGGAGTCCCAGTGCCCAAGATGATTGTATTAGGCGTGGGACTTTGGGAGCTCTCATAAATGGGGTTAGTGTCCCTCTAGAGACCCCACTGTGTTCCCTCTTTTGTGGGGATACAACAAGAAGTCTATAAGTTGGAAGAGGGCCCTCACCTGACCATGCTGACTCCCCAGCTTGGAACATCATTCAGTGCTAACAAAGAATCTATCAAATCATGGAAAAACCAGACGCATCTCATATGCATATAATTAGCTGGAAGACTCCAGTCTGAAAGGGTTACCCTCCAGCTGACTCAACTCTATGACACCAGGCCAAGGAAAAACTGTGGAGCTGGTAAAGGCTGCCAAGCGCTGGGCGGGGGGAGGGAGGGCTAGGTGGAACACATGGGTGAATAGGGCAGTGAAACTGTTCTGTAAGACACCACAGTGGTGAGCCTGTGGTGTTGGACACTTGTCCAAGCATGTAATACGTAGCAGCAGGAGCAAGCCTTAGTGTAAACTATGGCTTTTGGCTGATAAGGATGGTCAGCACAGCTTCATCAGCACAAACCTTTTATCACTCTGCTGGGTTTTGACAGTGGGGGAGGCTCTGTGCAGATGTTGTGTGTACGTGTGTGGTAGGGAGAGGCACAGGGGAATTCTATACCTTCTACTCAATTCTGTGACCCTAAAACGATTCTAAAAATAAAGTCTATTAGTTTTTTTTTTTTTTTAAGAAATGCAATGCCAACCCCCCCACTCCCCATAATACTAATTATAATCTTGGAGCTAAAACTGAACATTTTCCATACAAAGCTTGAGGGCAAGAGACCATAGGAGGGGATTTAAGATGTCTCAAACATCTCATTTAGTTTAACTTGGAGAACAGGGAGGTTATAAACACTAATTATTAATGTTGGTAGAAAAATGTAGTTTAATTGTTATTAAAAGTTGAAGTAAAACTCTGGTAGAATATAAGTAAAATGTAAAACTTCAAAAAGAGTACAGAAAAGAACAAAGAAAATTTCATTATCCCAGTAGATGCTAGGAAAGGAAAAATATAAATAGAAGACCTCAATGCCATGGCGAAAATAACCGCAAACCTATCCGGGCAAAGGTGAATCTGAGAATGGCAGACAAGTCCTGGGTGTGGGAAGGGAGGAGGGTCTGCAGGTGACCTCCCTCAGGGCCTTCTCCAGCCAGGTGGGTGTTGGCAGTAGGGTTCTGGTGGTGAACCCCTTTCACATCTAGGGGGCTTCAGGAAGAGAATTTGCAAAACTGGATTTGTTCTGCTTGTGAGGTCTTCTGGACGACGCCCATGGTGGGCGATTGGGAAGGTGCGGCGCGCGGTCAAGCCTCCATCAGCGGCCTTTCCCTCTTCCATTTGCTGCGGGCACCCGCTGGCCCTGACGCCATATTCTCTTGTTCAGCATATTCTGCCCTCACCGGGGAAAAGTCTTGAGTGGTTTCTCTGTTGATGCCTGATCCAAGAACGCTCTTGTCTGTAGGCAGCTCTGAGCTGGAGGGTGTCATAGGACTCTCTGTGGTAACCCTTCCTCTTCTCAGTGAGGCTCCTTTGTAGACACTGGCCAGTCATCCTGATCCATTTTTCTGACTACCCCAGGTGGCCTCTCAACCATTCGCTAAGTTCTCAGTACTTCTGGCATGCTGATAGGCCCTCTCAGCTCTTCAGCTACTTCTCATCTCTCTTTTAGTGGCTTATTTTGTGTCCTGGGGGTTTCCCCCGCTTTGCACAGCTCCTCCAACTGCCGGATGGCGGGATGCTAGATGTCTGTGTAGCTCTTTCTGCTCAGAAGCCGCCACCCAGTGGTCCGACCGCTTTCACCTTGTCTCTCCTTCCTTGCTTAATCTTATTTCTTAGCACTTACCTGCCCTTGACATTGTATTAAGCAGTTATGTTTGCTTTCTACCTTTTCCTTGAATACAATTAAGTGCCAAGAGGACAAGAATATTGCCGGCATCTCTGGCCCTGGCATCCCTGTGTCTGGGGCAACTCTCAGCTCTTGTGCACCTCAGATCTGTGACAGTGGGGGGCTGTGACAGTCCTCACTTCCTTTCTGCGGTCAGAAGCATGCGGCATGCCTTCTGGGTTCAGAAACTTTTCATTCCTGGATAAAAATGATCTTGTATTTCACTCCATAGAAATAAGTGGACTAACAAATCAACCCTCTGTGATAGTGACTTACTTACAAAGCCTGCCCATGAAACTATGTCGGCTTCATCCGGTCCTGGTGTCTGGGGTGTCCCTCTGAGGATAACCTTTTGTTTGTGAGCTCAGATCTGCCAGCTGGACAATCATTCAGCTATAATAAGGCAACACAACAGCTCCCAGTGGCTGTGTTGGGCTGGTTTTGTCCTCAGCTGACATGATTTTATTAATACCAGCAATTGTTCTTTAGCATTCTATTATTTTCCAGTGTGATTAATGGTAAGCCTATGGATGAAAGGAGCTTTACAATAGTGAGCCATCGTTCAAGTCATGCTTTGACTACCTCCAGCTGCCTATTCAGCTGGAAGTGAACTGCTCACGGTGGAAAGTAATTGCTAGGTGTAGAATTTAAGCACCGAGAGTGTTAACGCGGAAGGCAGGTTCCAAGGAGCCCCCAGCATACTTAGGCACTGAACTGACCTCCAAATAGTGTAGCGATGGCAAAGGTAGACTGCCTCAGCCTTCTGTGACAGCCTGTTCTGAGTCCTCCATGAGGGAGACGTAAACCAGGAAAGGTAAAAAAAATGACAAAAGTTAGGGAGAAGGAAACAAAGAGGCAATTCTTTTTTGTTAGGAAGTCGAATATGATAATTGAAGTTTTCTTAGTGACCTCAGTGTGTAAGGTCATCTATCCAGAGCACTTATGAAATTGGGCAAAAATCTGTTCTCCTTTTCCAGTTTTGATTTTTTGGGTCAAATCGAACTCAAGGATCCTTCCACACTGGTCACTGGAATCAACGTAACTGGACCACTTGCTCTCCAGCCCATCTGTCGCGCCCACTCTAGTTACTGTCAGATGCCTGCCTGCCCTCTCCTCCAGAATCTTGAGAAATGGCCTGTGGCAGTCCCATTGGGTGTCCCCTGTCTTACTGGCCCGGGGATGATTCCGTATTCTCCCTCTAGTGTTCAGTCACTGTATCCACTCTTAGGCTGGATTCTGATCCCGTGGGACCATTTGCAGAGACCAGGTTCCCCAGAGCAGTGCTGGGCATTGCTGCTCATCTTTGACCCAGCCTGCAAGTATCCTCCTCTGTGGACCAGGCCTGGACTCACCCAGTTGCTGCCTCCCTGGACTCCCTCAGGTACCCTAGTCATGGGAGAGTGGGTGCTTGCCGGCTTGCCTGCTCCCCTTAGATGGCAAGTTTCCCAGGCATCCAATTCATTTCCCTCTCATCTTGGTGCCCCTGGGTATGACTCTGGACTGGATGCTCAGCAAGTCATTGGAATGACTATGGCATGATGGCCAATGTCATAATATGAGAAGTTAGGGGCGCCTCGAGGTGCCAACTTTCCATCCACTGTGCCCTGTAGGAAGTCCAGCTTCCTGAGCTGGACTTGAGCGTGGTTTCTGCTCTCTGCTCCTAAATTCCTCCTGCCTGTCAGATGCTTATCTGTCTTTGGAACAGTCTAGCTCCAGCTGGAAGCACTGTGTTTTTGCTTTCATTCAATTCGTTTCTCCTACAGATTGAGGCCTCAACCTGGGGCTAGAGCACATGACCTATATGTTGAGTATATGAATGAAAGACATGCCCTTTCCATCTCTACTACTCATTCAGGGCTTACTACTAGTTTTTCAGTTGTGTTTTCATAGCTTAGATTTCTTGAAATTGCTTTTAGAAACTCCTCTAGGCCAGAAGATTGCATAGACCCATAATAAATAATTTTTTGGTTACTTAAGAGTTTCTCTAATGTTACAGATTGAAGCTTACATCTTGCCATTCTTAAATTTCATAAAGTTATCCCAGCAATGAAAGACAGGCACTTACTGTAAACATTGTATTCAGGGTATTCTCAGAAAAACAGTCTTGTACTAAATCTGGAGATTAAACAGCCCCAGACTTAAGTACCCACAGCACAGCTTGGTGGCAGGAGAGAGGCTCAACACTAGAGGTCCCTCATGTCCCATGACCCAGTGCACCTGCCGGGACCATCGCCAGCTCCAACGGCTTTGACTTGGTTCAAAAAGTGAGGAGCAAAGGAAATTTGAACCAGTGGATTTTTTTTTTTGTGGCATTGCCAATTAGACCTTATATATCAAGGCTGTGTTCCTTGCCAAGGCTCTGCAGAACTATAAGAAAGTACTATTTCTCCCCCAAAGTCCTTGCCTCAGTTTAATTTTATTCTATTTATATCTGGCTCTTGGATTAGCCATGTGATTTTATTCAAATCTTTTTATCTGGGAGGCAAGCTGGGGTTGGTTCCTAGTTTTCGGAAATAGCTCTGTACAGTAGAAGCAAGGAATGGGGCCCCCTCTCCCTTGAAGGGGTGTGGGGGTCAAATGACAAAACTAAAACAACCTAGTTTGATGTCTTTTGTTCAAGGGATAGTAATCCATGGAGTGAGGGGAGGGCAACCTCACAAGTGCTGGGGTGTCATTCCCTGGGGTTTGGGGAGAAGCAAGTTTCATATTTTGAGAAGATCAACCTGGACCCCCAGTATGAATGCTAGGAGGTCGGGTTCCCCTTTCGAGGTGAGCAGGCTGTTCTCTTGGGTCAGAGGAGCTAGGTAGCTGTGTTGGAGGACTGTGATTGGCAGGTGTTAGGTGAGGCATTTCCCCAGGTACAGGCTGACTTAGGGCTAGCTTGGTGACAAGGGCCTGGCCATTTGGGCCCCTCACAGATTAATGTCATCAGGCCTGAAGGACCTCAGAAATGCCCACAGGTCTTGTAGCATGTGCCTCATCCAGACCTGGCGTGATACCGCAAGGGTCAGGGACCCTCAAGCTACAGCATCTTCCTCACTCCCCTGCAGTCAGCAGCGCCGAGAGGAGCACCAGGTGGGTGCTGTTTCCCCTAGCAAGAGTCAGTCATTCGTGAGACAAGGAACTGGCAGAGGTGCACATGAAAAGGGCAGAGGTTACTTTTGAAATGGGAAACAGACATTTAATGTATGTTAGAAAATAAAGAGTAGAGGTTCCCTGGTGTTGTGAAGTGGTAAAGCGCAGCACTATGAAGCCATCTGCAGCCACTGCAGTGCGGGTTCCGTCCCCAGCCAGGGAGTGACCCACAGGGCGCGGCGGACCTCTCCCGTCCGGCCCGCTGCTCCCCTCCGCGGTGCACTTCGGTAGATCTGCCTGTTCTGCTCCCCACTTGTCTTTGGTGAACCCGTTCACTGCCCTCGCACCTCTGGCCTGTACCCCAGTTCTTGTGTGTATAAATAAATAAATAAAAAGAAAAAGTAGAAAGATGACTTTCAATGAAGTAAAAAATTAAGTTCCAGCTTTTTTTGGTGATGATGAGAGGGTGAGAAGTTGAAAGTTGTCTGTGGCCTTCTTGCTGCTAAGGGAGCAATCCTGCGTGAGCTCCCAACGGCAGTACTGCCAGGCCAGGGGTGAACCTGACCCCCAGCCCCTGCATCCCAGTGGGCTCCCTCCTCCCTGTGAGTCTCTTTCTCAGCACTATGTGTCCAGGCGAGGCACAGAGCTGTGTGTGGCTGTGGCATGGAGAGCAGAACTGGGGGAGGCTGTGATGACTCAGGCCTGGGGGGACAGGAACTTGAGCACAGAATTCTGGGGCCTGGAAGTAAGAACATGAGCTCAGGTGTTTGGGGACTCTCAGCTTTCAGACTGGCTCTCTTCCTGTGAGAGGTTCAGCAAGAGCAGCGTCAGCTCATGGCCTGGGCTGGGACCCTGGATGCCCAGGCATAAGGTAGTCTCAAGATTGCCTTGCCTAGTCCCACTGCCTATTGGGTCCATGTCTAGTGCCCCCCAAGGTAGAGCTATTCCACTTAGGATCAAGGAACAGCCCCCAACAAACCCAAGTGAAGTTGCTGCTTGGTACATGCAGTGGCTAAGTCCTGGAGGATTTTTTGCCCAAGTTATTGGATTTGGACTTAGTGCAAAATATGAGTAGAAAGGAAATTTGAACCAGCAAATACATGGTCGGGAACATTCTGATTTGAGTGTGGGCCTGGTTTGGAGGTGGTAGAAAGCTGTGCAAGTTACCAGTGCAGTTCTGAGCACATCACTGCAGCTCTGACTTGTTCCACAGTGATTCTGGAGTGGAGGTGAGACCAGATAGCCATGGGCCTGCACTGAAGCCTTCCAGGGGCCTTACAACCCAAGGCAAAGATGACAGCCACAGAGACTTCACTGGGGTGTGGTGGGAGCACAAAATGCGGATGACATAAACATTCCCCACACCTCAGTTTCACAACTCTCCTATCAGATTATAGACACATTAGTTTGGCATCCCGGACATCTGCTTGGGTTTCTGGCAGAGTCTCCTTACTGGTTGTGACCAGGCCACAGATTGGAGGAAGTTTAATGTGTTGCACATGTTTTTGGCAACTCTGGGCCCATCCACAGCTGTGAAAAATATCAGGAAATTCCTTGCTGACACCTTTTATTTTCCTTACAAAGAGACACAATTCAGAGGCTTCTGCAAGATCACATCAATACCCAGGAACACCTGTGAATTGCTAATGGCTGGAAACTATGGTGGGGGGCAGGGGAATCTCAAAACCTGACACACACTGGCATCCGGGTTCTTTTGGGGAGAGGCAGCATGCAACCCAGGGCTTGTGTGCGCTGGGTTTTCCCTGTTTCTTGTCCCTTGCTTGGTTATGAACATGCACAACCTCCTATGAGGTCCACAGGTTCTGAAATGGAATCCAATTAACCTTTCACAGTGTTTCGACTGGGAGGCTGGAAAGCACATTTGTTTCACCTAATTCTGCAGTTGTCATGATGCTAATAGATGATAGCACATCGAGGGACCTAATCGTCAGTGCGTTTTTAGAGCCTGGCAATTAACTTCTCCATTTTACTGCAGGCTGGAAGGCTGGGATCTCCAGGGCAGGGTTCTCCCTCCCACTTCCCTCGCTCCAGAGCTACCCCTGTGTTTGTGCCACAGCTGTGAGGAAAGGCCCCCCTTTCCTTCCCCTCCTCAGATCACAGCAAAACAATGGCACTTCAGTAGGAAGAAGAATGCCTGTTTCAAAACACCACAATCACTCTCCTACACGGGCACATTTCTTTGGAAGATGGAGAACCTCTAGTGTGTCAGTAATTTAAAAACTGATTTCTAGGAGACTGGGGTATTCCAATTATGAATAACTGTCGCAGATCACCCCCCAACTTTAGTGCTGTCAACAATATTCACATATCATCACTGTCTTGATGGCTAGGGTGGTCATAACAAAGACCCACAGACTGGGTGGCTTAGGAAACGTCAGGGTATTTTCTTGTCATTGTGGGGCTGGGAGTCAGATGTCACAGCCTTGGTAGGATGGTTTCTCCTGAAGGTTCTCTGGCTTATCCATGCCACTCGCTCCAAGTCTCCATGTGGTCCTCTGTGTGTGTCTGTGTCCTCATCTCTTATAAGGACATCAGTCTCGGTGAATGAGAGCCTGGTCTGATGGCCTCATTTTAATGACATTTCTCCCTAAAAGCTTTGTCTCCAAATCTGGTCACATTCTGGGGTAAGGGGGCTTTGGACTGCAAAGTATGAATTTGGACCCAATTCAGCTTGTCATAGACTCGAACCTACAATTTGGACAGAGGTTGGTAAAGATGACCCTTTGCAGTCTACAATATCCAGGACCTCTGTTGGAATGGAATTCTGGGGGCTGCAACGGTTGGACACCCCAGCTTTCTCTTTCTCTCCTTCCCAGTGAGGCTGACATTTCTAGAATGATCATCACAGGTCTGGCATGGTATTAGGGATGCATGGAGGTTTTGAGATCAGTGTGCAGAACCCATAAACCATTTTAACACAGAGTAAAATCTGTGGTGGCCAAGAGGAGAATCAGAGAAAATTCTGTGGAAGGCTCCCGGCCCTGGTCCCTGGGGCTGTGGGGCGCAGGCAAGCAGAGGATGTAGGTGGAACTTGCTGGCACACACACAGCTCAGCTGAGGTGCTGGGGTGTAAGATACACAGTTGGCCATGGTGGTTGTGGTTCTGAGGGAGGGGTGATGAATGCTGAGACTCAAGTGGGGCTGAAGGTCCTTTTGGGAGCAGCTTGGGCCACACTAAGATGTGGGAGCCAATGACAGGGTGTTCAGAAGGGGTAGGAGATGGTTTTGCTTTTGTACGTGCTGCTCCAGGGGTGGAGTGGAAGGATTTAAGAAAGTGGCTTAGAGGCAGGAAAATCTGCTGCCAGAGTCCATATGATCACAGAGTCTGAACTAGGGTGGTAGTCATAGCAACAGGGAGATGGGAAAGAATTTTAGAATGTTTTAGAGTTAGAATTGGCAGGCCTGGCCGCTGTTCTGTGGGTGAGTGGTGGAGTGCATGTGCCTTGGGGGCTGGGGCTGGGGCTGGGAGCTGCAGTTCTGTCCGCTTCGTTTCTTCTGGGCCTCCCTCTCTTACTGCTGCTGTCTTCTCAGGCTCCTTCTCTTTCTGGCAGGTCCTTCTGGTTCTACACTCCCACCTTCTGCTCAAACCTCTCCCGGCCTAATTCAGGAGAGAAATTCATCTCCTGAAAAGAAAATTTTTCCCCACCATAGCTGCCACTATTTCACTTAGCCACTTGGTTGTGTGGCTAGTGAAGTGACTCAGGCTCTTTTACGCCCACCGCCTGCTGGCCTCTGCGGCACCTGTGGGCTTGCACTTCTGCAAAGCCGCACGCCCCTCTCTAAGTGCACACACCTGGTCCCGGAAGGCAGGCATAAAAGGGTGGTGCCCTCGGGTGGGGGTGGGGGCGCAAGCGTTGTTTTCTCCCTGCGGGTTGGTTAGTCTTGTTCACTATTCAAAAGCTGTGAAGGTGCTGCTGAGGGATCCAAAGTTCTCTTTTAAGTTGCTAGAAACGTCTGCGAAGCTACCAGCCTGGGATGGTTGCACAACGCTGGTATTTCATTTAGTATTCTTTTGGTAAGTAAGTGTGTGTGTGTGTGTGTGTGTGTGTGTGTGTGTGTGTGTGTGTACAGAAGACTTACTTTTAGAGAAAATTCATTCCAATAGCTTATTGGTTTCTTGGAGGGCTCATTGCTTTTTGAAAAAAATAATCCATTTTATTTTGGAATAATTTTAGGTTTAAAGAAAAGCTGCCAAGCTGGCAGACAGTTCCCGTATCTCCCGCATCCATTTTCATGATGTTATTATCTTGCACGAGTGTGGCACATTTGTCAACACCAAGAAATGCGCCTTGTCCATTGCTGACCTCAATTGCAGACCTCTTGGCCTGCTCTGCCTTTCCTTCTTCCTGTTCCAGGATCAGTGAGTGCAGGGCACTGTGTGGCTCTCAGCTGTCGGGCCTGCTTTACTTAAAGGCTTTTCTTGGCCGTGACTACCTCTCCGGAGTCCTTGCTTCTCACAGCCTTGGCCGTTTGGGGGGCAACAGGTATTTTGAAGAAAGCCCCTGTTGGGGACCATCTGAGCTTGCTCTCATTAAGCTGGGGGTGGCTCTGTGGGAGAAGATGCAGAGGTGAAATTTTTCCACATCCCGCCCCACTGAGTGAGGGCAGGAGGCGTTCTGGATGGCGAGGCTCTGCCTTCAGCAGGAGGCTCACCAGGGGTCTCCTGCAGAACTGCCCTCGTTTAATATTTGGAAGTGATGGATGTGTGACTTTTAAATGCAGGATGGTTTAATCCTTTCTATGTTCCGTGCTGTGCTATCACTTAAGCTGTCTCCATGCTGAAGTCTTGGCGTCAGGTGAATCAAGGTAATTAAAACACCTGTCGAACCACGGCTGCTCATACATGACTCAGCCCCCAGCCGCACGCTCTGCCCTCGGCGGGAGGGGGCCTGGCCAGGGGCAGAGGACGCCTGTGGTTCGACTATGCTTCCAGGTCTGGCTTCCTCATTAGTCACTGTGTGAGCTACAACAAATTATTTAATGTTTTGGGTCAGTTTTCTACCCTTAAGATAAGATTGGTTTGGGCCCTCCCTGGTGGCGCAGCGGGTTAAAGCACAGCACAAAGAAGCTTAAACCACTTCTGCATGAGTTCGATCCCCGCCTGCCCCGGAGGAGATCCACATGGCGTGGCAGACCTCTCCTGACCCGCCCGCTGCTCCCCTCAGCAGTGTACTTAATTGATCTGCCTGTTCTGCTCCCCACTCTGTCTCTGGTGAATCCTTTCACCCTCCGCATCTCTGGCCTGTACCCCAGTTCTGTACTAATAAATAATAAAATAAATCTTAAAAAAAAAAGATAAGATTGGTTTAACCCTGGAGGCATGAGAATTGGGGTGTCACATCTGAATTGGGGCCATTCCTTGTGCTTCACCCATTCTGGAGGAGAAGCCGTCTGGGACATCGCTGCTCTGTGTGCCACTTCTTCCCGCGGCCCTAAAACACCTGTATTTCCCTCTCTTTAAAGCCGATGCCCCTCGGGATAGCTGCTCATGCACTTTGGTTTTCGGTTTTCCCTTCAGTTACACGATGGTTCTCTGTGGTTCTGGAGTTTCATCTGATCTGGATGGAAAGGGGTGACAGGAGCCCTCAGAGAGGAAATGGAAGGAATCTTCCAGGACTAATACTCTGAGCGAGTGGAGACTAGAAGAAAGCCCCTGGATCCTGAGTCTCCCCAGGCACGGGCTCCCACACCTCTTATACAGGTGTGGGCTGCACACTTCTGGGGTGGGGTTGAGGCCTTGAGGGGATTGGGAAACAGAGGGGATTTGCTGTTCATGTCCAAATCGCAGTGGAAAGGCCCATGTGGGTGTGCAGAGCCATGGATGACATCACAGGTCCAGCTGATGTCACATCACATCACAGCTGCTCAGCCTCCTTGGGACACATGGGACCAGAATGATTTTGATCTTGAAGTTACCCCAGAGCCCCACGGCCTCCAGCGACAGTTAAAAGAGGCTTTGCACCGGAGCGATGACCACTGGGCAAGGTTTTCAGGAGGACTGACTGAGGCTTATTACATTCCCATGTAGGACCTGGTACCTGACGATTACCCAATACTCATTTCTTTCCCTTTGTGGCCTTAAAATAATTTATGAAAAATAGACATCTTAACAGTAGTAACTCCACATCCCTAGCAACTTCAGAAAGTTGATTTTAGGTTTAGAGACTTTGTAATTGTATATAATAGATGAGTCAATGACCTACAGTTTAGCAGGGGTCTGAGCCAATCCAGTCACATCACAAAGTTGATTTGTGGAAAATCCTTTCTTTGCGTGGTTATAGCAGCTGTGTCTTTTTAGTTGTGTAGCAGACAAGTCACAAGGAAGTATCTAAAATGTTTCCCAGAGAAATGACAAAAATCCATAGAGATGGACATTAAGAAGCTGTTCTTTTGATGGCTGATGAAAAAGAATAAACAATATGGTTTGCTCTGAATTGAAAGCATAGCTTTTGGAAAATAAAGATTTATGATCTGAGTACAAATGTGATGAATCACTTGGAAATAACATGTTTTCTGGCACAACCTGTCAAAAGTAACGAGCCATAGTCTGTCCCAGAGTTCATCTGGTTGTAAGCCCTCTCTATAAAATATGGAATAGAGTGGAACACAATTTGTCTGCGTCTTTGCACAACTCTCCTCCAATGACCATGCTTCTGTCCCTGTCACCAGTGAAAACAAATGGGCTGATAATTACAGCCCCACACACATTCTGCAGCCTGCCTTTCCCCTGGCCTTGCCAGCCTTTGTGTCTAATGGGGTCACGTTATGAATCATAACTCAAATTTTACTGTCGCCTACCATTGCCACCTTGCCCGGTTGCTCCCACACTGACCTCACTTGCGGTGCCGGGCTCTCCCCACGCCTCTCAGGGGCCCCTAGTTCCCGCCCCTCTTGCCCTTGACTAAGTCTGCTCTCTCGGTACTATTTCTGTGCTCAGCATGTTGTGACACTGGGCACAGCTGACGTCCCTCTCTCTTTTGCTGGTCTTTCTAGTCTTCTGCCATCACCTCTTTCTCTCTGTACTGCCCGTCCCTCACTGAGGCCATCCTGGTGCCAAAGTTGTGTGTGGTCTGTGACAGGATGGGGCAGAAGCAACATTTCTCTCTGACTTTGTGTTGGGTGAACATGTGCAGTAAACCTGTGGTGAAGTTTTGAAGTTTCACAAATATTTTGATGAAAGAACATTTATAATTTTGTTTGCAGCCTCTCTCGTCCCTCAGACTCAAATAAGAGCCAGCATAGGTAGGCCTTCTAACATCCTGCTCGCCATGCCTACTCCTTCTCATTACAGGAAAGATTCTCTCGCAGCAAACACTCTGCTCCCAGTGCAGACCGCGACTCTATCCCGCCAGGTAGCTGACCAGTCGAACAAATGTCAGTCCCAGCTGAGGATCAAGATGGGACCTGCATTCTAATATCTTTTCAATGAAATATCCATAGTCCTTTTGGAAAGGCTTCATGTAGACCTGTGAACAAGTTCTTGCAAGGAAGAGAAAGGAGCCTGGTAGAAACTGGGGTGTTGTGGTTCTTCTGGGCTGGCTTCTAGGATAAGCTTTATTCTTGCTGTGAGCCCTTGAGCCTGGCTCTGTTGCTCAGTCATCCAACAGGCAGGACCCCATCCATCCTCTTTCATACAGAGTGCCCCCCAGCTCCTAGGAAAGCCACTGTGTGTTCTCAGTGGCATAATGTTCCTGTAGGCAGACTGAGGAGATGTGAGGACAGCAGGCCGTCTTTGGCATATTCTGATTAATTCTTCTCTTTAGTCAATTTTATTTACATAGCTAACTCTAGGAAAGTCTTTTTTAAATGAACAACATTTAAAATCATGGGTAGAAAAACTGTGGGAAGAAAATTCAGGAGTTTAAGAAAAATCTGAGCCAAGCCAGGGTACTTTTCTGATAATCTTTGTGACCCTCTTTGGAAATCAGCTTGAAGCAGAGATTGAAAATGAAGAAGACATTAGCACCGAAGTAGATGGTGCCTGTTTCTTCTAAACTCTGGGCACAATTCCAAGATTTCTCAGCACGCACTGTCTGTCTTCTTCCAGAATGACTTCATGTCATACTGCTGGTTTTCATGAGCCATGAAGGACACTGGTCCAGGAAGCAGATGGCTGGCCTGTGAGTCATGTGTCCGGTGTCAAGGTCTGGCTTCATGAGAATGATGGATGAGTGCTGAGGGAGATTGCCCCTCACCTTGCAGGGTTGCCATGGAGCCAGCTAAACAAGCTGAGATCCAAAAAAATTTTTTTTTACCTGAACCATGTTACAGTAACAGTAACAGGGATTTGAAAATAAAAACCATTCAGAATCTCAATATACTAATAAATGTTTTTCTGTGTCCCACTTAGACTATGAAGTTAAAAATATGTGGCAAGGGGATTTGAGACTTTGAGTGACTACACGAAATTGCTTAAGCATGCATGCAAATAGACTTTCTTGGGTAAACAGCTACAGTTGATATTGGGTCTCCTAATTTATTCAAAAGGATTGCAAAAACAAAATGAGGAAAATATTTTCATACATCCTTATTTCCCTTTAAGGTATAGTTACTTTAATGCCTTTTATTTTAAAAAGAAAAAAGTTTATTGCTTGCTAATAATTTGTTAAAATCATTGCAAAAGTAATACATATTTATGGTAGAAAACTCAGCAAAAATAAGATTAAAACCATTTGTAATTTCCTCACCAGGAACAACAGTTATATTTTATCTTTTGTTTACTCTTATGGTATCTTTTGAAAGGCATGTGAACTTAATATTAAACTTTAAAAACTAAATCTGCTCTGTTCTGCTGACAATATTTCTGCTCACTTCATTTACCATTTTAAAAGGTGAGATAGAGATTCTTCAGTGGCTGAATATTTGGCTCCAGTGTTTGTTAAATATCACTGCAGTAATAAGTGTACATTGATCTCTGCATGAGTTTTAGATAAATTCTTTAGTGAAGAATCTTAGAATACTGTGCTCTTAGCTTGAAAATCAACATACTTTAAACAATTTCATTATAATTTTGGTGGCTATTTTAGGTATTATAATTTCCCACTTCTTAAAGCTTAATTAATAATTGGTACTTTCAACTCCTTTTTGGCAAACCAAGCTCCACATTACCCTTTCCTAGTTTCAATCCTTTTCAACTTCCATGTTTTCATTGTATATTTTAGTTCTGTCTCTAGTTACAGCCTATACAACTTTTTCTCTTAAATAGTCAAAAGTTATTGATATTTACCTTCTTCAACTCTTTGCTTTTTCCTACAACTGTGAACTTTATCTGGGATAATTTTTCTTTTGCAGTAATTTTTCTTTTGCAGTGAGCTAACAATATTTCCAAGCAAACAAAAGCAGAAAATTCACTAGCAGACTAGTGGTACCAGATATACTGAAGATGTCTCAGTATTGGATGTAGTTGGCAATTATTTGATTCATTTGTTCTCAGATTTTTCCTCTCAGTCTCAGTATTTCTTCTTTCGAAAGGAAAAGCCAGTCACAGAGGTTACTGGGGAAGGCACAGCAGAAAAAGATATGTAGATTTAAATTCAGCTTTTGAGGATTTCCTGCTGCTTGGAATTTTTAGGGCTTGACTTTATTAAAAAAAAAAGTTTTAGGGAGTCTTAATCAAATATTTTTCCTTTCCATGTCCTGTCTGTTCTCAGTCTGAGCTTGAGATGACAGGGTGTTAGAGCTTCACATAGTCCTCTCTGTATTTTCTATGTTCTTTTCTGTATTTTATAAAAGCTATCGCTGTGGTTCTTTCTGGAACTTTTCTTCATAGCTGTACTTCAAACATCAGTTCTTCCTGATGTTAACCTCTTCCTGTATTAATCCCATCCTTTGAGTTTTTTTTTTTTATTTTTCAAATCTACAATTTTAATTTGTTCTCTTTTATTTCAAATTATTTTATGTTCCAGTGGAAATTCTCAGTATTGTTGTTTTTCTTAAAAATGTTTACCATAAGACTTGTGTCTGATAAGTGTGCTATCTAGAATCCTGTGATTTTTATTTCTCTTGCCTATTTCTTGTGCCCAGTTTCATTCTTGTTACCTCATATACTCATGTGCTAGGTTGATTTTAAATTGTGAATTCACAAAATTCTTTGTAGAAGCCACATGAGGGGGGGCCAGAATGATTTTCCTTTTGCTTACTAGTAGTTGGGTGATACTAGTCTGAGACTTCCTGGACACAGTTTTAGATTGAGGTCATTCTGATGCCTTGAAGGGCCTCTGTGCCTTTCGGTCACCCACCTCCTGGAATGCCTCTATTTATTTTTTAAAATTTATTTATGCATATAGAATTGGGGTATAGGCTAGAGGTGCAGGGGTTGTGACAGGATTCACCAGAAAGAGTGGGGAGCAGAATAGGCAGATTGCTGCTGAGGGGAGAAGCCGGTGAGACAGGAGAGGCGTGCTGTCCCATGTGGGTCACCTCCCTGGCCAGGGATCAAACTCCAAACTCGCACTGAAGCGGCTCTGGCTAGCTTGCGCTCTAATCTTAGTTGTGCCACCAGGGAAAGCCCAAATGTCTCTCTATAAAAAGTCTTAGTAGGGGCCTCCCTGGTGGTGCAGCGGGTTAAAGCACAGCACTGAGAAGCTAAAGCCACTTCCGCATGAGTTCGATCCCCGCCTGCCCCGGAGGTTACCACATGGCGTGGCAGACCTCTCCTGACCTGCCCGCTGTTCCCCTCAGCAGTGTACTTCGTCGAATCCTCTCACCCTCCTCATCTCTGGCCTGTACCCCAGTTCTGTATGAATAAATAAATAAATCTTTAAAAAAAAAAAGTCTTAGTCGCCCTCCCCCTTCCCCCCCGGTGGCGCAGTGGGTTAAACCACAGCACTAAGAAGCTAAAGCCACTTCCTCATGAGTTCGATTCCCGCCTGCCCCGGAGGAGATCCACATGGCGCGGCAGACCTCTCCTGACCTGCCCGCTGCTCCCCTCAGCAGTGTACTTCATTGATCTGCCTGTTCTGTTCCCCACTCTGTCTCTGGTGAAGCCTCTCACCACCCCTGAGCCTCTGGCCTGTACCCCAATTCTGTACGCACAAATAAGTAAATCTTTAAAAAAAAAGTCTTAGTCAAAGAAAGTGCATGCATCAGGAATGAAAGAGCAATTGCTTTTTTTTCTTTTCTTTTTTTACTCTGCTTAATTTTCTTTAACAATATTTATTTAATCAGAAATGACAAAGTGGACAGTGAGAGCAGGGAGGGCTGGGTTGAGAGGCTTAGCCCAGTCTAGGGAACTGGTGTGATCGAGCAGTTAAAACTGTCCAGTGCAGGCCTTCTCTGGTGGCACAGCAGGTTGGAGCACAGCACTGCGAAGCTGGCCGCGGCTGCTTCAGTGCGAGTTCAATCCCTGACTCCTGAGCTGACCCACATGGCGCGGCAGACCTCTCCTGGCCCACCTGCTGCAGTGTATTTCTCAGTCATTCTTTTCTGCTCCCCATGAAGCCTCTCACTGCTGCACCTCTGGCCTGTACCCCAGTTCCGTATGCGTAATAAATAAAAATCTAAAAAATAATTGTCCAGTGAAGATTTTGCAGGGTGGAGCCAGCCCTAGTCAGCAGGGGATGAGAACAGAGGACAAGGTAGGGTTTCTCCAGTGCTGCCTCACAGCCAGGCCTGGGAACGTGGATGTTCCCCGTGAGCCGGTTTCCTCCTGTTCTGCACTAACCCCAGCTAACTGCTGGCTGTCTCCAGAGACAGGTGCTGAGCAAGGTCATCCGTGACTTGTCCTGGCATTTGTGGTTTACCTCAACTGCAGGCACCTCACCTCAGCTAGCACATGAGCTCTTACCCTATGGCAGGCACAGTGCTGTGTGTGTGAGTGTGCGTGTGTGTGTGCCAGGGTGTGGGCTGCTGAACAGCAGCCCCCCAGCTTCAGAGACTTACATTCTCGTAGGAGAAAACAGCGGAAAACACACAGGAGTGATACCGGATGCGGTGTACTGTGTAGTGTAATGTTTGTATTTATGCCAATGGAAAGCGTTTGTCCAATATTCACACACAGATACCCCGATTAAAAACTAAAAGTGGGGACTGAGGCCAAGAACTGCTGCAGGTGGTGCCCCTGCCTGAGGGGTTGCTGCCAAGACTGAAGGTCTCAGGGATAAGGTTAAAAAGTATCGATTTTGAGGAGGGCTACCTTGGAGAGGAAAAAGGAGCCATGGCAGAAAAGAGGGAGCAGAGGAAGGTTGTTGATTGTCGCAGCTCCAGGATTCAAGGTTTGAGTTCCAGGTTCTTAGTTGCTTCCGCATTCTGGGGGGCCAGTGGGTCTGAGTCCCAGGACGGGCTGACCTTGGAGAAGGCCGCTGCAGACCTGTGAAGGGGGCGGCCAGAGGACGAGGTTTTGCAAGCAGCGGAGCGGCCGGAAAGGTTCCTGGTTCTTGCTGCAGTTACAGCCTGGCTCAGCCATTGAGTGAGGCCGTTTGTCGGCGGGGACTGCCGTCCTGAGTGTCGCTCGTCTGGTGCTGTGCTGGAGCGCCCAGCAGCTCCGGGAGCGTCTCCTGTCGTGTCTTCTGTTGTCTTCAAGAGTTGGCGCCCGGCCTGGAGTCTGGCTGCCGTGTGTCCCAGGTGGGCAGAGGCAGGAAGCTGCCACCTTAGACTCCTGGCCTATTGCTGTGCATCCTCGGTGGCTGGAGGACACCATCATAAAGGTCTTTGCCTAAGACAGGACTGAACACGACTTTGGGTAAAGTAAGCAGCCATTATTGTTTTTTTTTTCCGTTTGTTAGCTAAATCCCTTTGTTGTTGTTTTCTGAGCCTGAACAGTCTTGCAGTTGTACGCGTGGGTGAAGAACCCAGGCAGGATTTGGTGAAGTATTTGGGCAGCAGGCCCTTGGTCAGTGTAGGGCCCCCTGCCACGTGTTTTCAGAAGACACTGCCGACTCACAGAGTAAGTGCCGGGATAGGCGTTGAGGGCAGGGGCCTCTCATAAGACCACATATGAGCAGCAACTTGGGGAAAGTCGGGGAGGTGGCCGGGCTTGTGGGGAGTGTTAGAGCTGAGGGCCTGAGGCAGGACTGGATGTGGAGGGGGGCAGGCCCTGCCTTCTGGCTGATGTGGCAGAGTAAGGTAAGGGGGTGGGAGAGAGACCTAAGGGAGACAGAGGCATAGTGCCCGGGGGGCCTTGCGAACAATGGGCATTTTGCCTTTGGGGCTGAAGGCCTCGGAGGGCCTTTGCAAGGGAATGAATGAGAGGATCCAGTTGTGATAAGCTCATGTGGCTGCCGGCTAGGACACCGTGAGGACAACGTAAGGGTAAGGGTGAAACAGAAAGACCAATTGGGAGATTATTCTAGTAGTGTGGTAGCTTGAACACTCTGGAACACATCTATTGACTTGCCCTGATGGCTCCAGTGACTGTATTTTTTCTTGTCCAAATCCCATTTCTCCCTGATTCTCTGGGTTCTAGGGATCACGTCTTTCTAGAGCCCGCTGTCTGAACACTCTCTTGGTAAGCTGCCTGAAACCCTAAAGCTTTTTTCTTCCTTATGCCCTTTCCCTGAGCCAAGAACCTAGGCTGAGGGCCGGAGAACTGTCACCACATATACTGCATAGGGAGAAGGGTGACTGATTTTAAGAAAGTGGGTCACATGACTAAGGGATTTGAAATGTCAGAATCCACATATTAGGCAAGGTTTCTCTGAGTGTCAGGGCAGAATTCCTTCGTTTTCAGGAAGCCTCAGACTTTGCTCCTCCACCCAGCAACTGATTAGATGGGGCCCTGCCACATCTTGGAGGGTTATCTGCTTTACTTAATGTCAGCTGTTTCTTAACCGTATCTAAAAAATACCTTCATTGCAATTGGACCCAGTACTTAGGCAATATAGACTAGCCAGTTGGCACATAGAATTACCCATTGGCAAGGTTTGCTTTAGAAAGGGTGGTGGTGCAAGAAGCCTCAAGGAAGAGAGGATATTTATACCTGGACTACAGGATGAGAAGGAGTTAGCTCTGTGAAGGAGGGGAGGGATGCGAAAGAATGTCCCCAAGGAGAAGATGACTGCACTGATCTTGGGGAAAAGAAGAACCTGTGGCATGCAAAGTTATGCCTAGAAGGAGACTAGAAATAGGGGTGGAGAGGTCATAGCTGGGTCACACAGGGACTCACTTGGGCAGGCTCTGGAGGTCTTGGCAGGGAGTCTGGATTCCATTCAAAGCACCAAGGGAGTCCCTATGAGGTTGGAAAAGTAAGCATACTGTGATGTGATGTGGTCTTTCGCTTTTGGCAAAGGGAGTGGGTGGGGAAGACTGAGACTCTGGTGAAGAAGGGGAAGCACTTGCCTTAAGGACAAAATTTAGGAGGACAAGAAAACTCAAAAATATAGTATTTTAAAAATGCAAAATGAATACTAAAAAAAAAATATTGAAATTTCAACATATTGAAATTTCAAATGAAGACAGTGCCACGCAGGGCCACATTGAAGCCTGAAGCAGAGGAGAACACGAATGCTCTGTTAGACAGGTTTTTTATATGTTTTTCAAAGGCTCAGTTTTTTCAGAACATTAATGTAGTTGAAAAATATTGAGAAATAGCAAAGTTGATCTGTTAGAACATGTGGCTATTTTAGGTTCAAATATTTGAAAAATTTATTCCTCCCTCTCCTAAAGCTTAACAGCCATCAAACATGTCTCCAGAGTTACTTTCAGTTGTAACTTCCACCTCTTAATTGAAGATGACCAAAGCAAAAGGTTTTAAAATTTTATTGTTGTACTTCATTCGGTTATAGCAAGGAAATTATAATTACAATGAATTATTTGGGGTGTAAAGTATTGAAACTTAAAATAATGTTATGAATTTTAATCCATCAGCTTTTCGATTTTTGAGTATCTTGTACTACTTAGCAGTCTGAAGGCTGTTACTATTAAAAAATGTCCATAAAAATCTGGTGGTAGGGCCCTCCCTGGTGGCGCAGCCGGTTAAAGCACAGCACTAAGAAGCTAAAGCCACTTCCGCATGAGTTCGATTCCCGCCTGCCCCGGAGGTGACCACATGGTGCAGCAGACCTCTCCTGACCCGCCCGCTGCTCCCCTCAGCAGTGTACTTCAATCTGCCTGTTCTGCTCCCCACTCTGTCTCTGGTGAAGCCTCTCACCACCCCTGAGCCTCTGGCCTGTACCCCAGTTCTGTATGCACAAAAAAAAAAACTTTAAAATTAAAAAAAAAAATCTGGCGGTAGAGCTAGTTTCCCCCCTTGGCTTCAGACTTCAGCAAGATTTGGTGTGGCCTGGTTGTATTCAGCATTGAAAATTTTGATACTTTCTTCATCATGGATATGTTTGTATTAACAGATTTGACAAAAAACTGCACTGAAATATTATTTTGCCTATGTTTTCAGCACCTTTTTATATTTTGCTTCCAACTGAGCACTTGATTAACCTGGATGGGGAGAAGGATGTTTCGGGAGAGAGTACTGAAGCAGCCAGGGAGGGAGAGGGTGACTGGGGCTGTGGTGGATGGGGGTGACGAGCACTCCAAATAGTGTAGGTGAGAGTAATCATCAGTGTCCTGGTACCCAGCCCATTGTGCTACAAGGAATTTACTGGTGCTTGCTCTTTGCTTTCATTGGCTAAATGGAGCTAGGAGATAGTTGGAACAGCTGAATTTTGACACCACATACTCGTTTTTTACACAAAACTAGAAATTGTCTTTGAACATTTTGGATATCAGACCAGGAAGGAAATATGTTGTTGTTCATCAGGTTGCACAGACAGAATTAATGTGGCACCAATGGCAGCTGATCATAGTTATGCCAAGGGAATAATCCACTCCTTTCAGAAGTCCCTCGCCATAAATAAGCCAGACCACTTCGGGAGCCTCCCAGGCCCATTTCCCAGCTGAGACTCACAAATCTGGATGGAAACTCAGTCTGTGGTGCTTGACCTGAGCATCTGATGAGTGATTTTTATTAAGTCTTCTCAATTTTAAACAGTGGCAGGTGAGGAGAAGACAATAATGATGCTCTGAGCCTTGTTCCCATGGATGCGGTCATTTTGGCGAGGGCTGGGAATTTTTTTTTTCTGAATATCTCATTAATTTTCTTTCTTTCATCTTCCCTTTTCTTTTCTTTCTTTCTTTCTTTCTTTTTTTTTTAGAGGAAGCTTATTCTAGTGTAAGTGAAGTGCTCCCATGGAAAGAACACTTCCATGCGCAAATTATCTTTTGTTAGAAATGAAAGGGCATGCCACAAATGCTTTCCTGTGTAGGGCTTCGAGGAATGCATTTACTCTTCTGGACAGAGAAATAATTGGCTCTGAATTAGCTGCAATGAAGGTTAAGATGTAATGTTCATAGCAGGAGTGTCTTGGGCATCTTACCTTTCTGGTGCAGGTGAGGCAGGCCTGCTGGGCTTTCTCTTCTCTCACAGTGCTTCCCATTGATAAGGGGGATGGGGACATGTGGGAGTTTGAATCTCAATGCAGGTACCTTGCCTCTGGACAGACATTGAAACTGAATTGACCAGGGTGAGTGGTTTGGGGAGTTAAGATTATAATCTAAGTGCAGCTTGTGTGTATTTATTTCTCCTAGAAGCATTAACTTGTATTCACTAATTCAGAGTTCCTGGTAACTTTGTGGGACATAACTACTTAGCATAGACAAAGCTCAACTGCAGAAAGGATGCAGAGCTGACCTGGGAGCTGCCAGCTGGGCGCTCTCAACCTGGAAGGAGGTCCTGGCTCCAAGGCCCTGGGCTCGTGACCTTAGGAGCCTTTCCGTGATGGTTTTGCCCGTGGGGTGCACCCTCCTGTTGGGAAACCTTGGGGAGAGCCCAGTGGAGGCCTGTTCTGCTCGTTGGAGGGCCACATAGACTTGTTCCTTCCAGATGATTTCCCACACCAGTCTTCCAGGGGGGCCTAGCTGTGCTAAGGGGCCCATTCCATCCATTCATGTGGTTTGGGTATCAGACCCAGAAACTCCTCTACACTTGGGTTTCTCTTCTGTTCCTTTACTGGAATGAAGCGTGACCATCTGAATGTTAAATGTGGCAGGATGTATTTGCAGCACACACGTGCATGTTTATGTAGTACTGCATGTCCAGGTATGTTTGTATGTCTACACAGTGTTCATGTGCATGTTTTTGTGTCTATGTATGCATATGTGTGTGTACACGGGCATGTGTGTTTGTGATCGTGTGTCAAATGTATGTTTGCATGCAGGTAGATGTGTTGTTTATGGGCATGCGTGTTGTGAATACTGATACCCATGTGTTTTGTATATTAAGTCTATGTGTATGTGTTTGTGTGTGTGTATGTTTGTGTGTGCATATGTGTGGGTGTTTGTATGTGCATACAGCGTCTTTGCATGCATGCTTGTTTGTGCATTTGTATATTTTTTTGTATGTACTTTTGTATGTGAATTGGAGGTGGGGTGTTATGATTTGAGAGGGAAGACAAAGGGTGGACTTAAAAAGCAGAAGAGACTGCACTTCCTCAATGAGGCAGCTCTGCTACTGGAACAGACTTAAATGATGTAAAAATTCTTTCCTATCGCAGCGTTTGAACTTCTGCCAGATGGCATGATCAAAAGGAGACAGCTGCCCTCCCCCTGCGCAGTGGCCCTTCTTCCTTCCGCACTCTCCCTCCACCTTCACTCCCTCCGCTGCCCAGCTTGTAACTGATTTCTTCCTGGGTAACTGTGGCTTTAAAGCCAGCTCCTGCCACACCCCCTGGCTCTGCCTGCCTTCCTGTCCTATTTCCTTTGTAGAGAAGGGAACTTTGCTCACCCTAGCAACCTGGTGGGAGGTAGTGGGCCAGTCCTGCTGGACTCCCCTCTGTCCCTGGCTCTCAGAGCATCACTCAAGGCCAAATACACAGTGGAAAGTGGGTGGCCAAAGGGTGGGCCAGAACACAGCATATCAGGCATCCTCAAAGGAAAACACCCTCCATTGGAAGGCAGCCAGCTCTGACGGCCAGGTCTCTAGGGTGGCATGCGCAGTCTTTGGTCCTTCGTTTATCAGGCACACTGCCCACGAGCTTAAAGGGCTTAAAGGGAGTGGGGCTGGCCACCACCACTCCTCGCCTGCTCAGCAGCGCTCATTTGTCATTCTGATAGAGAATCACTGTAGCTTGCTGGGTGCTAGGCCCTTTCCAGGTGTTTGGGACCCTAGACTCTTCCCTGCCTCAGCCACGTGGGGGAGCTTCTGGTGAATTACTCCCCTTGATTCTGCCTCACTCATTTATATGTGGTCATAGGAATATTAACAATGAATAATCACAAAGCTGTCTCTTTATATATGCAAAATAATTTTACATGCAATATGCCATTAGATGTTAGACGTAGACTTCTGCAGAAGTTATTGCAGTTTCTGGAGGCAAGGAGCCACAGTGTAAAGCACATCTAAATGGATGGTTTCTGTGCAGCGACAGACAGCTACAAGCGCACCGTTGTTTTTTTTTTTTCTGTAGCACAGTCACATTATTAAAAAAGTCCTTATACGTTTGGGTCTTCGATATCAATAATTACACAGAATCATGGAATATATATTGCAGCAATCTCTCCTTCCCTCTCCCTTTCCACACGGGCACTTTGACGTGTTATGCTGTCTGAATGCCTGACAAATCTGTTTACCACTGAGAAGCAAACTGCTTTTCTAACCCAAAGGGGCATCCAAACAGTGTCTGCTCTTATAAGAAGACGTAAAATATATACTTCGATTAAAAGAAAATGTCAACAAAGGAAATATTGTGCTTTTCTCCTGACTGCAGCCAGTAGCCCTAAAGCAAAGGTTCAAACCATGAGAAATTAAAAGTCTTACAGAAAAGTCCCAAACCCCAAGTCACTTTATAACACAATGTTGTGTGGGCATATTTTGTACAGAAACAACTTTTCTGATACATCTGAAGTCCATGGCTGTTTATTTCCTTCATTTTGGGGTGGTTTTTATATTTAATTTCTTTATTTGTATAGATTCTATGTCAGGTGTAGTCCCGGAAGAATTCCCGCCACAATTCACCCCTGCACCGCCGTCTTCGCCGCGTGCTCTTTCCACCCTCGTTTTACAGTCCCTTCCCCCCACCCCTGCAGAATGGCTCTGATTTATAGTCGTCTCATTATTTTTGATTTTGGTGTTTTTGTTTGCTCATCTAAAAATTGTGACACAGTTAAGATACAAAAAGCTCTACCTTAATATATTTATATTTAAGATATTAAGACTGTCTAGGAGTCATACTTATCATCCAGCATGACTATTATGAGTATTTTTCCTCTTCTTCAACCCCAAAAGATAAACAAAATTTTGATTTCTGGCACATCATTCCCTTGCTTTTTGCTATGGTTTTACTACCCAAGTATGAACCCTGAGACTAGATGGCTTCCTTTTTGTATTTTTAACCCTTACATAGTATCCTACAGTTTTATTTTCCATGTTTCATAGAGCGTATTAGGAGAACTTATTAATGAATGTAATTGTAGTTAGTTAGCTTGAACCATATACGAGATTTCCCTCAGTCCACAGGAGAGAGTGGGTGGCAAAGTCAGAAAAAGAGCTGAGTTCTCATTAACAAGGGAAGCTGTTCCTGGAGAGCACAGAGCGCACAGTGTTGTTTCCTAGTCAGGCTCTGAAAGGTGATAATGCTTAGTTGGGAGTCTCTCTAGTCTGTATATTCTCTATATTCCCCATACTGGTGACAACATCTGGTATTGATCAATCTCATTAAACTATTTTTTTAAAAAAGATTTATTTATTTATGCATACAGAACTAGGGTACAGGCCAGAGATGCAGGGGCAGTGAGAGGATTCACCAGAAACAGAATGGGGAGCAGAACAGGCAGATGGACGAAGTACACTGCTGAGGGGAGCAATGGGCAGGTCAGGAAAGGTGTGTGGGGCCATGTGGGTCACCTCCGGGGCAGGGATTGAACATGAAGCAGCTGCGGCCAGCTTCACAGTGGTGTACTTTAACCCATTGCGCCACCAGCGAGGACCCTCATTAAACTTTCTAAAACACTGTACCTTCCCGCCAGAGCACACTACACGCTTCATAGTGATATGCCTATTTGTGTGAATATTGGGTCATGTTGTACATGCAGGGAATGTGTCTGTGTCTTTCACTGATACAGCTCCAGACGCTACCACTGAGCTTGGGATAGATCCGTTACTCAGGTCTTTTTTGAATGAGTGAGTGAACGAATGCATTTTAGTTCCATGAGGCATCCAATAGTCTTAAAACAAGTCCCCCTTTCCCCCTTTAAAATAATATGTATTTTACATGACTATTTATGATTGTTAATATTGTTGCAACTGTATTGAAGTATAATTGACTAATGAAATGTTAACTTTTTTTTATCATTAAAGCTAGCTCAATTTGCTTTTTCTTTCTAATAACTGAAAGTATCTTAGAAGTGTCCAGGGAAGGTGAGTACTTTGTAAGAGAGTGAAGATGACATTATGCTTCCCATTAAAAAAATAGTCAGAGGGGCTCTCCTTGGTGGCACAGTTGGTTAAAGCACCACATTATGAAACTCTCTGAAGCCACTGCAGCACAAGTTCCATCCCCCGCCAGGTGACCCACATGGTGCGGCAGACCTCTCCTGACCCGCCCGCTGCTCCCCTCAGCAGTGTACTTTGTCAGTCTGCCCGTTCTGCTCCCCACTCTGTTTCTGGTGAATCCTTGCATCCACCATACCTCTGGCCTGTACCCCAGTTCTGTAATCATAAATAAAAAAAAAAATGTTCCAGGAGCCTGAGAATGACAGGGAAATGCAGTGGTAGGAAAAAGTAAAGTGTAATGGATTGAATACAAGTATTTGTGTTCCTTCAAACTCCAGTCAAAGACCTAACTAACTCCACTGTGATGGTGTTTGTGGTGGGATCCTTCCCAAGTGGTTAGGGCTCAATAAAATGAAGAGGGTGGTTGGCATCCAGGAAAGGCCACATGGAGGCAAGTGAGAAGGTGACCATTGATAAATAAGGAAGAGCGGCTCCAGAGACAGTGGAACCTGCCAGCAGTCTCTGGAACTGCGAGAAATACATGTCTTTTTTCAGCCACCCAGCTGAGGTATTTGTGGGGGCCGCATGGGCTCACTGAGCAGCATCGCTTCCCCTCTGTTGCTCAATCTGCCCCATTTCGGGGTCCACCCAGGGCTACTCTGCTGGGTGTGCAAATGAGCAAGGCTAGAGAAAGGGCACATCAGAGACGCTGAGCTCAGAACTGAAGCCGTCTGCAGCCTAGCATCCTTCGAACATTCCCGTCTCTTTAACCTTAAACCTGTAGGTCCATGTATTGCTGCCCTCTGATTTCTCATCGTTCTTGTCCAAGATGCAGGTGTACATGTGCACAAACATGTGCACACACATCCCTCTAATTTTGCAAACATACTTTTGATATAATAGATTCGATGATGATGAAGTCTCCATTTATATCACCAACATTTATTAAAATATAAAGAAGAGAGGATCAACTCAGAATTTTACTTCCAACCTAATTTGTTTTTTAATTTATAGACAATCAGAGATGTCCTCGATCTCCCTGACTTGGTTCTACCACTTCCAATTTGGAGGGCTCACTTAGGGCGATTTCAGTCTAAGTAGCATGTCCCTCTGGGGTTGGCAGCCAGACTCGCCTCATTCATTGCTGCTGCTCTGAGATCAATCATCGACTACCAAATTCTGAAAATTTGCAAGGAACTGAAGAAGTCTCCAGGGAAGAAAATTAAGGAAAATAAATGTGTCCTCACATGGCTTTTGCTCAGTCAACCTGACAAGTGTAGATTATGTAGTTTGAAATACTTTGCAGTCTGCTAGGAAGTGTCCCCTAGTTGGGTCCATGAAGGGACTGTATTGTCACACACCACTGTGATCTTTCTGAGGTGACTTCGATCTGAAATGAAAAACTTATTAAGTCATCTGACCACGATGGCAGGATCCATTTCTTTCTTTCTGGCATTCTGTTTAGCCTGCATTGCTTAACTATTTTATTGCCTACACTTGCTTATCCATAGCCAAGAGACTGGAGTGCATGAGACTGAGTGGGATACAGTTTAATTTATAGCTACAGTATCTAATGTGGTGAAGATACCTGGTAGGTGTTTGTCTAATGGAATGAAATTGGTATTTTATTGAAACCAAACCTTTGGCATTTGAATATTTTCAACTCGCTACAGAAGTAACATTTTTAGCTTATTTATAAGAAATAATTTATTAAATAAGATTTTTCTTTTGATAATTTTTCAAGTTTTATTGAGAAATAATTGACATATCACTCTAAGGCGTTCAGCATGATGGCTTGACTTACATATATTGTGAAAGGATTAATGCAATAGGTTCAGTTAATATTCATCCTCATTTAGGTATAAATAAAAGAAAGAAAAGAAGAAAATGTGCCCCTTGTAATGAGAACGTTTAGGATTTACTCTTTCCCTGGTCTCACACAGCATGTTTATCTATTGTCATCATGTTGTACATTTCCCTGGTCTCACAAGGCACGTTTAACTATTGTCATCATGATGTACATTTCCATCTGTCTTATCTGTCTTTTCACTAGAAGTTTGTTCCCTTTGTCCACCTTTCTCAAATATCCTCTGCCTCTGGTTACCACAAATCTGGCCTTTTTCTATGAGCTTGCTTTTTAAATATAATTTTTGGTGCTTTTCAAAAATGTTTTCTAGGTTACTTTGGTTTAATAATATTGTGTAAGTTTCAGGTACATGGCATTATAGTTCAACATGCATACGTTCCATCACGATTACCACTGAGCCTTTTTCATCCACCATGCAATTTTTTTTGATCCACACTCACAAGAAGATCCATTTGTCTTCACAAATAAATAAGATAAAACACATGCTACAGTCGAATGCTTAATAACAGGCCTCATGCTGATTTGTTAAAAAAAAAATAGAATCAACGGTCTTTTAAAAATGAGAGAGCACTGTGTGTATAAAGAATGCAAAATAGACTGGCTTGTCACTTCTAAAAGCAAGTCTTAATAGATACCACAGGCAAACAAACAAAAAAGACTAATGAGAAACTGAAAATTGAACCTATAGAATGCTCTTTTATACTATAATATGACAAGTCTTACAAAAAAATAGAAAAGTTATTGCTGGCTCTTCATTAAAGGAGAGATTAAAAAAACAAGGGATTAATTTTGTGCTCTATATTGCTCAAATTTCTATCAACAGAAAAATGAGTTATTTCTTTCAAAATTAAGTACCTAAGAGAGCTCCACGTACAGAATACTTTAAAAGAAATGCTAATGAGCAATGCTGCATTTAGAGACTATGATTCTTGAAGATTAATCTTAAATGACAGTGTTATAAAGTAACTTCCATGAACCCAAGTTGTTGTTTCGCATATTTATTCCTTTCTAGAAATTGAAAGACAAAAAGTGGAGACCTCGTAGGCCACAATGAATAAGGCATATAGTAAAATGAAAAATTGCAAAGCATAGATTTGGCCATGCCTTAAACATCCCAGGATATTTGACATGCCTTTAAACCTACCTTGGTGTTACTAGAAAACAGGCATCTGTTGGGAGAGGATGCCATTCTTGGCATCGGTGGCTTTTTTAAAGTAACAATTTATTCTTTGCCCCCCAAAATACAAACACTGATTCAAAGGAAACCTGCACCTTATGTCCATGGCAGCACTATTTATAATAGCCAAGTATGGAAACAACCCAAGCACCCAGAAACATGAGTGGATAAAGAAGATGGGATCTATACACATAATAGAATACTACTCAGCCATCACAAAAGATAAAGTTAAGCCATTTACAGAAGCATGGATGGAGTTGGAAGAGATAATGCTAAGCGAAATAAGTCAGAAGGAGAAAGCTGAATACCAGATGATGTCACTAATATATGGAACCTAGAGAAACCAAACTAGCACCAGTGGCTCTCAGAACGCCTGGCAGGAAACAGCACTGTGCCCACTGTCTCCAGGAGTGTGCAGTGGCTGCCATCTGAACTCTCTCAGCTTGAAGTCTTTGGTCCTCTCTGATCTGACCCATCCCTTGATATTAACCAATAGCATGTGGGAATCCTCAGCCCTGAGTTCATGGTCTCCTGTCATCCTACATATATTCTGCGATCACATCCATATTCTGCCTACATCTTGTTTTTAGTCACGATAAGAAATGCAAAGGGACAAAACACCCCGGTGCAGTGCTGGCTTCACGCCCCTCCTCCTGCCTCTTGCGTGCTCTGTGTTTGCCAGCTTGACTCTACTTATTCAACACGGCACCTGCATTTTCATTTTGTTCTGCATCCCAGGATTATGGATCTGGGCCTGTGGCCACATATCTGGGCCTGTTTCTCAGACAAGAACAGAGCTGGAATTGAATGAAGCACTAAATTGGACTGTGTCACCGAGGACCCTACACATTTTGCTGTGTTGTTGCTGAACAGAGCACCCCAGGGAAATAGCACTCCTCCTGGGAGAGGGAAGTGGGGCCTCTGGCTATTATTCCTTACAATGTACCTGAAATCCAGTACATGTTCTCAGCAGCTTGTGCGAAAACAATATAAGAGAGAGGTACTCCCCCAAAACAAGGTGGCAGGGCACCCAGAGTCACTCATGTTTGGTGCACTGTTCCCAAATATTTGAGTGCCTGGAGCACTGAGTGTAGTCATGTATCTGCTAAATTCTGACACATCAAAGTGCAATTCATATGATTCTGAATCATTGACTCCAAAATAATTTAAGTTTTCTTCTTTTTTAAACGTCATGGACCATTTTTATTTGTGAAATTATCTTAAAATAACACATTTTTCAAATACCACACAGCTACAAGTAATTCTAATTCCTGCTTTAAAGATTTTATAGTTTTTAAAAAATTGGGATCTAATTGGCATTTAACATTTTACTAGTTTCAGGTGTATGACATAATGTATGAAATGGTCACTGCAAGTCTACTTCCCACCTGTCACCACACATAATTGCCTTTTTTATTTTGTGATGAGAACTTTTTTTTTTTTAAGATTTATTTATTTGTGCATACAGAGCTGGGGTTCAGGCCAGAGGCTCAGGGGCGGTGAGAGGCTTCACCAGAGACAGAGCGGGGAGCAGAACAGGCAGATCGACGAAGTACACCGCTGAGGGGAGCAGCGGGCGGGTCAGGAGAGGTCTGCCACGCCACGTGGTCACCTCCGGGGCAGGCGGGAATCGAACTCAGGCGGAAGTGGCTTTAGCTTCTCAGTGCTGTGCTTTACCCCGCTGCGCCACCAGGGAGGGCCTGTGATGAGAACTTTTGAGATCGGCTGCTTCAGTAGCTTTCAAACCGGCACTACTGTGTTCCTAACTATAGTCACCACGCTGTACATCGTGTCCCATGACAGTTACTTATCACCCGAAGTTGGTACCTTTTGACTTCCTTCACTCTTTTGCGCCACCTCTGAAAACCACCAGTCTGTGGTATGTGTCAATGAATTTGGGTTTTTGTTTTGTGTGTTTCTTTTAGATTCCTCATATAAGTGAGATGATGCAGTATTTCTTTTTCTAAAATAATATTCTTAAAGGCCTTTTGAGATCTAGGGAAATCTAGATGCTTATAAAATTATTCTTGATCTTGGGCTCTCCCTGATGGCCCAACGGGTTAAAGTACCACATTGTGAAGCTCTCTGAAGCCTCTGCAGCATGAGTTCGATCCCCAGCCAGGGAGCTGGGGCATAGCATGGCAGACCTCTCCGCTCCCTGCTCCCCTCAGCAGTGTACTTTGTCAGTTTGCCTGTTCTGCTCCCCACTCTGTCTCTGGTGAATCCTCTCACCCACCACACCTCTGGCTTGTACCCTAGTTCTGTATGCATAAATAAGTAAAATCTTTTAAAAAATATTCTTGACCTCTTGCTAAAGTTAAAAATAGAAAACTGGGGCTTATGTCAAATAATCTTAAAACAAGAATTTGCAAAGTGTTTTTGAAACTCAAATTGTAGCCGTGTATTTTTGGTTAAGGAAGGTATCCAAACTCAATTCTCCCTTCCTCACACACTTTGTCTGCCTCTCCGCTAAGGCTGTATCCTCCTTTCTGTGGCTTGATGGAAAACCCTGGAAATTCAGGGACCAGTTGTGTCTTGTTCACTGTTGTGTCTCTAGAAAATAGTGTCGAGCAGTACCTAGGACATAGTAAGCACTCAAGAAACAGCGGCTGAGTGAAGGAACAGGGAAATGCGCTCCTTTCTCATCTGTGCTGCCAGAAGCTACCAGTTGGGGGCAGCACTGCTCTACTTCTGGAGGGAGGTTGAGGTGGAGGTAAGGAGGTGCAGCCCAGGGTCTTGGTGTGTGCTCAAACCAGCTTGGGCTGTCCAGTTACGGAACAATGGGGTGGGATTATGTCTGTTTTCGATGTTATGCACCCCCAAGAATGAAAGCGCTACCTTAAGTATCATTAGCTTTTGAAATGACTAGTATGTACTTATTACGTAGTTAGTTAAATTATTCTTATCCATTCATATATTCAGAAAAAAAGTGATTAAATGCTTACTGTACCTGAGCGATAAAACAGACCATAGATCCTGGCTTTCATGGAGTAAGGTGGTCTGCTCCCACCTAGTCAAGTAACTGAGCACAGAGTATATTGAGTGATAATAAGAACTGTGGGGAAGAAGGGATAAAAGAAGGGCTCCAGCAGTGATAACTTTATCAAGATCTTTTTCTGAGCTTTATTCTTGTTCTTTTGCTTGTAATGTATTTCTCTGTTTCTTCATTTGTCTTGACTATGCTGATTTGTTTGCATCGGATAAGACAGCCACTTGTAGTTTTGAAGGAGTGGTCTCACGTAAGAGACAGGCATTATTGTTCAACCTTGCCCTAGCCCTAGGTTGTTTCTCGAACCTTTGCGATCATCCAAGCAGCCTACTTTCTATTTGAGAGCTCCCAGGGTATGAGGATGTGGAGTCCTGTCAGTGCCCCAAAGGGAGGGATTGTAGTCAGCCACTGTATTTAGGCTGATTGGAAGCAAGACCCTCAGGCTAAAGCTTTTAATGTATACAAATATAATTGAAAAAATTAAAAACAAATTAAAGACACACAGGCACAAAATAAAGTATGCTAATATAAACAGTCTTACGGAACAGTAAATGTAAGCCCTCTGGCCACCAGGTCGAGGTGACCCAGAGGTGCCTAAGATCTCTCCAGTGGCAGTTGAAAACAATGAAGCAACAGCAGAGATTACAGGTCCCTTTCTGGGAGGTGCTGGTGAGCTGGAGAGAGGCAGAGGAATAGTGCAAAGATGGTGGTCTCCATCTTTGAGGAGTATTTCAGATATTTGTTAGATACTTGACCTCAGATCAGGGTTTTAAGACAAGAAAATAGACCTCTCTCACAGAAAGCCTGGTTCCTTTTCAGTTGGCTACTTCTGGGTCTGGTAGGGGTGAGGCTTTGTAAGCCTTTGAAGAACTATTGAGAAACCTCTATACACTGTTTTTTATGGGCACACAGTCTTGTTGGCTGTCAAAGCTGGATGTTTTGGGGGCTTGATTCTCAGGTGCAAGCATTGAGTGTTGAGGTGTCCAATGTGTGGCTCACACCTTTTGCTCTTCAGGGAGAAGTTTGGGGTTGTGAGTCCCTTCCTGGTTGCTGCAAGTGGCTGCAAGTTTAAATGAGAACATTTATTGCACCGGCTTCCATGTGAGTTTTTTTCCATTTGTGTGATGTATAAGTGTACTAAGCTGGTTTGATGTTTTTTTGATTTTTGTTTTTGTTTTGTTTTTAACAGGAGACGTTTCCATTGAATCTACAGATCTGTTGTGTTTGTGGGAAGAAGTGGACTTAGCATTTTCTATGTCACCATCTTGAATTGGACCCAGATGGGAACTTTTTCAGTTTAAATTTGCATGGAGAAGCTGGTATCTTCACTGGCCATGAAGAGGGTGAGGTGAGCAACCCATGTGTTTATCTGGGAGAAACACTTCCTAGCTGGTAGAGGAAGAACAAGTGCACAAATCTTGATTTTAAACTACAGCTTTATGTGAGCCACAGTTTTAAAGAGCTTCATGTTGTAAAATAGTACATGCTTTTGTCTATGAATGCCAGTGTCTTCTAACTAGGGCCTATTAGCATAGTTAGCGCTCACACTTTAGATTTCAATTATGGTCTTAGCCTTGTTGTTACAGGATTTAAGACAAAAGTACAGGTTCACCCTATTTTTTGTCTTACTGAGGTCATGAAATTTCCTAGTATCTCCTAGCCATCATCTTCAGACTGAGATTTATTTTCTTCTTAGTGTCTGCCATGTGATCTTCCTTAAAGATCAGTGCTATGATGTGCCTTTTGCTTTTAGCTGTGATAATCCACTTTCAATTTCAGAATTTTGTGGAAGTCTGGGAGTGTACTATCTCATGTTTCATTCATCATGATTTTCAGTCATGAAGGAAACAGTATTGGTTTGCTTTCTGAGACAGTACCTATCATTCAGTTGAGTGCTTTAGGAAGGAATTAAAATGATTCTACTGTTTTAACTGCTGTCTTCATCAGGAATTGTTTTACTATAGTGAATAGAAACCAACTTATTGACATTTTGATCAGTGGTTCAACCACAGACAGCATTTCTCCCCCATCCTAGTGTTATATGCAGAGAGTGATTTTAGTTGAGACAGATAGGACTCTGTCAGTGCCTAGAGGTCAGTAATGCTAAACATCATAAAACCTAAAGGATGGCCTTGAGCTAGCTAGATGGAAGTTTTCCATTAAGAAATCCTGTTGAAAAACACTGAGCTATAAAAGAGAATGGGGGTTGCCACAACTCAAGTTAAACTGGTTCTCTGTCAGAACAGGATCTCATTGAGAAAAAAACGCAAGTCTTTTTCCAAGAAATCTTTGGAAAGTTGAATTGTTACAAAAACACTTAAAAAGTTTCAAAGGAGGCCCTCCCAGGTGGCGCAGCAGGTTAAAGCACAGCACTGAGAAACTAAAGCCACTTCCGCATGAGTTTGATACCCGCCTGCCCTGGAGGTGACCACATGGCACGGCAGACCTCTCCTG
>NW_004567131.1:18542445-18654539 GCF_000260355.1 Condylura cristata | reverse complement strand
CAGCGGGTTAAAGCACAGCACTGAGAATCTAAAGCCGCTTCAGCATGAGTTCGATTCCCGCCTGCCTGGGAATGACCACATGGCATGGCAGACCTCTCCTAACCCGCCCGCTGCTCCCCTCATCAGTGTACTTTGTCGATCTGCCTGTTCTGCTCCCCACTCTTTCTCTGGTGAAGCCTCTCACCGCCCCTGAGACTCTGTCCTGTACCCCAGTTCTGTATGCACAAATAAATAAATATTTAAAAAATAATAAAAAAAGTTTCAAAGGAACTTATTCATTTAAACTAAAAGCAAAACTTCATAGAACAGTATCAGATTTCCTATACAATATGCCATCCGCCATCATATAATTTTATTCTCTCAAAATATTTACAGCTTTTCTCTGAATCCACTTGCCCTGAATATTTGTACATTCCTGTGACCTACATTGAGCAGTTCTTTTCTAATACAAATTAAGTTGAGTTTTTCTGACTTCTCTAATTCTGCATAAGGTATTTGTACCAGTTATATAAATATGTGTGATTGTGTGTGTGTGAAGGACACAGAAAGGGGACTCAATGATGAAAGTATGAACACTCATCACTTTGCAGTGGGAAACCTGACGGTGGGAGGCTGACTAGGCTGCATGTCAAATCGCAGTGACTGCAAGCACAGCCACATGGCACAGGAGGCAGTGGGGATCTTAAAACACAGTTGTTTCCATCCTGCTCACCTCCCCTGTAATCTTCTCTATCAGTCTTGACTAATTTCTGTATTAGTCAGTCTGCTTTCTCAGTCAGCCTCTTGGGTTCTGCTCTGTGTGACTGCAGTAGACTGAATGTGTCTTCCACCATATTCATGTTGAATGAAGCCTGATGTCCAATGTGATGGTGAGGGTGGTAGAGACGTTGGGAGGTGATGTTTTTGGTATTCTGTTACATTAGCTCAAATGGACTGAAACCGTAACTTAGCCTAGTATTGGTTTTGCATATCTTGTTGAGCTAACTTTACATGAACCCCCAGTTCTAACACCATCTGACTGATGAGTCTGTTACTTGATTACAAGAATTTTTGCATGGGAAGAACTAAGGGTCTAGTCAAATCAGGGTTGTTCAACACCAAATCCTAGCTGTTACAGTGGGTAGGGTTGTCCCTTCTGAGTTGTGGGTGAGGATATTTTAAGAAAGGACTGTTGATGGGCAAGAAAAAGTGGATGGCCTTGGTTCAGCAATACAAATCCATGTACTTCCTGGTGTCACTTAATCAATATAAGGGAGTTTCAGCGTTAGGTTAAGACAGTATCTTGAGCTCATTATTCCTCTAAAGCAACTAAATTAATCCTGCCAACAGATTAATGCAGAAGTACAAAGCAGCTTACACTGACGTACTTCATTTATTTTTGGTCACTTATGACTAATAGAGCAAGCTCAAAGCTGAGTTTTACTCTTCTCTTTTGAGTTTCCCCCCAGCTTGCTTAAAATGTTAATATTTAACTTATAATGTCAAGAGTGGCCTGATTATGGACTCTTAAGAAAATTTTATGGGTAAAATAGGCTATCGGGATGGAGATAGGCACGTTTTGGAGCACTGGATATAACAGTTAATTTTAATAGCATCAAAGTCACAAAGATCTATTGAGAACCAGCAAGGGATGCTCAATTTGGCACATGTAAAAAACAATTAAGTTCTTTGCTTTTAGATAAATTAGTTGAATGTTCACCATATGAGACAACAATCATTTCCATCATTGAATTGGGAAATGAAAGTTAAACTGGTTGTATGTAGATCAAAAGTTAAAGAAAGAAATTTTTTTTGTAGTTATTAACTGAATATTTCAGAAGCGTTGTTAATATAACTAAAACTCATCTTTCATTGAAATATAGAAGAGTTTAAAGTTTTTTTGTGACCTTAAAGTTGACTGTGACCTTAGATCTAGTCAAAGTCTCTTTTTTTTTTTTTAAGGAAGAAATTGAAACCTAAGTGAAGGGGCTAAGTGACCAGTTCTAAGTCTCATGGCTGATGGGGCCTTCTTTCCCGAAAGCACATCCTTGTAGTGACTGTGGGGTGATGTGTTAAATTCTCTCTAGATACAGCAGGTAGTTGCTGGTGAGAGGACCTATCCACCTTGCAAACTGGAGAGAATATTTCCAAATTAATTTTGATGCTTCATTAATTAGACATCTAAGATTCCAAAATTATTGGATGAAAGACCACATACCGAAAAGGTTTGCGAAGGAAATTGTAAAGTTCATAGACTACTGTTCTAGGTAGCTGTTGAGAGTTTGTTTCCTCTCTCTCTTTTTTTTTTAAGAGGGAATGAGAAGCTTCCCAGATTAACATTTATTTCAGACAATTAAGTAGAAGGAGCCATGATTGACATGTTTTCATGTTATTCTTTCCTGACTTGACATAGAAAATCTACTGGAATTGGGCTAATTTACAAATGACGGGGTTTATTTTCTCTTTGGTTTGTGGACATAATTGTCTCCATTAACTTTAATGGGAGTTTCAGGGCCTGGTCTGAAAGGAGAATAGATGGGTTCTTCTGGAGTGCTGGCTTTGTGCTATTAAGTCCACAGGGAGGAAATGCAGTGTACATTTCCACACCCAACTTCTATGTCGGGTAGAAAATAGAAGCTGTTGGAAAGCACATTTTTTTTCCTATCAGTGCTTTACAAGCAAATACAATGAAAGCCCCATGTGCACCAGAACAATTTTATGTAGCCTATGAAAAGATAAGGATCATCTTAGAAGCACTATGAACATTTTGAGTAATTGGGATCTGTGCAACAATAAACACCACCAACAGAATGCTCAACTCCTGCGTCTTGTAATCCACATAATTCCAAATCTAAAGGCCAGGTGGTCAATAAAACGTCCATAAGCTTCAGAGAGTAGTAACCTAATCTGAGAGATGAAATTGAGACATTATGGAACTGTTTCGTAGTGAGGGTCTCTGTTTTTTCTTTCTAAAATGTCTGTCAAAAATGCTATAGGCATTCGGACAGTATAATGAGGTTACATTTAGTTATAAAGCCAGTGTTATTATGCTATTTCATCACTTGCCATTGAGAAATATGTGAAAATGACAAAGGGCTCTGGGTGATCAGAACTCTACTTAGGATCTTACACATTTCTACAAATATTAATTTGTTCACTCTCTGGGACATAGCTGCTACTCAGTAGTGTTTATGGGATGAAAGGGTAAGTAACCGAGGGCTAAAGGTGCAATGTGCTATCCTAGTCCGGAACATCAGGTACGGTCTTCATTCTTAAGAAGCCATAATCTAGTAGATACACACTGATAACTAAAGTGGCATTTTTCCAGCTCTAATGTTTTAAAATCATGTACAAAACATATTATCCCATGTGCAGCACTTTTAAAATATGTTTAATTCAGCTTTAATGGGTGAGCATAGAAGGAAATGACTTTTGTCTGGGAAGACTTCACAGTTGACTTTGGCGTCTTATAACTGGGAAGGAAAGAATGAACAGAGGCTCAGAGATAAGAGGGAGCACCTTTTTCAGAGCAGTAAATAGTGTAGCAAAAGCAAATTGGGTCCATGTGGTAAGACAGTGGAGGTTAGAAACAGGTAGGGGAGTTAGACATCAAGTCCTAAACAAATTTTAAAGGATGTTGACTATTACACAAAGGACTTCGAATGTTTTTCTTTTCTTCTTTTTTTTTAAGTAAAAAAAGATAATGCTAAGTGAGATAAATTAGAAGGAGAAAGATAAATACTGTATGGTGTCACTAATGAGTTGAATAGAAAGAGATCAAATGAATCAGAGAAAGACAGGTATAAAAACTAACCCTTGAAAGTTTACTTTAGAACTGAAGCAGTCAGAGGTGGGAGAGAGAGGGGGAGAAGTAGAAACAAATGGACTGTGGGTGATTTAGTGGCAGGTACCCTATATGGTCCTCCCTAATGGGGGGAATCCTAATACTGCAAAAATTAAAGCAATAACTAAATTAAAAAGAAAGCAGAGTGACATGATTTGATCTCAGTGTTAAAATATATCAGTGTAGTAACTGTACTGGAAGGAAAAAACATTATGAAAAATAACGTTCATGATAGCAGCCGTTATCATAACTTAGTTGATAATGATGGTGATCTGAGCAAGAGTGGGATCAGTGGCAATGGGCATAGGAAGTAGTTTGCTGAGCCATTTCTCCATCCATCCACCCACCCACCCACACACCCGTCTATCCATCAACTCAACCAAAAAATATTTACAAGGGTCTATAGTTAACATTAACACATCTTTTACAGCTATTTTGTCTTCTTCACTGTCCCCACAAACTTTTCTTTCTTTCTGAAATTAAGTAACCATGTACTTACAGGGAGGGGGAACTCTTCCCCAATCTTAGGCAGTTTATACTAACTAGTTTAAATTATGTATTAGCTAGCTAATTGATTAAATATTTATTAAACATCATCTGTCTTACAGGCACTGTCTTCAGAAATGGGGAATATAGCAATGAGATGAATAATTCTGATTTCACCAGTTAAGCTTCTCATTCTCTGTTGCTGGAGATATTTACCTTGACTGGGAGACATCAAAATGATGTTTCATGCTCATCCATATCTTAACTTTCCTTTTAGGACCAAAGTTACTAGTTGTCGTTAGCTGGGATCTTTTGAATCTACTGGCGCTCAGGTATCCTGCTCAGCTTTACCTCAACAGGTTTTGCTTGAAAAAGAAGTAGCTTTCATTCATGCAATAGCTACAGTTTTGGAAGTTGTTAGTGTAGCATATCCTAGCCTGACCTAATAAAGTAATTATTGGCAGTATTCATGTGTGGGCTAAAAGTTACAACAGCCCAGGAAAAGATGTAACTAACTCGCTGAGGCATCAAAAGGATGACTTTGGGCATGGGAGCTAAAGTGGCTCAGGAAAAATGATCAGGAGTTAGGTAAACAAGTAGGCAGGTCAGACCTTTCAGTGTAGTGGAAAATTCTGGGGAAAAGGCTTGGCAGCTTGAATGTCCAGGCAGGTCTGGAAATTTCTTTGACTGTGTATAGACTGTGTGCCAGGAGAAAGGTTTGTGTCAGGCCAAGAGTCCAGCTCATGACCACAGGGTGTCTTCCCAGCGTGTGGATTGTGGATGTGGAAGACAGCAAGAGTCCCAAGTAAAAGGAATAAGTCAAAAGTCTGAGTTTTCCTTAATCATGATAATTAAGCATAGAATTAAGGGTTTCCTTTCCACTTCAGGCTTCAGCCTCTGCTGTCACTAAACACCATTTAATGAAGTGATACAACCTATTAGGGTCTTTCAGATAATTCTCCCTGGGCCCATGGAGATCTCTTTAAAGAGATTAAACTTTGGAACCAATGGTGTAAATAGGAATTATCCAGGCAGAATTAACAAGAGTGGGTGGATGTCATTTGAGTTGTATATATTTATAGTCTAAAAAAGGAAATCTAAAAATATCCTGAGAGCAGTGACATGCTTTGTGGCAGTTCTATAGAGAGGGGCAATTGCACCATTCACCAGGCACACTTATTTTTGAAATGTCTTCTCTATGCCTTTCAAACTTTATAATGAAGAAATGCATGCTACCATAGAACTCATTAGCAATCTCAAGAAAATGAATTCACTAGAAAATGTTCTTCAGCCACTTAGTAAAGCTAAAGAAAATTTTTCTTTTCACACTTTTAAAAAAAAGTAAGTATATATATATATTTAAGATTTATTTATGCATACAGAACTGAGGTACAGGCCAGAGGTGTAGGGGTGGTGAGAGGCTTCACCAGAGACAGAGTGGGGAGCAGAACAGGCAGATCTACGAGGTACACTGCTGAGGGGACTAGTGGGCAGGTCAGGAGAGGTCTGCCACGCCATGTGTATCACCTCCCGGGCGGGCGGGGATCGAACTCATGCTGAAATGGCTTTAGCTTCTCAGTGCTGTGCTTTCACCCGCTGCACCACCAGGAGGGCCACACTGTTTCTTTTTTTATAGTGTCAATTAATACATATTTGACTTGGTCATATGCTAGGTACAATTTAAAAAGTATATGCACATGCATACAAATTGGGTTATCCCTCTTAATTTCTTGCTATTAAAAATCTATATGAGGCCCTCCCTGGTGGCACAGTGGGTTAAAGCTCAGCACTAAGAAGCTAAAGCCACTTCTACATGAGTTCGATCCCTGCCTGCCCCGGAGGTGGCCACATGGCACGGCAGACCTCTCCTGACCCGCCCGCTGCTCCCCTCAGCATTGTACTTCGTCGATCTGCCTGTTCTGCTTCCCGCTCTGTCTCTGTTAAAGCCTCTCACCGCCCCTGAGCCTCTGGCCTGTACCCCAGTTCTGTATGTACAAATAAATAAATCTTTAAAAAAATCTATATGAAAACTCAAGATTATAAACACTTACTTGAAGGCAGGTGTGCTAACTATTTTTTTTTTTTTTGGCTGAAACAAAAAAAATTATTTTCTCAGCTTTGGAGACTAGGAGTTCAAAATCAGGTGTCAGCAGGTTTTATTTCTTCTGAGGAGGGTGAGGGAGAATCTGTCCTCTTTCCTTAGCTTGCAGATGACTGTATTTTCTGTGTCTCTTCACATCATCTTCCCTTTAGGGTTCATCCTAATCTCATTTTAACCTGACTACCCCTCTAAAGACCCTACCTCACTTAAGGTCATGTTCTAAATTATTGGGGATAAGGACTTTAAGATGTCTTTTGGGGCTGCCAATAGATCTTTATATATATATATTTGCTTTATTTTCTCAGGTGTATCCCCATAGAAATTCCACTTTCACCATAGTCCCTGTGCTCTTCATACCCTCATTGTGATCCCTTTCTCTCCCCTCCTCTGCGAATGGCTCTGTTTGATAGTTGTCTGTTTATTATTGTTTTGTTGTGTTCTTTATTGTTACTTGACCCCTTGTTTGGTTCTCCTCTACTCCTCATAAAAGTGAACCAGATGATATTTTTCTTTTTCCTCTGGCTTATCTCACTGAGCATAATTTCTTCTAGCTTCATTCATGTTGCTGTGAATGGCATGAGTTTATCTTTTTTGATGGCTGAGTAGTATTCCATGGTGTATATATTCCACATCTTCTTGATCTAGTCATCTGTTTTTGGGTAATTGGGTTGTTTCCAAGTCTTACCTAAGATTTGGGAATAGTTTATTATTAATATTGCAATAAACATAGGGATGTAGGTATCCTTTTGAATTAATGTTTTTGTGTTCTTTGAGTATATCCCTAGTAGGGGAATTGCTGGGTCAATGATAGCTCCATTTTTAGTAGTCTGAGGAAACTCCATACAGCTTTCCTTAGTGGTTAGACCACTGTGTGCTATTTCTGTATTTTTCTCCAAAGTGTAGTTCCAATCAATAGAGCAAGATATTTTATTCTTTTTCACAAGTGCTTATTGTGAGTCAGGAAGTGTACATATTGGAGGTACAGGCCCAACAAACTGGACAGAACTGATATCTGACAAAATGTGCATTTGATCACATTGGTTTTGTAGCAGCTCTCCAAGCAGTGGGAGTGGCATGGCCAAGCTCCTTGCTGGTGCATTTGCCAACTCAGTCCTGCTTCTGTCATATATGAGTGCTGTTGGTTTTATACATTATTTGATGTGATTATTTAGTTGGTTATTGTTTGGGTCTCCAAAAGATGCCAAAATTTTTTCCATATAAATGAGTGGTAGTTGCTTCTTTGCTTTATACCATTTCTACTTATGAAAGTTTTTTATGGGACACTCGATTTTATCATGCTAGGGACAACGGTATGGTCAGGGGAGGGCTTCACATTGATAAAGTGCCATGTATGCAGAGACCTGAAGGAAATGAGGCAAAAACCACGTGGGTGTCTAGGAGAGAGACCCAGGAGGAGAAGCCCTGTGAAGACTGCAAGGGGAATGTGGTTGACATGTTGTGGGAATAGTGAGGGGTCAGTGTGTGGGAGCAGACCGAGCCAGGGGATGGTAATGTAGGTCATTCTTGAAACTTTATTTTTTTTCCTGAGTATTAAGTGGAGTCATTGATGTCTTCAAAAAGAGTGTGTTGTCTGGCTCTTTTGGGATGAATTGTGTCTTCCTGAATTTTACTTAAGTCTGAAACCCCAGCATCTAAGAATGTGACTGTATTTGGAGATAGGGCTGTTGAAGGGCTACTTTAGGTAGAATTGGGTAATTTGGATGCCTCAGCTTATATAACTGGTGTCCTGAAAACTTTTGGGATCAAGAAAGGCGGTCATGTGAGGGTCCCAGGAGAAGACAGCTGTCTATCAGCCAAGGAAAGAGGCCTCAGGGGGAACACTGCCGACCCCTTGATCTCAGACTTCCAACCTTGGCAACTGTGATAAACAAGTTTTGATTGGTTAAACCGCCTAGACAGTGGTACTTGGTTATGGCCACATTAAGAGACTGAAGCACCGACCTTCCATTAGCAACAGGTTGTTCTGTCCTTGATGAGTGTGGGATGTGTGGCCATTGCAGGCGCTGGAAGAGCAGGAAGCTGCTGTGTTCATCAGCCAGGTGAAATCTGATGGTCCTTAGTTCTGAGAGGTAGAAATGAAGGAGGCATGCGATGGTCATCTTTGAGCTATATCTTGAAAGTAGAACAGATGGAATTTGTTCTTGGCTTAAATTCTGGGTGTGAGATAAAGAGGAGTTAGACTGTCTTCAGAGTGATGGCCCTAAGCAAGTACAGAAATGACATTGCCATGTGCTGAGCCGAGGAAGACAGGTTGAGGAGCTGGATAGTACAGGTCATGCTGGCATCATGAATATTGCCTGGGTGTGTAACTCTGGCCTGTCTGTCAGAGAGCCCGTGACGGAATCTCCAATGTGAGGTTATCAGGAATAAAAGAGCTTTAAGAGCCATTGTCTGCTGAGCACCCAGTTGGTGATTATACAGTGCTCACTCAACAAACACATGTACAGATTTGAAGATGAGGATTTTAGCTTTGCTCTCTTTTGACTTTGGAAAAATCGTATTATCTGTCTGTTTGCATATGAAAAAATGCAAATGCTACTGCAGAGGTATCTTGCTTTGAGCTATGTTTTTACAAATTATAATGTGATGGCAGCTCAGGGGATTCACATTGAAAAGATACGTGCTGCATTATTGTTTTGAGAAGTTTCCAAGAGTATTTAAATCAGACATGTAATTGAAATTACAAAATATTTTATATTCTTTAGCTTTTCTGGAATAGTTCCTAGTCCTTCCTAAATTACATAAAAATTTCCCCTTAGTTCATCTTGTCTCCTGACAGGTTTGTCTGTGTCAGCACCTCCAGAGGAGCACCTGGGGGAGTTACCATAGGTTGCCATGGTAACACCTGCCACTCAAGTTACTCTGTAACAGTGAAACCTGCTTTGAGATGACATGAGGTGTCCTCTAAAGGAGATAGAATGGGTAGAGAAATTTCAGAATTCCGCCCAGCTATCATACTGTGCTATAAATATTTGTGGATTAAATTCTTTCATATGCAATTTTATTCCTTGATGTTATTTTGTGAACATTTATTTATTTTTATTTTTAAAGATTTATTTATTGATGTATACAGAACTGGGGCACAGGCCAGAGGTGCAAGGGGTGAGAGGACTCACCAGAGACAGAGTGGTGAGCAGAACAGGCAGATGTACTGAAAATACACTGCTGGGGGGAGCAGCAGTTGGGTTAGAAGTCTGCTGGGCCATGTTGGTCACCTCCCTGGCTGCAGTGGCTGTGTTAGCTTCATGGTGCTGTGTTTTAAACTGTTGCACCACCAGGGAGGGACCCAGTTTTTTATTACATTAGTTTATTTTTACATATTTTTGTGTATTTTTCCATCTCAGTTGCAATCCCCTTGGGCTTCCCATCACCAAATAACCCATGTGCTATCACCATAGTCCAGTGCATTTCCCTCCCCTACTGTTTTTGATCCCATTCCCCACTCTACCCCCACAAAATGTCTCTGGCATATAGCTTTTCATCATTATATTTTGAGAAAATTTTTAACTTAAGAAAGGCTTTGGCCCTCCTTTGTGATATAGCAGGTTAAAGCACAGCACTAAGAAGTTAAAGCCACTTCAGCATGAGTTTGATCCCTGTCCTGGAGGTGACCACATGGTGCAGCAGACCTCTCCTGACCAGCCCACTGCTCCCCTCAGCAGAGTGTTTTGTCAGTCCGCCTGTTCTGCTCCCCATTCTGTCTCTGGTGAAGCCTCTCACCGCCCCTGCACCTCTGGCCTGTACCCCAGTTCTGTGTGCATAAATAAATAAACCTAAAAGAAATAAAAGAAAGGTTTCAAGAATAGTACAGGGAAGTCCTAAATTCTCTTACCTGGAGCCACCTGTTTGCATTTGACCTTATGTCTTTGTACACACGCGTACACAAGTGCACACACACAAACGCTCACACTCTTTTCCCTTGAATTATATGAATTTGGAGACCTCACTCCCTTGACTTCTAAACACTTCAATGTACACTTTCATGAAATATGAATATTCCACTACATGATCATGCTGTCATCAGAAATAGGAGACACAGCATTGATAAAAAGCAGTTTTCCACCTGGGACAGTAATGGTTTCTAAAGTCATCTCTTCTGCAGCCTACCAGCTGATGACCGAAGAACACAGATCAGCTTTGCTTGCCAGAGCTGTTTTCCTTTATTCTAGTTTCACCCTGTCTCTATCTTCTTGATCTGGACATTTTTGGAAAGTAGAAGCTGCTTATTTAGTAGAATATCTGTAGGTTTGGCTTGTCTACTGGTTCTTCATAACTAGGTCCAGCCCTGCACTTGGTGGGAGTAACACGGAAGCACTGAGCACCCTGGGTACACTGAGCCCGGACGCACATGTCTGTTAGCCCCAGAGCTGATGTTGGTGATTTGGCTCCGAGACCTGGTATCTTGATAAGGACAGTGTCTGCCAGGTCTCTCCAGTGAATAAGCAGTTTGTGGGAGATACTGTGAGATTGATATACAAGTCCAGTTCCTCATTAATCTTTCACCTACTAGTTTTAACATCTGTTGATGAGTTTCTGTCTCTAGGTTGATTGCTTTTACTGGTTTTCTATTGATACATTTATGCCTCCAAGATGATTCAAGTTCTGACATTTATTAGGATTTGTAGGATTACTCTTTTCAAGACTCGTCTGTGGAGAGTAGTGAATCATAACGGAGGCACCCATGTACACGTGGCCTTTATTGGTTATGAAGGCCGTAATTAATTAAAATGTTCTGGCAAGGTGTCATAAATTTAATGAACCTCTGAGAAGCCAAAGGAGTCTGTTTATGCCTTTATTTAATATCTGAAGACCATCCCATAGAGTCAATATTTCTGAATACTTAAAATATGTCTGGCTTGCATGTACTTCTAAGTGGTATGTCTTATAAGACTTTGATAGGAATTTTCTTTGTTTTCATTTACCTTTTCCACTCCAAAGTGGAATGAGCAACATTTCAGTTACTTGGAAAGTTCATTTGTACCTTAAGAAATTAAATGTTGCATGGCTAAATGTAAACATATAAATTTCTATGCAATTTTTAGATTGTTACTTCTTATAGATGCTGTCATGAACACACATGTACATATTTATCCTTTTCTTCTTGTGACATAAATTTTATATTATAGGGAGAAGCATAATATTTTTCCCCTTAGTTGTTTTCGTGAATAACAACCATGCAATACCATGAAAATCAAATTAAGGTAGACATTATTTATGTATTTGAATTATAATTCATGCAAAACAGTGAATATCATTGACCCAAACATATTGGGTCTATTCATAAACAATGTCTTATAAATAATGGAATTACTTTGTAAATATTCAGCAAAAGGCAAAATTATTCTCAAATTTCTCAGTTCTCTTTTAGACTCAATAGCTCCCAGGTTACCTGAACAGATGACCTGAACATTTACTGTTCTGTCTGGCCTGGTAACGGGAGCAAATCCTGTCCTTGTGTGTTCGAGGACCTGCTCACAAGAGCAAGGATCTCTTAGCCTCCTTTCAGCCCTCCTGGGGATGCCGGCAGACTCAGGAGCTGGCTTGAGGGGTCTGAGTAAGCAAGACAACAACACTTGGCCGGCAGGGCTGTGAGTGCAGTGGGACTGAAGCTCGCTCCGTGTTGCTGAGGGCTTTCCACAGGGCCTCACGCTGAGTCAGAGACCCTGGTCTGTCTGCTGATGGGGCGCTTGTAACCAGTCAGGAATGTGACAGTGTCGGTGCTCTTATTTTTTTATTTACATTTGACATCATTTTTCCTTTTGTAACTTTTTTCCATCTCAGTTGCAATCCCCGTGGACTTCCCACCACCACTTCACCCATGTGCCCTCACCATAATCCCCTTGCTCAATTTTGATCCTGTTTTTCATGTGTTCTTAATGTTACCGGATGGAACTTAACAGCCCATTCAGAGCCAGAGACTCATTATTCAATTCTGGCCTTTGTTGTGTGCGTTTAAGATGAGAACCCCTAGGTCATAGTTTGATTATGGTAGAAGAACTGAGAATGCAGGAACCAATCAGAGCAGGGGAGCCTTTTATTATAATGATGGCCCAGACTTAAATCTGTGTAGGCTGTGAGATCCAGCAGACTTCAAAGGGAGAGGGCATACGCGGGCCTCGTGCTCACGCCGGGGCTCCCATCTTCAGGATCCCCGGCTGCCTAGACGGGCTGCCTAGACGGAGGCTTTCTTTCCAGTGCCTCCTGTGTGCCTCATGCTCTCTCGAGAAGCAACGAATCCAGCACCGCAGGAGGCGCTGATTCCTTTGTGAGATTTGGCATGTGCCTGGGATGTTGAGTAGCTCCGAGACACTCTGCTCTTTTTGCATAGGTGTGTATACAGATATGTGTCTCTGTGTTACTACATACACTGGTGACATTTTGGGCAGTGCTCTTGAAGTTTTGTAATAGCTACTGCTATTGAGAGGAGCTAAGTTCAATCACTGATTTTGTGTAAAGTCAAGCAAGGCATCTGTAGACCCCAAGTGGAGTCGCCACCCAGGGGGCCTGGGGACCGTGCACCTTGTGTTGGCTGCCTCCGCAGACGCGACCCCCCTCCAGTGCTTGTTTATTGAACTAAGGAACTAATAGGCCACTGTTTTATTAAGCAGAAGGGTTTATGGGCAGCTGGGTGGTCAATAAAATTGACTTTTCATAAATCAAATAATTAAGTCAAATGAAGCCCAGACAAGGTAGACTGATGATTGCACAGAAAGTAACTTCCTGAGCACTTCAACTATTACAGTTTATTGTGCTGGCCTGCATGTTATTCTGGGTTCAGCTGGGGGTGGAAGTTTTGAGTCTTGGAAGGTGTGGCAACGCACTCAGCATAGCATCGATGCCTGCGCTAGAACGAGAACTAGGCCTGCTCCAACGGCACTCCAGGAGGTACTTCTCAGTCTGCCTAGGCTCAGACAAGGAAACGGAAATCACCACTCACACTGCAGGTTCCTATAGCCTTTTAGATGTTCCAGGGAGGCGTTTTCTCTGGCTCTTTCCTTGAGGGAACAGTGGGAATGTTCTCAGAGCTTTTTCTCATGTTCTGTCTATGGCAAGGTCAAAGGCAGGGACACCAAAGGGCTTCCATTAGACTCGATGCCATCCCCAGTTCTAGAAATCTCAATTATGCTTCTGTATTTGATTCTACAAAGCACGTGTGGTGTACCATGTGCTATGCTGTAACCTTACACACCTCAACTCAGATGTTAACCGTGGATGGCAGGACTGGGATGTTCTCATTTTACAGATGAGCTGGGCTCCAAATATAAAGTAATAAAGCTGGAATTCAAGCCTGGATAGGATTGTCCTTCAATAAATGCTCAGATGGAGGAATAAGCCAAGGCTAGATACCTGTGAGGGTGGAATAAACCAGCTTCTCTGTAACATACATTTCTTAGGCTTAAGCTTGAGGTGGGAGCTGGGGAAGAGGTTGCTGAGCGTGTGGGGTAAGTTTCACAGAGTTCTGTGGTCCCCAGGGACAACAGCGCTACTCAGCAATACTTAAGAGCGTCATTCTGTGCTCTCCTGGTGGACTTCACCGGTGCCCCTTTGAGAGTGTGGCTGCTGTGAGCCCCATCGACTTTCTTCTTTTTCTTTTTTTGAAGATTTATGTATTTATGAATACAGAACTAGGGTACAGGGCAGAGATGCAGGGGGCAGTGAGAGGATTCACCAGAGACAGAGCTGGGAGCAGAACAGGCAGATCAACGAAGTACACTGCTGAGGGGAGCAGCCGGCGGGTCCGGAGAGGTCTGCTGTGCCATGTGGGTCACCTCTGGGCCCGGGGATTGAACTCACAGTAAAATGGCTGCGGTCTGCTTGCAGTGCTACGTCCTAACCCATTGACCACCAGGGAGGGCCCTGATTCACTTTCTTGGTAGCTGGCAGCCTCCTCGGGGGTCCAAATCTTGACATGAGGGCAGAAACCTGCTGCAATCTGACGGCAATAAAAACAGCAGCTCTTTCTGTTAATTCTCCCTACAAAATTCCATTTATTGCAACTTTTGTGTCATTGCATGTATCCAGAGACAGAGTGGGGAGCAGAACAGGCAGATCGACGAAGTACACTGCTGAGGGGAGCAGCGGGCGGGTCAGGAGAGGTCTGCCACGCCATGTGGTCACCTCTGGGGCAGGCGGGAATTGAACTCATGCGGAAGTGGCTTTAGCTTCTCAGTGCAGTGCCTTAACCCGCTGCGCCACCAGGGAGGGCCTCAAAAAAAATTTTTTTAAGAAAAATTTTATAACTAAAACCTTTTTAATGGGCAGGCATAGGATTTTAGAAAAAATCCTCAACTTAAAATAACTCAGGTCTGGCCCTCCCTGGTGGCGCAGCGGGTTAAAGCACAGCACTGGGAATCTAAAGCCACTTCCGCATGAGTTCAATCCCCGCCTGCCCCGGAGGTGACCACATGGCGAGCCAGACCTCTCCTGACCCGCCCGCTGCTCCCCTCAGCAGTGTACTTCGTCGATCTGCCTGTTCTGCTCCCCGCTCTGTCTCTGGTGAATCCTCTCACCCTCCGCATCTCTGGCCTGTACCCCAGTTCTGTACAAATAAATAAATAAATCTTTAAAAAAAAATAACTCAGGTCTTTTAGGAGAAACCTGAGGATAACTTTGCATTTCAGTGGCAGACCCTGGAACTCCTCAATGGAGAGAATCATGTCAGTTGGGCCTGCAAGACACAGGCCTTTAATTATGACACCGCCAAATTCCAAGTTCCACCATAACTGTGACAAGCCCATAGGATGCCTAAAAGATTTGGAAGCAGTTAACAGTTTACCTGTGAATAGATGTAACAGCCAAGTTATTAATCTACATAATTTACAGATTAGAACAACCATGAAAAAAATTCTCAAATATTATCATGCCCTCAAATTAGATATTATGAAAACTGTCAATATTAGAAATTAGTAATTACTAATACTTTTTGTACTCTTCAAGTAATAAATGTACTGTGGGTAAGATTAGAAACTTCAAGAAAAACCAGGATGATTATTTTTTCAATTGTCCGGCCATGACTCAGAAAGAAAAATCTTCGGTTATTTTTTATGGTTTTATTTCCAAAGACATCTGTGTTTTTCTGATACAGATTAGCAACAGTTTGTGCTGTGGCTAATTACTATTGCTGGTAATGAGCTTCTGGATTTCTAGTGCCTTCCAAACATCTTCCTGCTGAAGATGGGCTCAGAGGAAGGTGAGATGGTTGTACCAATTTTACCAGATGGTAGGAAAGAAAATAAGGGTCATGCAAGTATTGATACTTGAAGATGACCCAATTCAGGGAGAAATAAATGCTGTCTGAAATAACATGATAAATCAGGTCAAGGCTAAGACCTGAGAGTTTATAATGGTCATTATTTGTGTCCGCTTCTGTTGGTTAACAGCAAGATTTTTTTTAAAGATTTAATTATGCATACAGAACAGGGGTACAAGCCAGAGGAACAGGAGCAGTGAGAGGATTCACCAGAGACAGTGGGGAGAAGAACAGGCAGAATGATGATGTACACTGCTGAGGGGAGCAGTGGGCAAGTCATGAGAGGTCTGCCATGCCACGTGGATCACTTCCAGGACCTGGTATCGAACGTGCAGTGAAGTGGCTGCAGCCAGCTTGCAGTGCTGTGTCCTAACCCATTGTGCCACTAGGGAGGGCTAAAACCAAGAATTTTGGCAGTGTTAGAAGTAATTCTTCAATTTAGATTATTCTTTGGTTCAGTAGCTTCCTGACTTTGTATCAGAGGTTCTTTTGAGAAGGGTCTTTATACTTAGGAATCTTCTTCACTGAAATCTTTGGTGTTACAAGCAAATAAATGTGTAATGTTAAATGAAAATGTAGCTGGTATCTATATTTTCATTTTTAGAGTCCATTTATCTTAATTCTGTTAAGTATCAAGTGCGGGAGGCAAGGGCCATTTGAGTGAACACATTAAAGGAAAAGAAAAATAAAACGCTACTAACAGGTGATCGAGGCAGTGCAAGTAGGGAGGTGAGAAGCCTTCTTGGGGTGTGAGGGTAGAAATAACCAACAAGCAGAAGTGAGAGGGGTTAAGAAGCCAAATGAAAGGTCGTGTCTCAAGAGAATTCAAGTCAAGATATTCTTTCCACATATTGATAGCTTTATAATTTAAAAAGAGCAGTGGGTTATTGGTTTTATGGAAATGTAATTTCTTCCATTTTGGGGCAGCTTAGACAAAACTGTGACTAATGTCACCATCCCTCTAGTCAAAATTTATAATTAACAAATATAAATTTTCTATGATATTTGTATCCTTTACACTTTGTGGCATACATATATTCAATAATATATTCTTATTTACAGTAATCCATGGATATAGATAATACTTTAGAATTCATCTGTGAATTCTATGTCAAGAGCAGAAAATATGCTTCCATTTAAGTGAAAAATAAAAAGGAGCCTTTGGTCAAATGATTCTTAAAATATAAATAAGAAATGGAATGAAAAAGATCCAGAGAGAGTTGCAAAATGTACCGTGTAGGCAATGATACTAGTTATGGTTTGGATGGCTAGGAAAAAAAATAATAGTTTTCCATGCCAACCAAAAGCTAATATCACAATTTATGAGCCATATAAAATGTTTTGCTTAAACTCTGGGGAAATTTTAAAACTATGTACACCTACATGATACTTGAGAAAAATGGAGACTCTTGTTTTTTAATTCAGTGAGATGGTGTAAACATTGATAAAGCATGGGTGTTCACAATTCCCCTCCCCCCATTGTTCTGACCTTTTTTCTAATGGTTTTTCTCAAGAAAATAAAAGGCAAAGCCTCATGTACTGATTCTTGTAAAATACTGGAGGTGGAGGGAGTAGAGGCAGTGTCCGTGGAGAAGAACCCTGGGGGCAAAGATGGGAGAATTTGGCTAGGGCAGAGTGAGCAAGCCTTGAGATATCTGGGGTGCCAGAGATGTGTAAAGAAGAGATACCGATAATAGTTGCAGGGAAAAGGGGCCCTCCCTGGTGGCGCAGCGGGTTAAAGCAAAGCACTGAGAAGCTAAAGCTGCCTCAGCATGAGTTCGATCCCCAGCTCCGGAGGTGACCACATGGTGCGACAGACCTCTCCTGATCTGCCTGCTGCTCCCCTCAGCACTGTACTTCGTCCATCTGCCTGTCCTGCTCCCCGCTCTGTCTCCAGTGGATCCTCTCACTGCCCCTGTACCCCAGTTCTGTATGCACAAGTAAATAAATCTTAAAAAAAAGAGTTGCCGGGAGCAAGTTTCTGATCCAAAACATTGAAATGAAGGAGGAGGACTGAAGTCCTCATTCTTCTTTCATTTGGTCCTGCCCACAGTGATGCAGTGGGGGTGAGGGAGGGAGGGAAGCAGCAACAGGAGACTCCCTCTGCCCCGAGCTCTAGACGTGCTGCAGACGATGCTCATCGGTTCTGAGTTTAATGCAGACTGTCTTATTTCTTCTTCATAACTGCTGTCTGATTGCAGCTCCGTTTATCTCCTTGACAGTTAAGGGGAGCAGACTCGGGGGCTGCTGCCTGTTGACCAAATGCCAACACCTCAGATTCCATATTGTATCCAGTGGGCTGATCCCAGGCTCTGTCATGCCCCTCACCCTTTTTTTTTTTTTTTTAACTTTTCCTAAAAGTTCAGGATTGACTCTTTTGTTTTTCATTTTGGGGGTCTGCTCACAAGTCTTCCCTTCTCTCTGAGTGATAACATTCCAGTCATTGGTGAAGCTTTGCTGATTGTTGACCTCAGAGGGCTTAAAATCTCCACATTTTCCCAAGTAAAAAGTCAGGCATAAAAATGTTGTTTTTATCAGCCTCACAGTGTTTCTGACTATGATAAAGTCAAGGCTTGCTGTTAAATTGTCAGGAGAAAAGGACTTAGAATCTCCAGACAGGGGTAGAGTCTCCCCACGGTTATGCTGAGATCTTCCTCCTGCCGTGTCAGCACATGAACACCATTGCAAATCCATAATTGTCAGGGACTCTGCTTTTTGGCTGAGGTAGAATTCAGAATCCAAATTGCTGTGTGAGAATGGAAAGGTGGATTTGTGGGTGGGAGTATTGGATGCCATGGAATAAACTCTATCCAAACACAGGTGCATTAAAGGACAGAGCACAAGTAATCCATCGCTTGCTTCCTCTCCCTGGTGTAAGAGGCAATGGCAGTAATGTGGCTAGATTCTAGACCTCTAATGAAATAAATTAGGAACCAACTGTCTTGCCCATATTTATTTCAGAACAAACACGCATCCAGCTGGGGGACACGTCTTCCTTTGTGACCAGAATGCTTGGAGGGCGGTGATTCCTTTGATGCCCGGTGCTATCTCAATCTCCTCTTGTATTAGAAGAAAACTCAATATACTTGGTAGTAGGAAGGCCACCAGGTCTTATGTGTTTTTGTGGCTAGGCAGCCTTATGATGAAGGACTTTCTAGGCCAGAAACTCAGAAAGCAAAGTCACTCCATCTGGAGAGCAACAGCAGTTTTAAAGACACTCCTTTGTTTTTGTGGAGCTGATTCCTGGATGACTGAAGTCAAGAATTGATTTTGTGCCTTCTGAGGCTGATGTACTAAAAGCATGCTAGATGGGATTATGTGACTCCGGCCACATCCAGCTTGACCCAACTTGTGGGCAGGCCTGTGCATTGTGTCCTGTGAGAGGAAATAGTTTATCTCACACAGAGGGTCCTTGTTGAAAACTCTAGAAACTTTCTTTAAAGGGGCATTTCCTCTCCTAGTCCAGAATCTTTAATCCTTTTGCTAGCTGAGTTTGTGCCTGACTTAAGAAAACCTCAACAGCAAATTCTTTGTTTCTTTAAATTACCTCTTTATTTAAATGCTTTAAAAATATTTCATTCCCTATTGTTGTTGTGTTGTTATTTTTAAGTCAGAATCCTTATCCATTGTGACACCATCTATTTTGGGCACCCAGGAGACAAAGAGTGGAGGCCGAAATTAAAGCTGATGGTGGCTTCCTGAATTAGTTCAAGGGCTTCAAGAGGTCCTATGTACCCTAGGCATTGTGCTGGATAATAACAATTTATACATGTGTGTAATATTCGCTGATTTTATTTTATGATAAATAATTAGATAAAACTTGTCTATAAACATTGAACTCACAGTGACTTTTACCCTACTAAGAATATAGTACTAAGAATATAGTGATTATTATGACATTTTTTGAAAAGTACATGAGGAATGGACTTTGAGACTGATGGGAGTTAGTGGAGCAGAAGAGTGAAGTTTGGGATCACACCTAGGTTTCCGGACCTGCCACCATTGTACAGGGTTCCTGAGAGTAGAACCTGTTTTCCCTTATAGGATGGAGCAAAAATGGCTAGGGTTTGAATGGCTTTGTTTTTCTGTTATTAACTGTGTATTCTGGCTAAGTTCTGTGGCTTCTGCTTGCCTCAGTTTTCTCATATATCACATGGGCCAATAATAGGACTCTGTAAAGTACTTGCCATAAACCTTAGAACAATAAGTAGTGTTTACCAAAAAATTCCAATAGCTGCGACTCTTCTTTAAGAGACCAGGACTGCAGTGTCAGTTGGACAGAACACGTGTTTGCAGTCCCATGCTCTCATGAGTCTGCTTTGCCCGAGCTCTGTGATGGGGAATTGAGCCTGGAAGAGCCTGCCTTGCCATGCAGGGCAAGATGGTAAGAGGAGCCCTAGGAAACAAGGTTGATGAAAATATCTAATTTTGTTCTGCTAGAACAAACCCAGCCTGTGTAAAGGGAACAGGAGAGCCAAAGCTTTCCAGACAGACGTGCCTGACAGCGTGGGCTGATAACCAGGGGAGGCCGCTGTGCATTCAGGCTCCTGCTGGACTGTCTGCCTGTATCCTTCGACCTTGACAGCAGGTTCTGGAAGATAACCTGGCAGTCCTCACAGTCCATTAAGACAGCAGATGCAAACACACTCAGAAGCCAACTGCTGAAATCAGGTTAATTTCAGCCTCATCCTCTACTGCCCTGTGACTGCCAGTGCCAGCTCAGCCCGGGACTTTGCAAGGTTAGGTCATGGTACAGCTCTAATGGACATTTCTCAGTTGGGCAAGTGCTGAGTAGATGCATAACAGTGGCTCTAGAGTGTCTCTTTGGAATCGAAATTGCCAGCCTATGATTAGAAGATAGAAGTGTGATAGAGAATAGAGAATGGGAGACAAATGCAGAGGTGGAGTTGGATGAATGGGAAAATGCATTGATTCGATCTGTATTTATTTCCTAGAAGATAAAATTGTTTCAGAAACAGCAGACTTAAATGGGGTTGAACTCTTTATGTGAAACATAGTTTGATTTGTGTTGCATGTGCCCCTGTGGAAAAACAGGATTTATTGTTTATCAAACTTGTACTTGCCATTGAGAAAAAATTGCTGTTAGGGTTTTTTTTTTTTTTGATTCAGAGTCAAATGATTTGGACTTAAATTTTGGAAAATGGAAAGAATTTGAAGATTGCTATTTGCTATCTCTACAGTAGCAGTCACTTTACCCTCAGGGGAAATGACTGTCTATTACCGTGAAAGGGGAAGTGATGTGTTCTTTCACAGAGTTACAGCAGAAGCGATGCTTTTCTGGCTTACCATTCATGTTCTGATGATTTCGTCACTCTGCTCTCCCACTCCTGTCTTGCTCTTCTTTCCCCAGCACCCCGTTCAACGTAGCTCACCAGTGGCGCTGTGCCTCTGCCTGGGGCTTGTGGCCGAGCACCGGGTGACACGGGACACAGAAGTCTCATTTGCCCCTGAAGAGTCTGTACTCTAGATGCGTAGACTCGCCTGTGCACAGCAGAGCGGGGAATCCCTGAGGAAGTGCTGTTTAAAACTGTTCAGGTTTAAATAGCAGTGCTGCCAGAGGCTAAAAGCCTGGACATTATAATTACACAGGCCTGAGTCTGCCATTACATACTGTGTGACCCCGAAGAATGTGCCTACCCTCTCTGAGCATCAATTTCTGCTTAAACCCCAAAGGGAAATAATAGCTACTTGGTAGAGCTGTCCGATGGCATATTGTGGGAGGGCCAAGCCGAGGGGCTAGCATAGGGCAGGTTCTAAATAAATGGTCCCTGCTATTGTTTTCTACTTTGTGAGTGAGGTTGCTAATGTCTCTGAGAAGACTAGGACTGTCATATTGGGAGGGCAGGTTAGCTGGAGCAGGTGACACACAAGCCGTGGGTGGGTGCCCAGGAATCAAGGTGTGTGAGGTTGGGACATCATCGCTTTAGCAGCAGCTGCGTTTTTGCTTGTGGAAAGGAAATGGCGTGCTTAGCCAGCCAGATAACCAAGCTGCTACCGTCAGAGTCTTTCAGATGGAGCTTTGCAAATGTGTTCGTGCAGCCTGCAGTAATGAGATTCATGCTTCTTCAGTGGTAATCCCCCACTAGACAGCATTTTAAAGCTTTTCCTATTTGGTACATAGAACTGAGGTCCAGGATATACATATTTCCAAGTGTCATTTTTAATTTAATGCATGATTGAACGTATTACCACTGGCACAGCTAAATAGTTAAACTAGAATCCATCAATTTGTCCTGAACTGTTGACATGCAGGGTAATGCTACGGTTAAATTAAATTTAAATATAAGAATGAGAAGCAGCTTGGTCTCCTGGCAGCCTTGGGCCCACTTTGTCAGTGAGGCCTGGCTGCAGGAGAAAAAGGACATTTTAAAATATGAGGTGCATTTCTCATCTCCCCTCTGTATGGCTTGGAGAAAGTGCTGATTCTATTGACTTTCTGGTTATTTTCTCCAACTGAGTGGCAAAGAAGACCAGGTGTCCAGATTCTGGCAGGAAAGCGTGGTGCAAGTGTAAAAGCAAATCACTGTTAATAGGAAAAACCTGGTTTGCAATCATAACATTTCAAAGCTAGAACAGATTTGGGAGACCCTAGAATGGCAGTCGGGGCGACCAGCCAGAGTTTCTGTCCAGCTCAGAGAGGCTGGGAACTCTGCCCAAGGACAGCTGAGAAGAGAGCCGGACCCTCTGACTCAGAGTGGCTGTTCTCTGCTCTCAGCTTCCTTGCACTTTACGCAGAGCATGGCTGACACTCGGTGGGCCCTGCCGCACTGCTGTGAGACCCCTAGCGAAGGGGGGAGCCCCTCTGAGTGCGATTATCTATAAATTGGGGATGTCACTAGATGTCTCGTAAGATTGTTCAAAAGGTTAAATGACTCTTGCAGGTGTGAAATGATTAGACTAGTGGCTGGAATTGGATAAGAGCACAATAAATACAAACGATTCTATGCACTAATAGAAATAAACTTGTGTTTCATATTGGCTCATTTTTCTCTCTTTGCTAGTTTTCCCCTCATTATTTCAGCCTGGCTCTAACTTTTATGTTTCTGCCTTCCATTGGCTTTTATTAACTACACATTTATGAAGTGTATTTTATAAAGTACTTTGCATTCATTATATTTTGTACTTCTTTTTTTCCCCAGAGAGACTCAAATAGTTCCAGAGAAGTCATCTTAGTATGGTGGACATTCTTAAAGACCTAGTAAAGGGCCTGTGTTACAAGCTTAGTTGCACAAGTTATTAACTGTGGTTTTGAGTTAATCATGGACACTCGTTACTGTTCTACTTTGTAGACTTAGGACTTAGGCTGGGCTCTCTTGCCTCCTTCACAAGCTTGCTGAGATCAAATGAGGTAGCAGATGGATTGTATTTCTCTGCTTAAGGGCCTTCTTCAAGTATAGGTGCCCACAAATAAGATTTATTCAGAGATTCACTTTTTCCATTGTAAAATAAGCAACATTGGTGAGGGCACCTTCCATGTCAGTGTGGCTTAGGAAGATGTGACAGCTCAAGTGAAGTTATGTTCAGAACACACCCGCTGTGATGGTCTGATTTAAAAGTATAAAGTGGTCTCAGAAACTCATTACCAAGTTTCTTTCACTTATTTGTCTAGTGCAAGCTACTACCATCAGGGCCTGCTGGGCTGACATGTCTTTCATAGAGAAAGGACCTTTCAGTTACATGCTTCCATAAAAAAGAACCAGGTACCGGTTATGATCTCTGGAGTGGTTTTCAAATCCAAGCTCCTTTGGGACTGTCCCTCAAGAAACCTGGTGTTGGGATTAGATAGAAAACTGCTCAATTTCCTGGTTTCTGCATTGGCTGGATTTTCAACTTTCATTTCTTGTGAAGCCTAAACTCAGTGGGTGGGGAATGGAAAGTGAGGCTCACTGGCAGCAGTGACATCAGCCACAGTGGCCACTGCCCACCAGCCCCGCACAGCCGGTGGTGTGACTGTTCAGCCCCTGGTGTGACATTATGAGCCGTGCAGCTGTGGACATGGCCTATCGCCACTGCTGCAGTGTGGGAGTGGCCTTCCCGCCAACGAACAGCTTGTGATTAGTGTGGGATGCTCAGCAGCTGGGGGAGAACTGGGCCACGTGGCTGGTGGTCAGGAACAGCCTCTCTATCACTGTTTGTGGGTACAGACTGAAGACCCCGGCAACTCAGATCTTTTGGGATCTCAGGCTTTAAGGTGGCAATCACATTTTGTGAGCTCTTGACACTTCTTTCTGGATTCCCAGTTTCCCCAGAGCTCTGCTTTCTCCTCCCCAGAGTTTGAGCTCTGTGGACCTGTTTATTTCCATCAGTTCTGGAACAGGCTGTGTCATGATTAGAACCCAAGAATTGCTTGAAGCTGACTTTCCCACCTTGTTCTTCTTCGATGATGCAGCACTTGGAGTGTTCTGGAGCTGAGGGGTTTCAAAGCAGCACTAGCTGCTGTGAGTTGGGGTGGGAATGGAGGAACTGGTACTGGGCAAGTCAGCAAGAAGGTGGCAGCGCCTGGGGCCTCATGAAGATGAACATCAAGGTCCATGGTGGCCCCTTCTGGCCACCAGGTCAAGCAGTCCTGAAATTTGATCAGCAGAGTGTCACCTTTGTTGACCCAGGCCAGCTCTTTTCCTGAAGAGCAAGTGTTCCTGGGTGGAGTAGCAGATTCATCTGTTTTCAGCCATTTGTCTGTCACCTGTCAGCTGAGTTTATCAGCTCACACCCTGAGATTAGATTTTGCTGGAAGGAATAAAGGGAGGAAGAGGGCAGTGGGTGGTGTGAGGCTGCAGGAGAAGGTTCATCTGTAGAGAGGGTGAGGAGAGCGAGGCCGTCTCCACACATTTTCTTGGGCTTGGCACTGAGAAGGAACAGAATTATGGGAAATCAGGGCCTCTAGCCTTCTGCGAGAGGGACGGGCACAGTTAGAATTCTCTCCTGGAGAGAGACTGGGAGTGATCAGCTTGTCGCTTGAAAGACAGCAGTGTGCTGATTAGGTTCTAGGGGTCTCATGTATAGCTTTTTGGGGTGTAAAATGCAGCTTGATACTTTTAGTTAACTGCCCCACATTTTCTCCCCTGCCCCACTCCCCAGCAAACACTTCATAAACCATTGCTGGAAGCTTAGTCCTGTTTCTCAGGTCTCCTCATGTCATATGAACACAGAACAAGGACTTTTTCACAAAGTTCTGCTGTGAGTGTTTATTATTGGAAATACAATATTAAACACATATTAAAAATAATAGGTATGACCTGTTCTAGAGCCTTTGGGGCATCAATATTATTATGTCTTCATTATTTCCCCAAATTAAATTTAAACTAACTCAATCCCTGTTAACAACTGACAAGATGAATTACATTATTGTGGTCTTACTTAAAACTGAAAAATTAAGGTTGTGCTGACGTTGAAGGGGTACAACCTTGGAATAGAATAAACTTGGGTGATAAAAGCAGGCAGGAATTCAGAGTTCAGGCCTAAGCATTTATATGTCTCCACAAAATGAGAGATTAAACTAAACAGTGGTTATATTTGTTGGTAAGTAAAGTGCAGTGAGCCAACAACTCTTAGCTAAAAGGTGAATCTCATCTTGTAGTTTAAATTTTATATTCTCTGACTCTTATAACTACAAAGAGCGTTCTTCATTTTGATTAATGAAGACATAGAATCCTTTGGATTTTACTGACAGTTTTTTTTTTATAATTATCACCAAAGATTGGAAACTAAAATCATCAGACTCCTCAAAACTAATCATTGGTTAAATAATAGTTATCAAAAAAATTATACTTGTTTCCTTAAACTTATAAACTCTGCCATAGGGAATTGAATTCATTCACTAATAACTTATATCTATGGTTTTACTGGCCACAATAATATAAACTAGATAAATTCTCTTGCTATAAGAAAAAATATTTCAGAATCTAGAATTTCCTCAAGAGTCAGCTGGGTAAGTAAAATACTGTCATTTTATGTTGACAACATAAATGCTCATTCTCTCACAATTTCTACTCCAAGATCTTTCTTAAGATGATCAGAAAACCTCAGAGAGTTTTACAGTATAACACAATCTTACTTCTCAAACCTCACTAATTTGCGGCCTTGAGAGTACTGACGTTCAGGATGTGTTTAACTACGGGAACCCAAGATCTTACACCTGGTCTCATGACCGACCTTGAGCAGATTTGGGGACACAGGAACTATTCACACTACCTCGTGACTTGGATGCTGAACTCAGTGAGATCAATATGTATGGATTGGGCACGTGTCCATCTGCATTCAGCTTGAGCGCTGATTGAGTTTGCTTAAATTGAAGTAGAAGTCAAGGCGATGCAACAGCTATCGGGTTCTCCAGCTATAATTACCTAACATACTGAGAGCTACAATGTTATAGATCTCCAGATATAACCTAGAAAACTCTCTCTCTCTCTCTGTATGTATGTGTATGTGTTGGTAAAGATTTCCCCAGCATTTTTGGGGTCCACAGGTCTCAATGTCCTTTACAAAGAGTAGTGGACTTGTTAAATTCTTAAATAATACCCATCAGGCTCACTTAAACACATAAGTGATCATTCTAGAAGCAAGTTCAATTCTTCAAAGGGATATAATTTAGCAAACCAGGCAGATCATGACATTCTTTGCTTGCTTTGAGGAGCTACAGGTATACTAAATTAGAGAAATATGATTTGGCAAATAGTGAAGTTGTTTTTGGCTTGTCACCTCCAACTGAGGCTTTCATTGAAATCTTTCAAGGTCAGTGTTCCCATCAAGTCCACTACGTTCTGTTAACATTTCTTGGCTCTCTCGGAGTATAACCAGGGCTCTGTGCCATAGCTCTCCACACTAATGGCTTCATTTGCAGGAGTCTTGTAGCTACCACTCTTATCAAAGATAGTTGATTAACTGATCCATTCAGGTCTTTATTTAATAAATAACATCTCTACTATTCTTGGCCATTAGTCCAGATTTATTCAACATATGCTTTATAAACTCTAGGGATAAAATGATCAGAAAAAGAGATGGTTATCATTTTCACAGAGCTCAGAGCTTAGCAGAAAGACAGACATTAACCACACCATGGGAAATAATGAAATGCACACTTACAACTAGTGGAATGGTGTGAAATATCGACATTTCACAGGTAGACCTGAGTTAGGGAGGTCAGGGAAGTTTTCTTTGAAGAAGTTTAAGCTGAAATAAGATGAAAACAATTGTGTACTGATATGTAGCATGAAGACTATTCTTACCAGGCTTTAAAATGTGCCTGGTACCCCAATTTCCTGTTACTATATTCTAGTGACCACTGGAGTTGGTTATAAAGTTCTTTCATTTGCTATGCATTTCTTAATGCCAGTGATTAATGGGGACATGTGTGAACGATGAGGCCACTCCCCAAGTTGGAGGCCAGAGGGAATCCTACACACTTTCTTCAGTTTTGAATCATGGCCATTATGGGTTTTTATCCCTAAGTGTCCTGAGTGTCCCCTACCCCCTGCCTATTAACCCAGCTCACACAGCCTTCCCATCTAATCAGGGATCAGGGATTCCCAGGATCTCTTCATCTGCATCTGAGTGCTGTGTGAATCCCAAGTGCTTATCCCATTTCGCACTGTGGTTTTTTTTTTTTTTTTTAAAGACTTACTTATTTGTACATACAGAACTGGGGTACAGGCCAGAGGTTCAGGGGCGGTGAGAGGCTTCATCCCAGAGACAGAGTGGGGAGCAGAACAGGCAGATCGACGAAGTACACTGCTGAGGGGAGCAGCGGGCGGGTCAGGAGAGGTCTGTCGTGCCATGTGGTCACCTCCAGGGCAGGCGGGAATCGAACTCATGCAGAAGTGGCTTTAGCTTCTTAGTGCTGTGCCACCAAGTAGGGCCCTCTGTGTGGTTTTTAATGGCATGGATACTTTTGTTAGAGCATTACATGGTGCCTCTTAAAATTTAGATATTATTATTTTGATGTTAACTTGAGTATAGTTTTTTGTTTTTTGTTTTTTTTTTTTTTTTTGGCTGAAATAAGTTGCCTATATATGCTCTACCTTAGTTACAAAGGGTGGATACCCTTTTGGTCTTCTTTCCTTTGCATCAAGGCTCTAGGTCACAACAACCACCCCGCCACTCCTACAGAACTGAGCGACTCTTCTGGGAAAGGAGAACGAAGAAGGCATACAAATAGCCAGCCTTCCCCTGGCATCCCTTATACAATGTTTGGGTGACGATGTGGACATCTTAGAGAAAGAAGTCCAACCTAAATGATGGAACACATCATCTCTGTACTTGATAGAGATAATTTGAGGGAGAGGGAGCCCAATCTATTACACAAAAGTTGAAAATTTCCAAAGCTCGATGTGGGAGCTGCTGTTATAAATCCTGTTATCTGTTAATGGGATTTCAGCCTAAAACGCCCACATGCTGCTTTGAAATTTTTCTCCATCTGTTCATTTCTGCAAAGCTTATTTATTTATTTAGGACAAGAGGAATGGCCTACTAATGCTGCCAGCTGAGCAACTGGGATTGTAGGTCTGAGAAGCTAGACAAACTTTTATGAGAGTAAGGGGAGTTTTCCCGATATGCACCTCTTTATGCCTGCTGACCTGAAACCTTTCGGTGAGAAGGTTCTGGTAGACAGGAAAAAGGAAGAATGAATAGCAGTGGCCATCACTGGTGACTTGTCTGGCCCTGGCATTGGGGTTCCTACAACTTAGCAGTGTCGTGTCAACATGGGTCACTGGGACGTGAGGCGCACAAGCTCCAGATCATAGTACTGTGAGGATTAAGATGTGATGAGCAAGAACTGTGGAAAATAAGATCAAAAAGATGCTTAACAGATTTGCTTGTGAACTGACCCAATGAAGACCTAGTTCAGGAAGGAATTTGGAAAATTTCACAGTAAGTCTCGGCTTTTTGTAAAAATTCAACTTCTGCAGTTTTTCCTTCAGCATCATTTTGTTTTGTTTTGTTTTGTTTTTGAGTTATGAGTTGACCACCCATAGAAGATTTCTGTCCTCAGAATCACTTTCCTCTCCTTTCATGGTGGGGTTTTAATCCTGGTTCTTTCTCTCTGGTCTCTGAGCCCTGTTTTGAGTTGATGTAGGCAGAATAAGGCTGAAGCTTTCAAAGCCCTTTACTCTCACCTTTCTGCCGCTCTGCTGAAATACTGTAGAGACCCAGTTTTCTTTTCAGAAAATATTACAGCACTAAGTCTTGTAGTTTTTTCCTTAATACAAAACATTTTGGATGCTTTTTCCTTTAGTAGATTGTGCTCAATAGGAACCTGGTACCCAGGAATACCAAAGTGAAATATGCACAAGGTGTTTTCTCCTATGGAACTGATGGCTTAATGAAAGAGACCTATATTAAGTAAACAATATACATAAACATATCACTTCCCATTGTGTCCAGCATTATGCTAAAGAATGAAGGGAAAGATCAGCATGAGGGGGCCTGGCTTGTGGGGTTTCCCAGAGCAGGTGACTTACAGACTTGGAAGACAGCACTTTTCCATTCTTGAGATTCGCCTTCCATTAAGGGCATGGTAGAGACTTAAAACAACTTTCATCTTGATTAAAAACATTTGGCTGGAAATTGCTCTCCATCCCTTTCATCTCTGATGCTTAATGAGACCAAAATACTAAAAAATATCCAGAGATCAATTTTTTTAAAATAATCATGTTTTCAGTGCTGAGTTACTCATTTGAAAGTGCTGGATTCAAAGTTTTAAAGATGAACCTGTTGTGTGAAAGTGAGTTTGGGGAGGGAGTAGTATAAGTAGAAAGGGAGGAGGGAGACTTTCTTGACAGCCCCCCAAGTGACTGGGGAGGGGCTATTCCTTCAGGTAGTTGTGGTTGCTCTGTGGGGTGGACATTGGTGTAGAAGAGAATGTGGGACAGCCGTTCACTTGGGGATACTCCACACCCATGAAAAACTGAGATTTTCTACTTGGAAACCCCAGGTCTATCTGTGTGTTTTCTCCAAATTCAGTGAAGTGGAAAACAAGGTAGGAGATGAGTACTATGAAATGGACCATGTGGGAGGAGCCCCAGAATTTGCATTTCCAGCAGGTTCCCAGGTGATGCTGACTCAGCTGGTCCTTCAAGCCACCCTGTGACCTCCCTCCTGGAGACTCTCCCTGACCCCACTCTGCTTCCTGCTAATTTCAAATGAACAGTTGCTTTTGTCACACGCCCTGTTGCTATTTCACCTTTCTATGTTTCTGCCTGATAACAGCCACCATCTCAGCTCATGATTTGGTCATTTCTGAAATGAGTGAAACAAAGATGAGATCTTCTTTCTGCTTCCATAGAACCCAGAGAAAACATCAGGCTTTAGGGTACAAGTAGGATTACGCCAAATCTGGAAAAGTGCTCTTTACTTTTTGTCTTTCCTTGTCTCCATCAAGACTGTTTCAAACTTATACTTTTTCCATTGCTGCAGTATTTTCTTGTTCACTAATAGTTTCAACCAAAAACACACTGGTTATGGGACAAAACTGCCTAAAGTCCAGATGGGTGCACATTTATAATGGCATTTCATTATTTTAATTCCATATTAGCCTTTTGGGGAAACTATTTAACTGTTATTGGGGCACTAAAAAGGATTTAGGAGCAATAATTATCCGTTATAGTTTGGATTATGTCAGGATAAAAGTTGTAATAAAGGCACAAAAAGGTGCTGTCCATAAAGCAGGTCACATGTGTAACTGAAAAATTTCTAGTAACCACATTTTAAAAAGAAAAAGAAATGGGTAAAATTAGTTTTAAAGGTGCATTTTATTTAATTATATGAAAATGGCATTCCCTTCTATGTATAATCAACATAAAGATTATGAATGAGATATTTCCATGCTCACTCTCTCTTTTTTAAAAGATTTATTTATGCACGCAGAACTCGGGTACACAGAACTGGGGTAAAGGCCAGAAGTGCAGGGGCAGTGAAAGGCTTCACCAGAGACAGAGTGGTGAGCAGAACAGGCTAACTGATGAAGCACACAGCTGAGGGGAGCAGCGAGTGGGTCAGGAGAGATCTGCCTCCCCATGTGAGTCAATGCCCGGGCCAGGGATGGAACTTGTGCTGAAGTGGCTTTAGCTTCTTGGTGCTGTGCTTTAACCTGCTGTGCCACCAGGGAGGGCCCTCCATGTTCTCGTTAAATAACAAGTTTTTGAACTCCTATATCCAGTTTAGACTTGCACACGTTTTGGTCTGGACCAGTCCTGTTTCAAGTGCTCCATCACCAGTGGCCTTGGTGGCTTCCGACTTAGCACAGATGGAGCATTGGCGTCTATTTCTTACATGACAACTGTCTTTCAAAATTGTTTGACCATCCCATGTGTGTAGATAAGAGATTTGTATCTAGAAGAGACCAGGTGACTTGCCAGAGCACACGGTGAACTGGGACAGCGCATGCGCCATGGCATGGCTCTTCCAGGCCACGCTATGCCAGGGGGTGTGGTGACTCAGGACGCTTGTCCCAGTGAAGAATAGGCCAAAATTGGCAAATGCTGCTTTTGGACATGCACTGCTGGGACTGATGCTAGAATCAGTCTCGAATCCTGGAGAGTGACAAATTTGCTCACTCTCCAAATCCGTTTGATTTGCCTGCCTGCTATGTGCTGGATGCTAGGACTGTAAATGTATTCTGTAGAAACTCAGCCTGTGTGGGCCCTCCCTGGTGGCGCAGTGGGTTAAAGCACAGCACTAAGAAGCTAGAGCCACTTCTGCGTGAGTTTGATCCCTGCCTGCCCCGGAGGAGATCCACATGGTGTGGCAGACCTCTCCTGACCCGCCTGCTGCTCCCCACAGCAGTGTACTTCGTCGATCTGCCTGTTCTGCTCCCCGCTCTGTCTCTGGTGAATCCTCTCACCCTCCGCATCTCTGGCTTGTACCCCAGTTCTGTATGAATAAATAAATAAATAAATCTTTAAAAAAAAAGAAAAGAAAAGAAAAGAAACTCAGCCTGTGGGGAGACAGGCTGTTATTGCAGAGTTACATCATGTTAAAGGGTCCAACATACATAAAAGTACATTTCAAAAAGCTCTGAGAGGACTGTGGAAGAAATATTCTGCCTTATGGCCAGAGAGAGAGGAGGACTAGCAGAAGGGACAAAAAACACTGATTCCCACACTGAGAGTTAGACCTTTGTCCCTTCATGGAGTGCAGTTTGTCTCTGAGCCAAGGTGAGGTCAGTGACAGTGATGACTCTTGCTATCAAGCATCCATGTATAACTTTTTTGACTCCTCTAAAGCATAACTACTAACAGACAAGCTTTACCAACAACATAAACAATTGATCAACACACATTTAAGAACTATCTATTTATTGAATTAACATTGGTTTAGATGGTTGCTTCTCAGAACCACCACCCCCTCTTCAGGCCTTGTTGCCACCGTGCACCCCCTACCAGAGAACCATAGTCCCCCACTATCCCCCCTTGAGGTCCTCCCTTCTTTGTTTTCACCCTTCTCTCCCTCTCCCGCCTCCTCTATTCCACAGTCAGGTTTCAAGGGCTAGTTTTTCAGTTTGGCTTTATCTAACCCATTTTCATACTTCACACAAGTGACATTACCTGGTGTTTGTCTCTGTCTCTGACTGATTTTGCTTAGTTTTATCCCTTCTGCTCCATCCATGTTTATCTTTTTTGATAACTCAGCATTCAGTGATAGGTAGGTAGATAGATAATAATCTTCTTAATCCATTCACTTGTTTTTGAGCATTTAGGTTGTTTTCAGAGCCTAACTGTTGTACACAGTGCTGCATTGAACAATGGGAGTTCCCCTTCAAGTTAGAAACACATTCTGGAAGTCATTTGTATTAAGACTATATTCTTACAGTGAAGTAAGCTAGAGAAAAGAAAATGTCATAAGAAAACCATAAGCATATACAAATACATTTACAGTGCCCTCCTGTTTTTACAGATATAGTAAATAGCGTTTGCCTCATGTTTATAAGACAAAGTATCTCTCTGCCAGTATCTACATCAACACAGTCTTATGAGACACACAAATTACTAACAGCAGGCATGAAAAATGAAAAGATACTATAATAAAGAAAGTCATATCTATTACAGGTATAACAATTCATGCACTGATAACATATGCTGAAAAAATCCACATATAAGTGGACCCGTGCATATTGTTCGAGTCAACTCTGTATATTTAACGTTGTAGTAGGCACTGGGAAAATCAGTGACAAACAACATGAGAATGGTGAAAAGTGGGCAAGACTTGGGAGGAGAGCAGCTTGAGATTTAACCATAATAATTACTATTCTTAAGTGTGCCATTCAGTGGTACTCTGTACCTTCATATTATGTACAACCAATTCCTTTATCTAGCTTCAGAATTTGTCGTCTACTCAAACTGAAGTTCTGTATCCATTAAACACTAAATCCCCCTCCCCACTGTCAGCTACTGACAACTATATGATATGGCACATTATGATATGAGTACATTAGGTACCTCATTTGAGAGGAATCATTTAATATTTTTCTGTGTATATCTCGCTCATTGAACTTAGTGTAGTGTCTCCAATGTCTTCCCATGTTTCAGCATGCAGCAAAACTTCATTCCTTTTTAATGCTGCAATATTTTGTTGCTTGCATTTAGTGCATTTTGCTAATCCATTCATCCTTCAATGAATGCTTGAGTCATGTCAACCTTTTGGCTGTTGTGAATGATGATGTTTTGTACACTGTTATTCGAGGTTCTGCTTTCAATTCTTTGTGGTAGATATTAAGATTTGCTGGATCATATGATCCTATGATAATTATGTTTAAGTTTTTGAGGAACCACCGCATTACTTCCCACATCCTACATTTCTATCATCACTGTACAGGGTTCCAATGTTTCTACTTTTTTTGCCAACTCTATGATTTTTCTAAAAAAAAAAAGGCCCTCCCTGGTGGCGCAGCGGGTTAAAGCACAGCACTAAGAAGCTAAAGCCATTTCCGCATGAGTTCGATCCTTACCTGCCCCAAGGTGACCACATGGCATGGCCTGACCCACCCACTGCTCCCCTCAGAAGTCCTGCTTCTCCCCTCAGCAGTGTACTTCGTCGATCTGCCTGTTCTGCTCCCCACTCTGTCTCTGGTGACTCCTCTCACAGCCCCTGCACCTCTGGCCTAAACCCCAGTTCTCTATGAACAAATAAATAAATCTTAATAAAAAAAAAAGAATAACCATTCCTCCTATAAATGAGACCATTTGATATTTTCTGTTTGCTTTCTAGCTGATATCATTGAGTGTAATCCCTTCCAGCTCCATCCATGTTACTGTGAAAGGCATGAGTTTATCCTTTATGATTGCTGAGTAATACTCCATTGTGTTGCACAAGTGAATTGGTGGTGGGGATTTCATAGGGAAATTATACATTGTGCAAATATGAAGGATGATGTAGTGAATATATTAAAAAAGAATAATTATACTAATGGATGTGAAGTGATAGCTTATCATGATTTGAATCCCTATTTCCCTAATGATCAGTGACACGGTGGATATCTTTTAATGGGCTTTTGTCCATTTGTATACTTCCTTTGGAGAAATGCCCATTTTTAAATTGAGTTGTTTATTTTTGGTGGTGTTGAGGGGTTTAGGATTTTTTTCAAAGCACAAGAAAGCTATGGCAAGTTCAAGGGTATGGCATAGCCTGTTTACATCTTAGGAAGAACCTGCGCCTCTCTGAGTGATTGTGTGTTTTTCTCAAGCAACACCATCTCCTGGGTCAGTGTGGGCAGATATTCACAAGCTAAAAATGTACTGTAATTAGGGCAGAAGGCCCAGGTTCTATTTTTCTTCCCACAGAGTTCAGCAATGTCCTATATGCCCAGGCTGCTCCCACTGGCCCTGTATTTTCCATATACTGAAATGGGATTGGGGTGGTGTGGGGACAGCTTCTGACCTGTGAAAGGTGATTCAGACTCTTGCCTCATTCAGTCTGTTACTCTCAACGGCCTGACGGTGGCTACCGGATTAATGTGACAGTGACAGTGACACACCTGGTTCTTGGAAGTCAGTGATTTAGGTAATTCGTTTCACACCAAGCAGATGGGAACAGCTGGATGGGAGTAAGAAATCAGTGATGAGGTAGAGGCGGCATTAGGATTTTCTGTCTCTGGAGAGGGCTGGTTCCCTTCCCCCCCACACTGTTTCACCTTCATACAGCCCCTACTGTCAAATCAGACCTTGGTATTAGACTTAATGCAGTGCTTGGCAATTTCTCCAGTTTTTTTTTTTTTTTTTTTTTTACAATTTTTAGTCTTCCCGCTGTTTTTTTTGTTTATCCAGTAAACTGGAGTGCATCAGTATTTGAGGGTCTGTCAAAAAAGACTTTTGGGACTGTTCTCATGAAACTTCTGATTCGGTGGATCTGGGGTGGGCTCAAGAACTGGCATTTCCAGTAAACTCCCAGGAGATGCTGCTGCTGCTTTGAGTCTAGTCTCCAGAAACACTGAGCATCGCTCTTGGGGGTCACAAAGCAGATTGCTGGAGAATTGTTACAATCGCGGCAGGTACAGTTGCTGTTCCCTGTGGTCTGGTGATAGACTGCCTATCTCCTCTGGCAAGGTTTTCTTCTGCACTTCAGTGTGCAAATGTGTGTGTGTGAACAGACATGTGAGCCCATGATCTCTGAGGATACTTCAAGATCCTCTGCTTTCCTGTGTAAAAATGGCAGATTAAAAAGCCCCTGGCCCTTACATGGCAGGGAGAAAATCATTCTTTTTCTATTGTTTGTGCATGTGATCAAAAGGGAAAATGATATTGTCTCTGTCAGGCTGGAGTGCACAGGAATTAATAAACACCATTAAAACCTTTGATTTCATTGACACAGTTCATTAATATTAATTGAATATCTATGTTGGGCCAGCTTTGTTCTATGTGCTGGAGATACGGCAGTAAACAAAACAGTCAGTCCCTGTAGGAAATAACCAGCAGGAAAGTTACATATGGTTTATGTCCAATGGTCATAAATGCCATGCAGGGACATGGAAGATGGGGAATGGGATGTAGTGGAAGTAGAGGAATTGTCATGGGCCTGTGTGTGCCCCAGGAGGTTAACTAGGCATCCGGGAGAAGGGGACACTGGGCGTAGACTTGAAGGATGTGACCCATGTGGGAATTGGGAGGAAGAACCCAGGCAGCAGGAGTGTGGTTGTAAAGGCCCTGATGTGGGGACACCCTTGGCGTTGAAGGAATCACCCGGAAGCTGATGTGGCTGGCTTGGAGCAATGAAATAGAGTGGGAGGGAGGGAACCAGGGCAGTTGCCACTGTGGAGGCACTGTGGAGGCTCTGTTGTGAAGGTTTTGGTGGTGAGGCATCACCGGCCATTGGACAGCTTTGGGGAGAGGGGGTTTAGTCGGGTTACTTGTTAAATGAATCTCCCTGGCTGCTGAGGTGAGTGGTGGTGGGGAGGGAGAGATTAGTCAGGATGCAGCTTCCACAACCAGGGCAGGGAGTGGTGGTTGGTTGGATCAGGATGGAGAGGTGAAGGTGATGACAGCTGGCTGGGTTTTGAAGGAAGAGCCAACAGGATTGACTCCTTCAGGTGTGAGGCAGGAGAGAGAGGACCAAAGATGGCTCCAGGCTTTTGACCTGAGCAGCTGGAAGAACAGACTTCACTGAGCCAGGGAAATCTACAGAAGCAAGCCTGTGGTGCAAGTGTGTACCCAGGGGAAGAAGGGAAACATAATGGCAATAGAGGAGATAGAAGAGAGTTACTTAAATTCTGCAATCTTAACCGAGAGCTTTATTTATTTATTTTAATGATTCTTTCCATTCCTACTGAAGACAGAGTAATAGAGAACATTGTTTAGTGGTAGTGGCTAATATATGACAGGCAGGCTGAAAAGCATGGAACCCCTGAAGTACCCCAGGGTGAAGACACCAAAAGCTAAGACAGGTTAGGTAGCCCAACTAGTAAGTGGGAGAGATCAAGCCTTTGTTACACCTTGACCAGGGTTCTTGACTGCAAAGCCTCATTCCCCACTATCCTCCTGGCCTTCATATTTTTCAGGATATCTATGTGACTCAGAGACCTTAAATGTCATAGCTCTGCATTTCTCCTTTTCTTTTGTGCTGAAGGAATTCTCCATCTCCCACATATTACTGTGAACTTTCAGGGGCCATTTTCCCTGGAATGTCTGAATTTAGAAAGCCAGAGATCAGCAGAGATAAAGTAGAATCCACTGTGAGGTTTATAATTTATAACAAAACTGGAGAGTGCTCCTGGGGAACCAGAGTGTCTCACCAAACACAGAAAGCCACACCAGGTGATTATAGGACTTGGAGAAATGACAGGAGCTTAGCTCAAATTCAAATGAGGAAGCATTTTATTTATTTATTTTTTAAATTTAGTTATTTTTGCATACAGAACTGGGGTACAGGCTAGAGGTGCAAGGGCAGTGAGAGGTTTTACCAGAGACAGAGTGGGGAGCAGAACAGGCAGAATGACGAAGTACACTGCTGAGGGGAGCAGCGGGCAAGACAGGAGAGGTCTGCCACGCCATGTGGGTCACCTCCGGGGTGGAGATCGAACTCACACTGAAATGGCTACGGCCAGCTTGCAATGCTGTGCTTTAACTGACTGTGCCACCAGGGAGGGCCCGAGAAAGCATTTTAGTGGGCTTAAAGCAAAGCTGGGTGCTTGTAAAGGAATTAACATCTACTTTGGCCTAGAACAGACTCAGGGTCCTCTTGCCTTGGAAACTATGGGGTTAAGAGAAATGTGAATGTTGTATGCAGAAACTTCTAATCTGGAGCTTTGCACCTGATTTGGAAATCTAGGCTGCCTCTCTGTGTCTGAGATGCCCCAGCTCTCCGGGTGGGGGTGAGGTGAGATAATACATTTTTACAGAAGTGATTTGGAGTAAGAAGTTTTAGGAAGTTTATAATTTTAGGGAGTCAGGACTTCTCAGTTTCTTAACTATTTGACTTTGACTCGTTAACAAAAGTAGTTTTCCATAGCTGCACGGAATGACACTGACTTTGCTGCTGCTACTGTCGTTTCTGTGACTGCTGTTAATCTTGCCAACTAGCCTGTCTTCTCCTATAAGTTCCATGAAGGCCAGGCTGCTACACTCCGGAGCTAGCTCGCATGCTTCCGCGTGGGGCTATGGCGAGTTGAATGCCTTAAAAATTACGCCTGCTTAACTCAGCTGCTCATTGTCTGATTCTTGTGTGTTTCCACTTTCTTAGGGAGCTTTTCTGTTCAACACAATATTCTCAAACACATCCACTTTCTTAAGTAAGTAGCCACACTCTTTCTTTCCTTTCTCCTTCTAAATCATGACGTGAAAGAGGGTGGCTGATGACTCCCTCAACTTTTTTTTTTTAAAAGATTTATCTTTTTATTCATACAGAACTGGGGTACAGGCCAGAGGTGCAGATGCGGTGAGAGGCTTCACCAGAGACAGAGTGGGGAGCAGAACAGGCAGATCCACGAAGTACACTGGTGAGGGGAGCAGCGGGCGGGTGTCAGGAGAGGTCTGTTGCACCATGTGGGTCACCTCCGGGGCAGGGATCAAACTCATGCTGAAGTGGCTTTAGCTTCTTAGTGCTGCATTTTAACCCTCTGTGTCACCAGGGAGGGCCCAACTACCTCAACTTTCACAGGCAAGAAACCCCAAGAGATTATAGCAGGGGAGGAGGGGAGAGGAGACCAGCATGTTGTGCTCAGGGTGTTTGGCACAATCTTATCCTTGCAGGCTGGTTATGCCATTAGGACAGGGGAGAAAGAGCCACTTTGGAAGGAGATGGATCAGATGCTCAGACAAGGGGACATCAGGAGAGGGCTGACATATAGCCATCAACTGGCCACCTCAGGCAGTTGGGGACCTTGACTTATTTAGGCAGAATATTAACTATGGGGAGATCAGTTTAGAATAAGGAAAATGGTTAAGAAATTTTATTACATTTTAAATTCATAATAGTACTCCCATCTCTGTGGGCTACAGATCAGATTAGTGGAAATGACTGACTAACCGAGACTGGTAAAGCGGAGGTTGGCTAGCCGTCTCTATCCCTGAGAAACAGATGTGGGTCTTTGCTGTCAAATTTGTCCTTTCTTTAAATAAGCATCCGAACAGATGGCGGAGTCTGCTTCAGAGTGGTTTCCAGAGAACCACTGTCACACTTTATCCAAATAACAGTTCACATGTGAGTTTTAATTTGGCTCCTACCTTGGAAGACCCCACGGAAGGCAAGTGGGAGCTCTGGTGTGTTGGGAGCCAGGCACTCAGATTCATGATCACAATGTCGTGCGATCATCTTCCTCTGGCCTCTTCCCCTGTGCCTGCATCATGGAGAGAAGAGGGCGCTCCCTCCCTCCTCTCGGAGATGTGGACATTTTAAAAGACAAGACAGTCTGTCTAGTTTCGTGCTCACATTGTCAGTCCAGGAAATGGGAGCCTGGAGAGGGACTGACCTCCCCAGATCTCACAGCTGTTGGGACTGCAGCTGAGGGCTTTGGGCCACCAACCCTGGGTCCTTCCTGCCCCGACTGCCAACCTTGAATGGCTTGTGGGTCCTTTGCCAATGTGATCTTTTTGTTTGTTTGTTTTTATAATAATTTTAAAAAAGATTTATTTATTTATACAGAATCGGGGTACAGGCCAGAGATGCGGAGGGTGAGAGGATTCACCAGAGACAGAGAAGGGAACAGAACAGGCAGATCGATGAAGTGCACTGCTGAGGGGAGCAGCGGGCGGGTCAGGAGAGGTCTGCTGCGCCATGTGGTCACCTCCGGGGCAGGTGGGGATCGAACTCATGCGGAAGTGACTTAAGCTTCTCAGTGCTGTGCTTTAACCCGCTGCGCCACCAGAGAGGGCCGCCAATGTGATCTTAAGAGGTGTCACAGTTGTGTGAGTAGTGGGTCATCTCTCTCACCTTCTCTTTACTACAACATGCCCTGAAGAGAGAGTGTAGCTGGGGCCAGAGGGTTTATTACATTATAGTCTGCTCCTTTCTAGAAAGATCATTGATCAGCATGAAAAGCACACAAATAAAAGATGTGTGTGCGTGTATGTGTGTGTACATGTAGAGAGAGAAACTACTACTGTGTATGTATGTACCATCTATACATGTGTATTTGTATCAGAATAAAATGGAAAAGGAAACTAACCATGTGGTCCCTATAGAGACAAAAGCAGTTGCCTGTGACTTGGCCCTGATGCCCAGTGGAAATGAATGAGGGCAGGCTGGCCCTGGCTAGTGGTAGTGGTAGTGCACCTTCCTGCTTGCTGTGATCGGACGTAGAGCTTGAACTGTGGGACCAGATGCTCCGAATTCTAGGCTCAGGTCCCTCAGTTACCACGTCTGAGGGACCAGAACTCCCCTCCAGGCCCATGGTGTGGTTCTCCAGCAGCACCTCATGCAGCTCCTTTTCCCTACTCTTTCCTGGCAGAGGTTTGCACAGGTCCTTTAACATGATCGCACTCCTTGCACCCTCCAGTACAGATAGGGAGGGTGGGCCTCACCCTCCCCCCACTCCCCTCACCCCTCCTCCACCAAGCAAAGCTCTTGGCCCAAAATGACTCCCTGGCAGTGTCAGGAAACCATGAGGTTGGTGCTTTCTTCAGGTTAAACACTGGCTATCCTCATTTAAAATGCAGACAGGGTGCACAGTTAGGGAGCAGCACTGCAGGCGGCCACAGCCCCTTCAGGCTTCAGGGCTAGTTCGATCCTGGCCCCGGAGGTGACCACATGGCGTGGCAGACCTCTCCTGACCCGCCCACTGCTCCCCTCAGCAGTGTGCTTCTTCGATCTGCCTGTTCTGCTCCCCACTGTGTCTCTGGTGAATCCTCTCACCTCCCCTGCTCCTCTGGCCTGTACCCCAGTTCTGTATGCATGAATAAATAAATCTCTAAAAACAAATAAATAAAATGCAGACAGGTCATGTGTCACTACTCCTGGGTATGGGATGAGGAAGTCAGGCAGCGATGGGGCCTCGCTGTGTGCTTGGCTTTCCTGGCTTTCCTGGCTTTCCTCTGTAATCACAGGGTGGTGAGGTCGCTTGTGGGGAATGCACCCTTCACTCCTGTGTTCATTTTTCTGACAAATATTTGAGACCTACAGTTAGGTTACATGTGGGAATGTATGGGAAACAAATCAGATAAAGCCTTTGCCCTGGTAGAGCTCATTTCTAGCACATGGGAAGGGACAGTAATGAAGAAATACAGAGGCAAGATAGTGTATACCGATGGTGAGGAGTCCTTTGGAACAACACAAGGAAAGGGAAGTAAGGAATTCAGTGGGAGAGGGATTAGTGATACCCGCCCCCACCCTTTTTAAGAAAGATTTATTTATTCATACAGAACAGGGGTACAGGCCAGAGATGCGGGGGCCATGAGAGGACTCACCCGAGACAGAGTAGGGAGCAGAACAGGCAGATCAACGAAGTACACTGCTGAGGGGAACAGTGGGTGGGTCAGGAGAGGTCTGCCACGCCATGTGGGTCAGCTCCCTGGCCAGGGAATGAACTCTCACTGAAGGGGCTGTGGGGGGCTTCTGAGGGCGCTCTGGCTAGCCTCCTAGTGCTGCTCTTAACCTGTTGCACCACCAGGGAGGGCCTAGGGCCACCCTTTTAAAGAAGGATGGCTCAGAGAGGCCGAACGAGAGACTCAGAGACCTGAAGGGGGCGCAGGAGGGAGCAGAGAGGACAAAAACTTGGGGCTGGTGACTGTGATAGATGAGGGGCAGCACGGACAGAGACTGGTGTGGCCAGAGTGGAGGGGCTAGAAAAGGGGGAGACGGGTTCTTCTGCAGATAATGAAGGCGAGGATCCACATAGAGACTTCATGGGACTCTCTGGCCACTGCATTTAGTATAGCTGTACCTGTGGGACACACGGGAGACTCGGGCTACACCCCAGGTGGGAGATGGCGGGGATGTGCCAAAGAACACTCGGGACCCCGAAGACAAGGGCTTCCGTCTCTGTAACGTGGTCTACTTCACATTTTGTCCTAAATCTCTGCCTCTGGGAGACCGACTGTGCCAGATGCCTCTGAGTCCCCTGGAGGGGTCGTTCCTTCTGCTCCAGCTGCAGGGCCAGGCCATCTGTTTCACCACCCTGCATGTACTGGAGCACGGGCCCCTGCGCTAAGCATGGGCCCCGCAGCCGCTGCACAAACACCTACAGACTAGTGACCGGTTCCTTTTTGACAGGCTGTAGCACCGTCTCCCCTCCACACAGGCTTTGGTCTCTGGGACCTTTAAATCCATGAGCCCCTGGAACCCAGCTTTTGTGGGAGTGATATCTGGCCTGGGAGATTCTGTGCTTGTTCCAACAGTCTGCAGGGTGGCCAGGGCATCTGGTGGATGGACGCAGGAGGATGTGGACCGTGGCCAGCCCCACGGCTGAGCCGGTCCCTAGCTGCTGTGGACAAAGGAGCCACGATGGCCCAGCAGTTTGCTGCGTTGTAAGGTTTTCAAAGCTCCCAGAGTGGGCTTGTGCCCCGGTGCTGCTTGCTACCAGAAAAGTTCCCCAGGGTGGGATTTCTCATTTTGTCTAGCATTCCATTAAAGGCTTTGTGGTAGTACACACCCCAGGCAGAAATGGCCTTTTTGTAAATGCCAAGAAAATCACTGGGTTCAGATGCACCATGTTTGCAAAAAGAGCCAAACTAGAGTGATTCTGCACACCTGGTGCCTCTCCTGGTCTCTGATGAATGCAACAAAGCATTTTAGTGGCAGTGAGATAATTTGGCCTGTCGTCATGGTCTGTTTCCTTAGAAAAGATGACTTTTAAAATGCTCAGAGGACAGCCTTCAGGCTTGGAATTTTATTTTAAGTCTCGGAATGCTATGCCACAGTAGCCACCAAAATGACAAATGCAGTTACCCTTTCATGCAGAATTCCCACTTTTGGAATTTATCTTACGGGTTCACTTCCCGGTGCGGGAAACGGCATTTTCAGCATGGTGTGTAATGACAAAGAAAGCAAGTTAAGTAAACGGTGCCGCTCCCACACACCGGCACAGAGCTGCTGGGAGTGGAGTCTGCGTGGCCTTTGCTGACTGATGTGGTGACATTGGGAGGATGAGTTACTCAGTGGGACAGGAAGAAGCACAGTGGTGCTGCATTTGCTTAGGAAATGGAAGGGAGTGAGCATGCATTTTTATTTGCTTGCTTATGTGTAAAGAACATTGGGAAGTAGAAAAGATTGGGAGGCAAAAGGGATGGAATTCACAGACAGGACATAAAGCCCCATGTTGGATCTACTCAGGAGACTTTTAATATTGAAGTCATGTAGACTTTTTTTTTTTTTTAAGATTTATCTATTATGCTTACACAACTGGGGTACAGGCCAGAGGTGTGGTGGGTGAGAGGCTTCACCAGAGACAGAGTGGGGAGCAGAACAGGCAGTTCAATGACGTACGCTGCTGAGGGGAGCAGCAGGTGATTCAGGAGAGGTCTGGAACGCCATGTGGGTCAGCAACCTGGCCGGTTCAAACTCGTGCTGCAGTGGCTTCGTAGAGCTTCATAATGTGGTGCTTTAACCTGTTGAGCCACCAGGGAGGGCCTGAAGTCATGCAGACTTTTCACCCTACAAATTTGTTTTTTAAAATAAGATACTCCCAAACCTATCTGCACCCCAGACACTCAGCTTGGCTTCTGACAGTGGTACAGGGGCTTGCAAAGAGTTCTGGTCATCATGTCGCTTTGGAACACCAACCCATGTCGGGCAGGGACTGGCAGGGGGAGCTCCAGAGGACCGGGAGCAGCCTGGGGACCGGGAGCAGCCTTTGAGGTGCTGGCAGCCTTGGGGAGGAGGTAGGCAGGTGAGGGCTCCTTGTACCGGAGTCGTGTGAAAGGAAAGTGTGATCTTAACGCGCTCCCAGGAGGACGAGTGCACTTGGGCAGTGCAAGAGGTGCCCCTGGCTGAGATGGAGCGGAGATGTGCGGGAGCCACACACCTTAGTGGCATGTTAAAGGTTGGGGAGAAGTGGCCTGGTCATAAAGGACCTTACTGTCTTCTGTGGCAGGTGGTGCTTGCTGTGCTACTGGCACCTGCCTCTGAGTTTCCAGCCTCCTTTGTGGTCTGCACATGGTCTCATAGAATGAAGACTGTACCCCAGTGTCCCTTGCCCGTGGGTAATGCGATTAAGCCCTGGCCCGTGGATGTACCTGGAAGTAATGTGTGTGGCTTTCAGGCCATTTCTCTCAAGTGGGGGAAGGTCCCGTTTTCTCCCCTTGCTGCTGGCCGGAATGTGATACAGGGGTAGGACAGCCAACTCGGACTTGTTGGAACAGACGTATAGAGGCAAGTAGAGCTATGAGATTGAAGTGCCGCCATTTGTGAAACAGAAACCAGCGCCTGACCTAGTCGAAGTCACTACAAGGTCTTCTGGTCCTTGCAGCTAAATTCAATAGCAATTAGCCTGGGCTGTAAATTCCCATCACACACTATGCTCTGATTTAGAACTGTGCCTCTCATATGTCTGGCACCTCTTTCATAACTTTTTCTTGAGCCTGGAACCCTGAGTATAGCCGTGAGTAGTTAGGGTCTGCACAATACCTTTGAAGGAACATCTTGTACCTATGTGTTTGGTACAAGCTTTTTGTAACATTAAAAGTCACCTCTTAAACTCTTAGAAAAAAAAAGGCACCTCTTTGTAGATTGATAATTGCGTTGCTTAAATCAGGTCCATATTATAGGGTGGCTGAAAGTGTGGGGTGTAACCCCAAAGCAGACCTGTGCCAGCTGAGTGACCCCAGATAACTTATTTGTTCTCAGTAAGTTCCAATTTTCCCATCTTTTAAAGCGAGGAAAAGGATAGTCCTTCCATCATTCCCCCGGTTGAGTGGATCAACTGATAAAACGCAGGAAGCGCAATTAGCATAGCGCCTGGTGCGTGGTAACAGCTCGATCAAAACGAATTGCTGTTGCCTTTATGGTCTTCCATTTTTGAGAATCTAGCACATTTCAAGCCTAGTTTGTGTCATCAACACACAACTCCCTCTACTCCAAAAGTCATATGAGCAAATTATATTTATCCTCTCTATTTTTAGGTAAAAGGAAGTGAAAATTTCCCACGAAGCACAGACACAAGTAGAAACTACTTATGTTCCCAGATGAAAAGATGACATGTGAAAGGATGTTCAGCCCTTATGGAGAAAAGTTTTGGTGTTACTTCCTTTACGTTTAGCTAAATGCTGAAAGGCATGCAGGCGGTAGTCATTCTTCACTCTTGCTTCGTTGTTACCATTTACCTCTTTCCCTGGATGACAGAGCTTCCCTGGGGGAGAGGGAAGACCCTTCTCCCCACACCATCACAGAGTGCTCAGCTCCCATTCTCAGTTGCTCCTTACCTGCCAGCCCCACATCGGTGCAGGAAACAGGAGAAATGATACCTGCAGACACTTGCTCTCATTTGGCAGGAAGAATGGGGCGAGTGGAGGGATTCAGCACGGAATTATGAGACCACCCTTCTGTGTCTGTGTCTCACAGCCAGGGATAAGAACAGCTCTGGAAGATGCCTGTTGGATCTGGACTATTTTGCCCCTGAGCTATCTTGTCTAGATTCAAATTTTGGCACTTTCTTTCTATGTAAGTTAGTTGAAATCATCTGCAAGTGGGGCTGCCAACCTTGCCTTCGCATGGACCGTGCAGCAGCATGAGAGAGTGCTCTCTCCAGGGCCAGCTCCATTCAGCATATGATCCATGTCTGCTGGGTTGAATAGGTGATGTCTTTCAAGGTCAGTTTAAAGTTTCTCCCTCCTGAATACTTAGCTGTGATTCAGTGTGTTTCTTTATACACACAAGTCTCTCCCTAAACCAGATTACGAGTTGTCATCTACTTTTATTAATCTCAGATATCTCCCTTGAAGTTAAGAGTAGTGTCTGTCTCAGTTTTTGCTGCATATCAAGCCACCCTAAAGTTCAGGCATTTTGTGCGTTGCGGCACTGGCGGGGCTTGGCTGGGAAATTCTGGTCGAGGTGGGGCTGTGCTGATCTCAGCGGGGCTCACTCTGAGTCTCTGAGTGTCTGGAGAGCCAACTGGGTGGAGAGGGAGGGCTAGTTTGTCCAGCTTCACCTAAAAGAGCTGGGTGTCTGGAGATCCTTTCTGGTCGTCTGGTATCTCAGAGCGGGTGGTACGTGTCTTGCAGTGTCCAAGAGCACCAAAGAGCACAACTCTCTGCGGGTCTCTGTCACTGTCCTGTCATTCCACTGTCTGTCATCCAAACTAGTCCTGTGGCCAAGCCCACAGGGCATTCCCGAAGGCCTGGAGACAGGGAGGTGTCAACAAGGAGGGTGGCCTACTATTCTAACAGTCTGTCACGACACCTCAAAGCCTTCCGAACTGTTTACAAATTGAATGGTTACAGTCTGACCCCCTTTGCAAGCCAGGTAGCCTTCAGAAGTCACCGAATCTCCACATGGCTTTGAGGCCAGCATCCATCCACTTTCTGCCTTCTCACAGGCTCTATGTTGACAACCAAGCATGAGTATCTGTCTTTGTTGGCTCAGTCTAAGGAGGGGAGAAGTGTTCCTTTCCTCACGGGTCCATGTTTCAAAATTCTGTGTTTGCCGTTCACTTAGTTGTTGGCATGGTGGCTCCCCTGATTATGCGGTGCAACCATCTGTGCTGTCCTGGGCCTCAAGCAGAACTGGGAGGCGTTTTTCCATTTCTCCTGGGGAGCTAGGCCACAGTGCAAGCAAGAGGGAAGGGGAGAACTTTTAAGACTACAAATTCTTTTGTGCTTTACGAGGGATGCATCTCTGGATCTTGCCTTCATTATCTGTAACCTCAGTTTGCCCCAGAGATTCTCAAGTTTCTGTCTTGCCCTGACCTTCTCAACTGTTCACACAATATGGAAAACTAGTCAAGACTAGTCTCACGGGGAGAAGATCGGAGTGGAGACTAGCATTTGTCTAGTGTACTTTACACATATGTAAATACCTACTGTGTGTGTATGTTCTCTTTGTTAATCTTCATACTAAAACTCTGTGAGATGGGTCAGATGAGCTCACATTTTGCAGAAGAAGAAACTGGAGTTCAGAGAGGATCAGCAACCTGCCTGAGGTCACCCAGATGGTAAACGAGAGGAGTGGGGTTTGCTCTCTGGTCTGCCTGGCACCAGAGTCCTTCCCCTCTTCTGTGCTACAGCTGAGCCCAGTGAATGACAAACAGCTTGTCTGGAACACTCTCCTCCAGAACTCCACAGTGCTGGCCTACTGGGTTGCCCACCAGAACAGCAGTTGTCGACATCAAGCCTGGCCAGGAATGGGGCCTGAGCAGGTGATAAGACGTTCATCTGGGCATACAAGTGAGAAAACCGGAGCTGATCACCTAGACCTGAGTGCACAGTGCTGGCTGCGTGCCAACTTTGTCTGGGGAAAATCGACTGTTTACTGGAGATAATAAAACAGGAAATATTTCAACATTAAAGCTTAGGAGTTTGGGCAGGGAAAGATTTGATGGCTTAATGCTGAGCACTGGAGGCTAATTTTGAAAACAGCAGATATCTCCATCTAGACCTAAAATAGTAGACTGAGCTATTAAAATGGAGTATGCTGATAAGCCCGCAGACAATAATTATTTAAATTGGATGGGATGGAGCATCCTCAGGACCAGGTGATGGTTTTTATTTTTATTTGGGATTAATGGTGTGGCACTGGGTCTGTCCAGGTCGGCAGCCTGCCTGTGTGGGCAGTACCTTCTGAAGACTCAGTTGACCGGAGGTGGCTGTCAGCCCAGCTGGAGGGTGCAGAGTCTTCACAGAGTTTCAGAGGACAAGCTGGAGTGATCCGTTCCATGTTGCTGACCCTTCCATCTGCGTGTCCCGTTTCCTAGCCTGCCTCTGAAATCCATATGGTCAACTCTGTTGCCTGAATCGAGGAGGACAGCTTGGCCAATCTGCAGTAATCCTCAGCATTTTGACCAGCATTGCTGATGTACTAGTCTGGGCGTGGTCCTGGGGTGGGGAGGTGAATCAGACCCCTTCCTTCAGTCACAGGGGGAGGGCAAGCAGGTGACGGCAGTGGGACACAATATGGGATTGGCTAGGCCGAGCATGGGAAGCTTTGCCTGGGGAAGCTGGTCCAAACAAGTGTCGACCTAGGCGCTGTCCTGTGGAGGGTGTGATGCCGTCACCCTGTGTGTGAAGTGATGCTTGGGACCCTGGCTGCAGTGGGTGGCTCTGTCCTCAGCGCCCACAGAAGCTCCTAACAGGAGGCAGAAGGGCATTTGTATAACAGGGTATCAGCCTTGTCTTCGGGACAGTCATATCCCTGGCCACTGTCCAACTCTGCTCGGCTGAGGAGGCTTCATGGGGTGAATGTGCATAATAGGGACGGAGTGTTTGATGGTCGTGGGCCAGCAGGTCTTTCCACTTGGGTAGTCTTGTATGTGTGATTTCTATACCTCATTACAGCCATACCTGTGTGCAGGTTCATGTCTTGCAGGAGGAGCACCTGGGATATTAGGGAGAGCTCCTTGCAAGAGAGAACACACTTCAAAGGTGGGGTGAACAGTCCAGGAAGAGAGGTTGGTTTTCCTAAAGCCACTGAGTTGGGTGGGAGCTGTGCTGAGTGGGGGATGTACAGTGAGCTGAGGCAGCTGAGGATAGACATGGGTGGAGCCTTGACATGCTGTCCTAGGGAGCTCGGAATACTTACTGTGGGAGGTGACATGCTGTTTAAGTAGCTAATCATAATATTCACTTAGTGAGAACTTAACTCTGTGGCATATTATATTGGAGTTTATATGTATTGCCCCTGAACCATTCTGGCTAGATACAAATTCTGGCTCTTTCTTTCTATGCATATTTAAAATCATCTGCAGTTGCTGACTACCTTTTTTCTCCAAACCCTCCCTCTCACCTTTGAAGCTAGTTCTGCGTTTGTGTCTGGCAGAAATGCCCAGACTGGTTGAATCTAAATCACACCCAGGTCTCTGGATGAGAAGAGTCTGAGGAAAACTGTTGCTGACATTTGAGTCATTGTGAGGTTGGAGTGAGCAGGGAGTAGCTTTTGCTAGAGGTGGGAGACCATTTCTGTACTGCTTGCTTTTGTCAGGAAGAGAAAAAACCTCCAGGTTAATTCAGAGAGAATTCCCCATTTCTAACCTCTCCATAATTCTCTCTCTTGGGTGTATCATTACCTTTAAGCCACCTCTCTTCGTCCTCCAGCAGTCTTGAGGTGTGGGATTTAACTCTCCTGTCTTTTCTTTGTGAAGGTGAGTTGAGCATTCTGGTTTAAACTGTTCTGCTAATTCACAGTAGCTCACTCCCAACCCACTGCAGGAACGAATGGACAGTTGGCTGGTCTGTCTTCCCAAAGTTTCGAGGCAGAAGGTGATGTGCAAACCCTCTAGGCACCTCCTCCCTTTGTTACCACTTTTGTTCTCAGTTCTATTTCTGGACAGATCGACTTAATGCAGGCTCTTCAAACAATGCCCGAACCGTAGGATGGCATGGCATTCTCCCGCAACCTGCCTCTGATGGGCAATACATTTTTCGCTCCCCTGATGCAGCTGACTGTCTGGTGCTTTTGAACTAGGATCAACAACACATGCTGTTAGCTGGCACCCTCGTACACTCACACATACGTAATGTGTGGGGTCTAGCCACTGCCTTCTACTTTGGCAACTGGAGCACAAGCCTTCCAAGAACACCTCAGTGTAGCCCTCGGCAGCAAATCGGGGTGAAGGAGAGCTTCCAAGTGATGCCATGTGATCTGGTAGTCAGAGTATGAGGCAATGGTGGTGCCCAAACCTGGCAGCCATCTTGCGACTTCTCCCCTAGTATGAAAATGGCTGACGAGCTGAGGCTCATTTGTAAGGTTTCCTGGGCTCTGTGATTGTTGGCTCCAAGTTCTCCTAAAGAGCAAGCTGCACGGGAAGCTGCTCTCTGATCTTTCCTAAGCATTTGTCAGATATCACTTTGCCACTGCAGCTGCTCAAATCAAACTTAATCTTGGGAGAAGGGACTGGCAGTTGCTCTTGACAACTTGGCTGAGTTCTGCTGACTGTTGCCTCCGTGATCCCTCAATGTGAATTTGTTTTCACTAAGTCCATCAATCAGAGTCCTGCAGGAAACAGATGGAATACTCCAATGGAATAATTGCAGAGAGATGATTAAAGAGACTTTGTAAAAGGACTGGTGGGGGAGTTTCAAGAAGGGAGAGTAAAGCACCTTTCTGAGCTGGAAGCTACTACTTCTCCTGAAGGGCTAAGAGGAGGGAGCAGTGCTGAGCACGTGGAGAGTGGCTGTACAGAGAGGATACAGAGCTGTAGCTACAGCAGCCAAGAGCTGGGAACAAACACCCTAGTTTGGCCCTCCGCCTGCTCTCTAACCTCTTACCCCTCACTGACAGCACCCCCAGCCACAAACTAGAGAGTCAGGGGACCCATAGGTAGCCTACTGAGGTCATTCTCTTGGGAGATCAGTGAGGGGTATAAAGTGGATGAGCAAAAACAGCTAGAAAATCACTAATAGCTAATGTAGGAATAAATTTACAAGGTACAAGGAATTGCTTGATTTCTTGCTTGAATTATTTAAAAAAATTCATGACTGGATTATTTTTAAAATCAAGAAAAAACTGACTCAAAATGTTAGCATGCAGAACTGAGGGGTACTCTGGGACACCCAAACTTGCACACTCTAGAGGGATTTTGCCATCTGCCATGTAAAGGCAAAGCATACTCTTAGTGTGAAAGAACTTTAATTAGTGATCACAGAGCGACAAGAAAGAGTAATAGTTTCCCAGTAAAATGCCCAAAGTTACCCATGCATTCATGGTTAAATGCCCAGCCAAACAGGGTTGGCCCAAAGCGGGGCTGCTGAGGCCTGAAACTTGCCACGAACCTAAGGTACCTACTGGTGGGGCACTAAGAAAAGGGGCATCAGGGGCCAGGCAAGTCTGGGATGAAAGGAACAAAATCCAAGCACAAATCAAGGTAGCAACTGCCATCGTCAGGCTCCCCAAGTCTTTCCAAGTGGGTCTGTGACTCATCTCCCGTGTCTGCTTCCATGTCCCAAGTCCCTGGTCTGAAGCTGAGAAGCAAACCATCTTCCTCACATCTCTGCCCTCTCCATGTGTCTCCACCAAGTCTTCTCCCCGAGAATCTTCAGCCTCTCTCTTGCCCAGCTCCACCCTTCTTAAGGGTGCGCAGGGAACATGGGACATCCCTTTTTTTTTTTTTGATAGAGATTACACTCTAACAAAGATGCCATTATCATAGTAGATTGCAAAGCAAATAGCAATCATTAGGAGTCTCCCCTGTATTACATTGGGCCATATGTGACTTTCTGTACCTCTGGGGAGAATTGGAAGCAGACTCCCTGAGCTCAGAGTGTCTAGTAGATACCTGTGGTGCAAACAGACAACCTTCTTTTGGCCACCGGTCCCTGCTGTTTATTTGGAAATTCCCCATCAGTGGTATAGTGGTATATTGGGGGATACTGACTAATCGCCCTGCTCTTAGATGACCAAGGGAGGAGCATCCAGCCAGTCACACCCCGTTTGCTGGGAGCTTGAATTGGAGAGGAGTACTTGATGCCTGGACAGAAAATAAGGGGAACGAAAAACGTGCCAGCAGAGGAGCCCTGAGGGAATGGGCATCGCTGGCTATATAATTTATCTAGATCTCTAGACTGCCCTGATTCCCTGATTTCTGGCCCAGAGACCTGGTTTCCAGTTTTCTTCCTTGATTCTGTGAGATGCCCTTGGTCCTTTTTAGTCTTGAGCCTTGTTTTGTTACTTGCAGGCAAAGCATCCCGATTACCACACGATGTCATCATCGCCGAGGCTGTGTCTGCTGCACAGTGGCCTGGTCTCTAGTACGCTGCCTGGGGAGAGCCCCAGCGAGTTCCTTTTGAAGGTCTCACCCAAACCACCCTCCCTGGTCTGGTCACAGACTTGGCCAGGGGGGACCCTTGCTGTAGCTCATAAAGCTGTGGGCTTAATCTCCAGCCCTTCTGGCATACTGTCTCCAGGGAGCTGCCCTACAAGACACCGTCCCTTACTCTCCTTCCCCACTTTCCTGTCCTGAGGCATCAAGACCAAGCTGTCTCTCCCAGTCCTCAAAGCTCTCCTATTTCAGGCAAGCTACCACTTACTTGGTAGTCTAGACTTTGGGAAACTAAATCTGTTAACTCCTCCAAGACAAGACAAGGATTGATTCCTAGGGATCAGAGGTTTTGAACTATCTTCTTAAATGGTGGATGCTGTGAGGAAACTTCAGTACCAAAAAAAGAAAACTGTATAAAAATTAATTTCTGATTTTTTTTAACCTGTAACAGAAATGTCTCTATCTTTTGATACAATGAATCTAAACCTACAATATGTGTAAGTGTGGGATTTCCTGTCTCTGTATATACAGATACATACACACATACACACACAAACACTCTTAACAGTTTTTATGAATATAATTTACTGCAAAGCTCTAAGGAGTTTCTGTATTATATATGAATTCATAACTGAGTATATGTAATTACATATAAATGGTGTTTCTCTTTAAACTGATGGGAAAATGAATGATGTCTGTAATAAATGAATTCTCACTGAATCACTGGCTCTGATCTGTAATGGTTACCATAATTCAGATTGTAGGTCACTATTTTGCTTTAACTTTTTTCATGGTGCCACTTTCACTGTTCTCTCACCTGGTTACAGACCTCATCATCCTGCTCCCAACCCCTCCTGTAACCTCTCTTTTTGACTGGGTAATATCCCTCTGGTTACCCTTTTGACCTTCTATTCTTTTAATGTCTGAGTCCTATCTTACTGCCTGTAAGAAAATTTAGAAATTTGCAATTTTTTCCTTTTACAATATGAATATACACTACAAGTCCAAGTAAATGTTCACTTTCTCTTCCACTCACATATATTTATGTCTGTCTACAGCTACATATCTATCAATCTCCCTGTCACCTATATGCTTACTAAAGTGGATAATTTGTGCATATGGTAAAACTGAATTATGAACAAGATTTCATTATATGTAAACAGAAGAAGTGAAGGGGGAGAAAAATTCCTCTTTGTATGGAATATGCCAATGTGCATTTTTACAAGTTAAATAAGCAGGAGTTATTTGCTTTAATTTGTGTTTTGAAGAAAAAGAACTTGAAACCATCTATAATAATTTAGTAATGGAGTAGAGCTCGTAGTCATACAGACATCATAAGAATACAGCAAGGCACAATGCCAAGGGCCATAATGGGGATCTGAGCAGAGCTGATTGTCATAAAACTTAGTCATAAATTGGATACACTGGACGATGGATAAATGTCTTGAATTGCTGCAAATTCAAGTCGGTATTGGGAGAAGACAGTAATTACTGTATTTGACTGACGTTTATGGATCGTACAAAGTTTCATTCCAGTGTAAAAGAGAGAAAATTAGTTATGTTTGTGTTTTATCTTGAAGTTATGTTTGTATGTTTGTCTTAGGAGGCCAACAGTGATTTCCGTGTCTTTGTGGTTTATGTCCCTCAAAGGATGCTTATAAGTTTGTACCTCTGGGAAGCTGAGCAGACCCACACAAAGAGACTTTACTCTAAAAAGGTCTTTACTCTTTCCTACGCAGAGACCAGAATGCCATTGAAGATGATCTTCTAAGTTATGTGTTGCTCATTGTGTGTGTTTATGAATTTTGAAACCTTTTTGAGTGCCACCATTCTCAGGAGAATGCAGAAGACCGGCTTCTGCCAAAACATACACAGCTTGGTGGATTCCATGGGCCTGTTTGTAAATAGCAGGGTGAAACCATATCTGTGGTCCAAGAGAGCATCCACACAGTGGTGTCAAGAATGAGGAGACCGGCTGAAGTGAGCATCTTCAGGGGTCCTGGTGCCCATCTCCTGGGTGGGAGCCTAGCGCAGAATGTGGTCCGGGAGTCAGTCCCCAGGGCCTGGGGTCACAGCGGCCTCAGCATGACTTTGCCTCAGACCTGTCTGGTTGCAAAATCACAGACTCATAAACTTGTGAGCACATGCCCTGACATTTGAAAGCTGGTCTTTTCAGCCGGGTTTTTGAACTGCCCCCCCCCCCCACCACCACTATGTTCAAGCCTCAGAGTCCAGAAGTGGGGCTTTTAGCTTGTTGACTCCAAAGTTTGCTTTACTGGCTCCTTCTTGCTCCAGGTAGCCCTCTTAGCCCTCTCCTTCCTTTTGGAAGCTTTTTGAATTCAGTATTCTTTCTTGCTAGCCCTGCCCATTAGTTTTGTCCCTGTTCTAAGATGTCAGTGGGTTGACCACCTAAGGGTCTGGGAGAAGCTAGTAGTCACTCTGTCACTTGAGAGCACCAACCCCATATAAAAATACTCCAACTGCTTTGCCTGCTGCCCTCCCACTCTGTTGAGCCCCTAGAATTTCCTGTCAGCACAGGCTTCCTCACCAAGAAAAAGAGAGTGAATCCAAAAGGAGAAAGAAATTATTTTACATTTCTAATAAATCCATTGCCCAAAGTCCACCAGTCACTGGTGGTTCTGGACCTTGGGGGTCTGGGCCTTCAAGCCATTGTTTCTTTTTTCATTTCGGGTAGAGAATGTTCTGGGCACTGGCAGTGAGGAGAGATCTGAAGAACAACACGGTTGTGCAGCAGCAGAAAGGATGCTGTCTGTGTTTCGACATTATAGCTGGAATGATGACTCAGCAGGACAGCCTCCTACCTCCTGCTCAAGACCACAATAAGGGATTTGTCCTGGGCAGGGAGCCAACACGCCATCTGACTGGCAGACACCCTTACCCAGAGCTCTTCAGTTCTCACCCCACGCAGAGGGCTGTGTCTCCAGGAAGAAGCGTTTACATGACCCAGGATGTAAATGAAGCCTGGAGTGGACTCTTGAGACCAAGCAATGTTGTCCCTTAGCAAGCTCTGAAAGGACTAATCTTCTTTATAGAACTCTTTATGAAGTAGACCAGCTCAGGAATAGCTTTATAGGCTCTAATGAGCAGATAATTGGGACATAATGAGACTTGCTTGGTCACTTTGGTGGGAAAATGAGAGACATGGGTAGAGATTATGTAAAATTAGTCTTTATCTTAATCATGTTCAATCCCCCTACTCAGTAGCTAACCCCAACAGCAGCTACAAACTAAATCACCAAAGCTCCAGTAATTAAAGTAGAATTGCGAACATTTCTGTATCTTCTCTCTTTCTATGTGAGCAAGTGATGTTTAGGGGCATTAATATTTAACAGCTGCATTTAAGACCATTTCACAATAAACAACTAGAGGAGTCTGGAATTTACCATCTCATTATTGACCTTTGTTTTAAAGAATTTACATTAATCCTTTTATGGTGAACATTCTCTATTTTTTCTTTTTAGTGTCTAGCTAGGTTGTATTTATATTTCCATTTGGGAAACCTAATAGAGGAAGGGAGAATTTGCCTTTGGACATTATGTAGTTAATTCTTTGTACTTTGTGTAATTAATTCTTTGTGAGCTCTTAACTCTAGTGAAAATAAGGAGTAAAGATACTTTCATCACTTTCCTGCTCTCTCATTACCAATTTTCTGTTCTTATGTTGGGATGGACTCAGGGTCCTCTACAGAGTGAGGATGCTGTTTGACTATACCTCCAGTAGAAGCGTGATATGCAAATTCCGTGCTAATGCTGACCTACCCTTACACAGCTCTGAGAGAAAGCATTACCAAGATGGGAATTAATGTGATGAAAAAGCAAGTGACACATGTGGAAATAAGACCCTTAGTGGCAACTATTTGATAAGACAGAGAATAATATTTAGGAGAGAATGTGGAGAGCTATTGTACACTTTTCTTCTCTTGGATTATTTCTATTTTTAGGAACTTCCTTCTGGGGCTTTGCATTATGTGACTTGAAGAATTTTGTTTTAAAAAATATTTTGGAATGGAAAAATTTCCCAAATTGCATATGGTTCATTTATTAACACATTTCCTTTTAAATATATTTAGTATTCTTAAGTGAACTTCTTCCTGAGAACTTTAATAGAAATATCACATTTTGTTAATTCCTCTGAAATATTCTTTTTTACATTAGTAAATATTTAAAATATAGACACTTCAGAAAAATAGGAACTTGATTTTTTTTTTTGTGAAAACAGGTGTCTGACCTTTGGAATGGCTCTCAAGATTCATTCCCAAGCTCCTTTGCCCCTTTTTCATATGAACTCACATTGCTGGGAATGTTTGGTTTTGATTTTCTGCGAGGGACAAGTCTGAAGTCCAACCCAAGAGGTGCATATGTGTCTTTTCAAGTTAGTGTTTCCTTTTTTTTTGGCTCCTTTATTATACATTCTCTGTCCATATATGTGTGATTTTATATGTGTGTTTTGAAACTCTTGACTCTATTCCATTGACCTGAATGCCTGTTGTTTGGGTTACCATCCAGAAGTGGGCTTATTGTATCATATGGCAGTTCTAATTGTAATTTTTTGAGAAACTATTCTGTTTTCCAAAGTGACTGCATAGATTTACAGTCCCACCAACAATCATTAGTGTTCCTTTTCCTCTGCATCCTTGTAAACTACTCATTTCTTGGCTTTTGCTGATAGTCACTTTAACTAGAGAGAGGTGAAATCTCATTGAAGTTTTGATTTGCATTTCCCTGGTGATAATGGTACAGAGCATCTTTTCATGTGTCTGTTTGCCATCTGTTGTCTTCTTTGGTGAAATCCCTACTTGAATCCTCTGCCCTTTTTAAAAATAAGGTTGTATGTGTGCTTCATTGTTGTTGTATATGTATTTTGGATATTAACTCTTTGTCTCAAAGATGCTTTACAAATATTTTCTTCCATTTAATAGATTGCTTGTTTTGGTGATGATGTATTTCATGGTATAGAAACATTTTGGTTGGATACAGTCAAGTATTTTTCATTTTTGTTTGTTTCTCTTCTGTTGGAAATGAATCCACAGTGACATCATTAAGGCTGATGGCCAGGAACTTGTCTCTACCTGGGATCCATGAGCATCTTCATAACCATTACTTGGAATTTATCATCTGTCATTTGTTTCTCTCCATTTCTTAAGGGCCTTTTTCTAGAATTTTGTTCTGTTCTTTCATTTGGGTCATGTTCTTCTGTTTTCCCATTTACCTGGTTCTCTGGTTTATTTCTATGTTTTCAGCAACTCCACTCCCTGCTGTAGAACTGGGGTTTATCTTATCCTGGTGACGTTGCATAGCATCCTACAGCACTGTCCTCCCTGGTGTACCTCCCTGGTCACTTGAGCTGTGTCCTCTTTGTGGCCTGCATCCCTATGCCTAGTGGGTGAGAGTAGCCCTGCAGCTAGGCCATCAGTTCTATTAATAGCACTTTCATTGGGTTTATCCTCCACCCTGGACTAGGGTGGCCTCAGGGAGGGCCCCAGAGGGCCCATTCTCTGTGTGTGATTGCCTGTTTTGCTGCAGGAGGTGCTAGATGTGTCCAGACTGCTTGCTGTTTTGGTGCTTCCTGGCCCAGCAACAGTATGGAGCCAGCTGCAGGCCACATAATTCTGAGGGTGCTAACTGCTGGAAGAGTGACCCTTAGCTTGCAGCGAGGTGGCAGCAGGCGTCCTGCGGCAGCTGGCAGTGATGACTACTAACTACAATACCTGGGGCTAGGGCTACAATACAAGCCTAGGGATCCTGCGACTGGGACTTCTCTGGTTCAGCTCAGGCTGAGAGATGGGTTTTGCACATGTGTCTGGAGTCACTCAACTGGGCCACAGCTGCTGGCTTGTTGACTTGGGCTCATCCCGTCCTGGAGGTGCTGGCTCAAGCAAGAGATCGATCACAACACTAACTGCAAGCCCAGCTATCGGGGCTCTCTAAGCTAAAGGAAATGAGGCCTTCTCCTGACAGTTGGAGCCCCTTTTCCACATGCAGACAGCTCTGTAGCTGCTGGAGGCTGGTGCCTGCCCTGCAGAAGGCTGGGTGGCTGAGAACTTGGTGCGGGCAGAGCATAGCTGCCAGTAGGCAGGGAGTGGTGTCTGGCAGGCTTTGGGCTACAGGGAGCCCACGCAGCAGGTAGGTCTACATATGAGCTGGCTGTGCTTCAGGAGCACTTTGGGGTGCTTTCTAGCTGCTGGTTTGTGCCATGCTCATGAGCACGCTGGTGATGGCTAGCAAGGGCTAGCCTATCAGACTGCGAGGACAAGGCCATCTAAATTGCTGTCACTTAGTCCCCTACTCACTTAGCTGATTTCCAGGTATGGCTGGAGCTCTCATCCTGGATTAGCCCTCAGACCTGGCCCTCCACACAGTTATTTCAAGGTTGCAGCAGGTAGCTGAGAGGGCATCTGCTGGTGACCCTGGATTAGCTCCCAGTTCTCCTTGCCTGCAGGCCACTGATGGAAGGATTCTATCTGGATCCCTTCCCCACAAGTTGGGTGCTGTTCAGACTGGTGTTGCTATTTGGAGTCCCAGGGCAAGTGAGTCTGCTCACAGCCTATGTAAGAGCTAGTTCTTTGTTTAGTTTTTCCTTAGCTTTTCTGTACTTACTTCCCTCTGACCCTAAATGAAAGGGATTCAGGAGTTCAACTCCACTATACTTGATCATAGGTTTGGGGTGCCAGGTGTTATGTACCCCCTTTAACCACTCCTGCTTCCCAGGGAAATGGTCCACACTTAGGGACAACTTTGCTGCGATGGGCTTTCTTCCTTGGCTGGAGCGTCTCTCTGCCCCCGATGGTCTGGGTGTCTCGTTTCTATCCTTTGTTTTGTTAGCTCTGCTATTCCAGGTTTCGGGCCTGCTTCTGAATGGACTGGCCCACACTCAGGCTTGGGTTTGCAGTTATCATGTGTGGGGGTCAGCACCAGCTCTCCCTACTCTACCTTCTTGGAATCTATTCCTCTCATTTGATTTTTAAATATTTGCACATATAACAACAGCACAAAATTAGTTCTGAGTATTCAGAATCCTATAGTGCAGTCAGCAAAAGACAAATGCTAATTTGTTTATTCATTAAAATACTTGAACGCTTCTCATACTTTATCATGGACACATATTCGAATTAGAAATCTACATTTATTCTTTTACTTCATCTTACAGTGGGCCTATTTGCAGGGCATAGGCAAGCGGCCAGATGTTGGTAAGAGTCAGGTAACTAAGGATGTGAAAAGAAATTATAATGCACAGTCTATGTAATATGACCCTGAACATTGTCTGAAATAAAAAACTTGTTGATAACTAGAACTCTCATCAGCTAACACAGACCGTTATTAATCAATGTTATGCACACAAACAAATAAGAAATAGTCACAGGGGTCAATTTAAAATATGTCAGCAAAGCATTTTCTCCTCATCTTGCTTATTTTTCAGCCTGGCTAAATCATTAGAATTTCCTCTTCGTAGCTCTCTAGTGGATCAACCATTGGCTTGTATCCATGAGAAGGCAATAAGCCCAGTCAGACAATACACCCAATATTTTTTTGACTATCCCTGGAGATTAATTTCATTTAACATTTATGGGAAAAACATTTAGTGAAATACATTAACCCTCTGTAGGATGATATAGTATGTAAAATTAAACTTGCCTGATGAAGTGTTTAATAAAATTCAGCACTAATTCCTAATCAATCCTATAGAAAGAAGAAATAAAAATATTCTTGTTCAATATGGATAAAAAGGTCCACTTGGTATCATAGATAAAAATCATATTGAATTTAGATATATTCAGAGTGATTCACACTCAACCTGATAAAAAGCATAGGTATGCTTTCATCCAATACAATTATTTGTTGTCAGAGACAGCATAGGGGAGAGTTTCTCGGGACTCTTGGCTTAATGAGGTCTTCTACAGGGTGTTAGGTTGGCATGAGTCAGCTTCCCCTTAGTTCACAGGACTCTGGGTGACTAGAGAAGATTCTGCCCCATCAGTGTGACGGCTGCTTCCACACCCACTTGAAGCCTCTACAGTTGTCTTAGGAAGCAGCTTCCAGAGAGGAATCAGGCATGTGGGGGAAGAATCTTTGGGTCTAGCATCTATCAGGGCATATGGTGATGGCGAAGAAGAAAGGAGGGAGCAAAAACATGGGGTCCTTGGGAGAATGAAGTGAACTTCAAGCCCTCTTCACCAGATTAAAGTGCAGGTATCCCCATTTTTCAAGTTTGAATTGTGGTATTATTGCTTTACGAGAGACCTCCATTAGTATCTATTCTTACCTATCAGAAAAAATCCTAAAGGGACTTTAACTTTCACAACAAAAGGTAAAAAGCAAAATGCAATCAGGGTTGGTTTAGCTGCAGTCATTCTGACAGCACCAAAAGTAGCACCCCGAAGCCCTTTGCCAGGAGCTCCTTTATGCAGGCTCTTTATTGCCGCATTCCTGTGTTTAATAGATGCTGGGGAACTTTTAGGTTTGAATCAGTTCTTTTTATGATTGGGGGAAGTGGTTGGAAACACCCCCGTTTTTTCCCGTGTAAATGATGTTGATTGCTTTTTTGTTTTGGATCATTTATACTTATGAAAGTTTTTGTAAGAATGCCTTGCTTTCTCATAGCAAGGAAAACCTGTATCTCTTTTTACATTCCTCCTTCACATTTTATATTTCCCTGCATTTTTACCTTTCTTTTCTTTCCATCTCATCAGAACAGGCAACTCTGTATTTTTGTACATTTTTCATGAGATTGTTAGTTTTCTGGCATTGAGTATTGAGATTTATATGTTCAGGATACAATAATTATGTCAAACATATACTTTGCAGAGTTGTTATTATTCTATAGGTTGTGTAGGGTTTTTTAAAGATTTATTTATGTATACAGAACTGGGGTACAGGCTGGAGGAGCAGGGGTGGTGAGAGGCTTCACCAGAGACAGAGTGGGGAGCAGAAAAGGCCGACTGATAAAGTACACTGCTGAGAGGAGCAGCGGGCGGGTCAGGAGAGGTCTGCCAAGCCATGTGGTCACCTCGGGGCAGGCGGGAATTGAACTCATGCGGAAGCGGCTTTAGATTCTCAGTGCTGTGCTTTAACCCGCTGTGCCACCAGGGAGGGCCATGTTTTTCTTTTTTAAAAACTGTTTTGTATATACTATGTCTTTTGCATTTCCATACGCATTTAGAATCAGCTTGTAAATGTCCACAATAGAGCATGATGGGGTATTAATTTCGATTCTATTGAATCTGGATCAATTTGGTGAGAATTGACATCTGAATAATATTAAATTTGAATATTACTAAATATAAGCCTAGTATACCTCTTCATTTGTAGTCTTTGGTTATTTTCAGCAATGTTCTGTAGTTTAAATATGTGCCACTACTGATGTTTTCATAAATTATATTTTCAAATTAAATTTCTTATTGTTCACTGTTGGTATATAGAAATACAATATTTGAATATAATCTAGTCTCTTTCAACTTTGATAAACTCACTTATGATTTCTATCAGTAGTTACTTTTGTGTAGATTTCTTTGGCTTTCTACTTGAAAGGTTATGATTTTAACTAAAGACTGTTTTACTGTTTCTTTTTCATTTTGAATAAATTTTGTTTCAAGTATGGTCTTATTGCACTGTGCAGAATATTCAGAAAAATGGTGAAGTGCCAAGGATAGACATCCTTACCTTTTTCCTGCTCTTAAAGTGAAAACTTTAAGTTTTCCACAGAGTATGAAAATAACTAATTCATTGTGGATGTTTTTAGCAAGTTAAGAAAATTCCTTTTTATTATTAGTTGCCTGAAATATTTTTAAACAAGAATAGATGTTGAATTTTGTCAGTTCTTTTTGTGTCTTTTGAGCTGATCATGTAGTATGCCTTTCGTAATTTGTTATTATGAATTATACTGGTTGCTTTTAGAATGTTAAACTAACCTTGTATACCTGGAATAAATCCTGGTTGACTATAATTCATCATGCTCATAACATGTTGTTGGATTTTGTTTTCTATAATTCTGTTCATAAGGGAAAATTATTGGTAGTTTTCTGATATTGAGCAATTTGACTATAACATTCCATGATATAGTCTTCATGTATCTTAGGATCAGATTTTGCTTAACATATAACTTAGGGAATTTTTGGCATCATTTCATTAGTATGGTTTGTGTCTCTATATGAATATTAGTTTGTAAATAGTCTAAGGCTCATAGATGCTCATGTTATTTTGCTTTAAAATGGGAAAAACTCAATCAGTGTCCATGAGTTAAAGTACATTAATCTTCCTTTCTATAATGTATAATCCCATTAATCTCAACAAATGTGGTTGTTTTTCACTTCTGACATATTGAATAAAAAACTTTTGTTATTTTTTGCTAACTCTAACATCTTTATTAGAGCTGGGAGACTTTTATTTGTCCACAACTCTTTGGTCATATTTTCCTAATTCTTTCCATACCTGGTGATTTTTATTAGATGCTGGTTGTTAATAGATTTTACCTTGCTGGCTTCTGGCTATTTTTGCACCTCTGTAAATGCTCTTTAGTTTTATTTGGGAACAGTTTAGTTACTTGTAGATAGTTTGATAGTTTCAGGTCTTGATTTTACTATTTGTTAGCCAGACTTAGGAAACAATTAATCTATGGCTAATTACTCCTCAGTATTGAGCTAAGAAGCTTCTGAGTATCCTTCCTAATGCACTGTGAATGATGAGACTTTGCAGTCTGACTAGTGTGATCAGGTACTATTCTTGGCCTGGTGAGAGTATCAGACACCACACCAATCTTTATACAGGCTCACTTCAGGTATATTTCCTACTCAATTCCAAACCACTACAATAATGTTAATATCATAAGAAAGCAAGTCACATGAATCTCTTGGTTTCCTATTCATATAAAAGTTACATTTATAGGCTATTAAGTATGCAATAGCATTATATCTAAAAAAGATGTACATAGTTTAATTTAAAAAGACTTTATTGCTGAAAAATGCATCATATGAGATAATAAACCTGCTTGATGTGGGGTTGCCACAAACCTTCAATGTGTAAAAAGGGAAATAGCTGTGAAGTGCTATAAAGTGAAGTGTCGTATGCCGTAAAGTGAATTAGGTGTGCCTGCAATTCTTTAGGTGGTGCTTTCTCTAAATTCAGATAGTTTCCTCTACTGCATGAGGTGCTTAGCATGCAACTGAATGCTCCAGATAACCGTTTTACACATCTCTGAAGTTTCTTCTGTACCTTCTGTACTGGCCCCAGAGACCAGTTCACTCTGGTCCCTGATGCTCTGAACTGTGTCCATCTTGATCTCTCCTGCCCCTCCTCAGTTTAGGAAATTCACTATCCTCTGGCCTAGAACAGCTCTTCACTCAGTAATCTAGGACAATTTTAGTGTTTATGGATTATTGCCCTTTGTTGATATATATCCAGTGTCAAAAAGTATTAGTTCATATTATTTTGTCCATCCTTTGTTTATTTCAGGTAGGAAGGTAAACTTGGTCCTTGTTATTCCGTCTTGACTGGATGTAGAATTCCTTCATATTTCTCTTAAGACACATTGTTTATGTAGTTACACTTAGAATTTATGCATCATCTATGGTCAAATAAACATTATAAACTTGACAGTTTCCATATTTCTAAATAATTGTCATTTGGTTACCTCAGAATATGCCATGGTATGTGTCATATTTATTTGAGAGCTTATATATAAAATAATGATTGGTGTTCTACACCTTTCCAAAAAAGAATTTCAGATGGCTTACTGGCAAAAAGGCCTACTGAATAAGCATAATTCATTCTGAATTGAAAGGAAAAACATGGTTGAGGAAAACCAAGGAAGAAATAATTCCAACTATGATAATATCTACACTAATTGAAAGTAAAATTAGGCTTTGGGTATTCTGGCAGCTAGATGCACCAACTGTGACTAGTTCTATCATTTTCATGATCAGCATGAAAAAGGGGTTCAGGTTTAGGGGGAAACTAACAGTGATTAATAGCAATTAATGCCTACTATGTGCAACGTATATAAAATTTATATATAAAAAAGGCATAGTAATGCTTTATTTGACTTTTACCTCACTGTCATGGATTGCCTTGTTCACAGATAATGACAGGATAGGCATTCAAATTTCGAAGAGTCATTCAAAGCTGCAGGGATTCCGAAGCTAATGCTCTCAGCACACAGGCTACCTCGGGAGGTATAATAGATATAATAGATATTTTCCTTGTACTAAATTCTCACAGAAAGTTCTCACATGAAGCAACTTACCCTGGCAATTGTGAGAGATCCTGCAATTGATGTCTTCACAAGTTTCGTACTAAATATGGAAGAAAGTTTGAATGGCTACCTTTTCTTTGTAGTGTTTTTTGGTGGATATGATGTTGGATTCTAGGGAGATTTGCCATAAACAGTTTTCACCATAAACATTTTTTTGTTTGTTGAGTTTAGAGAAAGAAAAAGTTTAGAAAAGGAACAGAAAAAAAGTGGGACACCCAGGCTGATAGAACGAGGCCAGGGAGCCATTCACCACAAGCATTTTTTATGGCAAACATGTTGGCCATCTAACTATTTAGACCGAAGGCAATTTTGCAGTAAAAGAGAAAAGAACAACAAATAAAACAGGGCATTCAAAAGAACGTCATGAGGCCCTCCCTGGTGGCGCAGAGGGTTAAAGCACAGCACTGAGAATCTAAAGCCGCTTCCGCATGAGTTCAATTCCCGCCTGCCCCGGAGGTGACCACATGGCGCGGCAGACCTCTGCTGACCCGCCCGCTGCTCCCCTCAGCAGTGTACTTCGTAGATCTGCCTGTTCTGTTCCCACTCTGTCTCTGGTGAAGACTCACACCACCCCTGAGCCTCTGGCCTGTACCCCAGTTCTGTATGCACAAATAAATCTTTAAAAAAAAAAAAGGACGTCATGAAACTTGAGAAATTAACAAAATTGAAGACAGTATTCAAATACATTGAAAAATGTGTGTATATTCCTAGCAGTATTGTGCAAAGCAATGATTTTTCTTTGTGGATTCTACCTAAGCATTTAATCGTCTAAGTCTTTGTTCATTCACAGTATTATACAGGAAGAACAAAATCAGAGAGTGGAAAGTAAGTTTCCATACTACTGTACTAGAAAATGATAACATCCGTTTACAGAGTTGGTTTCTTATTTTGTCAGTGTAGAAATGATGCCAAACAGACAACCAATTAGTTCTTTGCTCTTTCACAGCAGAAATACCTTATGGTCAATTAAGAGGTGAAAATGCCTGTGGTGAAGCTATGGTAAAAATCTTGATGGCGGCATTGAACTACCCTTCAGTTGAGGAACTTTTTGGAGGGACTGTATAGGAAGATCTCTGTTGCCTTTGTGGGGCTTTTCATTAGTGCAGGTTTGAAGGGACTGTAATCCCCACACCTTCTTCTTTCTGTGATCTTAATTGCTCAAAAGATATTGAAAACCCTGTGCCTGAAGCATACTACTGTTTAGTTTTTGGTGAATGTGTATTTTGATTAACATTTCTTCCTCACAAACTGCTCCATAATCCTTCACACTTTGGCTTCTGTATCTCCCACTCTACTGTACTGTTGAAATTCTGGGCTCTCCTCCTTCTCTGTGTAGGCTGGTACTTACACCCATAGGCCCTGTTCTTCCCTCCCCACCCTGCGGTGCTCACCCTTCTCCGTGTACTTGATTTTACAGCATCCGCTGGTGCCAACTTCGTATTAGTAAACATTTACTGCTCTCTGAACTTGGTGCTCAGAGCTGTAGGACCATAGAGATGAACAACACCTAGTGCTGACATCAGGCTGCTCATTTTATTTAAAAATGAAAAATACATGAACATGGTACAAGCAAAGCACGTATAAATGCTCAAATGGGAAAATTAGGAAAAATTCTATGGAAGGCAAAACTTTTGACATTGAAAGTTATATAAACATGTATTCTTTTCCCAGACACAGTTTATGAACCCCCAATATTTGCTTGGTACCCTTCTGGTTCCTGAGATTTAGCTACTACTTTGTGGTGGGAGCCCAAGCTCAGTGTTACCGTCATGTCGACTCTTAAGACTGCACCTGCCCCAGCTCATCCAGGGTGTCTCCAGGCTCTGCACCAAGCTCCGAGCATACTTAAACTGAGGAAGGCACCTCAGCTGCTCCTGTGCCTAAGTCCTGTCTGACTGACCCACACAGACAGTGGTTTCTCCCATCATTTCCTGGCTCAGATGCCATGTCTTTCTCATCACAGCTACCTGGAGCTGTTGGTTACAGAAGCCCGAAGTGCAAGGGAGTTCCGCTCCACAGAGTCCACAAAAGTAGGAGCAGCAACAGTAGAAGAGGCTAGCGAGTCTCTCTCTTCCTCTCCTTGATGCATTACTCCAAGATGTGGACATTCCAGGTCTGGCTGGAAGCCCTTCCTCCCGGCCGGGCAGCTGCACCGTCACCCGCCCAGCAGACATCTAATATCTGCCCACGTCCCTTCCTGCCTCTCATTTCAGGCTTTGTCACTTTGCTACCTTGAGGTTGCACCATCCAGTAACCTCTCAACATACAAAATCTGCCTCAGGCTCTGTTTTGTAGGGAATTGGGGTGAAAATTCAGGCAGAGGTGGCATGAGGCTTTCCAAGCAAAGTGCAGAGAAGGAGGCAGGTGTGCTGAGGTCAAACACTGGTGATGGACATACAGTCCTCCAGGTGCCCCTGCAGCCTGCGTGTGCACTGGCCGTCTCCACCCAGAACGCTGCTCCTGCGTGCTCTGTGGGGCACACCCTCCTGCCACCCACACTCACCAGTTGCAGTAACGTCAGTAGTAACTATTTCCTTATGCTTTCTGTACTTCCCAAGCACACAGTCCCCGTGAATTATCGAATAAGCCCTCCAAAAGATACTCTACATACTCCTCACATCCAAAATCTACAAGTGTTTGAAGCCAAACGTGAATACTCTCTGCTTGGTGCTGCTCAAAGTACTTGTTTTAAGTGACTTTATGGCACTTAACCACATACTGTCTTATCTCATAAATGATTCTTGTGTATCTCTGCATTTGCCAGACAAAAAAGCTCCTGAATGGCTTTGATTACTACTGTTTTGATTTAACTTTATGTCTTCTACAAAGCTTAGCATAGAGTATACTGCACACAGTAGGTGCTCAACAAATACCAGTCGAATACATTTAGAAGACTATCTGCAAGTTTAATGTAACATTGTAACTTATGTGTTCCTTAACTAATAATAATATACATATAATAATACTATTATTGAATTCCTTTATGAGGCCCACTAGCAAGCCTAGAATATCCTGACAGCTCAGTGCAAAGTTGCACTCACATGGTCATGTGACACTCCAGGTACCAGATAGTAGGAAGTATTCAGAGGCTCCTGGAGGTGAATACATTAGAATCCATTGGACAGTGTGGAATAAATCTTCCAGCCCATTGGGTCTCAATAGAGTAATCAAAGAGGGAGGACTTTTGTCATTTATTCAATGACATGAATGACATGTGCCATGATGGGATGGTCAACTAAATTTTGTAGAAGCATTATGTATTAGGGGCAACAGCTGTACTTGTTGTAGGGATATTTCCACACTCTTAATTTCTTTCTCCTAGCTTATTTCCTAAGATGTTTTCCATGGTCCTACATTTCACACTGTCCATCTGATTTTTTTAAAAAAGGTTTATTTATACATACAGAACTGGGGTACAGACCAGAGGCGAGGGAAGTGAGAGAATTCACCAGAGACAGAGTGGGGAGCAGAACAGGCAGATGGACGAAGTACACTGCTGAGGGGAGCAGTGGGCGGGTCAGGAGAGGTCTGCCGCATCATGCGGGTCACCTCCCTGGCTGGGGATCGAGCTCCTGCTGCATTGGCTGCAAGAGCTTCATAGTGCTGTGCTTAAACCAGTTGTGCCACCAGGGAGGGCCTGTCCATCCAATTTTAAGGAATTGTTGGTGTTATTACAGGAGGTGAGTGAAGGAAGAATCAGAAAAAGACAGGAAAAACTCCTATCAGAACTATTAGTGACTGCTGTTTCAGTTGAATAAAATGGGCCCCCCAGGAAGGTATTTGCTTGGCAGTGCTCACGAAAAAGATGCTTTAATTTTCTTGGCTCTTTGACTGTGGTAAGCCTTTTGAACCACTCATTTTTATAAGACTGGACAGGCTTCCTTCCTTTTTTTTTTTTTTTTAACATTGACATCTTCCAAGTAAAATGCTGCATGATATGATTTTCTAGGCTAATTTGCTTTTTTTGTCTTAAGCAGTGTCCCTGGCTACAAATTAGCCTCCCCAGCCTCCCTGAGCTAGAGAGGCTCCTGCAAAATCCCTAACAGGCAGCCTGGTGGAGAGATGGGAGGGAAGGCAAGGGAGGGAGAGGGTGGGAGGGGAGGGAGGGAGGGAGGGAGAGAGAGGTAGAGGGTGTCTGGATGCTGCCTACATGTGCTACAGGCAGGGGATCAGAACGCCAGCAGCACAGGCAGTGTGATCACATGTTCCTCGTAAGTGTGCTAGCCCCACGGGAAACTAAGCCTGCCAGTCTACTTGGGGAGGAAAAGTAGACCTGGGGACGGTGGCAGGGGTCAGGGCAGAACTGACTTCCTACTCGGTTGTGGCATTTGCTGCTCTCCGGTGACAGCCTGGAGCTCGTGGTCAGATTTGGCTCTCTCACTCCCAAATATTTGATTTTGCAAAAGAGACACACCTTTTTGCAGGAGCGAAGACACTGACCAGATTGCAAGCGGTAGGTTATGACATTCAGCATGTTTACGCAGCAGAATTTCTGAGAGATGCACAGAGGTGGGGAGGGGTGGTGTTCGGGCTGGCTGATTTATCTGCAATAGGGAATGTTTTATTTTAATTGTCAGTTAAAAGAAGAGTTGCTGCCTAGGCTGAGGTATCAGTTAAAATTTCTGTGTGCTAAGCTTTTCTATCTGTGTTTGATGTGGTTTCCGTGCGTGTGCGGCTTAGTGCAGCCAGGGAGGGCTCACCTTTAAATAACCTGCAGCTTCCTATTTTCCTGCCCCCACCCCCAGCCCTGTTCCCACCCCTTCTTTCAGCCCTCCCAGAGGTCCCCCCCCCACCCCAGGGGAAATATGGCCTGTCTGTGCCCTGAGTCTTCCGTGCCTGAGTCTGGATTTCTGGCTGGTTTGCTGTAGGTATCTGTGGATGCTTCGCAGTCACCCAGGGCCCAGGCGGACCGACTGTGCAGGAGCTTTGTGCATGGGAATCGGAGACCATGGCAGTGCAGCTGGTGCCCGACTCTGCTCTCAGCCTGCTGATGGTGAGTGCTCGCGAGGAGGTGGGGCCCAGGCAGCGCCCAGCCCCAGCCTCTCCCTCACTGCTCCCTGGGCTGCTGCGGCTGCAGTCGCTGCAGACATGTTAAAAATTGCTCCGCTTTTATCCCACAGGCTCTGAAATGATTTCTTGGGTAAGAGTAACAGCCATGACAAAGCACTTCAGGGAAAACAGCGTTAGATTTGCCATTTTAGAAACTTGTTGCTTAGTGCTATTTTGAGAGATCTGCTTGCAAACAGGTGCTAAGAGCCCTTGGAAAAAGACTCCCACCGACTGCTCCCCCTGGCTCTCTGCATCCTCTCCCCTCTGCCTTTTGCATCTAAATCGAGGTGATCACGTTTGCTTGTTTGTTTGGTTTTCTGATCTTCTCCTGGCAACTGTGGAAATTTCTGCCCACGGGGCATTGAAGTCTCCCACTTTTAGATGCCCACTATCTGCGCAGACTCCCCGAGAGAAACAGCAGGCAGCAGGGAGGTTTGTGTGACCTTCTGGGACACGTGGATGACACTGTGAGGAAGCTCCTCTCTCACAGCCAGGGTGACCCTGGCAGGTCTTGGCCCGGCATCTGCTGGGGCCGTCCACTGGCCTACTTCAGCCTCCCCTGTGACTGCCGCTGCTCGGAGGCGAAGGCGGCCCTGCCAGCACAGTGGAGCAGGCAGGGGCAGTGGCATCATCTGGCTTCAACCCTGTTGCCTGTGACTGCCGTGAGGCTCCCAGTGAGCCTTGGCAGCGGTGCTGGTCCCTCCACCTCAGTAGCCCACATGCCCCAGTGGTATTGCCAGGTGTCGCCCCCTCAGGCTTGGGGCAGGAATGTGGCCTTTACACCGGGCATTTCTGACTGTGAAGGGGGTTGCAGCTTCATGAGGCCCGAGGGGTTCATTAAGGCCGCCGGGAGCCAGGGGGGCGTTGTCCCTGCTTGGCCAGCCAGGTGAAATGCAGAGGGGCAGGTGTCTCGGCTCCTGTTGCCCCAGTGACATTTCGGGTACAGAGACATTTGAAATGCTTGATGTCTCATGGGTCTCTGACTTCTGGTTTCTCGGGGGGCGGAGGATTGGAAAGAATGAAAGTTGTTTTCTGGAGAAATTGCCCTTCTTTACTTGCAAATGCCGCCATTGCTGTCAACATTCGGTCACGTAAGTGGATGGCATAGGCTGTGAGCATTTGTGGTTGTGCATGTACTGAGGGCAGTGTCGGGGGGTGGGCAGGAGCAACCTGGGAAACCGGGACTCTGGGCTATGTGCAGAGAGGTCGGGGTTCATATTCTGCACATGGAGGTATGCTGTGCACATTACCCAGTTTGCGTTAACAGTAACACATTCTGCATTATGTTAACATGGAGAGGAAGCACTTTCTTGAAAAATAATTCCAGGGGTCACTAGGCCGGCTTGTCTACAGATTTCTGCTCTGAATTCTTTCCAGTTCTTCTGAGCATATGGGTGTGTGTCTGTTTTACTCAGGGCCCTACAGGTAAATCCTGGTGCTAAAACAGAATGCAACTCATCATCTGTGCCCAGCTGCACCTCCCTCCCACACCCTCTTCCCCCCCCATCTCTCTCTCTCTGTCTCCCCCCACTCCCACTATTCCTGGGTTCCCAGATATTATGGGTGCTCTCCTGGAGGCCTCTACAGCCCAGGCTTTATCCTCCAATTTTTAGAGGACTCTGCCCTCACATCTCTCCGTAGCACTCACCTCCTGCCTGGATTAAAGGATTGTGTGCTCGTCTTTCAGAAGCCAGGGAAATAGCTCTTGACACCATGATGGACCATTAGATTAGAGGACCCTGGAGCACAGTGTGTAATGGGAGTCAATGAATGTTTTCTGGTTCATGTTTGGTTCAGTGGAATTTTCCCCTATGGACTTTGTTGCTTTTTTCATTTTTTTAAAGTGTAAACCCCAAAGTAATAGCTTCTCTGACCTATTGCATGATGAGTTTCAAAATTTATAAGCAAGTCGGGGAAGGAAGGAAGAAAAGAGGCCGTTTAGCAGGGTTGCTTTGGCTGTGAGTTGAGAAGGGAAGCTATAGACATTATTATTTATCAGCTCATCAATCAGCCACTCTGCTCAGGGTTATGGAGTCCCTCCTGTGCCTCAGCAGAACAGGAGCTCCCCAACACCTCGCCTGGGGAAGTCTGTATCAGATTGCCGGACTGGGGTTCTGGTTATCAGGCTCAGGGAAGGGGGAGAGCACTTGACTGCACCCCTTGCTTTTGGATAAAGAGGCAGCTAGTGGTTATATTCAGTTCAGACGCTGTATGATTTAAGGCAGAACATGTTTGTTTGATCCTGACTGTGCCGACAGTCTGGCGTGGGAAGCCCCGTGCCCTGCTCCCACTGATGCCACTCACTGGGCGATCCTGGGCGTCATGTCCCCTCTCTGTGCTGAGTCATGTTTACTAGCAGGGGTTGTGTTTACCTCACAAGTCCCTGTCAGTGCTGTTAATCACAATTTTAGAGCTCTGGGAATGGGGTCTGGGATAGAACTCCTAGAGGGGCGACTGTGCCTTAGCCGCCTCAAACCTGCTTTCCAGCCCAGAGCATGGACAGCTTGCTTGTTGCTAACATCTATTCTCAACCACATGACTTTTGTGTCACGGCCAGTGTGTCTCAAACTACTTTCTGGAATGGCTGGGCATTTGGCTTATTCTCCCTCCGCTGTCCGGAGCCCTGCCTCATAGGTGCTTGTTTTTTTCTGCTGCACAGGATGACCATAGAAAAGAACCTATGGTCTTTGCAAGCTGGTACTGGATCTGGGCCTCTGGGCAGGTGCTCAGCTGTCTGTCACTGCGTATGTTTGTATTATGTGGTGATGGCATTGGAGGGTTTACTGTTGTGCTTGTGTGGGGCAGGGGTGGTGGAGCAGAAGGTGGTGTGTGTCCATGTGAGATGGAGTCCTTCAAACAGCCGAAGAAGGCACTTGGAGAGAGGACCTGCTCTTGGGTAGAGACTGTCTCAGGCTGTGGTAAGGCCTGTTTCCCCATCTTTGCAGAACATCTTGGTGAGCAAGAAAAGATGCTGCTGTGTTCACCACTCTGTTGGGAGCCTTCAGCTTGACGTCTTTGATTATAGAGTGTGAAGTGCTTGACTCTGTGGCTTGTGCTGAAGTCACATGAGTCTGGGGAACCCTGCAAAGGCGAGGACACACGAGAGCCAGGAGTCCTCCAACACTCTGTTCGTGACAGGCCGAGGAGCATGACCAGTGGGCTACGGTGTTAATGTCACCATTAAATATGTTAGCCAGCTAGGTAATAATGCTGCTATGATTTTATGCAAGGTATTTTTACATAATCGTCTCATTTAATCCTATTTTTACAGCAAAAATATTTGATAATTGATAAGTATCAATTATCAAATATTTAGTATATAAAATACAAATATTTGATAATAGGACTCTGCCAATGGCCATATAAATGACACTGGTGGGGCCAAGTCTTAAAATTGAGCCCCTTGAACTCTTAAGTCATTGCTTCCTCTGACTCCATATCAAAGCTTGAGGACCTTCTAACATTGGATCACCCCCTCCTGGTGCCTCAATTATGAGCCAGTAAGCCTGTCTGACATGACTAAGTGGGCAATTTTACCGTTCTTTCCGTGGGAAAATGTAAAATTTCAAAGCATCTGGCTTGAATCTAACAGGTTTACCTCGAACAAGAAGAAATATTTTTATACCTGTAAGAGACTTGTCATGTTTTCAATGTCCACTGTTTGTCTCTGAAGAAATTTCCAATAGTCCTATTTAACAATCCAAAAAATCAGATTGAAGACTAATTTATAATTCATAAAAAGTAGTGGGTGATTATTCTAAAAAGAGGAAAGTTCTGAATTAGTTTACCTTGATGGTTCTTCCCATTCCAAAAATTTAATTCAGATTCCTGAGTTTCTCTTGAAGAGATTTGCTCCCTGGCCTATTTTGATTAAGTTCAATCAATAACCTACTGTCCTATAACTATCTTTTCCACTTCCTTATAGTGTCTTTCCTCTGTCATTTTCCTTAGTTGACATTTTCCTTCTTAATTAACCTACATCTATTGGCTGAGCATATACTCTGCATGAAAAGAATACAAGACTGCCACTGAGTACAGCGCATGTGCAATCTAATGGGGAGGCAGCCAGAGATGCGCAGGAGGAGCACTGCAGAGGACAACTGCAGAAAGCCTCCTGGGCCTTAACGAGGTGCAGCATAAAGGAGTCCTGGGGTACTCGGAGTTCAAAAGCTCTAGGATGCCCTGCTGTCAGATTGGAAGAACTGGTCTTCACTTGAGGTAATTTGGTGAGGAAGGGATGAGTTAAAAAAGCTGATTTGAGGTGAGGAAAGTGATTGAATTATGACACTGGAGCATAGATTATGTTTGAAAGATGAAAAATAGGCTGGTTTGGACAGAATTTCTATAGGTGATGAAAGGCCAGAAAAGCAGGTGGCAGGCGTGATGGAGGTCCTCTGCTCTTATTATCCCTAGTTTCCTCTCAGTTTGAACTATTTCTAGCCTGTAGTCATAGTTTCTAAAAAGACCATAAATGTTCTCCTGCTCCTAATTGGCAAAAGGTATAGAATAAAAATGTGCTTTGTCTTGAGGAAAATCCCTCTTGCACAAATTACAAGCCTTATGTTTTACAAAGTGTTTTTTTTGCATCTGAAGGTGTTCTTCCTTTCTATTACATGATGAAACTCAGATGCAGAGTAGTTAAATGGCTAATTTGTGATGAAATTGAGATATTACCCATATTTCTGTTATGGTTAGCTCATAAGATTGAATATATGATATTTACATCTGTTATGACATTTAGAGACTATCAGTGTGGGAGCACAGGGTGTTGTCTGTTGAAGCACTTTGCACCTCATGGGACCATGTGAGCATGGACTGGGGTGGACCTGGAAGTTCTGGTCTATGGGACTGGTTCTCAGGGTCATTTATCCTCTGGTTTATTTACAGTAGGATAATTGTGACATCTAAATCAGTAGTTAAAATCCTTAATTTATGCACCTTTTAAGGTATTCTTTCTGAATTGATGTATCTGACAGCTTGATATTAATAATTTTGTGATTAGTGTTTAGTTTGCAAATGTATCAGTCACAGAGGGTGAAATGTGTAGTCAGTGACAGTCAAATTGTTTTCTTAGGTCAGTTTTAGTAAAATATGTATCTATTTTATGTCAAATCTGTCTCCATGGTTGAAGTGACAGAAACCTATTCAAGCTGTCACGAGCAAAGAGGGACATGCATTGACTAAGGGAAGGCCAAGGACTGCAGTGGCTTCAGGAAAAGCTGGATCAAGGTCCTGATAGCATCATTCTGTGCCTCTCCTGGTGTGTTGAGTCTACTTTGTGCTGTGTTGACTTTCGGTGCTGACAGATCTTCCCCCAGCAGCTTGGGCTTACTTGGTGGTAGAGTTAGCAGCCTGAGACATGGGACTTTCCTCCCTGGTTGTGTCTTCTGTCTGTTTGACCACATTGGATAATAGGCTTGGTCTGGGCCAACCACTGGACCTCTGACCCGGTGGTTCCCTTCTGGGTTTAGCTCTGGGGCTGGTAATTCCACCTGAATAATATGAGTTGGAAAGTGTCAGTGGCTAAAGGAAAAGAACTCTTTTACCAGAAGGGAAGAAAGGACATTAACAACGTGAAAACAGTAGATGTTTATTACAGTGTTCTTGGTAGCCCATATACCATGGTAGGAGGTCTTAACAAATCTAGTTCAGGGGAGAAACCATCAGTAAACCCTCAATCATAGTTTCATTTTCCCTTTTGATTTCCCAAGGTCAATATAAGTGGAAAAGCCAATCATCTAGATAGCTTTGTCTAGATAGCTTAAGCTAGGTGAACAAGTCTCACCATTTGTAAAGCAGAAGAATAACATCTACTGTCCAGGATTTGGGGTAACCAGTGAGATATGCATGTAGAGTACTTTCCACTCTTCCTTCTCTGGTGCATGGAGTTAGGAGTTGCTGGCTTCATCTTAAAATGGAACACTCACCCACCTGAATTCATTTCATTGGATTCCTGAATGAGTGGAGTCAACTTAAAAGAAAAAAAAAAGCATAGTTCTCTTCCCTATCTCCATATCTGGACAATCAGTGACCACCTTTGGCCAGCCAGCCAATTGTTTTATAAAAACAGATGCTCCCAGGATTAGGTGAACCATTCCAGGAGTACATTTAAATTTGCTTTCCTGTCTTGAATAACTAATAAAATTTTCTTATTCTCTGAGGGGCAATGACTAAAATATGGGCTGCAATATGTTCTCTCTGGCAAATGCAAAATGCATCGCATCCAGACCTGCTACACATGATTGGGCGACTATTAGTGCATCTCTGTTAAAAATTAATTGTAAGGCTGCTTAGCAAAATTCAATAGTGGTGTGGAAAGCATATGCTACTAGTGCAGGTAGCGCTTATCATTAAATCCTGTGCCAAACTGTGAAGTCTAATGGAACATATGGTAGTTAGCATGGTCGTAATCAAAGGTCCTGGAAACATGCTTGACTAAGACCATGTGGCACATAGCGTGTGAGGAGCCTGAATTCCAATGTCAAAGTCACATTGGCCTGCAATTCATGTTGCATAGTAATGAGTGCATTTATAACCCTGGATATTGAAATCTTGGTTTCACAGTTTAGACCTGAAGAAGCAATTTCCTGAGCTATAGATTTCATTCTTCCCGAGCCAAGTCAGCCACACCCACAGTTTGACTGACTTCTGTGTGAGACTCATCATGTCTTTGGCTCAAGCCTTGCCCCAAGTGCCTGATGACTTCCTACCTAAATACTCATCAGATTCATTATCTTGATTGCCCCACATGACCTTCAAACTCAATCCCCGAAGAGGAATTAGGATCTTCTAGGGTTTGCATGTCTTACCTTTATTGGTGGTAGCTCCGTTTTCCCTGTTACCCCGCATAGCCTCATTGACTGCTGCCTCTTCCTCATCCATTTTGCTCAGTTACCAACAGATCCTGCTGATTCTGCTTCCTCCATCTCTCTGCAGCCTGGTCTCCCCTTCCTTGCTTCCATTCACAGCTGGGCTCTCTACAGCTGGTCCTGCAGCTTCTAGTTTCTTTTCACTGTCTGTCCCCTGTATGTTTTTCAGAGTGAGAGTTATAAAATCAAAGTGTGATGTCTCTCAGTAGGTTCCTCTGCTAACAGGATCTGGGATGAAGCTTGAGCTTTTTGATATCCCCCCGAGTCACTTCAGGATCTGGCCTCTGCCTGCCTGTTCAGGTGCTTGCTACTGCTCCTCCAGACTCAACTCTGACAGTTGTATTTCTCTGTCCCAACAAACACCCTGTTGGCTCTGCTCACATTCTTTGGGAAATGCTCTAACCACTACCTGTGTCACCATCCTTTCCACCTTCTTCATTTTTCCTTTATTTTGTAATTTTTCTCACCTCACTTATTGGCATTTGATTTTTGTATCTGTTTTCCCTCATAGAATGTGAGCACATAAAATATAGAGAGCATTTCCCATTATTTATTAAACAAATATTTACTGAGCAACCACCTACCAGTCACTGTTTCAATATGAGGGATGCTGTGAACAAGACAGATGAAGCATTGGCTCCCTTGAGCTCACATTCTCTGGAGGAGAGATAAAAATTAAATACATGGAAAATAAATAGACATATCAGAGGGCCCTGTAATTAATTAAAAGTGGGGGTGGGAATCCTGGTGGACAGCTATAGGGTAGGTAATCAAAGAAATTTCTCTGAGGACATGGCATTCAAATGGCAAGAAGAAAACAATGGTAAAAAGCTATGAGTGAGAGGTTCCAACCAGGGTGAAGACTGTAAGATCACACAGAGTTTAGCAGCTCCAGTGCCTTCTATTGCGATCAGTGTATTCGGTAAATTAAAATGTTGACTTATCACTTCTGGCAGTTTGGTACTGAATTGAGCTCTAGGAGGAATTTGGGGGGGGGAGGGAGGGAGAGAGAGAGAGAGAGAGAGAGAGAGAGAGATGAAGACATCTAACATTATTCTGTGAGCAATATATAATACATACTGTGGAGTATGTGAACTTACTCATCTTAGACTGGCAGTTTGCATAATTTGATCGACAAGTCCCTTTTCCTTCTACTCCCAAGTCCTCGGTAACTTCCATTCTATTGTTTCTACAAGTTGGACCCTTTTAGATTAGACATATAAGTTACATCATATGGTAGTTATCTTTCCTGTCTGATTTATTTCACTGAGCACCACAATGGCCCCAAGATCCATCCACCTGTTGCAAATGGCAAACTGTCCTTCTTTCTTGTGCTGAGTAATACTCCATCATGTATACATATCACACCTTTACTTACCCACCTGTTGGTGGACAGTCAGTTGTTTCCACATTTTGACTTCTGTAATTAATGCAACAATGAACTTGGGATGCAGGCCCGGCTTTCACTTACTTTAGTTATATTTTCAGAAAAGGGGTTAGTATACCTTTATTTTTCATGGGAGATGGAGTGAAGGGAGTGGTGATGAGGGAGACTCAGGAGTAAATGGTCAACAGTAGCAATGAGATGAAGGCAAAGACAGGGGTGTGAAGGGAGGGGTTGGTGGAAGGAACATGGGACTGAATGAAGAAGATTTGCATTGGGGGAGAAGGGAAGTGGGCTAAGCACAGATGCAGGAGGATGCTGCAAATGCTTCTCAAGGATCTGGCTCGGAGCCACAGGCACTTAGGAGCTTCTGAGTTCATGGATGGGGACTGGCCTAATGGGTGTGGAGGTTGGGAAGTTTAATCTGCTGACCGTAGGCGGGGTGCTCTGGGGTGGAAGGGAGAATGCCAATTTAGAGTCAACCGTACAAGTCCAGGTGGGACGTGAAGAGACAGCCTGTGGTGGCTGTAAGGAAAGAGGATGAGTTTGAGGAATATTCTGAACTCATCCAGCCAGTATGGTGGATGGATAATAGTGGACCAGACACATATCAGAGTCACCAGGACTTGAGTGTTGGCTATAGGAGCAGCCTGGAGGGGTGACAACTAGGAATATCTTTGAGGTGGGAAATAGAATATGAAGAAGAGGCTGCAATTAACTTAGGTGTTGAGCCATAATGGGATTTCCTAGCAGAGATGGCCAATGGGTGGAAAGTTGGAGATGCTAGTCACTTTAGTCCAGTGATTGGATTTGAAGGAACAGGTCTGGTAGTAAGATAAGGAGCACAGAAATCCTGGAAAAGACTGTACAGGGAAAAGAGCCTGTGAAGGAAGCATTCGAATAGCAGGGTTACAAAAAGTTTTATCACTTTGTGACACAGGACCACATCTGTACTGGGTCCATGTTTCCTTGACTTGTAATTTTCTATTCAATATATCATGTGGCTTCATTAAAGCAGCCTGAGAGCTTTGTTTTGCCAGATGAAGGTTCATTGCAGTTCCATCAGATCACAACTGCAGATTTCTGTCAGGTACAGCTGAGCTAGGACATACCTATGCATCTTATCCCCAACTTCACAAAGTGGATAGGTGGCACTGGTTCCTTTGGGGCTGGGGCTGCAGCCATGAGTATGTTCAGCCTTCAAAAGATGCTGGTCTCTAGTGTCTTCCACTTTTGTGGAAAGAAGGTCTGGTTGGACTCCAGTGAGACAGTGGGCTCACCAATGTTAGCAGATAAAGAAGCTGATCAGAGCTGGACTGACCATCCAGAGGCTTGTGTCTGTTTATTCCAGACTAGATGCCAGAAAAACACCTTGGCTCTCTAGAAGGGCAGGTGTGTGGGTAGAGGCAAGCAAAAGAGTACTGCCAACATTGCAGTACCTGGGTTGTTAACCCAGATGAGGAGGATGAAGATTCTATACCTGTTGCTCAGAAGATCCTGTGACTCTAAGACTGAGCACCTCAGGCATCACAGCCTGCACCTGAGAGTGAAAAGGGGGAACATCTTCAAAACCAAGCAGATCCTCAGGGAACACATTTATAAGCTAAAGATAGGCAAGACTTGAAAGAAGCTCCTTGCTGACTAGGCTGAGGTCCCCAGGTCTGAGACCAAAGAACACACAAAACCTGTGTGAGGAGCAGCCCCAGGTCATGAAGGAGGAGAGGAGATCGTTGAGATGCTGTCCAAGGAGAAGGAGTCACAGAGATAAAACTTCCACCTCTTGTCCATACATTTGGCCATGGCATAAAACAAGATATTATCTGCCTAAAATATAATATATACTCACACATATATGTATGTGTGCCTGTCTGTCTGTCTGTCTTTCTAACTATCGATCCACCCACCCACCCATCTACTTATCATGTGTGTGTATTCAGAGGCTACTGCTACATGTGGCCTCTCCATACTTTGTGACTTAAAGTAACCATTCTATTTTGTTCACCAACTCTGTGGGGCCGGAGTTTTAATAGTTTACCGTGAAAAGCGCTTGCCTCTGTTAATATCTGGATCCTCAGCTGAGAAGAGTTGAAGTCTGGTTGGCTCAGTACCTGGAGTTTGGAATCTTCTGGAGGTATCTCAGCTCTGTGTCTGGTGGTAGATATTACAGTCAGCAGGACCACAGTTGGTTCTGTTGACCACAGCACTTACCTATAGGCATCTCTTCATGTGGCCTGGATTCCTTACTTGCTGGCTTCTTCAAGGTAGTGGGGCTGCTTATTTGGTTCTCAGGGTCCAAATCAAGTATCTGAGCAAACAAGGCAGAGCTGCACGACCTTGGTGACCTAGCCTCAGGAATCACACAGACGTCCTTCTGCTGCGCTGTCTTGACTATAAGTCACTATAAGTTCTATGCAAAGGGAGACACTATCTACCCCACCTCTTGATGCAGAGGCATCAACATATTTTTCAACATGTTTGGAACCAACACAATGTGTGTTCATTCTATGTCACTTAATGTCATGACCCTTGAGGATCCTTTCAATTACTTACAACGTATCTGTAGGGCTTTGCTCAGAGGAAGCATTCTCTAAACATCGACTGACCTGATGAATGATCAGTTAATATCAGAAGGAGCATCGGTTGCCTACTAACCGAGTGTCTTTGAACATTGCCATCCAAGCTCTAAACACAAGGGAGTAAGATGTGTTTGGTGCATCTTTGTTATGCTTTGGGATGTATGGATCATGAAGAAGGGCCCGGACTGCCTGCTCTGTGACTTCTAAAGGCTCATTTTAGTTTCCACTGGTGATTGGGACCTCGTAAAGCAATCGTGTTGCTTCCTTTACAGGCTTGGTTCTTAGACTAATAACTTGTTTTGTGTCTTTATTACCCATGTGTCAAAGTACAAGAAGGGACGTAGCTTGGTATTAGGACTGAAATGTTTTTTTCCTCATAAGGGGTGTGAGCATAATTGAGCTGTAATGAACATGGCTGAGGTCATTTCCCAGGGATTAACGACAGGGAAAGTGTGTTCATGGCCTGAGGCTTAGTCTTCAGTCATTAACCTAGTTGGTCATTAATATTGTCCAGGAATGCTTTATGTTAGGCCATTACGACTACTGCCATATGCTGCTGCAACTGGGAAACATGATCATTACCTGTATCAACAACTATTTGTTTCCTTTCCATTCCCGACAATTAGAGGAGCGCAGCCTTTCAAATACCCACTCCGAAGTCATGAAGTCCTGAGGGCAGGGGAAATTGGAGGCTTCCCTCCCCTCCCCTTCTCTACTACTCCCCTTCCCTTTTCAAAAACATTAATAGAGGGTTGCAATCAGAAAGACAGTGTGGTTAGCACTGAGGCTCCATGGATGTATGTGTAAATACCACCTGGTCCCTGCCTGCAAGAAGTTTAAATTTTTGTTGGGAAGGCTACTAAACAAACGGTTACAACATAGCGAGATAAAGGTTATGGCAAAGGAAGCAGCGAAGTGCTTCTGACATGGCCTGCAGAGCAGGAACCTTGAAATGGCGCCGTGGTTTCAGCCAGAATTCTGTGAGAGTGACCTCGGTGAAAGAGCTGCTAGTGCCAAATCTGAACCATTTGCTGTCTGATGTGACTGCTGACAATGGTCTTTGAGCCACCAGCCAGGCCACAAATGAAAGGATGGTGGTTACGTAATAGTTAGGATCTGGTGAACAGACAGAAGGACGAAGGGAAGGAGGGAGTGTGGGAGGAAAGGAAAGGGAAGGGAAAAGGAAAGAGGGAAAAACGCTCATTATGTCTTATTAATAAGTATGATAATTCACTTTTGATTATGTGAGCAAATAAGCGATCTGGAGAAGATTTCTTTGCAACTCTTGGTGAATATTTAGCTACTTGAATCTTGGGTCCACATCCTTTTAACCTAGGTACTATTTTCTTTTTAATTAAATTTTGGATAGTTTCAACTATTTTGGTGCTAGTTTTTAAAAATAAAATATTTTTACTTGGTTAAAGCTATATACTGAGCACGTATCTACACTTACACATAAAGGTGTATTCATTGAAAATATTTGCCTGCTACCCCAGGTTTGCTTTTTTTTTTTTTTAAAGATTTATTTATTTATGCATACAGAACTGGGGTACAGGCCAGAGGTGGGGGGTGGTGAGAGGATTCACCAGAGACAGAGTGGGGAGCAGAACAGGCTGACTGATGAAATGCATTGCTGAGGGGAGCAAAGGGTGCATCAGGAGAGGTCTGTCGCACCGTGTGGATCAGCTCTCTGGCCAGGGATCAAATTCGTGCTGCAGTGGCTTTAGTTTCTTAGTGCTGTGCTTTTATCTGTTGCACCACCAGGGAGGGCCTACCCCATGCTCTTGGTCCTTTATATTTTTGTGTTATCTTCTAGAAATTTGCTATACACAAGTGCACCTCCATGTTTCCATGTCAGTTTCCATAGTGATACCTCATTTTAAAAAAGGATCATATATCGGGCCCTCCCTGGTGGTGCAATGGGTTAGGATGCAGCACTGCAAGCTGGCCTCAGCCGCCTCAGTGCAAGTTCGATCCCTGCCCCAGAGGTGACCCACATGGTGTGGCAGACCTCCCCTGACCCGCCCGCTGCTCCCCTCAGCAGTGTACTTCGATGACCTGACTGTTCTGCTCCCCACTGTGTCTCTGGTGAAGTCTCTCACTGCCCCTGCACCTCTGACTTGTATCCCAGTTCTGTATGAATAAATAAATCTTAAAAAAAATCGTATAATATTATACTGTATGAATGATTCATAATTTAATTAATCCTTTTATTTGATGGACAGTAGGTTATTTTCAATATTTCGAAATTACAAACATCCTGCATCAAACACTTCTGTGTATATATCTAGCTGGCTTGTGTATACCATAGAATATATTCCTAGATATGGAATGTTGAGTCAGTATATTCTTTAAATTTTTTATATATATGTCATATTAATATCTCCAAAAAGTCATCAGGCACGTTCATTTTTTTTTTTAATTTCTACTTTTGAACCTTGAGGACTATAAGAACCATTCTTATTTGCTGATAGGGAATAGAGGGACTATAGAAAGTGTGAACTATTCTCCAAAGAGTATTTAGATTCTTACTGTATAAACAATTACAGCATTAAATGTCTGCAAAATTCAAGTGGCAAATGAGCAGTGAATATCAATTACACATCTGCTGCCTCTCAAAGGCAGATGGCCTTTTAATTTTATATCCCAAGAATTATATCCAATTTTTGTTCCCTTCTTCAGATCACCCCCTTTTTTAATTTCTACTTTGAGAAATAGTTTCTTGTACTTTTCATATATCAAATTAATTTTAACAGAAAGCATAAAGACATTCTCTTACACAGTTTACTGAGCACATAACTGGGGTTGGGATTTAACCCATCTATATAGAAGGTCCTGGTTAATATGGAGAAGTGCCATGTGAGAAAAGTTGTAAGATATGACCCCTACCATCAGTGACCTTGCAGTGGGTTGAGAAATCAACATATGCAGTTTAAATGGTTAAGGTCAAATAAAAAGGGATAATTAAGTACTAAATTGCATAATTTAGCTATTCCCTTTGGAAATACAAAGAAGGAAGAGGTTGCTTTGTGTAGAAGCATTCAGAGATTCTGGAAGATAGCTGGGTGTTGGCTCGGTTTTGTGGGGCAGGGAGGTGTTCTGGGGAAGCACTGGGGAGCTGCAGAGTGGTCCTGTGGGGCCAGAATGGCTCGTATCCTCACACTCAGCAACTGACTTTGGAGTGGCCAGTGCTTAGTATCCCACAGGAAACATGCCATCTTTCTTAAGTTCCAAAACTTTGTGACTTTAGTTAGCCTTTAGATATTGAGACAGTGTTTTCCAAGACCTAGACCGTGTTCAAGAAACACTTCTTCCTGAAAGGCAAGTATGGATGATTTCTCTCATATACTGAATATAAATAACTAAGCTAACAAATCACAAGAAAAACAACTCTTAGATCTTATGAATGATAAATTGGTTACCAGCAGTGGTGGGGGAGAGAGGTGGGAAGGAAGAGTCAGAGGGCATGAAATGACAGTGACCAGGGCACAAATGTTGGAGGGAGATGAGGTGAAGCTTATTTGCACATAGACGTGACAATGCACCCCAGAATTGATATAGCTTGGCAAATCTATACAATTTTATTTTTTAAAAAGATTTATTTATTTATTCATACAGAACTGGGATACAGGCCAGAGATGCAGAGGGTGAGAGGATTCACCAGTGACAGAGTGGGGAGCAGAACAGGCAGATCGACGAAGTACACTGCTGAGGGGAGCAGCTGGCGGGTCAGGAGAGGTCTGCCGCACCATGGGGGTCTCCTCCGGGGCAGGCGAGAATCGAACTCATGTGGTAGTGGCTTAAGCTTCTTAGTGCTGTGCTTTAACCCGCTGCGCCACCAGGGAGGGCCCTACAATTTTATTTTATTTTTGTTTTTTTTTAAAGATTTATTTATTTATTCATACAGAACTGGGGTACAGGCCAGAGATGCGGAGGGTGAGAGGATTCACCAGAGACAGAGTGGGGAGCAGAACAGGCAGATTGACGAAGTACACTGCTGAGGGGAGCAGTGGGCAGGTCAGGAGAGGTCTGCCTCGCCATGTGGATCTCCTCCGGGGCAGGTGGGGATTGAACTCATGCGGAGTTGGTTTAAGCTTCTTAGTACAGTGCTTTAGCCCGCTGTGCCACCAGGGAGGGCCTACAATTTTATTTTTTAAAAATTTATTTTTTCAACTGAAGACTTGAGATAATGGTAGGAGGAGGCAATTGACGTTGGGACACTGGTGGGGGGATTTGCCGCTACATTCCAGGCATATGGCTACCAAGGGTCTGTGCTAGTGGGGTGGAACTGAAGAGCAATATCAGAGCCAGAAGTCACTGGCATCTGATTAACCCACAGAAGTCATAAAAAGTAGGTGACTCTATTAATCAATCCAGTAAGCATTACTTGTAAGCCTTCTCTGTTCACACCCCCTGCTAAATGTTGGAGGGAAGTAAAAAACTAACCTCAAGAACTACTTTATTCGAGCAGGCTGAGTGCAAGGGAAAGAAAGAACAAAGTCAAATAAAGCAAGAACCTAAAAGAGTTACCCGCAAACTGTGGCGGGTGAAAGGAGACACAGATCCCAGCTGGGCAGGGGGACAGGGTGGTGGTGACAGGGAGAGGTGGTGATTCTGAGAGTACATCGAAGCTCAGTTTGTGGAGTGGAAGGAGAATGGATGGGGAAAGGCCATTGCAGAGAGGAGAGCCAGAGCAAAGGGGAGGGTGGCACCCGGGGAGAGAAGTCAGCCCTCCTGGGGTTCAGCTGGGGAAGGCTACGAGGGGTTACGAATCAGGCCTGAGCAGGGTTTCCATTTTGTCTCTGACTCTCAGGCTGAGAAGTTTGTTGTAAATCAGGTTGCAAATGAGGACATGCTGCAGATTGGTAAGCAGAGCATCTCCATACAGATTTGTGTGCTGAGAGAATTCTACTGGGAGGAGGAATGGTGCTAGGCTGATGAGGGGAGAAGAGTCACAAAAAACCTGGGTGGTAAAGGTGTGTCATTTCCACGGGGCCAGTGAAAACCTAGTGGCCGTACACTGTGGCTACCTGAGAGGGTCTAGAACCGCCTTGGAAGTTTGTTTAAAATTCAAATCCAGGAACTTGCTGATTCTGAGTGTGGTGTGGTTCCATAAATGTATTACCATTAAAAACCACTCCATGGGCCCTCCCTGGTGGCGCAGCGGGTTAAAGCAGTGCATTGGGAAACTTAAGCCACTTCCGCATGAGTTCGATTCCCGCCTGCCCCGGAGGCAACCACATGGCAGCAGACCTCTCCTGACCCGCCCGCTGCTCCCCTTAGCAGTGTACTTTGTCCGTCTGCCTGTTCTGCTCCCCACTCTGTCTCTGGTGAATCCTCTCACCCTCTGCATCTCTGGCCTGTACCCCAGCTCTATATGAATAATAATAATAATAATAAAGCAAGGTTTACTTTAAAAGAAAAAACAAACAACAAACAACAAAAAAAAACCCCACTCCAGATGATTTCTGTTGCAGGCGGCTTAGAGTCACACGTGGAGAAATTTTCTGGACCCTAACACATCTCACCTTTATCTGTGAGTTGACTGAATGTAGACTTAGAAAAAGTAGCTTTTCTTTCTTTCTTTTTTTTTTTTTTAAAGGAAGAGGGCGTTGGGAGTAAAGTAAGTAACAGAGAAGAAATAATATTGAATAATTCTTCAGATACCAAAAGTGTGTGCTTGCTGAGTAAATTTTCACAGGCTTCCCAATATTAGCTATGGTCTGTAGAAGATGTCTTTTAGAATGATTGATGTGTGTGTGTAATTTGATATGCCATATTTTCAACTTATGTGAAAACAGCTTATTTGTTTGTTTGTTTGTTTGTTTTTAACTTTTTCAACCCCAACCTGATTTTGTTAGGATCTTATAATCTTGGGGTGGTGAACTTCTGCCTATCTCCACATCAATATATCTAGGCAATGCTTCATTGCAGTGGTGGTGAAAGTCATAAACACACCTCCATCAAGCTTGAACCTTCTCAAGGAGTCCCCTTGTTGTTCAAACTGAAAAGATTTAAAAGAGATAGAGTAGCTACTCAAAAATGAAAGATTTGTGCAAGGAGAGAAAGCCTTTGAATTTAAAAGAGTTTTTTTTTTATATGAAAGTAGAGTTATATTTTTCTCTCAATCTGCTCCTGCATAATTTTATCCTACTTTTCTAATTATGGTAACAGAACAAGAAAAATCCAGACTGCTGTTCACATTCTCACTACTTTCCTCAAGAAAAATAAAAAAATAAATAAGGGATAATGTCTATGCTAGGGAGAGGGACACAAAAATAAGATGTACATTTCCTTTGTCTGAGTTATCTTTGACACATTTTCCCCCCTTTCTCTTCCCAATGCCATGTGAAAGAATGTCACTCAAGACCAATTAAGGGGATTTGGATGAGAAACTTTGAGTTTACAGTGGGTACCAATCAATAGCACAATTTGTCTATCAGTAGACTTTGAAATGCTCTTCGATAATGACTGCATTTAACTGTGGCTCAATGATTAGAAAATGAAATTTACTGAGCAAATAAATCCTCCTTTGTTTGAAAGACAGAGCTTCCTAACACTAAACATCAGCTCTCCCCTTTCTTATGTCCAAGACTGACACGGTAGGGCAAGAAGAAGCTGTGTCTGATGTATCTTAGACCCTGTCCAACACACGTTTACCCACTGACTTTCATCATATACCTCAGAATGAATCTCAGGAAAAGGGGAGTGAGACAGGAATCAAGACCCTAGTAAGGAACTAGAAGTCAGTTGGTTCTAAGATGAAGGTCAGTATCTCTTTCTTTCCCAGATAGTGTGCCCCTAGCTTAAGTTTCCACTATGATTAATTCCCATATTTTCTCTGGAGTTTGGTGTGAAGGAATGTTTGGGATGGCAAAAAGTATTGCTCAATAAACCCATCTAAGGGATTGCCCCAGTATTTTCGTCTCATTGCTGAAAGACTCTTAACAGAATTAGTGGTCTCTGCTGCACAAGTTGTCACTCTGGGAAGGGACTGCTTTTGTTTCTTCCCTTTTGGGTTTCTTCTGCAGTTACCTAACCAGGCATAGCAAGTGAGGTGCTCTTGCACCCTCAGTTGGAGGCACAATGGGCAGGTTTGTAGTTCTGAGGAAGGACTGGAAGCCCATTTGCTCTACAAGATGGATTTCAAGAGCACTTTGTAAATGTCCCTAGTGAGAACCCCAAGCCAGGACAAGTACAACTTGTCCCGTGCTGATGTGTTCCTTTTCACAGCCCGTTTTTGGGGACAGTGATTTCTCACTTCAGGGACATTCTCATTTATGTGTGTATTGTAGCATGGATATTGTAACAAAAGCCAGATTGTGTGGCCTGAACAATATATATCTAGTTCTTATAGTTCTGCAGGCAGGAAGTTCCAGATCAAGTGCTAGTCATTTTGGTTTCCTTGAGGGTGTTGTCTGCTTGCAGATGGATGCTGTGTCCTCACATGGCGACAAGGCAGAGGGCTAGCTGCTGTCTCCTCTCCTTATAAATACACCAGTCCCACTAGATTAGGCCCCACCTTTGTGACCCCATTTTACCTTACACCCACACCAGACCTTTCTTCAGGCATGGTCACATTGAGGGTTACAATTTTAACCTGTAAAATTTGGGGGATACAGTATGTATTGCCTTGTTAACATAGACACTATTGTGTAAGGCCAAGTTCCTTTCAAAGGTTTTTTTCTTTTTCTTTTACTTCTCTGATTCATCCTTGAACTCAAATTAGTAGTTTTATTAATGTGTATTTTGTTTCCAGGGACACATGGATGCAAATGTTTTATCAAAGAGAAAATGTCATAAGTCAGAAACCAAGAATCAAAGAAAATTAATAAACAGGGTTACAAGCTAGTAAGTGTGAATGAATTCAAAAATAGAAAAGAATTTGCCTTTTACCACTGTCACACTTCACATATTTTGTGTTATCCTGGGTTCTACGTTCTTCATAGGAGTCCTATTGAAAGCTAAAACATGCGCCTTGCTAGGCTTATACATTTGTTCAATGTCAGTTCTTCTCTTTTCTTGCCCTCTACTCCCCCCACCTCACCCCCAACCTTCACAGACATTGAAATTGCTTGGGGCTTAGAGTTTCAGATTTATAAACTGAAGTCATTGCTTTTGAATGATGGACAATCATTTTACCTTTTAAATGAAATGAAAAGTGTAACCATTACTCCTTAAGTAGAGAAGACTCGCTAAATGTTTACTGAGTTATCTCCACACTTCCTTTTTGTAACAGGTGCCTCCCCTGTAGGGGCATAGGTTCAAATTGTGGATTTTCATCGAAGTATCAGAGCAAACTCCCTTAACTCTTCTCCATGGAGACATTGAGCAGATGCATACCCACATCTTGCAATTCAGAGTTGCTTGAGGATTGCCACTACCTGAGAAATAATGGCCATAACCTTGAAACCTTGGCTCTGAATTTGTCTCAGTGTGCTACTTTGTGAGCATTAGCTGGTTGCTATTTCTGCCTTGCTTAGTGCAATCTCTGGACTTCCTTTGGGTAAACTTATGTGTCAATGTTGGGAAAAGACAGCTCCCCACTCCTTCCCCTTTTCCATTTTGAACTTAAAAAATGTAATTTTCACTCTCTAACTTTAAAATAGAAATATATTTCTCTTCAGGAAAACCGTTGGCATTTCTCTTACAACAGTGACTTAATGTAGTCTCACTCTCATTAGGAACCAGGTAATTAGGAAGGTACAGTCAGCCACGAAGGGAACCAAGAAAGAGAATGTGTGGCAGGTAGGATTCATGACTATTAAATGCATCGCTTTATTACGAGCATTAAACTTCATGAAGATGATTTGTTGGCATGATGTATGTGGGTTTGCCTATATGTAATATTATTGTACTGTACTGGGTACTCAAGCAACTTTAATAGGGAAGGGTGCAAACTATATCACTTAAATATATAAAGTACTTTGGTATTTTTTCCATCAATTTCCTGTGTACAGTAATACTACCTTGAAGTATTTTATTATTAGAGGTAAGTTATGGGACCCCTTTAGGTGGATGGATATTTTGGGGAAATGTGAATAATAGAACCTGGAAAATAGGTTAGGAAAGCACACTTTCTCCTTACACATTTTCACAGACCTAAATTCTCTCACTTTTTTCACTCCAACGAAGACCAGACATGTGATGTTAACAAGTATTGGTGGCTAAAGAAGTATACTACTGCTTGTATTGATGTAGAATCAATACAGAACAGTCCCTAAGGCAACAATTTTGGAATGGGTTGTTTATTTAGGGCCTGATCCAAGGAAATAATTGTAGAGGAGTGCAGAAATAAGGTAGGAAAGGAAAGAAATCCAGAAAAGCAGGTGTTATGAAATTAATTTCCACTGTCAGCATCTTCAATTCAATGGGGAAATTCTTGGAGACAGAGCAGAGCACACCTCAGAGTTAGCTACACTGGTGAGGCAGCTGGGATACTGACCCACCTGTTCTCCATCTGGCACTGGCTGAAGACTGCTCTGGGGCCATTCACTCTCTGGCACTTCCACCATCACTTTAAAAATGCTCTGTCTGTACTGAAAGAGGGGTCTCCATTGCCAAAGTGAAAAAGCCTCAGGCAGTGGGTAGTGGTGACTGAGGAGGGGTTCTGGCATTACTTGCTGGTCTAGTGCCCACGAAGACATTCTGACTTGGTGGACTGTGCTTTCCCTGAGGCTACAGGAGAGAAATGGCATTTCTTCTTGTTCCAAGGAGTCTTCAGTCTAGCTAGTAACCAAGACCAACACTCAAGAGTAATCATCATCAGATGCTGCCTATAAATGCTGAGAATAAAGAGTATCTATTTTTATTAAAACTACTGTTCTTGACATCACTAATCACTAGGAAAATAGTGGCTAAATACAAACTAAAACCACAATGAGATACGACCTCATACTCATTAGAATGGCTAATAAACATTTTTTTGTTTGTTTTTTAAAAGTCAGAATTGGAATCTGGTCTGATTCTAAAGTCTATGTTCTCAACTATTATGTTGCCTTTGGATAACATAAAGTAAGAAGGTCATGGGTTTTATGTACCACATATGCTGAATGTATTTTTGATAATTCTCTAGAAAATTCACAGAACTGCTGAAAGCTGTTAGACTCACAGTTATGGTTTATTACAGTGAAAGGGCATAGATTAAAACCAGCCAAGGGAAGAAGCATGTTGAAGAGAGTCCAGGAAAGGTATCAAAAAGTATCAAATGTGGAATTTCCACTGTTGTCTTTCTCTGCCCCAGTTTTTAGTAAGATATAATTGACATTAATATTATATTAGCTTAAGGTATACAGTGTTAATTTGATGCAATTATAGATATTAAAAATGGTTACCATCTTAACATTAACTATTATCTCCATCTTACATCCAAACTTAGATTTTTTTGTGTGATAAGAACATTTAAGATTTGTTACCTAAGCACCATTCAAGTCCTTGATGCAATGTTTTATTAACTGTTATGTACATTAGATCTCCCAAATGTGTTCATCTTCTAGCTAGAAGTTTGCATTTTTGGACCATCATCTCTCCACTCTCTGTACCCACCCCCAGCCTATTTTCCTGGTCAGCACCATTCTACCCTCTGTTTCTCTGAGTTTGGCTTTTATTATTATTTTTTGATTCCACAAGTAAATGATATCTACAGTATTTGCTTTCTGTCATTTATTTCACTTAGCATGATATCCTCAAGATTCATCTAAGTTGTCACAAATGGCACAATTTTCCTCCTTATGGCTGAATAATGTTCAAATACAAACACACACACACACACACACACACACACACACACCTCACATCCTCTCTACCCGTTCTCCTGCTCAGAGACCCTTAGGTTGTTTCTATGTCTTGGCCTTTATGAATAATGCTGTAATGAACATGGGTTGCAGATGTCTTTATGAAATGCTGACTTCCTTTAGGTGAGGTAGCTTCCTTTAGGTGAGGTCACGACAGTGCTACTTACCCATTATTGATATTTGACAATATGCACAGAACATTGTCAACCAGGAAAGTTCATTTGAACCTTTGCTGTCCATAGTTTTTACTGAGACTTGATCATATATGTCCCACATAGCTACTGACTAGTACCCAGTCCTTTCAGAGGTAGAGTTAATACAATGGAGTCCAAAACACTCTTCACAAATTCAGTGACTCAAATTCCCAGGCAAACTGCTAGGGTACACACGTCTATCAAACTTGACAGGGGTCTTGCTTTACCTTTCACTACCGAGAGTCAAGGTGAGGCCCTCTCTTTGGATAAAGATAATTCTTCACCTCAGACCACCTCACTTCCAACCTAAAGTTGAAGTCTCAGTTTCGTCATCTTTTCCTCAGGCAAGTCTTTCTTTTTCCTAAGACTGAACTGTACTTTCGTTTCATAAACCCCACACTATTTCCCTTCCTAATATCTCACATCATTTTGTTCTGCAGATATGTTATTGCATTAATGCTTTTTTCCCCTCCTTGGATTTATATCCCATGAGTGCAGGGACCCAGCCTGCCTTAGTTACTATTATAAGCCCCAGCTTTTAGCACAGTGCTGAGCTCATAAAATGACCTAAGAAATAAATAAAAATGGATTGGGTCCTGGAATAGAAAACATATTTGCAGACTGGCCAACCACTTATTTGACTTTGGACAAGTGAATAAAAGATTGAATGTTTATATGAAGCTTGGCACAGGGCCTCACAAAGTGGGTGCTTATGTTAATCCTCCATGCCTGGTCTCTTAGTGATTGGGAATTTACCCTGTATAGAATAAATTCTATAACAGTGAGAGTTGGAGAGAAGTACTGGAGTCTGGAGAGACACAGGACAGATCTTGAACTTCATTGCTTTCCTTTGCTAAGGAAAAATGGAAAACAGGGCAGTTAAACTTTTGTTCCTTATTGACCCTACTCAAGGAAATCTTTCTGGATTACCTCTTACATGGTGGGTGCCTTGATTGGGTTCCCTTCTGAAACCTGGGGCAGAATTGGTTCCATGGGAGATCATTCTAGAACCTTCTCACGTGTTATTTTCATCTGTACTTCTTGTGCTGTAATGCCTGTTTACTTGTTCCTTTCCACCCCCAGCCTCTTCTTCTCTTGGTTTCAGCTTAGCCAAATTATACATATTGAATTCTTCTAATCTTTCCTGACAGATCAATCCTTCTCAGCCTTTAATTATTCATGGGGCTCTCTTCTGAATTCCCTTCAGGCTACTAACAGTTTCTGGCAGTTGGTATGTCTTGTCTCCAGCAGCTCATTTAGGTCCCAGTAGGTAGGCATAGGCGCTTATGACCAGGGTCATCAAAAGGATAGACAAGGTGATGGCTAGGATCAGGGAGTTGGGTATGTTGCAGGAGTAACTCTCAGCTTAAGTTCTGCTCCCACACTTAATAGATCTGACATACTGGGCAAGTTAGTCAACCTCCTCAACTACCCCACTTGAAAAATAGGGTCAAAATAATACTTATGTTGCATGAGTTGTTATAAATAAGTACATGGGTTGTTATAAATAATACTTATGTTGCATGGGTTGTCATAAATAAGACTCCTCAGTGGGAGTCTCTGTTATTCCCAGGAACAGCAAGCTTGCCCCCTTCTCCTTCCCTACAACTTTCTACCCAGTACTGTTCTTCCAGTGTCCCATCCTATGCCCATTCCTGCCACTAAATCAATACCATCTTTTGAGATGAGATTTTGCCATTGCCAGATTAACATGCATCTGGAATAATACATAACAAAGAAGAGGTGATATGTCCCTTTTCATGGGACATCAGCAAGGAGTCTATTAGAATAGAAAGCAATAAATACGCCTTAGCTTAGGAGTCTTGTCCGCTTGTATCCAGACTATAGGAATAGCCTCCAGATGGGCTTCCTTGTCTCTGTGACGCTAACCAAACATCTACTTTCTCAGTATTGACCAAGGTGGCATGCCAGAAGTCCCTAGACATAGGAAACTCCTTGCAGCCCATAACAGTAGGTCATCATAGAGTGAAACCCCTTTTCCTTTAGTACTTTCAGATTGCCATGGTAAAATTGATCTCACCATTTTATCACCTGAATAACAGAGTGAGTTTCTTTATTCAGTCTGGCAAGGGAAGCTCTTCATAGTCTGGTTCCACTTGCCTCATAGTGCCTCATCTGAACCTCCTCACCTCCACGCTATACTCCTGCCAATTTATCCCTACCCTTCTGGCTTGTTCTTCCATCCAAAAACCTTTGTTCTGTACCCTCCACCTTTCCAAAATGCTTTTCCCTATACGTATAAATCCAACTGATCAGAGAATAGTAAATCCCAAAGTTACAAGTGTTTCCAATAACTCTCTTAAACCTGGTGTACTTTACTGATTGATGTACCTTGTCTGATTCACCTATGCTTTTGAGTTTGCAAGTTATACAGGAAGGGATGGGCCTGCACGCCCTTACCCTAACTACTCCTGTCCATTGCCACTTTCTGCAAGAGAACACAGATCACTAAATGAAATCAGGAAAATGATGCATAGCATACATTGAGAAGTTTATTGAATAAATAAAAACCATAAAAGCAGAAATATTATATCCTACAAAGCCTGACATATTTAAGATTTCATGGAACATAAAGTTACTATTGTAGCAACTCTGCTCTTCTGGTTCGGTGAAAACAATCTCAGGTTACACATAAGTGAGTGAAGATGGCTGTTTTCCAATAAAATTTTATTTACAAAAACAGGTGTTGGTTTGGATTTGGTCCATGATACATACTTATCCCTGATTTACTTTATGTCTCTCCTTTTATAGACAAGGAAACAAGAGCCATAATACCAGTTGTTAATTCATGGCAGAATGGATCTTAGGTTTTCAGCTTTCAACACCTGCCCACATGTCACCATCATCCACTGTATGTCAGCTTCCCTTTGAACTTCAGCCCCTTCCTGCTGGACATAGTGAGATGCCTGGAGCTGTAGGGCTAAGGATGGGAGGTAGAGAAGCTGTTTAGCAGAACATGAAGGAAAGTGATTCTACTTGGTATTCTTGACACTCAGGAGCTTTGGAAGTGCTTTGTCCTTCACTTTTTTCCAAGTATGATTTTTTTTTAAAAATATTTATTTATTTATTCATACAGAACTGGGGTACAGAGGAACAGAGCTGTGGGAGGATTCACCAGACACAGAATGGGAAGCAGAGCTGGCAGATTGACGAAGTACACTGCTGAGGGGAGCAAGCCGGAGAGACAGGAGAGGTCTCCTGAGTCATGTGGATCACCTGTGGGCTGGGCAGGGATTGAACTAGCACTGAAGTGGCTGTGGCTGGCTTGCAGTGCTGTGCTTTAACCCGCTGCATTACCAGGGAGGGTGCCCAAGTATGATTTTTTAATATGGAAGCCTGAGTGATATACACATTCTTCTTCAGATCTTCTTCATATTTATAAGAAAAAGTTAGAAAAAGAATATCAGAAAAAAAACTATAGAGCTGGGGTTCTTTGGCTTTGGCAAAACTATAGTTAATAGAGGGGGGAGGATGACAAGTGGGTTTCCTCTCATGGGTTCTTCTGTTCAGTTGTTCCTGTGCCTGCAACACTAGCTGAGGAGAGCTGTGAGGCCACGTCCAGACAAAGGGAGAGAGCTCTGTGATCCACCAGTCATATCTGCCATGGCCCAAAGGGACGGGAGGGGGCCTGCAGGCTACATATTTCCATCACTAATTTAGGACAGGAAGCTAAATTGAGAAAGAGAAACTGCATTTGCTTTCTTGCCCCTGCTTTTCCTCTCTAGGACAGCAAAGAAGGAGAATCTTATGACCAAAGAGTGGGGGTGGGAGGTGTTGAATCAGGGAGAAAAGTGGTTATAATTTATGGTAATGACTCTCAGGAAGGTAAATGGGAAAACAGACAGGAATTCATCATGAATTCCCTTTTGGCAAAAAGCACTTGCTCTCTTCTCCTTTGTTCCACATCAGCATTTTATAATAATAAGTAGCCAGGGGTATTAACCATTCTGCTGGTATGTGTGAGATCATTTAAGTGTTACCAACATTGTGAAGAGATCTGTTTCCCTGACTCCTTCATGCCCATGGGCACATGGAAGCTGGTAACAAGGGCTTGGGGATCAGAAAATTTACTTCTGAGTGGATAGTGTGGAAGACTTGATCGGAGGACAGGAGTCCTTTCTGAGCAGATAACAAGCAGGTCATGGGGCTGGAAAGTTCCTGTTGCGAGGTCTGAGGGCATGTTGCACCCACATCTTGGAGCAAGGGGCCAAGCAGTAGCCTTTCTCGTTGAGTCCTGTGTCAGAGACTGGTCCAGTCACGGGTTGTCCGGGGGTCAGAACAGGCAGGGTCTTGTCTTAAGGTGGGAGCAGCCTCGGCAGCGGAGATTCCTAAAAGGGGGGAAAAGGGGAGCGGGCACAAGGAAGACACGGGAATCGGAGTTGGGTGCAAGTCTTCTTGTTTTGCTCTTAGCAGAAGTTTATTTTATACATTAGGAGCAAGCAGTGGGATGACATCAGCACATGAACTGGGCTAAGAGATTATAATCATCTTTTTTTCTAAGAACAGTTTGGGGTTGTATTGACCTTCAGCTGAGATTATAACATTTATTATTCTTAAAATCAATCTACTAAAGTTAAGATAGGTACATAAGTTCATAAAATTTAAAGCTGACATTATTATATTTACCACCTCTGTTTTTCTGCCTATATGTTCCTGCCTGTGAGTAGCAGCCTCGTTGGGTCAGGCCAGGATGGTGTTGCTTTAGCCAAACGTCTTTGCAGGAAATAGCCCCTCCCAGTAAGTGTTTATGACTTTCTTTGCATCACACAGTTCCTCTTGGCTCTATTTATCTTGTGGTAGGAGTAGGAGGTGAGTTATGACTGCAGTAGCTCCCTGCTATGCCTAGTGACTTAGTCTTGCATTTATTCTTACAAGCATAAAGACCCATCATGTGAAGTAATTGCAAAGGTAAGACCTTTGGAAGGTAATTGGAAATTTTTTTTAATGAAGTGCTTAGGCAATGAGAATTTTAACATGCCACTATACTTCCAAAAAGGATTATTTCATTTTTCTTTTGACCCAGTTTAAACTGCTGCATCTTATTTCTTTAAAAAGATGCTTTTTTTAAGAAAAAGTTTGCTATATACAATTATGTACTCTGTAGTACATGCAGAAGCTTTTCACAGTAAGTAAATTTACTACTCTAAAATATGAACTGAAGTATAATTTCTGTATTCCTGCCCACTGCCCTCTTCCAAATTCTTTCTAAGGGGAACATGTCCATCTACTGCCCCTACTGCAGCCATATTTTATATGCTGTACCCCCTTCCTATCTCCTCCTCCCGCCCCACTGGACAAGAGACAGCCCAGAGTCCAGGAACCATTGATGCATGACCCTCATGGGCCTGCACTAAGTGTGAGTTGACTGTAGCAGATTCTTCAGTCTGAAATTGGGATGTGTGGGGAAAATGAAGCAGCAGAAACTGAGATGGAAAGTTTAACAAATAAATGGAGTTGGCCCTCCCTATTGGCGCAACAGGTTAACACACAGCACTGCAAGCGAGCTGCAGCCACTTCAGTGCGAGTTCCATCCCCTGCCCCGCAGGTGACCCATATGGCGCGGCAGACCTCTCCTGACCCACCCACTGCTCCCCTCAGCAGTATACTACGTCGATCTGCCTGTCCTGCTCCCCACTCTGTCTCTGGTGAATCCTCTTACCGCTGCACCTCTGGCCTGTACCCCAGTCCCATATGCATAAATAAATAAATCTTTAATAAATAAATAAATAAATAAATAAATAAATGGAATCAATGAAATTACAGTGGACTTATTTACAAACCACCCCCCTAAAAGCACCCCAATCAGACTTTATTTTCCTTTTGATTTATAGGTTTTTAATGAATTGAGTTTGTAGCAGATCCTCGCTTCCCAGTGCTAGAGCTCTTCAGTGGGACACCTCTCCTTCCAGGGCATCTCAGGGAGGCAGAGATGAAATCCTGGGGCCAGTTTCCCCATGTCTAATGCCATTTCCAGGGGCTCAGCCCTGGGGGTGACCCGAAGGTTCACCTGGTGTTGATATTAGGCCTCCACATCTTTCCACCCCACGTACACTTGATCCAAAGCCGGAGTCTACCCAGGCTGACCCTCCTTTGGACCTCTGCTATCAGGAGGGTGAGAACTAATCTCATTATGGAAAATACTTATCTCTGGGTTTGACTCTAGTCTTCCCATTTATAAGAAGCAGGGAATCCTAGCTTACCCTATCCCCATGTGCCAGGCTAGATTGAAGATTAATGTGAGACCCTGCAGGGAGACATGCTGAGCGGTTTGGGGCAGATGCTATGCAAATGAGGGACGCAATAATAGCCCCGCTCACACACCTGAGCCCACTGTAACCTTTGGGAGGCCTTCTTGGAAATAAGATAAGAGTTGATATTTAATAAAGCTTGTGTTTTTGAGAAGGTTGTGGTGGGGAATCTTGAGATCGGCTTTAGGCTTCGATGACCTTTCTGTGCCATTACAAATAGTGTCAGCAGGTTAACACAATGCAGAAAGTGCTCATGGTGTGAGAGAAAAAGCCTTTATGTCTTTATTAAACTTTCTTTTTTTTTTTTTTTAAAGATACCTAAAGGCCTCCATTTCACTGGTTTGTTCATTTGAATCTGCCTGAATTCGGGGCTGGTTTATTCTACGCATGAAGGGAGTTTTGCAATCATGCTTTATCAAGGGTCAGCGAACTCTGGATTGCAATACTTTGCAGAGATATTGCTTTTACTGCAAAGCCACAGGCATGGGCTTATTACTTTATCTGAAGGATGTGGGGGACATCTGATATGTTTGTTTATTTGTTCCATTTTTATTAGTCCACCTTCTCTAGGCCATTTCAACTTCTGGTCTTTGAGGCCCTGACTTGAACATCTCTGACAGCTTAAGGCAAATCGTGGGTATTTCTTTTACTAAAATGTAGGAAACAGATCATGCACAAAAAAGAATATACGAAACACATATCCTGTTTTAAAGAAAAGAGCAAATATCAAGGCACCTGCCAAATCTGACTAGGAAACACACTCTGAACCCCACTTAGGTGTCTGAGCCCCTCCCTCACTGTGCTGTCTCCAGAGATGTAGCAGTCTGCATTCTGTAACTTTTGTGGTCAGTTGCACAAACATTTATTTTTGAACTATAGTTAGAAACATATGCTGTGTATTTCTTTCTTCTTTACTTAGTCTTTGAGTTTCTTTCACATTGGTATAATAATCAGTTGTGAATGTACCACATTTTATTTACTCATTTGCCTGTAGATCGGCATCTGGGTTATTTCTAGATTTGTACTCATACCACAATGCTGTGTGAACATTCCTTTTTGTTTGGATATGCTCCTGATGCACAAATGTAAGAATTCCTCTCTGGGTCAAGAATAGAATTATTGGGGCTTAGGATAAACACAATACTTGTAATGCATAATATTCCAACGAGTCTGTCCTAATTTAACTGCTAACTTGCACTGGATAAGCATCAATGATTATTATTAATTTTTTTGGTATCTTCATCAAAATGAATTGTCATTGCCTACCTGATAGTGTGAAATGATAATCTTATTCTGAGTGGTAAAATGATTTTGTTATTTCCCTAAACATCAATGGTAAATGTCAATGGTTGTAGGACTTTTTTTTGAATTTTTTTCTACTTGTTCTTTTATACAATACTATATTGTTTATTTCTAATGGGTTTTAGCAATTTGTTACTCACCAATAGTACTCACCCCTTTGTCAGTTACAAGTCTTGCAACATCTCCATTTGGTGGCTTTTATTTTTACTCTCCTTAAGACAAAATAGCTGTTCCTAAACAGAAATTCTTGATTCCAAATTCATCAGGCTTCAAATTCTTGTCTGTAGATTACATAATTATGTGTTGTTTAAGAACATTTACTATTTACCTTCAGAGAGATGAACTCCTACTTCTTCTAAAAGTTTAATCATCTTTTTTTTTTCCAGTGTAATTTAATAGAATCTCTCAAGGTCTTGTTTTTGTGTAGCAGGTGAAGAAAATCTGTGATTTTAACTTCATTTGTTATGTGGAATTATGTCTGCATCATTTGTTGAATTGTCTCTCCTCCCTGAACTCATCTTTAGTGCCCTTCTGTGAAAAATCAAATCGCATATGCACGGGCAGTTCTGTTCATTTGTCCTATTTCTTATACCCTATTTCTTATCTCCCTGTCTTGATTACTGCAAGACAAGTCCTCCTTTCAAGTTGTTCTTTAGGAGTAATTTGATTCCAAGACCTTTCTGTTTCCATGTAAGCTGTTGAACCAGCACATCCAGTTCCATAAAATATCCCTTTTGATATTTCCCATAGTGTAACTCTGAATGCATGGATCAATGTGGGGGAAATTAACATTTTTACCACTTGAGTCTTTATCTTTGAATTATGTAGGTCTCTTTTTAATTAAGTCTCTGAATGTTTCCATTAAAAATTCTCATTTTCTTTATAAAGCATCTTTTTTTTATTTATATTTATTTCAGAGAAATATGTATGTGTTTGCAAACTCATCTATTAATTGTTCATTCATTGATTCCTTTGAGTTTTAAAGCTTCATTTTTATTTACTTATGCATACAAGAACTGGGGTTCAGGCCAGAGGCAAGGAGGTGAGAGGATTCACCAGAGACAGAGTGGGGAGCAGAACAGGCAGACTGACTGAAATACACTGCTGAGGGGAGCAGCAGGCAAGACAGGGGAGGTCTGCTGCACCATGGGTCACCTCCCTGGCCAGGGATCCCACTATGCTATGTGGCTGCAGATAGCTTAATAGTGCTGAGACTTACCCCTTTGTGCCACCAGGGAGGCTCTCCTTTGAGATTTATATCACTGGTAAATGATAGTTTTTTTCATCCCATTCATGAATATGTATTTATTTTTATAAAGTTTTTATATATGTAGTTACTAGAACTTTCAGTATGACTTATGGATGTCTGGAACTCTTAGTTTGTTCCTACTTTTACAAAAAAAAAAAAAACACTTTCAACATTCACCTTTAAATGTAGTTTTCTAAAGACTTTTTAAAATGTAGATGCTTCATATATATTAGGGTAATGAAGTTCCCTTCTAGTCCAAATTTGCTAAAACAGTTTTTACTGGGAGTAGGTATTAAATGTTATTGAATAATAAAAAAATAAGTATTTTGCATCTACAGAGATGATCAGATAATATTTATCCTGTAAGCAGTTAAGGGAGTGAGTTAATCTATTAAACCAATTTTGCATTCCTGGCAAAATCAAGAATACATGATAGCCTTTTAAAAATATATACATTTATCTCTGTGTGTGTATTGCAATATAGTAGAAAGATCTAAGTCTTGAGTCAGAATATCTAATTTAAATCTCCTTCCTGCATGCATCTTAAAATCTTTGTTTCAATGTTGTCAATCATCATATTTTAATTGAATAAACAATGGGTTTTCTTTTGTTCTCAGTTTCATTTGTAAAAATTTAGAAAATTCATTAGGAATTTTAGATGGTGTAACAAATGTGCATAATACATGTATTTTACAATTTCTCTATTTTTACTATTACTAATATTCTAGATCTATGTTAGAGAGGGGATTATAGGAAATCTGTATTTTTCTTCTCCCTATCCTATAACAAGTTGAAAATCACTGACTTTACTTGAATTTTCCCTTACTTCCTGGTCTCACTCTCAGAAAGTAATGGTGAATATAAAAGCTCACAATCCAGTTTTTCTCATTTTATTTCTCTTCCCAACTTATTGTGTATAAATCTCACATTCCTAAAATGTTGATTCATTATAATGGAGTAATATCTAGTCTCACTAGAACTTTTATTGAGTCTCTATGTGCCAGTCACTGTGCTAAGCATTTTTCATATGTGTTGCTTAGTTTGGAGCTCAAGGCTATAAGATAGTTATCATTATTCCCACTTTATAAAACTGAGATTAAAATTTGAATAAATTGCCACGGATGCCCCAGATCCATCCCAAAGGCCATTCTTCTTCCACATCATAGTGTTCCTTCCCTCAGTTTATTGGGGGTATTGTTAATCTGTGATGGTGACTTGCTTAGACAGCCGAAGTCTAAATTTCCAGTGTAAAACTGAACCTTATTTCTCAATTCTCAACCTCATGAGTACATTCCAAGAGGGTCAGAAGTTTACTTTAAGATTTCAATTTGTTTAAATCTCTCACTGTTTCAATCTCTTTTAGGGACTAGTGGAGTATCTTACAGCCTCACTGTCAAGATATTGTACCATGAGCCTTTTTTTTTTACAAGTGTCTCTATTTAAATACTACAGGTTGGCTTCATATTTCTTGAAAAAAGTATGGTGACGATGCACGGACAGGCCAGGACAACGGGCTAGCATTATTCTTTTTAGGGTTACTGTCTTTTCATACTCATTTTTATTTTTTCACTAGAGAAAGTCATTTCAGCTAGAGAATTGATTTCTGTGGAAATGGAGTATAAGTATCCAACTCCCTCACATCTGCACTTACTACATATGATCACTACCAAAGTCTACTTTCCATCCTCCACGGAACAATTAACCCTTTTAATCCCAGTTTACCTTCCTCTTTTCTTCTTTTTTTTATAACCACCATTTTGTTCTTGAAGCCCAAGAGTTTCTTTTTACTTGTTTTTTTCACTTGTTTTATTTTATTTTTTATCTTCTACGTGTGATTGGAATCATACAGTATTTTGTCTTTTTCTCTCTTTCACTCAGAATAATGACTTCAAAGTCTGCAAGAGTCACAGTGGCAAGGTTTCACCTTTTATTCTTTAACAATTGAGTAGAATTCTGTTGCTGGTATATATTAAATCTCTTTTATCCATTCAGCTATCCGTGGACATTTAGATTTTATCCAAATCTTTGGCAATTGAAAGTAATGCTGTAATGAATATAGGGGTGCATATATATTTTCAAGTTAGTGTTTTCAACAAACTGACATTTTTAAGGGTTAATTGTTCAAGCTTACTTTATAAGAAGGAGGACTTTCCATACTCCCCATGATTTAGAAAAATTGTGGCCTCCAAAGGACTCATTTGTAGCCATGAAAATGACTTCTGGCATTGAGGCAGGAGAGCTTCTGTTCTCCAGCTGGAAAATGCAGTTGCATGACTTAGGATGTTACTAGGTAGATAAACAGCCTCACTCACTGGGGACTTGGGGGGTGTTGTAGTCTCTTCATGTAATTCTTTCCCCTATTGTAAAAATTTTTGTTTTTCTGGAACATTTTTTTCCTCAAAGCTACTACTCAAGAAAAAGCAGCATGAATATGAATAATGCAGATTGAGCAGTGAAGTTGTAATGGAAGAGGCTAGACTGCTTAAGGCTGGTTCAGTCTGGAGGTTTGACAATATGGGTGAGAACACAAGAAGACCAGTTTTTATTTAAGAAGACCATCTTTCATTTAGGAGGAAAATAGGAGATAGTTGAGTGGGGACAGAATCCAAAGCTGTAATATCTTTTCACTTTTTGACTGTGTTACTTGATATCAAGTGGGTGAGAGAAGAAAATCGACTGAACATTTGCAATTCTTTTTCTCAGCTAGTCAAATGAGATTCCATTTAAGGAATGAACTGGGACTTAGATGAGAATGCCAAAGCTTTGAGAGTGAAATGAAATGTGTAAGGGCGATTTCTGATCTTAAATTAGCACCATAGTACATGAGGAGAATTATAATGGTCCACATGTTGTGTTGCATAGCTGTGATATTTTAGGAACTTTGAAGTTCAATCTCAGATTTGCCATTTTGTGTTTTTGATTAGATCTGTAGGAAATAACTATTTCCTCGCTCAAATTGTTCAGCTCAAAATCTCATCACCATCATTTGATTAGTTCACTGACCTTCAGGCAAACAGAGACTTCGATCTACTGATTGTCAACCTTGGTTCTAATCTATAGCTTTATATCTTGAGGTAAGAAAATTATATCAATCCAGAGAGATACTCTGGATTGGGGGTTGGAGATATGCAAGGAAACTGAGATTACTGAGCACACTCAGTGCTCTGTCCTACAGCAGGTGCTTAACATATGCAATCCCATAATCCTCACTACAACTTTGAGATATATTATTACATGGTCAGATAAGTTCAGTGACTTGCTCATGGCCTCACATCCAGCATGTGGTAGAAGCAGGGAACAGAACAATATTACACTGAAGGTCTGCTTTTTTACAACACCAAGTTGGAGATGGGAACTGGATTGTGCTGCTGTGTGCAGCCAGGGTTAGGCCTTTCAGGGAATCTGGTAAACGACCACCAGGCTAAGAAAGTGCCAACCTTGAAGTCTGTGTCTCTCCTCAGGTGCACCAGAGGAATGCTGCTTGCTCTTTAGATGAGTGTTGTCCATCCATATCTTTTCTGATAGCTAGAAAACTGGCAGCTGCTTGTAGCCAGTACAACTCTGCACCCTAGAAGAGGGATCAGTCAAAAAATGAATTGGACTCAGGCCAAGAATGTGAATTCTAGTTACCACTCCCTGGTGGTGTAACGGGTTAGAGCACAGCACTATAAAGGTATAGTAGTTGCTGCATCACAAGTTTGATCCCTAGCCAGGGGGGGTGATCCACATGGCATGGCAGACTTCTTCTGACTTTCTATTTCAGTCCATCTGCCTGTTCTGCTCCCCACAACATCTATGGCAAATCCTTTACCCCCCCACCTCTGGCCTGTACCCCAGTTCTGTATGTATAAATAAATCTTTTTTTAAAAAGTGTGATTTTCTATGACTGCATTAAGTTTCAGTTCGTAGGGTTCATTTGATGGTGCTATGCATTGTGAAGTCTTGACTACCTCAGGGAGGTGTGTGATGGCAGCCACCCAGTATTTATGGAGCCCCTACTTTGTATCAGCCTCTCTTGTGTTAATTACATCCCTAATGCCAATTAAATTTTACAACACTCCTATGGGTAGAGTATTTTTGCTCATAGTTTACTGTTGAGATAACTGAAACTCGAGAGGTAAAATAGTATAATTGGGACTGTTTAGGTGAAGGAGCTTTAGGTTTACATTGAACTTACTTGAGAGATAGTTATTATATCACAAGAAGATGCCTAATCCTTTAAAATATCTGTTTTCTTCTCGGTGAACTGGGCATAATGATTGGACACCTCTGAAAGCATTGCTGAAGGACTGAGTGAGATGTGTGGTTAGACTTTGGCTCAGAAGAAATGCTCAATTAAGAAAGGCTATTTTCAGTTATTATTGCAGAGGTTAAAAATTTTCCCAGAATTTATCACTGTTCAGATGCCAAAACATGAACTTGCATGTTTTGAAATTAGAGCTCAGATTCAATGACCTCCAAGGCAGATTTGTAAAAAAAATAATAATGAAGTTGTTGAAACAACATGTATTATAAATAAATAAATGAAAACCAGAATTACACAGACTCGGGGGAATGCTTGTAATGACAATACACTGAATAAAGAAATGTGAACACAAGAGAAAATAAATACTTAAAGAGTTTTGAATATATAATAACTTAGCCTAATCCCAAACTCTTCCCTTCTTGATTTTCCCTCTAGTTTACCTTGATTGTCATGTCTTTTTTCAATCTTTTCCACTTTTACTGTGGATTTAGGGATACACTGGATAAAACAATAATATGAACCTGTCATTCGGTATGTTTTGTAATTTTCTTTATATCTAGCCTTATTTCTCTTCAGTGACCAGTGTTTCCACCCTTACCAATTGGAACTCTGCTGCTATAACAATTGCAACATATATTAGAGGTCATTGCAGTGTGAAGTGTTTCAAACCCTGAAATCTTGCTAAATTAAGGTCAGCTCCTGCTGGAATCCAAGTCTGAAGATATGGAACCTAGCTGAGAATTGTGGCCAGAGGAGCAGCTTGTGAAGGACATTTAATGAGTGCTGCTGTCTCGTGCTACTGCTGTTTGATAACTCCTTCAAATTTGTGAATTTGCCCTTCGGGCTCACACCTGGAGCCCCTGAAACACACTGAAGTCCTTTGAAGACGCAACTCTTCTGTCCAGTGGTAATCTGTTTGGACCTTAGCATTTACAGTTGCTTCTGGAGGGATGCACTTTGATGTTAGGGAAAACCCCAAGAAACTACTTTTCACTGGTTGTAACTAAGGCATAAAGAAAGGAGGAAAAGGGAGAAGAATCTGCCCATTTGTATAATAAGATCTGAGGCAGAAAGCAGAAGTGTGGGGGGGATTGTTTATTGTTTTTTGCTTGAAGGATCCTGATTTCAAGTCACCACAGCTGAATGATTGGTTAAATGGTGTACACATTTATAGATATTCTTTCTTTGATGTCTCTGGTCAACTCTATATCTTTCCAATTGCAAAATTCATGTATGATCTGGAGCATGAACCTCTGAGGAGTTAATCAGTTTATTGCTGTCTTTTTTTCTGGCAGCTTCCCACCCTATTTTTTTGGGGGGGGGTTGGAGTGGGGGAGTTAGCTCCATTTAACTCCATTTAGTATTGGGAGTAAGTAAAGAGGATCTACTTGGAAGCCTGTGACTGAGCGGTATTAGAGTGTATTTGGTATTCTATCTCTGCTACCTTAATCTGCCAAATTGTTGCTGTTTCCTCATGGCTGAAGCAAAGGCAGTTACTCATTTTATTAGAGTATTTGCCAGAGATTTCTGAGGCTTCTGGAAGGAAGAGATGATTCATAGTTGCTAGTGTATCTTGCTTGCAAACAGGATATTTGACTTAGCAGGCCATGGGTTTCTTGCCATCAGGGCCTGATCAAGCCCTGTGCCTTTGAAAAAAGACACTTATCAGCCCCTAACCAATATCTTCATACATATTTCTTCTAGCTCATAGACAAGCTTCTTCTACTTGTTTCTTTATGAGTTTACCTCATCTGAGTTGGAATCAAATGAAAAGAGGTTTTGCTGGCTTAGAACAGATAGAAACACTGCGTGTGGTTTAGTGATGATTAGAAAGAGCAGTTAGCATTTTATGCGGACAGTTTCAGTTTTTCAAGATGAAAGTGTTCTGGAGGTGGATAGTGGTGACTGTTGGACAACCATCCATGTGAATGCACGGAATGCTACTGAACTATACACTTAATAATGGTTAAAATAAGTTAAATGTTCTGCATATTTTACCACAGTTATTTTAGGGCTACCATGACAAAGTACCACCGATTGGATAATATTTAAATGACAATTCATTTGCTCAACGTTCTGAATGCTGGAAGTCTGAAGTCAAAGTGCTGGTTTCTCCAAAGACCTCTCTCTTCTTAAAAGTTGGCTCTCCTGCCCCTGGTCTCCACAGGATCTTCCCTCTGTCTTTATTGCCTCCTCTTAGAAAGATAAAGGTTAGTAGCTCACCTATTGACCTTATTTAAACTTTTAATGAATTCTGTAAAGCCCTCTCTCCAAATACAGTCACATTTTGATATACTGGGGGTTAGGACTACAACATAAAAATTTTAGGAGATCAAGCTGATTTAAAGAAAATGAGTTTTTAAAAGAGTAGATTGAACATGGTTATGAGAAGAAGCCAGAGGTTTCCAGTTTCTAACTAAGTAGTTCCCAAATGAGACATGAGAATTTTCTGGGAGCTTTTTCAAAATTTACATACCTAGGGACTTACAGAATCTTGCTACATAAACACAGATATGTTAAAATACTTCCCTGGAAGCAAAGTTTAGTAGGATGGGAGACTACAACCACTCACTAATTTACATGACTAAAAGTAGAGCTATTAGTCAGTGGAATCTGTTTGAGAGTGATTATTGCATTTAGTTTAAAAAACATATCTTACCATGCTTTTAGAACATACTGTTTAAATATAGTGGGCTTGACCTCAGTAGGTGTGAAGAGAAGGCATTTTATAATCTGTATGATCATGGTCAGGGTGAAGATAACCAACCCAGTGGGAGGATTGCCAAGGTGTTTTCCACCACGTTGAAGTTATAGGGAAGTAGGGCCTTCCTCCCTGCTCATCAGCTTTGTTTTAGTACCACATATATTCTCAAACCCCATGCAGTAACAGCCAAACGACCAGCTATGGCCTGGGTGGGTCAGAGTCTACTGTGTAGGTAGAGTTGTCAGCATCCCTGGGGAGCTCTTGTCATTCTACCACACACAGTGGTACCGAATAATGTCACCATCTGGGCCTCGGATTCCTTTCTGTGAAGTGTGAGACACACGCTAGAAAGCAAGAGTGCCTGGCAGTTATAAATGTGGGCTTAATACAGACAGACCTGGGTCGGAAGACTGTCATCTTGTGTAAGTTCCTGTGGTTTGACACTCAGTTTCTTTGAAATGGGGAAAATAGTAGACTCTCTCTCACAGACTTGTCATTAGGATTAAATGAGACAATAGGTAAACCCTAGTCTAGAGCAAGCACCCACTGTTACCAACACCATTACTGTCAACATCTAAGTCCTCACTGCAGTTGTGTGCGCCCTGATTCAATGACCCTAAATCACAGTGAAGTGTTTAGGTGATGGACCTCTCTTGGGAAAGTCTGAAGAACAAACTTTGTGAGTAGTAAAGCTAGACTCTGCTTGAGTTTTGTAAAAATTGAAAAACGCTACTTTCCCATACGATAGTTTACTTGGATAATGACTTTGGGTTTCAAAATACCCACAGACGGATGTCAGCAGCTATGCTGTGGTATGGTAGGCCAGGCAGTTAGAGACCTGGAGTGGCTCTGAACCTGCTAGATGCCCCTGCCTTCCCCAGCTGAGCAGCCAGGGAAACTCAAGCACTCCAGGAAGCAGAGACTCACTACAGCAAAACTGTGAGTAACATGAAAAAAGAAAAATCTATACATTTCATCCTAGGAACACAAACGAAAGACCCAAAAGGCAGAAAATAAAGATCGTCTTCCACCTTTTAGCTGCTGGCCTCCTTGTAGCATTTTTTAGATCAGATGGAGCCGATTGCTTTGCTTGGTTGGGCACAAGTCTCAGGAGTGTGAAGACCGCACAGCTGGTTTCATGTGATCAGCCAGAAAGTGCCCTAGGTCGGCAGCAGGTAGGGTTCTGCCCCATCTCTGCTGTAGACATGCTGCTTTGGATGTTAGTTCCTATTTCTAAGAAGATGGAATCTGGCTTTTCTTACTTATTACAACAAAAGTTTGTAAGAATAAATGCTTTCAAAGTTATGTAGTAGGGGAGTGGTTAAAATGTAGACTTATGTGAATGTGGGGCGATTGTTGAATTTTTATGTTGAATTATGGGGACCTTGGATAAATGAGTAAGCAGGAGGAGGGATTCATAATTGCATTCAAAGTCATGTTCAGTGTCTTAGCCATCCGAGCCGACTGGTGCAGAATCACCCTCGTGTTGGAGATGGTACTGTGCTGAAGAAGTCAACTTTTGATTTTGGAAATTATTTGTAAGTTAGAGGAAGAGGGGTAGATAGAAAAGAAAATCTAGAAATAATTTCCCCCTCAAATGGGCTATTAAGCAAGGACTGCTTTTAATCTTTATCTCTTGAATGGAGTGACCAAGAACAGAGATCCCACTGGACAGATTGCGGCTCTGGGGATCCCTAGCTATTTCAGTGTCTTAAAATTTCTTAACTGATATGAAATGTTGTGGCCAGCCATCCATGCAGTTAGAGTAACAGAGACAATGGCTGACGTCTTGGTGAAGCACTTTGTTGCGGAGACCTCGGTTGGCGCCAGTCAGATGTTCGTGTATGAATGTGGCTGGGGCCTTTGAGGGTCATTCAGAAATGGACAGATCGTGATGTGCTCCTTTGGCGTTGAGTCTGAACAGCCGTGTATACAGCCAAACTGCAGTGCTTATCGTGCAGAGCTTAGGCCATTGAGAGATGACCTTGAGAAGTCAGAGAAAGCCAGAATGCCCATCCTGGGCCCTGCAGGGTTAGGATTCCCTTCCCAGGCAGGCAAAGAACTTATGACTCTACACAGTGTCCTTGGTAGGCAGCTCAGCATGAAGGGAGGGGAGGCAGGAGGGAGACCAGATGGAGAGCTAGTAACAGGAGAGCTAGAAGGCAGGACACACCTTCTCCTCTGAGGTCTCTCAAATCCTTCCTGGCACTCAGATTCAGAGTCTGACATCCTCCCTGCTGGCTGCTGAGAATCTCATTTGGTTGGATGCACTGTGCTTACAGTGCCCGTCAATGTGAGAACTTTGGGCAGGATGTATGCAGGGACAGGGCTTAAAACTCTAGAGAGGCAAACTCAGAAAGAAACAAAATACCACCCCCCCCTTTTCTGTTGATGTGAGGTTTCTCACCTCTTCCTCCTTACTGTGGGGGCTTGTGACACAGGGCCCAGCTTTCATCTCACAATCTTACACTGTCCAGCTTCCCAGGCAGGAATGGCACCCAGAGGCAGGGAGCCAGTGTGGGAAACCAGACCTTGAAAATGGGGACACTGAGTTCCTGAGCTGAAAAGCGAGGAGGCTGGAGCTTTCTCATTAAGACATTCTGAAGGGAACTCTTGGCCTGAACAGATTTTCCAAGAGGGAGGTGAAGTTGGCACTGAGTGCCTTTTTGTGTGAGGTCTTGGGAAGGCTCCTTAGAGGAACTGTCCAAGAGGAGTCAAAGTGGCCAGATTGGAAAGCTGGTCACACTTAACTGTACCCGGTTGCTCTGCGGCTCTCAGAAGCACACCGATGGCCATTCTCACGGGCAGTGTTTGATAGCCAGGACACCCAGGCGCACATTTTAGAGTTAAAGGGTCCTAGCAGGCTGGGAAAAATATCCCTTAGAGATCATGTGAGTTGGCCAGTGTCAAACACTGGCAAAGCCTAGGTCTTCTGATACATGCCTCCATTTTGTGTTTTTAAAGACCAGGGATAGACTACTAATCCAAGGACTTAACGTTTTACTGAAGTGCAGAGATACTTCCACTTCACCACTTTTTTTTTAAAAGATTTATTTACTTATCCATACAGAATTGGGGTACAGGCCAGAGGTGCAGGGGTGTGAGAGGATTCACTGGGGATAGAGTGGGGAGCAGAACAGGCAAATGGATGAAGTAACTGCTGAGGGGAGCAGCGGGTGAGACAGGAGAGGTCTGCCACACCATGTGGGTTGCCTCTAGGACCGGGGATCGAACTCACACTGAAGAGGCTGCAGCTAGCTTGCAGTGGTGCCCTTTAACCCGTTGGCCACCAGGGAGGGCTCTGACCACCTTACTTTCTAATAGGAGTATGGTTGTGCATGAGCAAAGACAAACAACTTAGAATACACTGAAACAAATTAAGAAATATCATCTGAAAAGGTACATGAGCTTGATTTTATGATCGTGGCACTTTTCTTTGTTCTCTAATTCTTCTGCCTAACATTGCCCTGATGTCTTTGTATAGGCTCACTATATTCAAGTGGCCTCCAACCCCGTGGTCATTATGGAAATACAAGTTTATTTGAATATTTTGGCTTAAATGAAAGTCACTGTTGCTGTACATACATCTAGTATATCTTGTCCACCTAAGTCAATTAACATTGTGCAAACAGGAATTTCAGCATTGAGTGTTCACTGAGAGCCCTGAACTAAATGTATCTGGAGATAGGGCACAATACATCTGGGTCTGGTTTGGAACTGGAAAGGTCTTCGATGTCAAAATTCACTTCTGCCTTTAACGAGGCCCTATTTTAAAATGAAAAGATGAACAGTGAAAATTAATTGCTAATTTCCTTCATTCAAAAGAAAAAAGAAAATCACCATTTTATGTGAGCTGGTACATTGTTACTACCTATTTTAATATTTCATCCACAAAAATAATTTTGTTGAAATTTGTGGTAACATTTGTTGAAACAAATCTGAGAGATGAATATTGAAAACTTGAACACAGATCTCCAGGATAATGAGCAATCTACCTGGGGAATTTAACATTTTCTCCACTCTGGCAGCACTGGTTATTTCAGTGCTGCCAGGAGCTACATATTTTGAAAAGGCAACAGGAAGCTGCTTTAGAGCCTAAGAGGTCTATCTGAGTAAACTATTTGCAAGTTAAATTGATTGAGAAAGTAAAACCCCAGCCCCTGTGTGAAGTCTGAGCTGTAAGTCAACATTATTGACTATCCTAAAGGTAAGTCATTTAGAGAAAGACAAATGATGTGGTTTTAAAGTGTCAGTCACTGAAATTGCCAAAGATGTGGAAATTAGTCATTTTGGGAAACCTTAGGAGACTGTTTTGGAAAAAGCACAGAGCTGCTAAAAATGGCACAGTATTAATGAAAGTGATAGGATCGAGGGTGGGTCAGCTGCTTTCACTCTAGGTCACATTTATTTCTACTTCCTTTTGCTCATCTTTCACAAGAAGCTTAAGGAAGATGCTATAGATGATGGGAACATTTAGCAAAGACTTATAGTCCTCACCAGTGACATATGTGCATCCTCTATTTGCCGGTCTACTTTGAAGTCAATTTAGGGCCATGTGACTACTTCTGATCAAGGACCTTGGGGTGGGGAAAGTAACTTGGATAATCTGAGTAGACCCATCAATCACATTAATCCTTGGAAACAGGATTTTTTTCTGGCTAGAATCAGAGGAAGACATGTGATCATGGGAGCACTTCAGAGATATGCATTCCTGGTAATGAAGTTGGAATGTGGGGGCCCCTGAGTGAAGGAATATAACCAGTCTCTAGAAACTGGAAAAGGCAAGCAAACGACCCTTCCTTCAAGTCTAGAAAGGAACACAGAGGGGCTAACACCTTGATTTTAGCCCATGGAGACCCAGGCTGGACTTCTGACCAATAAAACTTGTTGATCTACTAAAAAAATGAGTAATTTGGGTTATTTAAGACACTAAATATGTGGTAATTTTCTAAATAGGAAACTAAGGCAACCGTGGAGTATAGCGAAGCTGTTCACGGAGCAGGCAGTTTCTGCTGTGACTGACCTATGATGCGGTTGCATTTCAAGCACAGCCTTTGTTGGACTTCGTGTGGTGTTAGTGACACTGCCCACTTCCTTGCCTCACCCCTTCAGGAAGAGCCACCCCACCCTGTCCTAACCCTTACCTAACTAGTGGCATCTACAGATCTGCTATAACACCACTTCACAGCCAAGTGTCGGAGCACCAGACAGAATTGTATGTAAGGTTCTCTTCTGCTGCCACCTCATTCTTTTACCCACACCCAAGTGGCTTTGGCACCAGCCACCTGCCCCTGGCTTTTATCCCAGTGATATACTTAGTAGCCAACTATCATATATATATATATATATATATATATATATATATAAATTTTGCTACTGCTATTGCTATTTGATTTGGAACATTTGTACATTGAGTGTAAACAGAAAGTATGTAGACACTCTGAAAGCTTGCCCTTGGCTCCTTGCATGGTTTGAGGTTTCAGGAAAAGCTGACTTGCTGCTAGCTGACTTGGCTTAGCTTGGGCAGAGCATCGTCTCTATCTTGTGCAGACATAGGAATTGCAAGTGAAGAGCCACCACGCATTGTATCTCCACAGGACTATCCCGTGGTTCTCATAGTGCATTAAACATTTCATACTTTAAACAGCTTTCTCCAAATATTAGTTCATCTGTTGTAGTCCTTGGCAGGTAGGTAAGACATTAAGAACTATAGCAATTTTGTTGCTTTTTTT
>NW_004567131.1:18538253-18542100 GCF_000260355.1 Condylura cristata | reverse complement strand
TATATTCCAAAGTTTTTTTGACATGTGTGATCCCATTTCATATGCATATCAGAATTATGACATCATAGAGTAACATTTTACAAGTTATAAAATTCAAATAGGTTAGCCCACTAACAAATGGCTAAAACCAAGATAGATAGTTTAAACATAGGTATTTTCTGTGTGAGATTAGATTGTATTTGTAACATTTATAAATCAGTTCTTTAGAATGCATGCTACATTATTTCTTATAAAATAATTTCACATAATGTGGAGGTGGGTAGACTGGGTTACAAACACCCATTTGTGTCATAATAAAAAACTGGAGGGTCCTCAAGCCGGTGATGTTCTCCACAGCTATTAAACTGAAAACCCAAGACTCATATCTGAATTCTGAAAGTACATTAATTTGTTTGCATTTACACTAACATCTACATGATTTATAACATCTAACCTAGAATTTTTAGAGTTTTAAGAAGGCTATTTATTAACTTAAATAAACTAATTGGCTGAACTACTGACACACAGGGAAAATGAAGAGAACAGACCATGTTGATATAAAAGTGGATATGTAACATCTGCTTTATTTCTTGAATTGAGCAAGTTATTTACCGGGTTTCTAGTTTCCTCATTTGAAAAGCAGATTAATAACATCTACTGTACAGGGATATTATAATAATTAGATCATACCATAACTGAAGATATACCTTTGAGCTATGTATGTTTTTCCTTATTTCTTCTCTTCTTTCAAACTTTGAGACATACGTTCCTAAGAATAACAGTGCACATAGATCTTTGTTGTCTGAAAAAGACTCGTGATATAAAATAAGAATTTAAAAAAAAAACCCAAGGTCTTGAACACTTACCTTTTTTACCACCTTTTCACTCTCAGTCATCAACTGAATTTGTAGAATTCAGAGCCAATTTTGTCTTCTCTATATGTTTTTGTTCTGACTCGCATTATTGCATATATCTGCCTCCCTCCAGGCACTGAAACTCCTGTAACATGTATTTTGTCAATACACAGTGCTAGTAATACTAAAGCTTAAATGCTTCTTAGGAATTCCAAGAAGAAATAATAGTTCTGTTCTCCACTATTTCTGTGACACAATGTGAAAATTCTTTATACTTGCTGCTGACTTGATAGAAACTGTATATGGACTACAATGTGTGAATTTATAGACATCTATTCACCCTAAAATTTTTAGTCTTCCCCAGAGAATAGTAAAAGGATATAATTTATAATAGTATAATAAGTTTTGACTATTTGCAATTACATTTCTTGGCATCTCTTCTATAGAAAGGAAAGGAGTTAAACTAATGTGTACTCTCAAGAATGAAAATAAGAATTTTTTCTCCTTCCTCATTTTTTATGAATGCATTATATTTATGTCATTAATCTTGTGGGGAACATTTTTCAAATAGCTTTTTCTGCTTTCTGCTTTTCTGAGTGTGTGTGCAAAACAACCTTGCACAGGCTTACACACACACATACACACACTCTCCACAAACTGGAAGTTCTAAGCATCAAATGAAACACAAATGTGATTATTTCATTCAACGGTTCAATGACTTTTTACCAGAAAATATTAATAATCTTTAGGTTCCTCCTCAAATTTTATCTGAGATTTTATCTTGAAAGAAACTACTTGAGGGATAAAGCAGCGGCTTTCAACAGAGAACTAGTTTGTCCCTCTGGGTCCCACCCCTTAGAGGGGATTTGGCTATGTCGGCAATATTTTTGATTATCACAACTGAGAGAAGGTGCCTTGGGGACCTTGCTATAGTGAGTTGTCACTAGCTACCAGGCATGAAGCTAAATACCCTGCCATACTCAGCACAGCTGCCCAGCAAAGACTTACCAGCTCCAAAGAGCAGCAACACCAGACTCACCTTTTTTCATTAGACTGAATAAATAGCCCTGAAATAACAGAGAGAGATACAGACACAGCACACTCAAAACCATTGATATGAGTTTAAACCAAGTAGAGATGCTGCCTTAGTCTCTGTGGGAATAGACAGGAGGGAGCAGCATTAGGTGGAATTTCTGATGAATGACGGATTTCTGTTTTCTTGGCTGCTCTGGTCACCAACACATACACACAACATATCCCCATTCTCTCTGAAAGGGATTGATTTGGCATTTTAATCTAAAATGCCTCTATTTCCTACAATTCCACTGTGATATCTTAACATAGAATTCTTTGTATGCCCTTTTTATATTGAGAATAGATCACTCCATTTTAATTCTAGAGGGATTATCAGAATTTACTACTGAAATAATTAGTTTTGCTTTGCTACCCCCCAAAACATTGAGTTAGATAAAATTTTCTCATTGTTTCTAACTTCCACAAATTCATGCACATTATCATGCTTCCAAAATGTGTATGATTCACTTTAACATTTTTTAATTCAAGAAATAACATGCCTTTCAAAATGTAATGTAAATGCCAAGGTCCTTTTGAAATGTTTAGGTAAAAACAGACAAATTTATCACTGTGGTCCTGTAACTATAGCCAAAATAAAATACCTTCTGTTCACTTTAATCAGGCATAAACTTAAGCGAAGGGCAGTAAGTGGGAGATTTTTTAAATGACAGTGCCAGTAATGAAAACTAATATGTTTTATTATAGCTATATAGCACTTTGAAATATAGAAATTATAATTTTAATTTATTGCAGAAATATTTGAATCAGCCATGCAAAGCACTTTGTATGGATTACTTTGTTTAACCCTTACTACTCCTCCAGACAACACTTCCACTCAATCTATTTTAAAGACAAAGGAACTGAGTCTTCAGAGCTATTAAGTGTCTCATGTGAGTGATTAGGGATAGAGCCAGGACTGGAACCCAGGCTCATCTGACAAGATTCTGGAATCTTAGCCATGTGCTCTCAGAAGCACCATCCTAGTGGATTAGGAAGGCTTGGCCTCTAAGCAGCCTCTTTGACTCCCATAAAATAGATCTAGTTGACTCCCTTCATCGCATCTCTTTTCCTGATATGTTCCACCCTATCTCTACTATCCAAGAACTTGACCTCCATGCTTGATGCCCCAGGTCATAGGTCTCCTCTAGACATCACCTTTGATCTATGGGCCTCTGCATCTTTCTAGGATTCTCTCTAGTGCTGGCTTGGACCAAAGCATAAAGATGTAATGCGGAGGGGCTTAGGTCCACACTGCCCCTCCAACTATATTTCCTAAGCATCTTGTTGGCCATAAGTCAGCCCAAGGTAGACTATGAGTTTGACAGTTCTTTGAGGTCTTGTGTTTGAGCTTTCCTCTACCGTGTGGCCTACTTGTTTTATTGAAAAATCAACATTTCAAATTACTTACTAGGTATTGTACTTAGCTCTACATCCTGGATCTCTGACAAGACCCAGCACCCTAGGACACTGCCTCATGCTCACTAAAGGCTTCCCACCATCTTGACACACAGAACCCTGATGCTCTGCAGGTACCCAAGAACACCTGCTGGCTCTAGAGCTTAGAAGTGACACTGGAAGAACGTAAGATTCATTAATGGTCAGAAGTCACTTTTCAGAGACTTGGAATAATATTCATTGCTTATGGTATTAAATGATTAGTTCTTTTTGTGTCAGTGAAATCTAAAGAAAGCAAAATTGGAGGCAGGGGGGAATAGAAGACTAGATACTCAAATTAAATATTCTATAGAAGTTCCTCAAATGTGGGTTAAATAACATTATAACAAAATTGCAGGGCATTCACCTTATTTTTTAAAAAATAAATTAAGCACTGGTCCTCCCTGGTGGTGCAGCAGGTTAAAGCACGGCACCAAGAAGCTTAAGCCACTTCCGCATGAGTTCGATCCCCACCTGCCCCGGAGGTGACCACATGGCGCGGCAGA
>NW_004567131.1:18535911-18538078 GCF_000260355.1 Condylura cristata | reverse complement strand
GTTTTGAAAAATGAGGGGCATTCAATAAACAGCTGTTGGTTAAATTGATAATTTATCATTTGGTCAAGAATGGGCCATCAGCAAGCATTTGGCGATACCTCAGTTAAAAAGCAGTAATTTTGGTTTTTTTTTTTTTTTGGTAATAGTATTTTAAGGGAGAATTAATTAATCATTACATGGCATGAGGATACAGCCAGTAGATTTTCTACTCTCTCCAGGGATGCCCGTATGATGGAGAAGCTGGGGTAAAAGAAAAAACAGGAAAAAATACGGCAGAGAGAGAGCTGATCTCTGCTCTGCAGAGCCAGAGGGGCTGTGAGACTCCAGGTAGTTGCTTTATCTCTGCTCAGTTACTCCATCTCTGAACTGGGCATAATAATAATTACGCTTCACGGGAGGGCGGTATGTATTAATGAGCTAATCTTGTAAAGTGCCTGGCAGGTGAAAAGTTCTTGAGAGGTGCTATGATTGCACTCATTAGTTTTTGCAGACTCTCTGGGAGTGAATCCTTAGAAGGGATACATGTAATTAATGCGGAGCTCTTTGCAGTTAGCGTGATGCTCGCTCGGGTAACAGCCCAGCTCTGCTCTGACCAGTGACTTCCTTTTGATGCTTGCTGACTGCTTCTTCCTCAGCTCCCATCTACCCCCAAGTGCCTCACCAGCGTTGCCTGTCCTGAAGACTGAACTGACTGCTAAATGTCTTAATTAGGTTTGAGTTCTACTTATTGTCTTCGTCTGTACAGGCTGTTATAACAGAATACCGTGGGCTGGGAGCTTGTAAACAAGAGAAATTTCTTCTTCCAGAGGAACCTAGACTCAGGATGCCAGCACCTGCGTTTCTGGTGAGGTTCCCTTCCTGGGTCCCAGGTGGCTGTCTTCTCTGGTGTCCTCAAATGGCAGTATTGCCCATAGAGCTTTCTGGGGTTTCTTTTATAAGGACATGAAGCCTATGACTTGATTATCACCTAGAGGCCCCGCCTCCTTGTACCATCATTTTTGAGATTAAGTTTCATTATATGAATTAGGGCGAGGAGAACCATTGTGTCTGTAGCCCTCATCCAGGGTAGGCATGAATCACAGAGTGAATTACATGTCTTCTGACTCTTCCTGTGGTCCCGAGAACCTCCTTGCACACCATCGCTGCTCGCCCATGCTGCCTCTCCGGTGGTGCCTGTGTTGAGTGGACTGGGCCGCCTGTCTGTGGGTCCTCACCCACACGCTCACAACTCAGCTATACTGCAGGGACACACGAAAGGGTCAATAACAGGTTTATTTACAAAAGGGGAAAGGAACAGGAAACAACTCAGGGAAAGAGAGCGGGGTACCAAGTGATTGGAATACCTTATGGCTAGACTGACTGAACACACCAAGTCATGTGGTCCAGAGAGCTGCTTCCCGAGTGAGCCAGCGAGAGACAGAGACAGAGAGAGAGAGCCAGAACCCGAGAGAGAGCCAGGCCCCGTGAGATGCAATTGCGCCCTATTTATCCCCTCCTAATGTCCCAGAATCCATTCCTGCTAACTCCACCCTGGGGTCCTGCAGTTCTCTCCCTGGTACTGCTGGGAGTTGTAGTTTTCAAATCACTGGAGCAATGTGCAGGGTTCAGAAAGCTGGAGTAGGGGGTGGAGTCCATAAGACACTGCAGAGTTCCTTTAGGACATCCTTCCCCTTAATACCTGCAGCATCTCCTTGCAGTGGTGGGTGGAGGGTGTGCAGTGCCGGAACTCAGTGCAGAAACTCAGAAGGACGATGCCTAGGACTGATGTTCTAGCAAATGGCGAAGGAGATTTAAATGCACAACTGGGTATTTTGAGGTTGCAAAGCACATGCAGTTGATCCACTTATTAAAATCTCCTTAAACTTTATGAAATCAGCCATTTTTCACAGCAAGCCTACCCACCAGCTTCACATATGATTTCTGGAAACTGCCCCCCTTCCTCCTGACCTGACTGACAGGGCTGCGTGTCTGTGGGAACCTCACAGCGCTACCACGCAGGTGCTTCCCTACTGGTCCCACAGGGAGGCACCCACGCTAGGCCATGAAAGGGGACCTGCTTTCTCCAGGCAAGTCCATCCACACTTTATGACCCGATCTCCTTTAGCTCTGCCACGTGGGTCCTCCCCGCCCCAGCTCATTGGTCCTCAGTGGAAATTTCTGAGTAAAG
>NW_004567131.1:18521044-18535811 GCF_000260355.1 Condylura cristata | reverse complement strand
CGACACTCCACCACACCCCACCGCGATGCCCAGGCAGAAGAGAACCCGACTAACTTACGGCCCCTTCCCCCCCCCCCCCCCCCCCCGACTGACAGAATGACAACAGCAGGGGCTGGGTTTGCTGTGGCTTCTTCCGCAGATTGCCCTCTGTTTCCTTGATGAATGAGAGATCCATTCAGTACACTGACTTGTTTAATTTACTTGTAAAAGAAAATGTTCTTCAAGACAGAGTGCTCCTCACAGCCCTGCTAACACACCTGCGGCCCTTATTAAAGACAATGCAGCCCAAGGCCCCGGGGGTCTCCCTCAGGGTTTTTTTGGATGTTGTCTCGGCTTTTCCCTATCACTGGAGCATGATCATCTGTCTCTTAACCCTCAGAGAAAGCGAAGAGACTCATTCCACAGTCCTGCTTCTTGCCTCCCAGGAGCCCTTTGTGTATTTTCTACCAGGAGCTCTCGCAAGTGTCTGAGTCGGGGGTGAGGTGGGGCAGGTTAGGCCTGTGAGGGAAAGCGCTCTGCTCCTGCCCCTTCATGCCTGTCTGCTCACACTGACAGCCCCACCCTGGGTGCCAGAGCCCTCTGGTTCAGCTTTATTACACAAAATACCATTACTAATGTGTACAGAGAGCAATTACACAGAATTCAGCAAGGTGCTGAAATGTCAACACAGTACTTCATGCAGTAACTGTTCGAACCCCATTTTGCAGAACCAGAATTCAAAGCCAGAGGCACCTGGTTCAAGGTTAGATGGCTAGTTAGGGGCAGGGGAGAGAAAGCCAGATTAGGTAGGTAATGTAAAGCCATTTCTCTCCCCAGTTTCCATGTAGAAATGTGAAGAAAGCCATTTGACGTGTCTGAATTTTGTGGTTTTGCTGTCTAAATACTGGTTTTTACCAAAGTTTTTTCTACCTAAGGAGCATATATTGTTTTTCAAATTTTTAAAACGTGTAAAGGCAGAGGATGTGGGGGATGACCTTGTGTGAAACTTAAAACGTGTAGAGGCAGAGGAAGTATGTTACAGAACAATAAAAAGAGATGGAGAGATCAGGAAGAAGAACATGGGGAACAGGGGAAATGAAGGGTGTTTGTGGCGTGTGTGCTGTGGTGTGGTGTGTTTGTGTAGTGTGAGCTGTGGTGTGGTGTGTAGACACAGTGTGGTATGTTTTGTGTGGTGAATCATGTGAGGTGTGGTGTGTGGGAGATGACCTTGTGTGAAACATGTAGTGTGTGTGTATATGTGAGCTGTAGTGTGGTGTGTTTGTGTAGTGTGAGCTGTGGTATGGTGTGTGGGCACGGTGTGGTATGTTTTGTGTGGTGAATCATGTGAAGTGTGGTGTGTGTGGGATGACCTTGTATGAAATGTGTAGTATGTGTGTTGTGACAGGGAAGAGAGATTGAATAGCAGCCTCTCACCAGCCCCTGACTGTTAACAGCTATCTGGAAACCAGTGTGTATGGGAAACTGTCAGTGACTTTGTTTTGGACATAGATAGGCACAAAGGAAGCTGTGGTAGTGACTTCGAGATCTTTACTAATTATATTTGTGTTGAAAAGGATCTCTATTGGCTTCTCCCCTGGGTTACAGATGAAGGCACTGAGGTGTAGAGATGTGAAATGACTTACCTGAGGGCCTAGGTCTCCCCTCACTCAGCCCACACCACCTGCCACCTTCCTCCCTGAAGACTGAAGTGCGCCAGGCTGAAGCAGGAAAGGGTGGCAGTGGGTGGCACACTTGTTTGAGGGAAAGGATTAGGAAGAGGCAGTGGCTGGGAAGCTGCTTCTCTGAGAGCTGTTTCAGTGAGGGAAGTGGCAGCTTTTATTTTCATCCTTGAAGGAGAAGAGGTCACTAGGGCTTCTGTGGGTAAGTCAGTGTTTAGTACAGGACTTTCTGGATCAGCAGATAAGTGGGAAACAGCCAGAAATCAGTTGTGCAGCAAAATTCACTCTGGACACATACCAGATGTTTGTCTAATCACTTCCCAGATCAGTAATCACTGGAAAAGGATTTCCTCGAAGTGATTCTAGAAGTTCTAGGATATCATGCTGTACCTCGTATCTTCAGGTTGTCTGTTCTCTTTGTGCTTCCAGCTTCCCCCCTCCCCTTTTTCTAAAAAGGGGAGTGACTAGCCGGAGAATACTACTTAAAAGCAAACACCTCCTTCCACCCTGCAAGATGTCGGACTATGGTGGCTGGGCTAGGTATATGGACTGAGAAGTGCGGCTGCCTGGATGTGAATCCTTCTCTGTGTAACCTGTAGTTAACCTCTGCTTAACACCCTTACCTTACCTTCCTCACCTGTAAATGGGGACTAGGATAGTAGCTACCCCTTAGGATTGTCCATAATGGTTAGATAGGTTAACTTTCATAAGACATTTATAAGACACAAGGCATTCATAAGACAGCCAGCTGTGTATATGTGTACCAGCTCTTAGCTGGGTTACCTTGGGGAAGGTACATCCTACCTACTTCAGCTTTGTTATATGTAAAATGGATACTAATAATACAACCTTATAGGAGGACTAAATGATATCACATTGCCTCAGGTAGTATGAATTCAAACTGTCAACCTGCTTCTGGATCCCAGCTCCTGACCAGTACATCAGCTGATGGAGACATTTCCCATCATGCTACTCATGTCACACTCCAACCCTCGTTTCCTTCCTATCTTGCTGGTGGACACCAAAATTCTTTCTTCACTCCTCAATTCCAGTATGAATTTTCCCTTGTATCTCAAATTGATATATATAAATAGACTGGAGTAGGTTGGGGTGCAGGCTTTGGGTACATGTCCAGAGACCCAGATAGCCAGCAAAATGATCCATATTAGGGAGTAGTGTCATGAAACACAAATAGTTCATTCAGAGAGGTAAAGGTCTGATTCCTTGGACACAGAATGCATTTTCCTATAAGACTCTGCCCATTGTTCCATGTGTGTCTCTATGCTTAGTTAGTAATGATGTTGAAAGGCTTACCGCATAATTACCCTTCTAATATTTATTAGTGTTGCTTACTAAAGACCTCTTCTTCACTTTTTTATATTTTTGCTTTTATCTGTTGGTTTCTGCTGATGCCCAAGTAGAAAAGAACACTGAAGGTAGCTACATTAAAACATGATCCACAACATTCTCACTCACTCACCAATCTGGTTTTAACCCATTAGTGTTGGGATCCATAAGTAAGCATGTAAGCACATGTTATGGGGCTGATATTCCCCATATTTACTGAGAATGCTTTGGTGCCCCCTTCAATCATCTTTCTTGCAATCATCTTTTATGTAACCTCTAACTCATGAGTCTATTGCCCAAGAAAGGAGAGATTGGACAGGGCCTGAAAGTGACCCATGACTGCCTTTATGGCTAAAGACCAGACTCCAGCCCCTCTATCTTATGCACTTCTTGACGAGATTCCATTTTGTATTTTGCTGTGTTCCTTGGTAGCTAGGCATAGAGCTTTTAAGCACCTTCTACTTCAACACACTCATTTATCAGTGGGAAAAACTAAGACCTAGTGGGTTGAATGATTTGCTCAGATTAGTAACAGTGCCAGAACTTGACCCAGTTCTTCTGGAATCCAACACTCTGGATTTTATGTCACTCTGCCTTCTTTGTTACTGGGAAAATGTCCAGGTTTTCATCCATATTCATCTTCTTTTTTAAATACATTTTCTTATGGTCCAGGAAATAACCTGCCCTGACAAAATTCACATTTCTTCATTGCTGAGTATTTCTCTTAAGAACAGAGATGAAGACTGTGAGCCTGTCTGTGGTTTCATCTGTTCTGCCACTTGACTGGAGGTAGCCAGGGGTGGCCAATTTGAAGTGGTTAAGATCAGCATGTGCTGTGAATGGTAATCATTCTAGCTTCAGTTCTAATCTTCAAAATGATTCAACACTGTCATTGAGGTGTCAAGCCATGAAAGAAAACAAGCTTTCTTTATGACTTAATGAGCATTTAGGACAACCGATCATCTTCTGATCGGATCGGTGCGAACCCAGAATCCAGGAGGTCACTTCCTGCTTTCTCTGTTGTTACAGCTGTTCTGCAGCTTGGCTCACTGACACCATCACTGTTTGATGTTAATATTTGCAAACTGGACAGTCTTGCTTTGCTAGATGGTTTGGTTTCTGAGGACCTAAACTTCTTTGGTAGTTTACTCCAGGATAACTACATCCCCATCCCACACTCAGATACTCGAAAAGCAAGTCTGAGTCCACATGATAGAAAAAGGACAGTGGTTAGAAGTTGGACCCTGGTGGGCTGGAGTCTGGGGCCTTCCTGACCTGCTGGAGCTCTGCCACCTGGTATCTCCCTGTCATTCGTTCCTCTAAGTTCACTTTTCTGCATAATGTCCCATTGATAAAATATTAGATTAGAACTAGGTTTCTTATATCCTTTGAAGAGATGCCCACTATTTATCTTGACCGCTTCTTGCTGTCATGGTCTGCAGGATGATCAATAACGGTGCCAACCCAGTTGCTCAATCTTCAGTGGTACTAACCTTGACCAGAGCATGGGCAAAGACAAAATAAAGTTATAATGAGCAAAATGTATGTTCTGATGAAAGAAAACATACCTAGGCTTTTTTTAGAGATGAATATATTCTTTCTTGGCCCATAAATGTTGTAAAAGTAAACTCTTTAACTGAGAGCTATTCAGATTTATATTTGGTGTTCATGCAAATTATAAAAAATTGTATTTTGACCTGAATAAAGAGAGTACTCAAGACAGAAGCCATAATCTTCTTGTAATTGAATCTCAGCAGTGACACCCCATCACTTCTGCTGAATTCTATTTATTAGAAACAAATCAGTAAGTCCACCCCAGCCTGAAAGAGTGGGGATTACACTAAAGAATAAATATTAGGAGGTGTGGCTCATTGAGGGCCATCTTACAGGCTGCTTGTCTCATGTATTAGGAGTGTACATATTTTTTTTTTTTTTACTATTCCCACTGGGTATCATGGTCTGCTTAAAAGGCCAGGTTTTTTGTTTGCTTAATTTTTAAATACAGTAGAAATTAAGTGATAGAGTGGAACCTGTGACTTTCTAAGGTATAGCCATGCTTTCATGCTGGCAATGAATACAAATTGGCCTCATTTTACCTTTTTCAGCCCAGGACCATTGGCACTCCAGGTAGCAGATACTCTCCCAGGTACCAGCAAGTGACAGGCTGTACCTTTTGGGTCTCTCCCATTGCGTGCCCGTTCACTTTCCGCTCATGTGTCTGTATCTTAATCATCAAGTCTAGACTGGACTAATGGACTCCCTGAGGGTAGGGAATGTGTTAGATTTTTGCTAAATCTGTTATTTCCCACCTAGAACAATCCTGAGCCAGGGACTGGGTTAAAAGGGCACGAACTAATTCTCTCAGATTTTTGGCCATGGCAGAGGGTCTGACATATGGCCAAGTGGCTTGCATACTTAGTTGGCTCTGGAAGATAGGCTGTCACACCTGTGCAGTAATGAGATGGAGGCCAAGCAGATTTTGGACTTGATAACTTCCTAGGATTACAGCCTTAGTCTTTTGCCTTTAATTAGAAAATGCTCTTGAACAGCAACACTTGAGGGAAAGTCATGCAGGCGACAGTTTATAAAGGAGACAGCACTCTCACCCAGACGTTTCTGCTGCCCTTCCCTGTGCCATACTTCTTCTCTCTTTGCCCCAAATTCTCACTTTAAAAGTTGTTCCTTTGGAATCGGTACTGTTTTATCGCAGGGCAGATAGAAAGGTCCAAATAGTCGTTCTGTCACCTGGATAGTAACTAAGTTAACCTGTTGCTGTGCTTCTCTCTGGTCTTTTTATGTCTATATGGTTTATTAAAAAATAAATTGAAGCTAGAATCCTATTGCACAACTTCTCATCTTTTCCACTTAATATTTCAGGTATGTAAAACACTTGGTTTCCCTTATCAGCATATGTAGTTAGTTGAGCACATTTCTTGCTGAGGTTGTTTAGTTTGTTTCCATGTTTTTGCATGTAAGAAGTAATGGTATCATGCCTATCCTTGGGCTTAGTCATTGTGTACATTTCTGATGATTCCCATCAGCTATATTCTTGCAAGTGAAATCACTGGGTCAGAGGAGAAGTGACCCTAAAGATCCTAAAGGTAACAGTGAAGCTCTGGACAGAGTTGGCTGCAGAAAGTGGCCGAAGGTCAAGGTCACGATGGGAGCATGGCAGTGCAGCTGCCATCAGCACTAGAGGTCCAGGTCTGTTGCCCCAGCTTCATTTCCTTCAAGCAACAACTATTTAATCTTAGGAAAGTTAGTTTTACTTCTGAATCAGAGTTTCAGAATCTATAAAATGAAGTTAATCATCATGTCAATTGGAATATTGGAATATAGGCCAAAGGGCCTTTCTTTACCAATATTATCTCCTAGGAAAGAAGGCATTTCCAAGTATCAAATTCCATCTCATTTACTTTAACTGAAAAAATATGACATTGTTTAAAGAAAGAACAATGGCCCAAAATTATTTAATCAGTGCTTGTTTGGGATATTTTAGAGGTTTCCTGACAGAATCAGTAAACAGAAAGGAGGAAAATGAATTGAACTCAGATTTAGCAATTATTTTTGAGAATTTGACCTCGTGAATGCAAACAGTGAATGCCACTGTAAACAAGCCTTCTGAACATTCTTTAAAAGTCAGTAAGGTAAATAGCTGCACTGAAAGCTCATAAATAAATATATACCTATAGTTTGAATAATGAAACAACTGTCATGTTATATACTAAGGACTATTTGTGGCTTGGAATAGCATTTTCAGCAGCAATGTGCTATATCTCAGACAACTGATATGGAAATGAAGATGATGGGTGGGACCTGGAAAAAAATTGAATGACTCAAAAATTGGCTCTAGAGATCCTAAACACATTGATGAGTAACATTGTGTAATGATATGTAAGACTGCAGAACAGTACTATTTGTACACTAATGTATTGTTTAAATAGCATGTGGTGTTTTTTTTTTTTTTTAAAGATTTATTTATTTGTGTATACAGAACTGGGGTACAGGCCAGAGGCTCAGGGGCGGCGAGAGGCTTCACCAGAGACAGAGTGGGGAACAGAACAGGCAGATCAACGAAGTACACTGCTGAGGGGAGCAGCGGGCAGTCAGGAGAGGTCTGCCACGCCATGTGGTCACCTCCGGGGCAGGCGGGAATCGAACTCATGCGGAAGCGGCTTTTAGATTCTCAGTGCTGTGCTTTAACCCGCTGCGCCACCAGGGAGGGCCAGCATGTGGTTTTAAATATGCACGTGAAACTGAACAAATAAATTTTATGTCATAGTGCTTTATCTATATCGCCAAGAGAGTCTATCATTAAATAAATAGTGTTGGGGGGGATCTTCTTATTGGTAAAATGAGTCTTCTCATATAACGCAGATATTTTAGTTACTATGTAGCATTGTATAAGAACAACAGTGGAATGACTATAAGCTGCTTATCTATCTGTTAAGTACCAAAAAAATGTTCAGTTAACACTAGCTCTTGTTGCATGGGAGGTCAGAGGGCAGGAGAGAGTTTGGATGCATTGGGGTGCTGGAGGTGAAGGGAAGCAGGAAGGTTTCAGGACAGCAAGGACATAAGAGGAAACTTAATTGACTTACCATTTAGCTCAGGCTAGGGTCTGGCCAAGCACAGTTAATTATCTCCAAAAAGCTCTTTAAAAAAAAAAAACTGACAGAGATATGGTTTTGTGTAAGAGTCCAACAGAGCTTTCTTACTTTCCTATCATGCTTGGAAGCATTTTTTAAATGTTTTCTTCTGTTCCCTCTCTGCAATATAAGCATGGAGTGGGAGCTAGGCTTCAGCTCAAGGCTAAGAGGGCAACTCAGAACAGTGCTCCCCTCCCAGAGGCCTTCCTCTCTCTCCCTCGCCTCATCTGAACTTGAACTTCCCTAAGTGAGGCTAATTTACCCATTCTCCTATGGCTTTCATAGGAGACACCCAGCCAGGTTGTGACATATAAATCCTTGGACCACTCTCCAGAAATAGTGGAAGAGGGCTGGGACTGGGGATTGAAATAGAAGTGGGTAGATGGAAAAAGAGAGAGAAATGAGAGAGAAAGAGACAGGCATGGAGAAAGAGGCAGTGCTATCTGCATGTTAAGCAAGCTAGTTTAGCAGAAAAAGGAAATGGCAAGAATTTTAATGTGATCTTATCTCTTTTGACAGGCACTGTGAGCTGAATTTTCAATTTGTTGTTTTCGGCACCATGTAAATGCCTATAACCCAGGCCTGAGGCCTGAAACCAGATTTTCAGGTGCAAATGCTTAGCAGGTGTATCCCTCGGGAGGAACCTGCTGTCTCTGATGCTCTCTGGTGGGTAGCAAGCAGCCTTCCACCAGGAAGAACACAAGGTCACTTGGGGAGGCCATCACATCTCCTGCTGGGATCTGTGTCACCAGACCCACTGTGTGTCTAGCAGCTTATCTGGGTGGGTGTCAGAGAGACTCGCTGAGTATGTTGTGCCCCAGCTCACTTAGGGGTGCCCACCAGTGAAAGCAGCAGGCCGTGAGTTGAGAACAGCTACTTCCATGTAGACATTTGAAAGGCCTCCCTTGAAGAAAGCTTTCCTAGAGCCTGATGCACTCCTGAAGACAACCCAGTTCCTCTAATGGTGGTGGTGGCTTCCTTCCTGTGGGGTCCCTCAGACCCCCCCTGTTCCTCTGCCCTTCCCGCCTGCCGTCTCCTGACACATGAAATAAGTTTTCTTTTCCAACAAGTATTTAGTTCTCTGCTCTCTCCACATATTCTTTCTTCCCTGTTGCCTCTGAAGGGGTCCTTACCTCCTTCTCTGACTTGGTCCCCCACCTTCCTGGGTGCTAAATACCAGGAAACTTAATTAGGACAGCTGATTTTTTTTTTTAAGATTATTTATTCATACAGAACTGGGGTAAAGGCCAGAGATGCGGAGGGTGGGAGGATTCACCAGGGACAGAGTGGGGAGCAGAACAGCAGATCTCGAAGTGCACTGCTGAGGGGAGCAGCGGGCGGGTCAGGAGAGGTCTGCCGCGCCATGTGGTCACCTCCCGGGCAGGCGGGGATCGAACTCATGCGGAAGTGGCTTTAGCGTCTTTAGCTTCTTAGTGCTGTGCTTTAAACCATCTGCGCCACCAGGGAGGGCCCAGGACAGCTGATTTTATCAGTAGGCTAAAGGTGTGTGTGTGTGTTCTTACTTGTCTCTGAACCAGCACTTCTTAATCATGTAACAGGGAGGTCTGCTGCTAAAGGGGAGGTTCCAGATTCCCTGCCCTTCCCCATCCCAAGGAAGGGAGGAGCTGAGCAGGGAGGAGCAGCTGGAGGGAAGAAGGAAGAAAGATGGGGAGCCAGAAGGAGACCTGGAGGAGGCACAGGGAGCAGAAAGACATGTGAAGAAGTGGCTCTTGCTTTTTGGCCCTGACCTGGCTGAAACATGAGGGTGAGAGATCCATGGGGAGGTTAACAGTGGCAATATCATCTTGACTTTCCTCTTTTCCTTTCAGACTTCTCTGACTATTTCTGACCCTTTTCTATGGGTCTCCAGCAGGAGGTGCCTTAGATAGTGGCAGGTTTTCAGGCCTCAGAGGCCTGCGTTGGCCAGCCCTCTTTGGCTGAACATTTACCGATGAGGGGATGGATGACTTCCGATGCTTGATTTGGAAACTTCATTCTTTGTCTTTTCTGTATTATACACTAAATAAATTAAAGTTCTTTTCAATTAAAGGTCTATGCACTAGAGTATATTTTGCCTTTATATGACAAATGGCAGAACCTGTTTAGAATGAGCAGTTTTAGGGGTCCTGGGGGTCCTCTTTCCCCAGTCATGTAACAGTCACACTACGTTTTGCGTTTCACTGTTTCTTTAAATTGACTCTGCCTCTATTTCTCCATAACACTTTCAAATTGAAGAGCTACATCTTAGAACTGAGCAACTTTCAAGATTCAACACTGAACCAAGCATTGGCAAATTCCTTCTGCAGAAGTATGCTAGTTAAGCTGGCGTTACATTCATCTTTGGGGAGTAGGGGGCCGATCTGGGGGTGCCCCTACAAAAGCCTCTTGTAGTACTATGTCATGAAACCTTGAAACCTCTTTGCAGCTCTTCATGGGATGCTTATGGCAAAGACAGATGACCAGGAGGCCTTCTCTGTGGCTCCTGGCTGCTGTGCCCTACTTAACTAAAGCCAGCTGTGGTTTTCCGTCGCATGTATGACTGCTCGCAGAGCTGCGTGGGGAATAGGACTGTCATGACTAAGAGCTAAAGGCCAGGTGGCTTGAGCAGCTGTGTTCATTTCCTCATTGTTGTGGAGGTCAGAAGCCTGAAGTCAAGGTGTCAGCCGGGTTGGTTTCTTCGGGCTCGCAAATGCCTTTCTTCCGGATTAGCTTTGCTATTGAAGAAACCAGGGCTGTGGGGTTGTGGCACCCTAATGACCTTTAATTTAGTTCTTTCTTAAAGACCCTATCTCCAAAATACAGCCACATTTGAGGTACCACAGGTAGAACCTCAGCAAATGAATTGGGGAGGAGGGGGTCACAATCCAACTCCTAACAGGGCTCAAGCAGCTTCCAGAATGCAGCTGACCTGCATTTTCTGGAAGCTGATTGTGCTCTCTTCTATTGCTGTCAATAGCTGTCCTTCTGCTTATCCCTGGGTGTTTTATATGCAGAAAAAGATTTTCCCACTCTTGAGTCCCTTCGGGTAGGTATTACTCTCATCTCTGTCTCACACACGACAAGATTCCCTGCCATGTCTCAGAGCTGTGCTTGGCCTAGGAAGCACAGGCCAGACAGAAGCCCTACACACCTTCCCTGAGGCACTCCCTTTCCCCTCTTCCTCTGCCACTGGTCCTGACACAGTGCCCAGGAAAGGCTCAGGGCTCCTGCTCAGACCTGGGCTTACTCTGGCTGGGGATGTCTGTACCATGAGGATGAGCATCTCCTGCCCCAGCCCCTGGCGGCCTCCACTCCACTGCCTGCACTGCTCTTGGCACCTCATTCAGGTGGGGCCAGGATAGCTCTGCTTTTGCAACTGACTTAATAAACTTAGCACAGTAACTTCAGGTACACAAATGTTGCAAGATGTGTCAGAATTACCTTCCTTTTTAAAGCTAAGTAGTATCCCAGTAGGAATTTACTACACGGTGTACATCACAGACCACATTAATCTGTCAGTGGACACTTGCCTTGTTTCCACCTCCTGCTAGCACAGATCATGTTGACAGGAACTTGGGTGCACAGATATATCTTGAAATTCTTTGCGTGAAGTGGTGGTGGTGGCGGGGAGTCCATAGGGTTACAACTGAGATGAAAAAGCACAAAGTGAAGAAAGATATAAAAATAAAAATATAGATATTATATATATAATATATACATAATGTATATATATATATAATTTAAAAAGCTGTTAGGATCTATGCCCATAAGTAGAATTGCTGGATCCTTTGCCCTTTGGTAATTCTGTTTTTAATTGTTTGAGGAACTACCTTATTGTTTCCCATTGCCCTGCTTTACATTCCCATCCCCAGGGGTCCCTTTTGTTCTTTACTCCCAGGCTGGCCTCCCCCTGAGCATGCTTTAGTTGCTTGTTTCACATTACTGCACCAGGGGCAGGCCCCCTTTGCATCCAGCCTGGCACCGCTTAATTTGGCATTTATTTACTTCCTTATTCTTGTTGTAACTTTGTTCAGAGGACTTGTGCTAGAGGCACAGCTTAGATTTTACAAAGAACCTGGGAATGTGGAAGTCAACCTTTGTGTGGCTTTATGGGACTTGGTCTTTTTTTTATTACTGTTAATACACTACCTGTACCATGGGGCTTTCCATGCAGCCTCTTAGAGATTTGTGAGAATGCAGTCAACTTGAGGACTGCATTGATATTTAGTTAGCATCGTTTAGGTGAACTTGACATATCTGGCTACATGCCACTGTCTTGGAACACTTGGGGAGCACAGCTGACCTGCAGGCATTCTCGACCCTGTCCACTCTCCTTGACTCTGGCAGAATAAACATTCCATCAGTGGGATTTGCCCCCATTTTCTCAATATGAGCTATCCCCTTTCATCTTTCAAATGCTGACTTTTTACAGCATCTCTTAGGTTCTAAACCGGAGGGGATTTAATTTCCAAGAGTATGCTTAGCCCCTGAGAGGAGGTGCAAGCCCTCCCAGCTCTGGCCACACCCACTTCTGCACTGGGCTTTTCTCCAGTGTGGCCCTAGAAAACAGCTCCCCCCCCCCCCGCCCACCTGCACTGGGCATCCACAGAAAGCAGCTTGGTAGTGACATGGGTTTAGGAAAACAAAAGGTCATCAAGCAGCACTTGCTTTCCCCAAATCCTCCCCTATGTGGTTCCCAGGATGTCATTTTTCCATCCTTTCAGGCTGAGGTGGACATGAATACACATGTTCATCTCCTCTCTCCCCTCTGCTCTCTTTCCTTTCCTTTACCTAATCTTCTCTTACTCAATCTACCCTTCATTCCTTATCTAACCTTACATTGTTTTACCTCACTTAACCTAACTTTACATCGCCTCCTATCACCTTATCTTTGCAATGTCTATTCTCAACACCACCTCTGGTTGATTCTCAGTTGACTTTTTTTTAGAAAGAAAAACAAATCCCCTCCAACACACTATAGAAGGGGATTAAAAACATTTTTGAGATTTCATGCTGGCTAATAAAGTAACTTGAATGTGAATAATATAACTATGCAGAAACGTGTCTGAAGTCAGTGGAGCCTGCAAAACATCATAGCCCTGCTCCTTAAGACTGGAAGGCCATTTTTTTTTTAGCTACATTAAAAATCAACTCATAATTGAAATATATTTTATGCTAAATAGGAATCTTAATTATTATTGAATAATTAGCCTCACCTAATACAAGGTTATCCTAAAAATGCTGACAATAAGAATAAGGTCCTTATAGCTATTTCAAATAACAGAGTGAGATCATTTCAATGGACTTACCATGAGTTCTTTAATATAACCAACTTAAGTCAAAGCTGAATGTGTTTAAGATACATTCTTCTTTCTCTGAATAGGAATGGACTGGCCATTTTGTAAATACGGTGACAGGAGATTGAATTTTACATTGGTTGGCTATTATTATGGCCTTTTCTAACTTGGGCTTTATATACCTTGAAAGCACTCGTGGACAATATTTGAGTCTCATTAAGCCAGCTGAAACCTATATAGACTGAATTAATAGCCAACAGAACTGGGATAACTGCATCTTCATTTGCAAAATGCTGAGCCATTAAGAGGATCAATCAGTAGGGGGTGGTGTAATCCACAAACGCAGGCATTTTCAGCTGATTTTGTTGAAGCATCTGAATGTAAAATTGTTAGCTTTTTTTCTTCTTGAAGTGCATTAAGGAGAAAAGCATCCCAGCAGGGGCTTAATAAAGGACTTTTTTTCTTCTGTTTTTACTTTTGATTTTTACGCCAGGCTTCATAGTTTGGAGAACATTTTGAAGGGACTATTGTGAATATTAAGTAGGGAAGGGAATGAGGCCAAGCTACTACCTCATTGTAAAAATCAGATATAAGCCTTTTCCTACTGCCTGTGTGGAAGGTGTGATCTGCTCAGGATGACCATTTTGATCTTGTTAAATGGGTAAATGTAGTAATAACAGTTAAACTGCATGCAAGTGCCGGGGGTAGGTTATAACTAGTGTGGATTTGTGAGGGGGTCCTAATGTCCCCGGCATAAACTTGAACCTCCATCAGGAGACCAAAGCAGTCCTGTTGCATGGAATTAAACTAAACATGCTGGTGTTGCCCCTAACAACAGTTGCTAGGCGACCTTTGCCAGCATGTGAGGCTGGGAATCACTGCTGATCATGGCACTATTTATCATCATACACCAGCAGTCTTGTTTGGGGAAAGGACCTGACATGTGTATTGAGAGTACCACATGACAGAAATGTCATGAACACACTGGGAAAGGAAAGCTTCAAGAAGATCTGGGAAATCTTAAATAGTTGCCATGAATTCGTCTCCTGTCCTTGTGTGTGTGTTTTCTGACTTCAACTTCTCAGTCTTTCATTTGTATGACAGTGTTAGATGTGTGTGTGGCTATCCCACCTCTAGTGGGGAAGGCGTGGACGGGAAAAGAGAATGGAGCAGAAATAATGAAGATGTCATTGTTCTATCGGCGCTGGACTGTAACTAGGAACAGTCAGCTGTGGGCCCTGGATCATCAATATGCAGCCTGGTGAGCCCACCGATCCAGTGCTCTCTGGATCAATGCAAGTAGATGTGCAGGTGACCGTCTCATGGTGCAAACCCGCCCCCTGCCTCAAAACTGTTTCCCCCTGAAGGTGTACCATCTCTTTCAGCATGAAATGACACTACTGCTCATTCAGCAGATTAGTTTAATGCAACCAAAGCCCAGATGAGTGTTTCCAAAAAAAAAAACATACAATCATACCCCTCTTCTCCACCTGCCACCCCACCAGAGCGAGTTCCAGGAGCAGCATCTTTCCTTTATTCTTTGCCTCTTTGTGCCATCACAAGGGGTAGGCTGGGAGCCGTGTGATTTGAGTAGTTAACTTGGACGCCTATACAAACTTGCCTAACCACTCCCTGCCTAACCTTAAAAACCTAGATTTTAAGAATTAATTCTCATCAAGACTTTAAAAAAAAAAAACATTTTTTTTGAGATTTATTTATGCATGCAGAACTGGGGTACAGGCCAGAGGTGCAGGGGTGGTGAGACAGAGTGGGGAACAGTGGGTGGGCCAGGAGAGGTCTGCCACGCCATGTGGGTCCCCTCTGGGGTGGGAATCGA
>NW_004567131.1:18434172-18520944 GCF_000260355.1 Condylura cristata | reverse complement strand
CCCCCCATTTTTTTTAATTAGTGCAAATTAAGGAGGTTCTTAAGATTATTAATCCTGGCCGTGTCATACAATCTCAACAGTGTCCTGGATTCAGAGGTTTCAACTCTTCATAGTCTTACTGCATTACCACACACGGAACGAGAAGGCAGCACTTGCAGGACACATTTCTGTGATTGTGCCAGATAATTAAAATGACAGTAGCTCCAGGGTGAAATGTCCTCTCTGCCTTCCTAGGTTTGCAATTTCAGAATTGCAAACTGCACTTAGAAGATGATTTTATAGGTCATGAGGAGGAAAGAGTAGAAATAAATCCGTGGAGGAAAGAGTGCATCTTGTTCAAAAGAAGAAAGGGGAAAAGAAACATATTTAAAGGTCCCTTGGAGAAGTGATGGGTCAGAGTACATGTGTTGGCATTTCCCACAAGAGGACATAGAGCCAGTGATGGCCCAGTGTCCTGATGGGACGTCACACGTGGCACAGGGCTCTGGGATGAGGGCTGCACGCATTGCCCTGCCGTCTATAGCTGAGTCACTGTAGACGAGTTATTTATCCCAGTAGGCTCTTATTTCGCTTATAAATTTGAATGGCAATTATATATTACATATGTACATATGTAATTATGAGCTTAGATGACACATAGTATATAAGGCGCTTAGTATAGCTGGCACTTGGCAAATTTGCAACAGATGTTAGGGTAGTGGATGCCCTATTTTATTGTAAATTGCTGGGAAAGAAGTTCTTAGGCAGAACTCCAGAAGGGAGAGTGAGTACTATTTGAATGTGGGTAGCTGTGCTTGCTCCCCCTGCCTGCCCCAGTAGACACACTGAACTGAGAGGCAGCTGGTGTCAATGGCGCTGACCTATTACAGAATCCTGGTAGGAGAGGAGTGGAGAAGGGGACAAATGGGACCTAAATCAAATGAAACCAAGGCTACGTCTGTCCCGCTGCTAGGAGAAGCGTCAGGACCATCACCAGTAACCTTAGCAGCCTCACAGCATTTAGTGCTCAGAGACTCGGAGTAAATAATGGATTCCCGAAGGCACCTTCAGTGGCCCACATAATGAATAGCATTTGCCCAACACTTCATAGTTCCTCACATTATCCTGTTTGATCCTAGCAACAGCCCTATGCATAAATGACTGGGATTCTTCTCTCACTCTCAATTGAGACCCCAAATCTGTGACTTGCCCCTGAAATATGAGTCAGCCTAAGAAGTATAATCACAGAGACCTATTAGTATACACCATCTGCCCCCTAATCTCACATTCTAGAATCTCAGCAATGCTTGGCCAGCTCATATCATGCCCTGGTTTCTCCATTTGCCTTCGGTGCAGCCGTGGGAACAGCACCCACATGGAGCCAGAAACTCATCTCAAGCACACACTACTGTTTCTCTATGTCCTCCTCCAGAATTTTACCAGATTTCTCTTGAACTTCCAGTAGGAAAGTTTAATTCCTAAACGCAAGCTTCATCTATAAGGGAATTGAGTCAACAGATAAATGTCCTAGTCTCTGATTCCTTAGGGGTCAATTTTGGGGTACATTCTATGAGGCTTCTTAGAAAATGCCCTTTGAGCCTGAACCTCTCTTGCCCACAGTTTCATCCCATCCTCATAGTAACTCTTAAAGTACAGACTTTATTATTTGTACTTTACAGATGAGTTGACTGCAACCCCAAATCCCTAAATCAGTTGACCAAGGTCACACAGGATTAAGCAGGATTCTCCATAGAACTTGAGTTGTCCTTATTAAGTATCTATCACCTGTTCTGAATGTTTGTCTCTTGGGTTGTTTACCAATTTACTCATTGGTTGGTCATCATCTAAACTCCCTCTATTTGTGGAACTCTCCCACTTACTTTGGAGATGTCCCTCTGCCTCGGATGGAAACCGAGCAAGACTGGATGTTTACTGTCCTTGCTCTCTGGCGGCTGGGGGCAGGCCTGCCATTCAGACCTAGCTGATTGACGGATGGTTCCATATCTCCGCTTCTGAGAGCCAACACATCAGTGCAGGGGCAGCTAGAGGTCATCAGCTGTGGTCCAGGTTTAAGGGCCTACCTGCCAGTTGGTGGAGGGGCTCCCTCTCTGCCACCTATGTCCTGGGCCCTTGTTCCTTTTCTAGTCTTCCTCTCAGGTTGGTAAGTTCCCCCACATCCTGCCGATGCTGCCTCTTTTGCTTGAATTGTCATAAATGTTTGCTTAGATTATAATCAGCAACTCTCATCTATGCTGCTGAGAAATCCAGACTGTATTACTGGATTTCTAATGAGGTCTTCTTCCCTGGGGAAAAATGCTCCTCTGAAGATTTAGGAATAGGGATGAAACGGAAGAATGCAACAGGAATAAAGAAAAGGATTTACTTTGCTCTTCTTTAATAGCATAGTAAAGGCAAAGCAGCAAGAAGAGCATTCCTTTAAAAAATCCTAGAGTATGAAAGAAAGACTCAAAAGAGACTCTAGGAAAGACAGTCAAACATGGGTCTAGAGGGAGGTTTTTCTACTCCCCCTTCTTTCTGGTCTTGTCAAACTCTTGTTATAGGGTTTGGTGAGACTTAAGTATTCTTTCCTCTGGTCTGGTTTTTGCTTCTTTCAATGTCAGTGGTTGAACTAGCTGCCTGATTATTAGGAGAGTCACAGGCGAGTATAATTTGGAATGAGGATTACGATTGTGCCTATTCTGTGCAGTGCTTACAAAGCCATCCTAATTATTTCCTTTGCCTGCCAGATGGCGAAACCAGCAAACAGTCCCATGGACAGAAGCTCTCCTGACGTGCTGTGGGATTCTCTATTTTTTCCCTGTGAACCTGGCAATAGCACAGCACTCTGGGGGTGACTGGAGAATTAGTTGTAGAAAGATCACCAATGGGACATGTGGCATGATTCTGTAATACCCACATTACCAGGCTAACAAACCTTCAATAACGAAACTCCCAAAGAAGCAACAAATGGACTTTTGTTAACATTGGCATATGCAGAAGATGTGTCAGTGTGAGACAAGCAAGGCACTGCCTAGCAATGCTGAGGTGGGTAGGCCTGAGAAGGGAGTTTCTGCCAAAAGGTAGCGTGGGATTCCCAGCAAATCCTCTCACTGAAGCAACACAGATTCAGAAAATATCACCAAAATGAAAACCAGGGACTGTTACTGGACTACTGCTAATTGGCAGATGCACAACGGTATATTTCTGTGTGTGTCCATGCAGTAGCAACTAAAAAAGTAACAAACGCTACAGAAGTAGTTGATAAAGATAAACGCTTAAAGCCTGAGCTTGGAGAAAATTTAGAGAAATACAATCCCCTGGATCCTTTATGAGACAATGAAGGATCTAATATAGAGCCAAGGGATTGACAGTCGATGTGGGAACATGAAGTTTTCAGAATTGGATCATAAAGTCAGAGGATATCAGAACACCCAGCAGAAAGACATTTCCCCAGTTGCTCTTTGCTAAAAGTTTCAACCACCTTAATAAGAAGCTGGCTTTTAGCATTAAACTCACACTACTTATTGAGTTCTGTTTCTGGAATAAGCCCAGGTGCCTTTTGAGTGCGGTCCACATTCCACTGTCAAGATTGCACAAGACCTGCTTGGACACTAAAAGTGCTTCCTTCCGAGTGCACGCCCAGGCCCCGCAGTTCTGTGTGGGGCGGCACGTCTGAACATCCTTGTGCAAGAAGTGCCTGCTGCTGCCTCTGAGAACCCCACATGGCTAATTCCCATCAAAGTGGAGTTCCCTTGGAGGGGTCTAGAGGACTAACCCAGGGGAGGCATTTGCAGATAAGAACTTTATGTGAACTACAAGAGAATCAATCTCCGCTGTTTTGATCTGTGGGCTGGGCTACCTCCGAACTTACATTTTTCACTAAGGACTGACACAAACCAATGCAGAAACATCAGGTTGCAATGGTTGATTCAACCTGTGCTGAATTCCCCCTGTCCCCCCTTCCCTGAAGTCCCAGCAAATAGGCAATCAATAGGCTAGACACTTATCTTCAGAGACGCAGTGTCAAGAGTTCGGACAAGAAGATGCATTTCATTTATCTGCTTGTCTGCTTCCCAGCAGCGACAGGGCAGTGCTCTGCACTGAGACTCCGGAGGGGATACTGTAGTTTGCTCTGCCTTCTGTTTGGGATTTCTTTCTTCTCCCTTATCTTGATGTGGCAGCAAAGAAGAGATGTTTGAATTCCCCACCATGGCAAAACGTTGCCTATTTGGAACCTTTCACCATGACACAAGAATTTATTATTGCAGACTCACTTACAAAAACATTTTCCCCGCTTTCACATGTTGATTTAAAACAGACTCTGATTCTGACTTTGCCTCTCAGGTTACATGGCCTATCAACTGCAGGGTGTGCAACCAGACTGCCACTGCCTTTGCATCTCTCAGCCTCCACTGTGCTGCGTGGGTGCCTCTGTAAGGCAGCAAAGCCAGTCTGGCTCTTTCGGCTCACTGGTTTGGACTTTCACTGGCCTGTTCCTTTTCTTGTGAACTGCAAAGCTCTTGCATCCTATACTGAAATGACCAGGAGCACAGAAGTGCTCAGGATGACTATGTTTTCTGTGGGGGGAATGTGATAAATTCAGATGGCTTTGAGGACATTTATTGTTAATGCCTTGGTGGAAGTAGTGGAACGAGTCAGAGCCAAACCATGTAATGAGTGCTTACTCTCTTTGTACACACTGCCTTTAATTCACAATACCCCCATTACACAGATAAGGCAACTGAGTCTCTAAGGTGTTACGAAAATGGCAGAGGGTTACGTAACTATTATGTGTGAGAACTGGGTTGGAATACAGATCTGTTGTGATCATAAAACCTATTTTTTTTTCTATTCTACTACACTGTGCAGTTGAAAATTCCTGTATGGACTTAGGAGAGCCAGTGACAGCGCTAACAAGTAGCAATTACAGTAGCAACAAAAATGAGCATTAATAACACATGATATTTCTTGAGCACCTACCTTTGTTTGCATTATTTTTGTGATCTTCACAATGATTTTGGGCTTTAGAACCTATTTTTATTCCCTGTCATACACACAAGGAGACCGAGAGCTAAAGAAACCTGCTCAGGAACACACAGCTTGGAGCTGATGAAGTTGAGCTTTATGTCCAGGTCTTCAGTGTCCTGGTCTCAAGTTCTTACCCATTTCATAGTGATGACAACGATGGGCAAGAATGTCACCAAATTGGGTATTTTGTCTCATGATGCCTGGGAGGAGAAGGTCTCACATTCCAGGTCTTCAGTGTCCTGGTCTCAAGTTCTTACCCATTTCATAGTGATGACAACGATGGGCAAGAATGTCACCAAATTGGGTATTTTGTCTCATGATGCCTGGGAGGAGAAGGTCTCACATTTCTCATTTGTGAAATAGCATCTGTAATGAGCACGTGTAGATAGTAGAAACACACACCTCTGCTTGTGCGTTGTGCAGAATGTCTGCACAGCTGTTGCTTCAAAGATCCACAGAACCGTAGGTGCAGGAAGCTTTCTGAGCTTAGATCTGAACCTTCTCTGACAATTAGACCAGCCTGTTTCTGTAGGTGGGGATGGGATGAAGCAAATTGGATTTTCCACCAATTCTCAAAGGGCATGAACTCAGCTTTTCTAGCTCATAGGACAATTGAAGTTGTGATTTGAAGCAGGATGAACCCATGGAAAGCGGAGAGGCTCACTAGATTGTGTGAGATTTCAGTTCTGTTGCTATGTGGAAGTTTTGGTGTGGTCAGAGTTTTAGTTTAATGTTTTATTTGGCACCTCCAGAGAGCTGGAAATAGATTATTCTTGCTGGTGTGTGGTATGCAACCTTGGATAAGGAGTGATCACGCAGTGAGTGTGGAGAAGTACTGCAGGCCTCAAAAGGCCTCTAGAGGGTCTTAATTCAGTCGCTTAGTCTGGATAAGGAATTTTGATTTTATACTGAGACTCAGGGGCTACCACTGAAGTGCTTTCAGGACAAGAGCTTTGGAGAAAGACCTCTCAGTCTAGTGAGGAACAGATTAGGGTTCTGGGCTGGGAAGAGCAGGAGGTCAGTGAAGTGAACCAGCCAGCCTAGAGGCAGTGACAGAAATAGATACTCAGAAAAGCAGGACTTGGTGGTAACTTGATGTGGGGGCTGATGGAGGGGGTTGGGGTTTTCTTATAAGTTACATTGTACTTCCACCAAATCCATCTGCTGAAATCGTAGCCCATTGTCCTCATGGGAAGGAAGAATTTGGACACAGACATAGAGGAGAAGATCTGTAAAAATATAGGGAAAAGATAAGCTCACCTAAACTAAGGGTAGAGGCTTGGCCAGATCCTTCCCTGACAGATGCCAGAAGGAACCATCCCTGCCCACGCCTGTCTCTGAACTGGAAACCTCCAGTGATTTGGGTGGTGATCATCTCAAGCTAGGTGTTTCAGCAAACATTTTACTTACTCTCATGTTATTTTCACCCTTTCACTCCTTCTACTGGTTCTAAGAACACCAAGTTTCTTTGGAATCAGGTGCTTTTCTTTCTAGGGGGACACTTTCGCTTTTAGGACTTTTTGTAATTCAGATGACATAGCACCACACACAGCAGAGCACATTTACGTAAGGGCTGCCATTTCATTGCTTTGATATCTCCTGGCTGTTCTCCTTTTACTTGAAATAAGTGAATAATAATATCCTCTGGGGCTTTTCCTCATAGGTTGCAAGTTGGCCTTACAAGTAAAGTTGACAAAACTTCAGTCCTCTCTCCTCATAGCTGCAGGCTAGTAAAGCTGAATTCATCAAGTCTCCTCCTAACAGTCTGTTGCAGAAGTCATATGCTCTAAGAAGATAAACATGAGTCTCTTTTAACCTTCCTCTTTCATCTTTTGCCGCATTGTGTTGGCCATCTGGGCGGGGCTTGGGATGACTGAACCAAATTGACAGATGGAATTTTATGCACCCAAGCTTGCTTGCAAGATGCTGAAGCATTAAAGTTTTTCAAACTATTTCAAATTTTTAGTCAAAATGCAATTTCCTTAGTCAGCAACCCTTTCCTGGTAGATATTTTTTTTTTAAAGATTTATTTATTTTTTTTATTTATTCATACAGAACTGGGGTACAGGCCAGAGATGCAGATGGTGAGAGGATTCACCAGAGACAGAGTGGGGAGCAGAACAGGCAGATCCACGAAGTACACTGCTGAGGGGAGCAGTGGGCGGGTCAGGAGAGGTCTGCCGCACCATGTGGTCACCTCCGGGGCAGGTGGGAATCGAACTCATGTGGAAGTGGCTTTAGATTCTCAGTGCTGTGCTTTAACCCGCTGCGCCACCAGGGAGGGCCCCCTGGTAGATATCTTAATAGGCCTTTTAATGAACTAAAACTCAAAATCTTTCTGGTCTGAGTAGGGGTGAAGTATGAGAAGAAAGACCAAGTCAAAAAACAAATTACCCAGCCTGCCCTCAGAGGGCCCCATAGGGTGGAGAGTGACATATGGGCCACTAATGAGCCTGTGGCCAGTGTCCTAGCGGGGCCGCCATTTGAGGACGAGCACGGATGTCCACAAATACCTGCTGGGGCGCTGGGGACAGTTCTGCAGGTATGTGCCGCACATTCAGAAACACACCCCTGATTCCCAAGACATGCCCCAGAAACAGCTAGTTTTTTGAGGGAGGCATTGATTTGAAAGAAAGGGAATAGTTCCTTTTGCCAGATGGAGCAGAGTAGCCCTGTAGTTGTATTTTTTGTTGTTGTCGTTTTAATATTCTTCTGTTCTATGTATCTATTTCACACCATTATTCATTCTCGTACAGTTTGCTTTCTCCTCTTAGCTGTAGCCCCCATAAAATTCCCAGCCCTGTTTTGTGAGCGAGGCGAGGTACTCCCTCCCTGGGCAGACAGTGGACAAAGCGTGTGGCTTGCACACAGGCCAGCTCCACAGAGGGTGTGGCTTCAGGAACCTCAGGGCAGAATACCCTGCTGCAGATTACCAACTGTAGCGAGAGGCCTGGTGCAGTCCTTCAGCTAGCCCCTTAGTGGAAACGAGTTTATGGGGCGGGAGTCGGAGACCGAGATGCGCATGGGAGTGAAGATACTGCTACAGCAGGGAGGTGGAATGTCGTGGGGGCTCTCCCTCTGCCCCTCCCATCAATCACATCTGATTCTCTGTAATGTTTTCCGAAGATCCACTGTCCTCCAAATTCATCGTAGCCAATGATAGTGGAGTCTGTTGCCTCCTAGAAAGCAACTCTTCTATGATGTAAGTTTGGATTTGCTGTCCAGCTTGGGGGTAGGAGAAAGACGGGGGGGAGGGACTCCTTGCTCCCAGTAGTGCTGGAGGAAAAAAAGGAAGAGAGTGCTGTATTGGCTTTGCCAGGCAGTCGTGCCTCATCCTCAGAGAATGTAAACAGTAGAGGGGAAGTGAAAATCCCTAGTCCACCGATTCTCACTGGTTTATTAATCCCAGAACCCCACCGTAATCAGCAGTACGCAGAAGTGCCACCTGAAAGCAATAAGAAAACAAATAATGTCGTTGCAAGGTGCCATCTCTCCGGGGATCTCCTGGACTGATCGATTCCATTCTGCAAAGGTGAGAGACGAAGCAGCACAATTGAATGGGAGGGCCCCATGCGAAGAGAATCACAATTCGTCATCATAGAAGTGGCTTCCAATTTCTAAATATCTGGGTTTTAAAACCAGTTTTTGATTAGGAATATCTGCTGATACAGATGGTTTCATTTCTCGCTCATCAAATCAGACTCTCATATCTTCTGCTCTTCAAAGACAAGTCTGATTATTCGCTGTGCCCTTTCGTGGGCACAAGCTGCATGGGATCCTTTGTGTGCCAGGGGCACGCGTACTGAGCTGCACACGCGTCGGGTAAGGAGACCTTTTGTTAAATGAGGTTTGCTGATAATTATTCTGCACTGCCGATAAAGAACCCAAACACACAGGAGTTTCAAATGATTTCACAGCTGATTTATATATGCACAAAGAATAATTAGCGTCGTGTAATTTTCCTTGCCAGATTGATTCTCATTTGAATATCGAAGATATGTCATTTAAAAATAATTTCATACTTCACTGATGAACTAAAATTGAGACATTGGACACATATGTTGTGTGTGCTACTGGGCAAGTGAACAATTATCATAGGAAAGTGGGGACAGCAAACCCACAAGAACTCAGTGCCTTCCTTCAAGGGAAGCTCCTATCATTTTTAAGCCTGTTATCAGTAAACCTGGGCCTTATTACTTAACAGCCAACTGTGCCCCCTCCACTAACACAGAGGTGTTCAGAACAGTGACACTCACATGAAGACTCCAGGAATGAAGAAACACAGACAAGGTGCTAGTTTTCCATGAATCTTGTAAGAATGAATGATTTCAGAGATATAGTAAGCTGACTTGGTTTTGAAGAAAGGAGGTTGTTGAGAGCCATTTCGCCAGGACATGTCACCCAAAGTTGGCACTGGCACACTGGGCCCGGGAGCCTGTCCTTGGTGCATGTCCCCACCCAGTGCTCAGTCCAGTAGCCTACCCAACAACCGCGTCTGTCTCAGCTCTCTAGACTCTGAAATTAGGTCTTCCTAGCAACTCAGCCTTCCCACTTGGCTCTTCTGTCAAAGCCTCTCTTCCCTTCCACCCCAAACACACACAGATGAAGCAGTTCATTGACTGGAACCATCTTTCCGCACAATGCCCACCAATCATGAGGACTTCAGGCCTCACAGGTCAGAAGACAGTGCTTTAGGCACTGGGCCAGGCTTGCCCTGCTGTGTCCAGAGAACCCAGGTAGCAACTTGCTTCCCTGTACCTGGCTCTTGTCAGCTTCCTTTGTTTTTTGGGACATACTTGCTCACACCTTCTGCTCGCTCCTCAGCCCAGTCAGATGGCAGGCTTCTGTTCCCCAACACTGTCTCCTATATATGCCTGCCTGGACTGGCTGTGACCCACTTCTGAACTCCAGAACCCCTCTGCAACCCAGCCCTCTGATGGCTGCCAGCCCCTACTCAAGCTCCTCACCTAGCCAGTGGAAGGAGCTCAGGTTCTTACACTACAAAAACCCTCACTGATGTCAGTGAATCTAAACACCTCTTACTGCAGAATCAGATTCTGTCAAGCTAAGTGAATGGCCTCGCTTTGGTGGGGCATCAGATGCTGTAGCCATAAGACTAGGCCTAAGGCCTACATAGACAAAGCATTTCAGTTATGGGAGGGAGAGGCAGGGCCTACTGGTTCTGTTGCAGAGCGTGGGGAATGTGACTAATGGTAACAGTACTTACCTGATGTCAAATTCAGGCTGTCCTGACCACAGGAACTTCAAAGACTTCGTGTTGACAGCTAATTTTACTTTTGAGCAGCATGACAAGTTAGTATTATTATCAACAATACAAGTAAAGTCAAAATTGTCTTCTGGGGCAGTGTACATGGAGCAGTTTGAGGTTCAATTCACCTTGCAGTTAATTCCCCTTGACTGGTGTTGGGAGCCTCTTTGGATGATGATGTTGTAGCTGGTTCAGTTGGACAGGTTGTCATGTCAAAGGACAAAAACTAACTGAATGAGCCACTAGAACATGAATTCTGAATGACAGCACAGGAGAACCGAGATCTGGGATGTTCAGGGGGGTCATCACAGTCAGTAGACAGCCTGGTGTCAGAACCAGTCTCTTGCTTCAGTTTGTATGATGAGACTCATAATGGATCCTGGAAAATTCACTCCAGGAATCTCCCCATTTTCTCCCTGCCTTGGAAGAAGGAGAAACATTTTTATCACTCTTCACTGCAGGGCCTTGAGAACTTCTGGTAGGATCAGTGTGCTGCATCCTGACAATCAGGTCCTGAACAAAACCAGTGTCATCCCCCCAGCAGTCAGCTCTCGTGTCCTGACTGAGCCTGACTTGGTGTTCACCGACACCTGCTCCCTCTCCCAGCACTCCTGATGTTCTCAGAGCACAGTCTGAAGGTTAGGTTTAACTGTCTCTGTTTGTTCTTCCCTTCTTAAAAACATAGTTTGGGGACACAGGATCACATGGGGTGTTCCAACTCAGGTTTGTAGAGTGAGGCTTGGTGGGTTTCCAAGTTGGCCACTGTCTGTACTATCCCTCCAATCAGTGTCCTCCTGGAACTGGAATTGTCTAATGCAAGCAGGAAGAGTAATACCTACTTTGCAAATGGGAGGACTAGAAGGCACTGACATAGAGTAGGTGCCAATAAATATTTGTGCAATGTGTTAGATTAGCTAAGTATATATGCACGTCAGTCCCTGCCAAGGTTTCAGGGCATCCATATCTTACTCCAAAGTGTCAGGACAGATAGGTATCCTTAGACAGAGAAGAATGCCTGCTCTTAAGAAGGGTGTCAAGAGACTCAACGTGCTCGTGGTCACAAGGAGAACTCACCCTAGTGCACAGACTACAAACAACCCAGAAACACTGGCTTTAGAGACAACTGTTGTTCTGCTCCCACTATCTTTGTCACAGACTAAGCATTGTATAGCTGAGGTTCTCTTGCCTGTTCTTTGGTTCTTGTCCACCTCCTATTTTCCTTATGCCCCCTTTCTCATCCTTCTCTTCTCTCTGCCATGAGTTACTATTCTCAGACTCTACCTTAATCCAGCTCTAGGTCTTACACAGTTTAGAGGAACCACATGAGATGGCACGATAATCAGTACACAAAACAACTTCACAAACTGCAAAATCATACACAGACATAAAGAATTATGACATTGGTGGTGAGGATGATTCTTGTAATTATGACAGAAATCCAGTAGGTCAACCCTAAGGACAGTATTTCAGCAGTTTTTGAGTTATAATCTGAGGCAGTTAATGAGCATTTAAATAACTATGCCTACTGGGTGAAAGAAGAAATGAGTCCACTAATTCTCTGCTGGTGTGAATTAGCATGTGGGTAAAAAGATCTGTGTGTATAATCTTCAGGAAAATCTTTGCATTTCACATCAATTTAAGCAGACTGAAGCATCATGAAATTGGGAAATGATTGAATGTAGGTTGCAAAAGTAAAGGGGTTGCAGTGGAAATAAATTTCTATTTTGGTGGAGATCCTGCTAACATTGGGCAAATTTTCAAGAAGTAGCCCTGGTCCTTCCTGCTCTGGCCCTGGAAAGGAGGACTGGGCTGCAGAGAGCTGGTTGGATTCCAGCCCCAGTGGCCTGTGACCAAGTCTCTGTGCAGGCCTCCACCTGTGAACCCTATAGGTGATTCAGAAACCATCATGTCCTCTGAGGATTGGTATGTGGGACTATTTCATGTGACATCTTTTAAAATTGTCTGAGAATATGCATGTGCGTATATATAGAGAGAGATATAGATGGATAGATACACATTCATTAAAATATATACATTCATTATATTTATTTTGTATAGCAAAATGTCTAAACAAAAATGATGAGAGCAAATATAGTGACAAAAAAGTGAGGAAGTAAAGGTAACACTTAGTTAAGCATGTCTATTGATTTTCAGGAAGAAATTTGAGAAATTCCTCATGTCCCCAGCAGCCAGTTGTAGATATGTGTAGATACTTGTGTAGAGACTTGGGAATGTGTGTGAAAGAGCCAGGGAAAGCATGGGGAATTGGGGAAAGGAGGAAAAATAAAAAGGAACATTTGGAGACAAAATGGTGAAAGATTTGGTGCCTTCTGGAATTTCACCATCTCACCAAAGGGAAGGGCTGAGCCAGTAGTCAGGACTATAATTTGCATCCTCCTTTGGAAGCTTAAAGCATTCTCTTCCCAAAGGCACTGCAAAAAAAAGGTGACCAAACGTATTTTTAAAAAATCTTTAAGTCCGCTTTTCTACTTTTTCCGTTGTTGTCACTATTTGGAATTGTGGATGCAAGTCTGTGAGATTTACCTTGAGAAAGTCAAGGAACCCTACAATGTTGGGGTGTTAAGCAGAGAGGACCTTGAGTTGGAGTTGATTGGGTTTTTGAAGTTGGTTTGCTGTTGATGGTAAGGATGAGGAGAATACTAACTCAGCAACTCTCTGAATTGGGGGATAACCACTATATTTGTGTAGCTGGTGGGGTTTTATAAACCCAAATATTGAGTTTATGTCCCAAAGCAGCAGAACTTGGTGTTAGGGTACCAATGTCAGAAAACATGCTTGAGCATCTTTCTTGCATGGGGATGATGGCACATTTTCAGCAAATAAGATTTTCAAAAGGCAATTGAATCAAGCATTTTCCCCCCAAGGATAAAGTGGAATGACCTACTCAGGGTAGTAAGGCTGGCTGACTGAGCATGTGAGACAGCCAGGGAACAGGGCAAGTAGCCATGGAGTGTCCCAAGACTGCATTCAAAATGGTGATGTGGACAACTTCATAGCAGATTTCCCCTGTTTGGGGGAAAATGTGGTGAATTTACTACCTGACTGGTTAAGGTAGACTCTCACTCACATTGTGCTGTTCTTTCAAGTTTTCCATCAAATTCTTCAAGTAGAAATTAAGCTTTCAAGACAGGTGGGAGAAGCATGGTATTCTGTGAGGAATTATGTTATTATGCTCCATCTTATTCAATTTATGTTTCATCTATTTAATACTCTTTTTCTCTAAAAGAGGGGAAGTCAAAGAGAAGTCTAAAATCACTTTTGTTATTTTTGGTTTATAGAGTGAAAAAAATTACAGTAAGAAAGAAAGCCATTGTTGAATGCTGTGACTTAGGTTAGGCTTTCTATAATCTCAATAATTATATTCCATGTTAAATTAACATTTTAATAACACCCTGGAATTCAAGTAGCAGACGGCAATAAACCAACTAGCACATGTTATTTCATTTGTTATGAGTAAGAAATTTTAGTCCCTTTCAAGCCCAAGTAGTTCATATTGATGGGTTTAATTATTGTAGGGCCTGACTTGTTTTTCACTTAAGTGTACACATGGAATTTAAAGGGCTTTAGATGCCTTTTTATCTGTTTATTTTATATGGCTTTCCCATTAATGTTCAGACAATAGCTTCTAGAGTTGATGGCTTCTACCTTTTTCCTACATAATTGACTGCCATCAGGTCATTTCAACAATCTAACTGTTGGCCTTTTAAAATTCTACATTATTTTATGTTAAGTCTAATCTGATTAAATGATCCAGTTCATTATGTTTGCTCTAGTTCAGCCACAATAATAAACTGCAAAAAATTAGGATAATGTGCTTTTTATTACATGCCTGTTAGCTTTATTGTTGTGATTCAGTCATACAGATTATGATATTAAAGTGTAAATAAGTGAAGGCTATCGCTTAGATAATGCTTTGCTTCCATTAGGCACAATACAAAGGTTTTTAAAAACCACAATTGGTTTCTTTCCTTTTTGTTTTGTTTTTTTAAAAGGCTAGGATTTTGGTTCTGCCATGTGGTACAATGATGGAAGACTTATAGGCAGGGAAATAAGTCACATACAGGCTTATCAGTGGGCAGTGGGTCTCTAAACAGCAAGAAGTATTGATGGAGAATCTCATACCTTGTACCTGCAAGTACCTTGTGATTTTAGAGAAACATAATAGAGGAAAATCGAGACATTTGTAAATAATGATGTTGGACTAGGTAATGAATATTTGAAGACTCAGTTACAAATATTTTGAGTTCAAAGGCAATAGAATTACAGAATTTTTAGAACTCATGGGGATTTAGGCTCAACAGGTCCCACTTCCTTATTTTCTGGAGAAAATTCTGAGGTCCAGAGAGGGTAAGTGACTTGTCTGTGGTCCCTGAAATTGTAAGAAGCAAAGTGACAACTAACTTCTAACTCAGTACATTCGCCCTTCAGCTCCAGAATAGTCAGGGAGGCTGCACAGTGGGGTGGGCAGAGATGTGAGCAGGGTTCCCACACTGTCCAGGCAGAGCTGTGTAGGTGGGTTCTCGCATCCCAGAAGGGGGACACATTCCAGCAAGGGGTTTATTAAGGTAGAGAAGATGGACTATTGGTGTGTTGAGGTGATTTAATTTCCTCTGGCCCTACTGTTCACTGGAGATGGTTTTGTTTGTGTAGACCACTGTAACCTAGGGTAATCCCTGAGGAATGATTTGTTAATAATTGGCCGCTTCTAGAACATTTGCCTTTTCTAAAACTTGTCTAGGGCTGGAAAACTGACTCATTGCCAAGCTACTCTCTCTCTCTCTGAACTCAAATAATAGCACCTACTTCACAGGGTAGTTGTGAATTTTAAGTAGGGTAAAGCAGTTGCTACCGTCCCATAGTAAGTGACTCCGTCCATTCAGTACCATAGACTGGGTGCCTTAAATGACAGATATTTCTTTTTCATAATTCTAGAGGCTGGAAGTTCAAGACCAAGTCGCCAGTTGATTCACTGTCTGATTAAGAGGGTGCTCTTACCCCTGGGACATGACATTTTAGGAAATGACTGAAGAGAGGAGGGAGTGCATAGGGGCTTCTTCTGTAGGTGCACTGGGTTCTGTTCATGAGGGCTCCACTTCTCATGACCATCCCAAAGGCCCTGCCTTGAAATACTGTTGTGCTGGTGATTAGGTTTCAGCATACACATGGTTGAGGGGGAGGGGAACAAACACCTTATCCGTAACAGTGAGAGTGAAATAACAATCTAGTATTTAATAATTAGGATTTTGACCCACTTCCAAATTCTAAATCCAGTCCTTGGGTTGCTTGAGCATTCCCTCTGAAGATTTTGAGGCCATGAGGGAAATCTACTGTACTTTCTTCTTCATGGAAGTAAAATTAACAGCAGAGGAGGAAGATATGGCAAACATGTATCTGGGCTGTAGTGAAAAATGCTTTCATGAGCAGAATCTTTCTGGCATATCTCTGTCAATAACCAGAAAGTACCATGACCTTCGCTCAGGTGCATTAAGGCAGTTACAGTTTCCATACCTTAAAATAGCTCTGTAAAAACAACTTGCCGTGTTGCTCTTGATAAGCATCCATCACAAAATTACGACGACTCTCCTCTCCTGCCCTCTTACTCTGGTTTCAAGATATCTTCATCGGCTCTAAGTAGATATGTAATTCCTTTCCTGGTGTCCAGTTTCCAGGCTAGGAGTGCTGACTGAGCTTGCAGCACTGCAAGGACTGAATGATTTTCTCTATCAGGAGTGTAGATCTGTTTTTCCACTAAGGAGGGAATAAGATCACTGATGAGAAGAGCTCAGAGCAGACATGTGATACCACCCCCTTCTCCGATAAGGCGGCAGGGTGGACTTGCAGTCATTTAGGGGACGCTGGAGGAATAGCTGACGGAGTTCCACTGTTCAGGAGCAGCAAGGTCTAAAGAAGTGAAGGGGTCATGTTCTCCTGTCTTGTAGAATTGGGATTCTCCCAAAGACTTTCTTCCCAGGGCTGCTAATACAAAGCCCCCGGTGCTTCTGAATTACTGTATGTATCCTGCTGTGCAGACCCATTTTAGTGGGATTCCCATAGGGAAGACAAAAGATTCCACGTTTTTTCTTCCTGGGAGAGAAGGGCCAATTTGGAGTGATTCTGGTGCATTTCTTTAGCCCAAAGACGTACTCTCTCAGAGCATGAGAGGGTGTATCTACTCACACCCTAAGCGTGATTTTGGAGCTTGATTCTGTTTCATTTACCCACACAGGTTGCCACTAAAGGGAGGTGAGGGAAACCCAGCAGCCCACTTCCCTGTGCTATGGCAGCATTTGAGATATAGTCGGGCTTTTAAGCACTTCAAATTTAAATATCTCTCACAACAGCCCGTCTATAATTTCCATTAGGAAATTGGATTATAATGTGTTGTAATGTGTGACAGTGTTTCAAGTCACTTAATTTGACTTATACTTGCAATTCTTCCTTAAATGTAAGATTCCAGCTCCAAATACTTTGTGATGTGGGAACATAGAAATTCATCATGATCCAGCCTGGCCTACAGCAGACATTCAATGTCATTTGCTCTCTCAGGACAGTGGGTAAAGCTACACAAGGACCCAAGATAAGTCATTTGTATGTTTTGCCCCCTAAAGAGGCCAAGGGGAATGGAGAGTAATTTTAGAGAAACAGTAAATTATGGCATACGTAACTTGTTCTGATTTCCAGAAAGTGCTATAGCAATATCTGTGAACCTCACTTTCTTTGGCTGTGAAGTAGAGATCAGTGACTTACAGATCCATTGTACTAACATCGTAATCAAGAACACAGTAGTTAAGAGCAAAAGTCCTCTAAAGAGACCCTGTGAGATTAAATTCCAGGTCTACCACCCAGATGTAGCCGGTCCAGGTCTTCTGCCTTATGCCTCTCTGTCACTGACATTTATCATTGCATCTTGTCTTGGACCGTCCATACCTATGCATGTGTGTGTGTGTGTGTGTGAGAGAGAGAGAGTTCTGTAACATGTAGTGATAATAGCTAACAAATATGACTCTCTAAGAATCATATATGTGCCACAAATTTACCAGGCTTATTTCACTGAATACAGAAGACTGAAGGCAAAAGATACCATAATTAATTGCATTTTACAACAAAGACTGAGGTCTTTGTTGAGTTCACACAATGTACATGTTTATATTATAATGTTGATATTTGGCATGATAATGCCACATTACTCATGGAATTAAATATTCGATATTTTATATTACATTTCAGAGTATAAACAGATCATTCATCTAGTTATGTCCCTCTTGCCTCAGGCCCTCTGTCCAGCTTCCAGCTTTTCAACAGTATAAATAATACTGTGTTGAACATCCCTGTGCCTTTTTGTTTATTATTTCTTTAAACTAGTCCCCCAGAAGTAGAATATTAGGTCAGAGGTCATGAATGACTTTAAAACCATTGATTGGTTTGGATGAAATTGCTTCCTAGAAATACTGGACCCTTTGCTCACTTTGGTAGCACATATACTGAAATCTTGGACTCTTTTTGCATTCCTGTTAGTATAGACGAGGCTGCTAATCTCATCTCCAGTGTCTTATGCTACTTAAAAAACATATATTTTGTTTTATTGAAAGACTAGGCTGGAACATTTGGATTTACAAATAAAAGACAGTGAAAAGAAATGAGGATTAAAGGGTATCAAACCATAAAAATTCAAAACACAGGCCTCTAGTGGCGAGCAGACAGTTGCAGTTATTTAAAAAAAAAAAACAAAACCTACAGGTGGTGTATTCTCCCTTTAATTTTTTTTCCATTGTTGTTCCAATTTGACTGCTGGATGGTTGTCAGTTTGTTGCCAGGATGGGAAGGAGAAATGTGAACTTTCATGTTGAGAAGGTTGTGAGAAACTTGTATGCCCATGTGGTTATGTGGGGGTCTGTTAGATTGATATTCAGAGTACTAAACTTTGAAAATAACCAAGCAACCAGTCAATTGCTGGGCTTCTGTTAGCAATAGTTGGGCATGCTGAAGATCAAATGAAGAGGCAGTTGAGGCTATAACACAGGGCTGGCCTGGGAAAGCAGACAGAGCCAGCTTTTGTCCATCTGAACCACTCTGTCCAGAATGGACTGCAAATAGAGGGTAGAAATGAGTCTCAAGAAGTGACAAGTTCTGGGGTTAGTCATTGTTCTTGTTCCATAAACACCCAGCAGGTCCAAACAGACCAGTCCAGCCCAGAGCACACGTGACACCCTCCTGTCACCCAGGGAACCAAGCTGGAGACTCCGCTGCCCAAATAGTCTCTGTTTACCCTCAGGCTACTTGCCATTGGCATCACCTCTACTGTATTTCAAAGAGGGGAAGAGTGAACCTTCGGGATAGTAGACCTTCGCTGGTGCGTGTGCCGGGAGCACAGCTTCTTCTCAGGGTGAGGAGCGGCCTGCCTATGTGTCGTGTCCAGGAGGCACAGCCAGAGCTCAGGAAGCACAAGGAACAGCTGCTCCACAATGTTAGGGAAGGTCTGCTCAGTTACACTTACTGTGATTAGATGGGGACTAGAATTGGCCTGTGCTGCAAAACCCCATAGTCTCCACCAGGAAACAGGGGAATAATTCAGTCCATGCCCAAAGGCCTGAGAACTGTGGAGCCAATGGCATAAATCCCAGACCAGGGACAGGAGAAGGTGAGATGAGGTGTCTCTGTTTGGGCTTTGAGGCAAGGTAAAGGGGTTGATTCTCCTATTTTTGCTCCTTTCTGGTCCTCAACTCCTAGATGATGGTGCTGGCCCTGGGGAAAGCTGTCTGCTAGATTCACTGACTCACTCGATACTACCTGCTGGAGACACTCCTCACAGACACATACCAGAATAATGTTTAATCTTGGCACTGGTGGCCCTGTCAAGTAGACGCAGAGAAGTAACTATGATTGTAGGAGGCTGTTTTAAAGGTTAGGAATAAAAGTGTCTTTTCACATCCCAAAGTATACAAAGGCTTTGTGGTTTATAAGACTGAACACACTTTCTAAATAACCTGGGTCACCTAGGTCCCAGCAAGATGCTAGCATCTGATACTTAGTAGAATGTCAGAAGCTCAACCAGAAAGCAGGCATGGGAGAATCTTAGAGTATCAGAAAGCTCATAGGAACATAAATAAATTGCAGGGCTGCCCTGGGGGCACAAAGGATTTAGTTTCAGCACTATGAAGCTGTCCATAGCCACTGCAATGTGAGTTTGATCCCTGGCCAGGGAGGTGACCCACATGGTACAGCAGACTCTCCTGTCTTGCCCACTGCTCCTCTCAGCAGTGTATTTCAGTGGATCCATCTCTTCTGATCTCCACTCTGTCTCTGGTGCATCCTCCTACTCCCTTGCTTCTGGTGTACACCCTAGCTCTTATATGCACAAAATAGATCTTTAAAAAAATAAAAATAAATTGCATACTAGAAACTATGTTCCATATCCTTTCATTGCCTAGAGAAGTTTCTGCAGTGATGAGCATATTGTCTTCTGTGGCCAATACAGTCAGTCGCTAGTAGCCATGTGTGGTTCTCAAGCATTCAATATGGAACTGGTACAACTGAGTGATTGAATTTTTAATTTAATTTTATTATAAAAAATTTGAATTTAAATGTTCACTGTCAACTGTTGCCTGCTAACGCTGGATAGACTAGTTTATGAACAATTAAGAATTTTTTAGTTTTATGGTTAACAATGTTGAAAGCCCAAATCCTATTTGAAAGGACCTTGACTTACACAGCCTCAATGAAGTATAAAGTGTCTTTTCTTATTCAAAAACAAGAATGAGTGAGCAGAACTAAGAAACAACTAAAACAGACACACATGGGTGGAGAAGGCACAGTGAACTCGTTTGAAAGGCACGAGAGTTCGTGCCGTTCTCTGTAGTTGGCTGGGGCCTGTCTTCCTTTCCTTCCTGGGTAAAGCCATTATTTTGGTGGTTCAGTGCTTTCGTGTTCACTAGGCTCGATTCTTCACGCAGCTGGGTTATCTCGGGCATGAAAGCACGCCGCTTAATCGTCTCCATTTCTGCCTGTACGTTCCAGCTGCACAGATGTGAGCATGACGCTTTCATCTTTCTCTCTAGGCACTGATCAAGTGTGACAGTTTCTGTGATGCGCCCACATTGAAAAATAGGCAAAATGCAACTAGATGAAGACAAGAAAGAGGGCCCAGCAAAAGGAGTCTCATGGCTGCCAGTGCTGCTTCTCCTTCTTGCTCCTGGTTAAGTGGGGCCCGTCTGCTCACTTTAGTTGTGAGAAAAAGAATTAACCCCTCCTACATCATGTGATTTTGTCTGCTGTTGAGTTTCCACTCCTATGGAAAGCCTCATTAGCCTAATTAATAATTACTTGTGGATAGCTATAATGATATATTTAAACGAGCCTGTGATGAAGAAAAACAGAGGGTCCATAAAGACACCACAGAGGCTGTTTCCTCTGGCTTCTGAGGGCTATTGCCACCTTCTCCCTCCAGACCACATGCAGGAAGACTTCTCCTGGTCGCATCCTCGTGTCCACCCCTGACTTACACCCTGTTAGCTTGATTTCTATAATTCAGTGGCTCTTCTTGAATTTCAAAATCATGGGGTCCTTTTCTATGGAATAGGGTTGCTGGGAAGCAACACAGCTCTGGGGGAGCACTGACCAGAGGTCTCCCCAGTTTCTTAGCATGGGGAGTGGCTTTGAGGACAGCTGAAGGGATGAGCAGAAGCTTCCTAAGTTTGGTGAGACGTTTCTCTCCTCTCAGAGCACATTTTGGAAAATTACATAGAGTAAGGGGTTTGAAGGGGGGACTGTCATTTTATGACAGGAGGGTCTTTCCCCCAAACTAACTCTGAAACAATACTCAGAAGTACTTTGTATCTTCCCAGAAGAAAAAAATACTTCTCTGGGCAATGGTGCTCTTTGTCAGGATCCAGTGAAGAGATGGGACCCTCACCAGTTATTTTAATAGGGAGAATTTGATATAAGAATTGTTCAAGGGGAGGTGGGAGGGAGCAGTAGAGGTCTAAAAGGCAACCACTGCATGAGCCAGTTACTGCTCCTGGGGCTGGGGAACCCACGATGGCACTGGGGTTATGAGACACTTGGAGTAAGAGCTCAGCAGAGCTGCAGCTCAGATCTCTGAGAGGGGTCACCATGGTGCCAAGACAGTCTGCCGGCAGCGGGTGTTTCCTGAGGAAACTGTACAGTCGTCTCTGAGGTTTTCAGAGGCTGCTTCTTCCCGTATAGGAAAAAAGCAAAGTGGATTCACCTGCTGTTGTTACGGCAGATGAAATGAAATACCCCGGGAAGCTGGAAGCTGCCAGACGGAGGTGTTAGAGGTGTCTGAGGAAAACGGAAAGAAATATGGTCCTCCCCCTCTCCTGTGCCCTGCAGCGCCCCCTATGGACAGAGCCTAAAAGAGACGCGGGCCTAACTGGCCGGCAACCAATCCAGCCATCCAGAAGCAGTGTCTGGAAGTGTGGATTTGAGTCTGAGAGCTAATTACTGGCACAGTGAATTCCAGATTTGATTAAGGGCTCTGAGGAGGTGTCTAAGAGGAAGCTAACATTGCAGCACCTTACAATTCCCTTTTCTCAAATTCCCATGAAATCTCTCTTTTCTGTGTTTTTCTCTCTACTGTTTTCTATATTCCTTTTCCCTTTTAAAAATAAAACCCAGTTACCACTTCTGATCTTGCATCTCTGCCTATAAAAAATTATCAGTATCTTCCTTAGAAGAATATGTACAATATCTTTTTTTCTATAAAATATATATCTTTTTTTTTTTAAAGATTTATTTATTTGTGCATACAGAACTGGGGTACAGGCCAGAGGCTCAGGGGCAGTGAGAGGCTTCACCAGAGACTGAGTGGGGAGCAGAACAGGCAGATGGACGAAGTACACTGCTGAGGGGAGCAGCAGGCGGGTCAGGAGAGGTCTGCCACGCCATGTGGTCACCTCCGGGGCAGGTGGGGATCGAACTCATGCGGAAGCGGCTTTAGAGTCTCAGTGCTGCACTCTTAACCCACTATCTTACAAGTATAAGATAAAAAATAATAAAAAGTTAAGATTTCAATTAAAAATTATCAGATGAAAAATTAAAAGAAAGAATAGAAAAATATTTAAATTAATAAAATTAACACATGGTAGAGTTAATATGAAACACAGAAAAATGAAAAGATTTATCTTTAAAACAACTAAAAAATTAAATTTTAAAAGTGAAACAATAAAAGCATCTAGTATAGTAACAAAATACTAGTAAAAATGGAGTTAAATATTTTTTTTATCAGAAAGGGAAATTACTTTTAAATTAATTTTAAGGGAAATGAAAACATGGAATGATAAGATAGAAACAAAGAGCTTAAATGTAATAGCAAATGATAATGACTGTCACTAAGTATTTGAAGAATGAGAGAAGCGTTGTGCTAGGAACTTTAGTTCATTTAAATCTTGTTGTAGTCCCCTAAGACAGGTACTGGTAGACCGCTATATTTCATAGATTGGAAAACAGACGCAAAGCAATCTCCATGAACGTATTCTCAGAGTCTTTGTAAAATATGGAGTTGGCATTTAAATCTAGCTAGCTATCTCTAGCTGCGGAGCCCATTTACAGGAAAAATACAAGATAATGAACATTAGGAAGAAGGAAACAACCACATCGATCAGTATATGTTACACCAATGAGACTCCAAAGCAAAGTTACTGATTTATTCAACAAAACATACTTGTGATATGATATGGTGAGTATAAAATCAGAAAAGTAGTAAGAAGGGATGCAAGGAAACAAACCACTAGTTCAAGAACCTGGGGAGTTACTAATGTCTCAGGGGAAGTGAGACTTGAGGACTTCAGGCCTTGCAGATATTTGTTCTTCTGGTATTCTTGGGATCCCAAAGAAAGGATCATTTGTTTTAAAAAAAAAAAAAAAGGCTGGCCCATGCGCCTACACAGCCACTCCTCACTGGGGGCTGTTGCTTCAGGTTCTATCAGCATCTCAGCTCTTATGCTTCGGGAGCCTGCTTCCATGTCTGGAAGCCGAACAGGCACATTTCCTAATAGGAAGCATTTTGCTGGACAGAAGGTGAGCACTGGCAAGGAACCAGAATGGCCTGGTCTCTCTGGTAGATCCTTGACTCACCAAGTAGCCAGAGCAGAACTGTCAGGAAAAGTTTGCGCTGGCATGACAGATGTTGGGTAATGAATAAGTCTGACCTTTCTATGCCTTTAGGTTGGAATTTTGTTTCTCAAGTTTTGCATACCTAATATGTTCATTTTCTGGGGTTGATAATTTTTATAGCTTCCCTTAAGGCATTAAAATGAAGTTGGTATTTTAGGCACCACGCTTACATTATTTGCATGTGTTACAAATAACATCTAGGTAATATAATGGTATAAAAGAACATAACAATAATAACCACATGTAAACAAGGCCATAATTAGGGCGACTATCCTATTTGCACTGAATAATTATGTTTTATGTCTTTTGTTCCAGTGTTATTATAGGTTCTACTTTCTCCCTTAAAAGCTATCATAACACTAGAGCCATGACACACTGAATTGAGTCCCGATTTTTTGATTCTGTAAAACAGGAGTCCTTAATTCTGAGGTTAATGAACAAGTCAGCTGCCAGCAGCAGGGAGCGTGGGATTGGGCCTTGGTGACAGGCTCATTGTTGCACCACCTAGTGGCAGCTTTCTGAGCTGTCTTAAAATAGCCACTGGGACAATTTTGGGTATTGTGACTGAGATTTTGAGGACAGAAGTAGCAATTCTGATTCTCCCATTTAGTTGGTTTAAATTTGTGGATAGCTGGCAAACTACTGGGATCGCATTGAGCAAGCCTAGACAGGGTTACCTTTCAGCCTCCTTCCTTTACATTGTCCCTCCCCAAGAACTGAACTTTGTCTATCACATTTAGGGAACTGTTCCCAGGGGATGGGAATGAACTGACTATCACTTTTATCTGTGAATTCAAACATTCTCATTGGCATTGATAATCATAATAAGAATGTCTATTAGGAGATTTTTATGAGCTAGCAATTGCCCTTAATAAAGGAATTCCTGGCCTTCCCTGGTGGCACAACGGTTAAAGCACAGCCCTGGAAGCCAGCCACAGCTGCTTCAGCACGGGTTCAATCCCTGGCTAGGGAGGTGACCCACATGGCGTGGCAGACCTCTCCTGTCTTACCCGCTGCTCCCCTCAGCAGTGTACTTCGTTGATCTGCCTGTTCTGCCCCCCACTCTGTCTTTGGTGAATCCTCTCACTGCCTCTGCACCTCTGGCCTACCACAGTTCTGTATGCACAAATAAATATTTATAAGGAAAAAAAAGGTAAGGTATTCATAATAAAACACCAAACAAACAAGCAGAAGTGCACAGTAGACTCTGCCGTGATGCATACCCACCAACCACATAAAGATTGGGGGCTCCCTTGTAGAACTTCTGTAGGAATTATGCTTCATTTTTTTCCTTTTGCAAAAATAAGAGGCTTCACATCGGATTTAAACTGAATCTTAACCTTTGATTTGAAATTTTAAGTTTTTATGTACCCCGAAGCTACTTGGTAATACGTGCATATTTATGTTTTACAACCTCTCTGTAACTCTCCAGCTTGGACTGCAGGGTCCGTGGCTGAAGGTTAGCAGGTGAGAGACTCCTGGATCAGTCCTTGGAAAGTAGACCAAGTTGGAGTCGGTTGAGGTTGAATTCATCTCAATTTCTGGCCCTACTCAGCCCTCGAATTCCCCCATTTCAACTAATGGGATTTTGCCATATTTTCCTATGACTGTGCGTGGGCAAGTGTGTGTGTTTGTGTGTGTGTTTGTGCGCGCACATATGCACACCAGCATACACATGCATGGTTGCGGTTATTCTGGAAGGGTTTTAACAGGGGAGTCAGAATTTGATTTTGCGACTTCTGGCCACTGTAGCTGACTTGCTTACCCTGGAAAAGCCTTATTGAATCTCTGCTTCTACTGATCTGTCACTGAAAGATAATAAAGAGACAGCTGCTCTCTGAATGAAAACATCCAGTGTTGTGAAGTGGCGAAGAGCAACTTGCGTCAGCTTCTCAGTTTGTGTGTGTTCAGTGTTGGCACAAAAAGCCATGACAGCAGCTACAGCAGCGGCCCTTCCTGTGGGCAACCTCTCCCGAGCCTAAGGCTTGATGCTCCTCATCTGGGGCGTGGCCGGGGCGTGGCTTCTGCAATGATGTAATGGGATACAGCCTCCGGAAGGAGCGGGGTTCGCACTGGTCTTTTCAGGCATGCGGAGCACCACCTCCATGCTTGGCAATCACGGAAGGAATTGATTGGACCCAGCTTGAGTCCTCCTGGAACTGGGGACACCTGGCGCTCTCACGGCAAGACAGCCTGGCTTGACGCTCAAACCTGAGCGAGTTTATTTATTATCTGAGGAGAGAACGGAATAAATGGGGAACCTTGGGGAAATAATTTTTACAGGTAGTTTTCAGCTTATAACTGCAGCCCGGAGTCTTTCTGCTGTTTCCTGATAGCAACTGATTTTTTTTTTTTTAATGCAAGGAAACACAGGGGAGATGTTCACTTTTGTGAGAAAGATTTGCCATCTCATGCGGCAGTGCTTCTCTCCCAGTATGTTTGTCTTTTTATATTTAACTGAAATCTTGGGTCAGATTTGGGAGATGTGGCTTCAGGTTCTTGCTCCATTTTGAATTCGCTGGGTTATAATAGGCAATAAACCACAGCCCCTCTGAGTTTCTCTCTGCAGCAAAAGTAAGCACTAAGACATTTAGTCTACATAGAAAGGACTGTCAAGAGAATATGAGCGATTCATTTTGATGGTATGAAAGAAAGGAATAACACATGCTACTACTACTGATTCTCATTGTTCTGTTGAAACCTGTCCTCAGATAAGAATGCCTAGCTTTTTCAGAGATGAAGGAAAAATGAAAGTGCACTAAGATGATTCTTTATGCTCTGACCAACCAGAAGTTGAGTAGTGGGTAGCCCTCTCCCAAGTTAGGGGGAGTGCATAATTTTCACCTAACAGTATCTGCAAAATCAGGTAAGGCATTTTTCAGAGGACCTTTGAATTGTAGGTAGAACAGTATTCTACCTATATGAATGGAAGAAAGCCTTTTAGTTGTATTACAGGAGATAAGACAGAGCAATCATGAAAAAAGGTTTCATACATTTCATTTTCTTGCTATCTGAGAAACTAAGTTTCTAAAGGCTTCTCGCCACCCTCTCCCCAAAAGGTGTAGCAGACAAAGTGAATGGAGTGGGTAGTGGAAAATTTCACATAGAAATGACTTTCATAAAGAAATGAATTTCATAAAGAAATTCCAGCTCCGTTTGGGTACTTTGCCTTTTACTTGCTATTGCTTGTTGTTATGGAAGTTTGTGGTGGGAAATTTGAAAAATGCTGATAAGTATAAAAATGAAAATAACAATCGAATGAGCCCATTGCAAATGTTTGGACATGTTTGTTTTGTTGTTCAGTCATCCATGCTTACAGGTGCGTGTGCACACACACACATTTATAGTTTGTGTATATGTCTATAGCCTCATTTTTCTAACTTGACATCATAATATAAATACTGTTGTGCTTAACTATTTTCAATTAATATTGTCAGTATTTTTTCAGATAAAATATATTTTACTGCATATTGGACTTAAGGTTTTCACTGCAGAAAAAAATTCTGTAGCAGTTTCTTGTATTTTTTTTTTTAAATCCAGCTTAGATGATTTCCTAAGGATCATTTCTAGACATAGAAGGGAAGGTCATTCTTCAAATTCTTGATCTGTTTTGCCACATATTCTCTGAATTCTTGTATTTCTTCTTTCACTGAGTCATGCCCTCTATCTAGCGATGCCTGTTTCCCTGGGGAACACAAGACTTGTCTCCTGTTGGGAGCACACATGGCCAGTTCTCTCCCCCAGTCACCTGCTAGGGAATCGGAGGGGCCAGAGAGAAGGTTTAGAAATCTGCATAAAATGTTCTAATGCTTTCATTATTCTCCCACCTAAATCCCGATGTTAGTGCAGGTGCTGTGGAGAACAATTTGGTGTCTCCTAAAAAAGTTAAACATAGAATTACCATATCATTCAGCTATTTGCTCCTAAGTATATACTTGAAAGAATATACTTTCAAAGAATTGAAAAATGAGATTCAAAACAAATGTATGTACACACATTTCATAGCAGTACTAGTCATAGTAGCCAGAAGGTGGAAACAATCCAAATGTCCATTAACTGTTGATAAACAATATATCATATATGTGTACACACACACACACAAAGAAAGGATGTTATTCATATTATTCCTATAAAAATAAATGAAGTGCTGATGTGTGCCACAACACAGATGAGTAGCACAAATGTTACGCTGGTGAAAGAAACCAGACATAAAATTCATATATTACTTAATTCCATTTGCATGAAATGCCAGGATAGGCAAATCTGTAGAGATAGAACACAGATCAGTAGTCACCAGAGACTGAAATGTGGGGAGAAATAGAAAGCTTCACAGGCTTCACAGGCATGGATTTTCCTTTTGGGGTGATGCAAATGTTTTGTAATTAAATAACCCTGTTGGTTGCATGACATTATGAATATACTGAACCACTCACTGTAAAAGGGTTGATGTTATATTTTGCCTCAGTGTAAAGAAGAAAATCTAAATGTTCATGTGAAACTCAAATTCTTTTATAGAACCAAGGCACACAGCAATGCAGAGCACACACCTAAGGGGACAGAATCTCCCAAACAGCACACTGAGGCCAGGCACCTGCAGCGACACAAGTGGGAAGAGAAGGGGCAGGGTGAGAGTGAATAGTGGTGGAGGAGATTTGTGAAATCCACATCCTGGAAATCATTCTCTTCCTGTGAAAGTTTCAGAGAGTCTTCAAAGCCCCTCCCCACCCACCAGCACACACACATGCACACATGTACACATGCACGCCCACACACCTTTACCTGCCAACACAAAGCAAGAGCCATCCTGAGCATCAGCATCAGCCACAGGGAATTCATTTACAAAACGCAGGATACAAGGGTACGATGTCTCCAGCGTCTTTATTTACAAAATTGTGTCTACCAAAATATGTAGCTAGCTGTATACTTCTAGCTCATAAAAATTCTCTTTTTAAAAGTCTGATTTTCGGGCCCTCCCTGGTGGCGCAGCGGGTTAAAGCACAGCACTGAGAATCTGAAGCCACTTCCGCATGAGTTCGATCCCCGCCTGCCGCCTGCCCCGGAGGAGACCACATGGCGAGCCAGACCTCTCCTGACCCGCCCGCTGCTTCCCTCAGCAGTGTACTTCGTCAATCTGCCTGTTCTGCTCCCCACTCTGTCTCTGGTGAAGCCTCTCACCGCCCCTGAGCCTCTGACCTGTACCCCAGTTCTGTATGCACAAATAAATAAATCTTTAAAAAAAAAAACAAAAACAAAACAAAACAAAAAAAAAAAAGTCTGATCTTCAAGAAATTACTGAAAGAATGGGGATTTTCAGAATTTGTGTCAGCCTTGACATGGGCATTTCTGAGAAGCATGGGATGTGAGCTGGAGCAGGCCAATGTTGACAGCAGAACCAGCTGAGAAGATGAACAAAGAGGTCTAGGGAAGGAGTGAGCCATTACCCTCAACCCCTCCAGTGAAGAAGTTTGCTGGTGACTTACAGGAAGGAGTCCAGAGTTGACTCTGGACCTTGATCAAACTATGTTCAAAAATCCAAGAATATAATAACACTTTAATTATTCTTGCAGTAGTAGATAATCTCATATGTATATATACACATATACATGTTATTTTCTGTTGATTGCTGATCTGTTATGCTTAACCAGTTAATGAGATTTCCATGTTTTAATCTCATGATACTCAGATTTTTTCCGCTATAAATCCTTTTCTTCCCTTTATAAACTCAGATTTAAAGGAACTTTTCATTGCTGTTTGAAGAGGCAACCTAGATGCAGAGAGCACACACTGACCATTTCAGACAAGCTGTCCTCCTTCATAATATAATGGTATCTAAGCAAAGGCCATTTGCTTCTGGCAGCATCTTTTCTTATTCTGACCCTTCAAAGAGTTGTCCTTGGAGGCCACCACTCTGTCTTTCACTATGCTCTCTGCCCTACATCTCCAGATTGGGTCTGTTTCGGGAAACCCACCGCATCACCTGGGAGCCATGTAGTCTTCTCCAGAACGCTTCTAACTGCCTCTCTATTCTCTACAGAGGCCTCTGTTCTCTAATGTATCATTGTGTTGGCTCATAGGCCATATTTTACCAATTATGAGTGGTTTCTGTTATTTTCTCTACCCAAGAAAATGAGTTCCTTGAGGATACTTCTGGGTCTGGGTCTGCATTCATTCCTATGGTTGGTTTTTCATATGTTTTGTAAGTTTCTATTGTACACATGGTATGGGCAAGACACCATGAAAATTAACAAGCATATACCATGACAGTTTAGTTCTTTGGGAATTTAATTTATGATTGAGAAGAACAGTGTAAGTGTCAAATCTCCACAGTAAAGTTCTCATCACAATGCATTTTCCTTGGTGCATTATTTGTGGTTGGTTGGTTGGTTGATTAAGAGACAACCTATCAGGAGAAAGCAAGGTATATTGCCGCTTATTGTTTTACGGAAAACCAAGATGTGTTTAAACCCTGTGAAGTAAGGGCATATATTTTACAGATCTCTATCGCCAGAAATCTTATTCAAACAAAAAACAAAATTAGCTATGCTTGGCCCAGAGAGGGAATTCTGGGCACAGTGTTTAACTTGACCTAGATATTGACAAGAATAGCAGCTCAGTCCTTGATGTTAAAGCCAGCAAATACAGGATGTTATTCTTTATTCCTTTTTATGGCATTACTTTCTGTGCAAATATATTTAGTTCACATTACTGTGTACACAGCATTGTCAAACGCAGCCTGTGGAGGTGATCATAAAAGTAACAGTGAATAAATAAATCATCCTCTGGAAGATTCTGATGACCTCTGAAAGACAGTTGACTAAAACATTTAAAAGCTCTTTCAAGGAATTTTCTCTCTCTCTCTTCTTTTTGTATTGTTTATTGAGATAACATTGGTTTACAACACTATAGATTTTGAGGCATAGACTCTCATGTCTACAAATATATGTTGTCACACCAGGCCTACTGTCAAAACCCCAATAACTTTCCACCATAGTCATTGGGTCCCTTCCTGTCTTTGCTCCCAACCCGAAACTCCCCATCTAATGATATCAATCCTGCATGCATATTTCCAGGGTTTATTTTTGTCTATTACTTTGCTTTTTTTCTTTGTAGTCTACATATAAGTTCAATCATCCAGTTTTTTTCCTCCTTTTGACTTAGTTCACTTAGCCTAATCCCGACCAGTTCCACCCACATTGTTGCAAAAGCAAGATCTCAGCTTTTTTTTAATAGCAAGTGTTATTCCATTCTGTATATACACCAGTATTTTCTTTATCCACTCAACTGTTTTTGGCACTTAGGTTGCTTCCATAACTGGGTAATTGGAAATGGTGCTCCAGTGAATACAGGAATGCAGATAGCCCTTAAAACTAGTGTTTTTGTATTCTTCAGGTAGATACCTGTAAGAGGGGTTATATGCAAATATAAACATGGTACACCTATTGTTAATTTTTTGAGAAACTGCCATACTGTTTTTCAGTGATGCTGAATCTACATTCACACTAAATATGTAGGTTTTCTTTTTCTCCATACCATCACTAACATTTGTTTCTGGTATTTTTTTTAATGATTTTTTAAAAAGAATTATTTATTCATATAGAGCTGAGGTACAGGCCAGAGATGTGGAGGGTGAGAGGATTCACCAGAGACAGCGAGGGGAGCAAAACAGGCAGATTGATGAAGTACACTGCTGAGGGGAGCAGCAGGCGGGTCAGGAGAGGTCTGCCTCGCCATGTGGATCTCCTCTGGGGCAGGCGGGAATCGAACTCATGCGAAGTGGCTTAAGCTTCTTAGTGCTGTGCTTTAACTCGCTGCGCCACCAGGGAGGGCCCTGTTTCTGGTATTTTTAAGGTGGGTCGTTTTCATAGGTGTTATATAGTATCTCATAGTGCTTTTGATTTATATTCCCCGGATGATAAGTAATGATAAACATATCTTCATATGTCTGTTAGCCTGTCTTCTTTGTAGAAGTATCAATTTAACTCTTCTATTAAACTTTTTGGATTAGGCTACTGGCTTCTTATTGTGGAGTTATAGGAATTCTTTGCAGAATTAATCTATTACCTCCATATCAAATATATGAAGTAAAATTTTTCTCCTGTTTAGTAGAGTACTTTTTTGTTTTAATGGTAGATTATTTACACAAGATTTTTAATTTATTCCCATTTGTTTATTTTTTTGCTTTTGTTTCTGTTGTTGTATTCCTAAAGATATCACTAAAGCCAATTTCATGGAGTTTTGCATGTTTTCTTCTATGTACCTAAGTCATATATTTAAGCCTTTAATTCATTTTTGTTATTTTTTGTATGTGAGAGAGTGCCCTAATTTTATTCATTTGTATGTAGCTTTTTAATATTTCCATGCCATTTATTGAAAATACTTTTCTTCTCCATTGTATACTCCTGGGTCTTTTGCCAAAAATTAACTTTTCATGTAATGTGATTTTATTTCTGGGCAGTCAATTCTATTCCTTTCATCTGTGTGTCTATTTTTATCTTAATACCATACTGTTTTGACTACTATTGACTTGTAGTATAATTTGAACTCCTGGAGCATTACTTCAATTCCTCTTTATTTTTAATTCAGGAGTTCTTTGGCTATTTCTATAATATTTGCTATGTTTCCTTGAAGAAAATGAATTTTAATAGATTCACTAGAATTTTAATAAATCTGTATGTTGCTTTGCATCAAATGGTCATTTTAACAGTATTAATTCTTTCAAACCATTAGCATGAAATATCTTTCCATTTCTCTGTGTCTCCTTTTAATGTTTTTTTAACAGTGTCTCATCACCAGTCAGGATAACTGGAGTTCAAAAACTAGTATGGGATGGTAGTCCAAGAATGGCGTGAGAGTTGGAGATGTGGGGGATGTGAAGGTTGTTGCAATAGATTGTCATGTACATAAACTTTTCTGTGCTGCGCAGGGAGGAATCTGTAATGGCCATCTTGTCAAGGCAGGTTAGGATAGACGATATTTTGGATCTTCTCTCAAAAACTTCAAACTACAAACCAAAATTAACCTTTCAGCTGCAGCCTACTTCTGATCTCAGCAAGTTTGGTCTTTCCCCTGAGGCTTAGGGATAAACTGAGTGACCAGGACACTTTGAGTTTGACCTGAAGACAGGAACTATGAGAAGTTGCATAGTAGTTAGGCTGTCAAGATGCCTGCCAAGACCAGAAAGGAGAAGAACTGTTGCTTGATGGGACCACCAGCACCTCTAGATGCCATCAGCTCAGCTCAATGGCTGTCCAACAATTTGTTATCTCTTGGGGAGGTATGTGTTGGCCCCACTTCAGGAAGATAAAAACCACTGGAAGTCCTAAGATGCATGGCAGGGAGAGGTGGGTGTCTCTTCATGTACCAGTCTCATTCCAGGTGAGATAGTTTCTCAAGACTTCTACCCTTTCTGGATGATTCTGTTTCACCTCCTTATGGATATTTGTAATTGCAAGTCCTTGGTTCTCTTCCAACTTCAATCCCTGGTACAAGCCTGCTCTGTCTATGGATGAAGAGATGACTCCAGGCTGTTGTAGTCCATCATCTTAGATCTCATTGTGTTTTTAAATTTGTAATGCAAGTGCATATGTAAGTCCTTGGAAGTACACAGATTAAAAGTTTTACCTTTAATGTCATGGTCACTGATGTGCTTGAGCTAATACCATAGAGAGAATAAGGAGGAGAGGTTTAAAGAAGGGAAGAAAATAAATAAGCCCAAGAGATCCTGAAGCTCTCTTAAGGAAAAAGGTTTAAAGAAGACCAAAAGGTTTGAAGAGGTGGATGAATAGAAAGAATGTGGAAGAAACGTCATACCAGCAGTGTATAAACAGATTTCTTTGAGCAGAATTTGTATTTCCTGAATAAATATTCAAAACACCCTACCTATTTTTCTTTGAGGCTAACCAAGCTGAAAAAATTATTTTTCACAAAATTATTAATATATTTTTTAAAGACTTATTTATTTATTCATATAGAACTGGGGTACAGACCAGAGATGTGGAAGGTGAGAGGATTCACCAGGGACAGAGCGGGGAGCAGAACAGGCAGATCAACGAGGTACACTGCTGAGGGGAGCAGCGGGCGGGCTGCCACGCCGTGTGGATCTCCTCCGGGGCAGGCGGGGATCGAACTCATGTGGAAGTGGCTTAAGCTTCTTAGTGCAGTGCTTTAACCCGCTGAGCCACCAGGGAGGGCCCAAAGTTATTAATATTTTTTAACCTCTAGCAAGTAAGATAAACAACTGATTTGTGAGTGTGTGTACTTGTGCATATGTGTGTGTATGTGTTTTTATGTATTTTACCCAAAATGGTAGAGTTACAGTTAATCAAAAGCCTGTTAGCAGTTCTCATAGAGGGAGGATGGAAATGATATACCTATTATTGCAGATGCAAAAGAAAGATTTTATACAGATCCTTAGAGAGTCAGTAAATTAAAATCACCTCAGATGATAAGAGGATGGTAACTTCAGAGATGAAGAACCAGGAGGGAAGCAACTGTACCCCTTTGCCTGGGATCAGACTGTTGATCAACAGCAACCAGGGATTACTGTATGATCAGTTAAGACCTGTAGGGATTAAGACTTGGATGGTATTTCAACTCAGGATATGAGACATATAACTAGGGGTAGTCTTGTGGGAGTGGAATAGATCTCCAGTGAGAAAATGATTTTAATTATAGAATAAAGAGAAAAGATAAAGCAAGTAAAAAACAACATCTAGGAAATAAGTCTGTAGAGAGCTGTAATCACTCATAGGAGATGGAGCATTTACCAGGAGAAAAAAAAAACAGCCAGTTGAACTGAAAAATCCCATCTAAATATGAAAGCAGAGAATGTGTTCTAAAGCTGGAAATATTCATCAATGTGTTAAATGTCACACATTCTAAAAATATGAGATAGATTTCAACAGCCCTATAGTTAAAGACTGATGATTGGAATTTTGCTTTTATGATGCCATAGCAATTCAGATGGTTCTTAAGTCTCCATAGCAACAGTCTGATGCTACTTTTTGTTCTGCTCTGTAGTCACATGATGCCCAATGCACTGCTTGGAAACACAGAGAAGCAGTTGATGGTATTTCCTAATTAGTGTTACAGAAAGACGCTAGGGGCCACAGTGAATGACTGTTACTAGCATTGTTTCTGAGCCTTATAAACTGGAGCAATCTCATAATAGCCTTTTTTCTGTGAGTTGGCACTAACAATGGATATCAGCCTTTGCATAATGAACCATTGCTTTGTATCAACAGGCTTGTTTCATGAGTTGTCCGTCCATCTAGATAAAATTCCCTTAAGCAGACGACCCTTTCTGTTGTGATGTCCAGTTGTCTTAGAATTTGCTACCAACGTACATGATAGTGAGTGGAGATAGATTTCTGGTAACAAAATAAATTTAATTATAAGGGAAAAATGAGGAAGCAAGAATGAAACAACATGGAAGAAATAAGTATAATAAATAATGTGGTTGCCTTTAGCCATGGAAAATCTACCCTTTTGATGTTAGGATGAGAACTAATCTACTAGGGGCAGGGGCATGCTGTTGTATCATGAAACATTAATTAGGTCATTGTAATGGTCTGTATTTCAGTTTTCCCATCTTTGCCTTGAGAATAATGACTAGATTCTTATTTTAACTCAAATGTTAATGTCTACAAAATCATTTACTGAAGCTTTGTAAAATGTGATTCAGAAAGTTATGTACATGTCCAGGTAAGCTTGACTACCCAAAATTTATGTATGAGAAGTGCTGCGATGCTACATGTCTTAACCTCAAGTCAGGGAGGTCACCATGAAACTTGCAAGCATAAGTCAGACCCACAGAAGTCTCTCCTGAGTGTTCAGTAAATTCTTAAATATTTTCTTACTGAGTAGGAAAGTCCCCAACATTTCCACCATCATTCTCACTAATGAGCATCAGGCAAAGTGAAGATCCATCTAAGCTCGCCTTGACATTGACTGTCTTTCAGAGGAATCAGAAGTTTATGGGTTCCAGTCCTGGCAGTGACACTAACATTTCTTATCCTGACTGAATCAATTCTCTCCTTTATAATATTTTTTCTTTATAGATGCAGACATTTATAAAAGAACAAAGAATGTTACCTTGTATATAAAAGGTAGTCAATAAACACAGAACTTCTTTGACTTGTGATAGGGGTTACATCCCAATAAACCCATCACAAGTTTATCGTGCAAGTGCATTTTCTACACCGAACCTACCAAGTAGCATCATTTAGCCTAGCCTCCCTTAAACACATTGAGAGCACTTACACTGGCTTACAGTTGGGCAACATTAACACAAAGCCTACTTTATAATAAACTGTTGAATATTACATATAATGTGTTAAATACTGTACTGAAAGTGAAAAGCAAAAGGCCTTAATTAAAAATTCAGAGTACTCTTTCTACTGAATGCATATCACTTTCACAACACTTTCAAGTCAAAAAACCATTTTCGAAACATCCTAGTCCAGTACTATTCTTTTTTTTTCCTTCTATCTCCTTCTTCATCTAAAATTGAATTTTTGCTATTTTGCTATGGGATCTTAAAAGATGAGGGGGTGATGTAAACATATTTGAAGCTAAAGATGACACTAGCAGTGCTCCAGCAGCACTCTCAGAGCAACACAGCTAGCCCTTCCTGTCTACAAGACACTCTGCATGCTGAAGGAAATATAGGGAGTTAGGAGACCCCATGATTAGGGCTAAAATTCAGCTATCCAGCTCAATGTTAAAAGAGAACAACAGAGTTAACCTAAACTAAATGTCAAGTAGATGAACAGGAGTCAGCTGGGGCTGAGGAATATGTCCTAAAGGAGAAGGAATGAATATGGATTTTGAGAGGAGCTAGTGTCTACTGTGTTCTTGCTAGGCAATGGGCCTTGGGACCACTGCCTGTTTTATCTCATTAATGAAGGTGGGGAGCATTGATAAGAAGAGCAAATTGGAATAGTGGGAATAGTGGCTTAGAAGTGGGTATGATGGAATTAGTTTGGTAGGAGAATAGGTAAATTGGAAAGACAAGGATAGCTGATAAACTAAATTGAGGAACTTGAACTGTACAAGTAGTGGGGCAGAATCTTACTCCGTTTTTCATTTTCTGGCTTATATCTTAGGTATATATTATGTAAAAGGAGAAAACAATCAGATTAGGAAGAATGAGGATTTATGTAATCTTTGGAAGTTTACTGGGACTCAAGTTAGTTCTGTGTGAAATGAGTGAATGAACTATTTGCCATAGAATTCAATTCTAATAGCCTATTATTTGTGTATCATGGAATTAGATTTCTAAGACCTTTGAGAAATAACATCATTATATTTATGGAATGTAAGCTTCTTATTGTAAATTATTCTCTAAGGCTACAACTTCTATCCAGGGCCATCATGATCAGTCAAAGGCCACAGTCTCCCTTGCTGAAACCTCTGGTTAAAAATCCTAGGACTTAGCCCAGCAGAGGGTGGATACTCTATTCCCTCAGGAATACACGAGTATCATTAAGAGGGAAGAAGTACACAGCTTATTCCTGTGGGTGTCACTGGGTAAAAGAGCAGCAGGTTACCATACCATTTTAGCTCTCCTTTCTGAGTCCTGCCCAACCCCGCCTGTCCCATACTCACTGATGATGTCCTCTATGCAGGGGATCCTCAGTCCCTACTGCTGTCATTACCCTTGACCAAGAATGGCTCTGCCCTTGCTGCACTCCTGGCCACTGCTTTTGGGAAGCTGTTGCAAAGCCTAACTCTACCCTGCTGCCATTGTCATTACCCCACTCTGCAGGGAACCTGGCCCCCACTGCCTCTACTGGGTCCCACCCAGCTCAGCCCACACCTTCTGAGACTAGTCTGGATTACACTTTGCCATTCTTTTGGCTGATATCAGCTTTCTCTACTGCTGCCAACACCAGCTCCCTCTAGAACTGCCGAAAACGCCACTCCCTGATGCTAACACTGCTGATGCCACCCTCACATCGCGCTGGAAGTATTCCATCATGGCTGCCAGCTCTGGATGCAGATGCCACTCACACCAGTAGACTCTGTAACATCAGTATTGGCTCCTACAGCCAGACACATCTAGAATGCAAACTGCTGTTTCTGCAGCTTCTTACACAAGAGGTATACTCCTGTCCTGCACATTGTACCTGTTTGGTTTTTTTTCCCGGCCAGCATATGAGCTTTTAGTAATGTTGTTCTTAGATTTTGTGAATTTAGCTTGTGATCTCAAGAAGTTAACTTGGATCAGAAAAATTTCACAGGGACTTGACTTGCCAGGGCTCTGCAGTCCTCTTCTGTGCAAACTCTAACTTCCAGTATCACACTTTTCTCTTGCAATGGCATCTTTCTCTAAGTTCACACTGTGAATGTTAGGGTTAAGTCATCCACCTATCCTGTGGATGTCTAGGGCTAAGTGAAGAAATGAAAAGAACCCTTCTCTAAATCCTTCTGTGTCTCCCAGGAAGCTAGAGCCCTTCAAGGCTTCTTGAAATAGAAATGCAGATCTGACAGTAGCTATGGTCACACCATATTATACAATTAACAGGAAAAGTAGAATGGAAACTTACTTCTGACCTTATTCCTAGGGAGAACATCTCATGACTTAAGCAAAGACAGACCATGTGCAATGATATTGGGTTAATTTAACAAAGAAAAAGTAAGTGAAATCAAGGTTGAGCAACCCAGATTTGAAGCATTCCTCTCTGCTGGGCACTGTTTTCCTTCATTCCAATCTCACTGATTGTATAACTGTCTAAACATATTCAGACATGAAAAGGAAACGCCCTAAATTACTTTGTGGTCATGTTTGTTTATGCTCCATTGTGGCCTCAGAGCTGCGGAGATCCTTGCATGAGGACACAGTAAGGAAATCCAGCATTTCCTTAAAAAAAGGGGGGGGGGCTCTATTCCCCAAACTTCTCTTCTTTCATTTCTGACACACAGCCCATGAACCACACATCTGGGCTTCTTTGAAAGGAAACTTCAGGAAGTTTATTTCATTGAGAGGTAAAAAAGAAGTTAAGTCTTGCCCAACCTGGGCATGTGTTCCTGTGGGGTCCAGAGCACTCCTGGGGAGATGACATGGAGCCTTGCAGAAAGGACTTCAATCTGTGTTAAGCAAATTAATTCACTTAAATTGGAGGGGGATTTTTTTTTTCAGGAAGGTTTTGGGAAATTTGAGAACTAGTAATTTTCCTGTTTTATATTTAATAGAATTGAATCTCTATTCACCAAGTTAGATGTAGGACATAGGTTCAAGGGTATAAGAACTTTGGCAATCTGGTCTTCAAAAGTCCAGTTTCTTCCTCCAGAGCAGGTTGTCATTGTGTGACCATGCATAGAAATCATGTCAAAGTTTTAAAAGGAGGTGTTTTTCCTGGAGTTGGGCTTTGCATCTCATAATTTTTTTTTTTTTTGGTTCTTATGATTAATTACCATTATTTTAAAGTCAATGCTTTTTATAATCCTGATTTGGTTTCTCAAGTTCTGGCTTAGGTTCTGAATTTTTAAAATCGTGTTTTATTAGAATTGAGAAAGAAGTATTGTTTATGTCTCATCAGAATGCCAACAATTTTGTGACCTCAGGCACTGATGCCTTTTTTTGTGTTCTGAACAGAAAGACAGTAGTTTTGCTTTTAAGACATATATTTTAATATCAAGGTTAAGATACAATGTGCAGAACAGAGTGTGTTTCCAAGCATTGATGTCCACTGATATCTATCACTAATTTGATCATTTTGACACAGTAAGAAATTGAATCAAGCAATTAGTTTCTTTGTGCTTCAAGCCAAAACTGGCCAACAAAATTTAAGATGCATGATTGATTTGAAAAACCCCTCAGAGGTATGAGGCATATTTATGGTTCAGGAGGTCACATTCTAAACATAATTCCATTATTAGGCGATCTCTACTGTTAATTAAAGAGAACATCAAGAATTGTGCAGGTCGGCCCACTTAACTTGTAAGATTTAATAACTTAGAAAAACACACATTCATGACATAAAAGAATCTCATATAGACTTTGAAATAAGTGAAAATGCAACTTTTCAAGAGAACATTGATGCTATAAAATGGACTAACCCCATTATTTCATTTGTGTGTTGTTGTATGATTTTTTTTAAACAAATTGAGCTGCAAATTAAGTTTTAAGAAAAACAGTACCTGAAATCATAAAACCCAGGGATCATTCATCAACATTCTGCATATTTCAGTGTTCTTACCTTTCTCCTCAAATATCATATCATTCTTCTGACTCTATTTCCTTGTTCACATTGGTGAACATTGGTGTCCCTGCCTGAAGTTCTCTGCCTAATCCCACAGTGCTCCATGCCCACCACCATCTTGACAACCTTCAGCCCCTATGTAAGGACCTCTTCTGTATGGCCTTGAAACCACAGAATAATTACCTCTATAAAGCCTAACCTACAATCCCAGGTGAACAGGTATTTCCCACCACCTTTGCTTCCATTTGGTTGTCCAAACTTTTATGCTAATTCTCCCCCAATATAATCTAGAGTATATAAGCAGTGTCCTCTGAAGCCATTGAAATTCTGCAGGAACCATGACCAGTATTCATTATTTTGATGATCTTAGGGCAGAGCCTCTGGAAGGGATTGTTATCCACTTGATTCTTGAGCTAGATCGAATGCTTGCCCAAATTCATAAATGGAAACCTAATCCTCAGTATGTTTAAATTTGGAGCCTGTGGAAGGAGATAAAGCCATCAGGATGGGTGGAGCCCTCACAAGAAGAATTAGTGTCCTTGTATAAAAAGGACCCCAGAGTTCCTTTGCCCCTCCCACCACATGAGAACATGGCAAGGGAGTGTTATCTATAAAACTGGCAATGAGTCTTCTCAAGGCACCAAATCGCTGACAGCTTGATCTTGGACTTCCAGTTTCTGGAATTGTGAGAAGCTAATTTCTGATGTTTATAAGCCACCCAGCCTTGGTATTTTTGTTATAGTAGCTCAACTGGACAAAGACACTTCCTAATGTATTTGTGCGGTTTGATGTAACTCTGTTGCATCCTGATGCCAAATTTAGGTGAGCACAGTGGGTCTTTTCACAACCCTAGAGTGAAAGACAGGCTCTTTGGAGAAGTGCTTTTCTGCTTACACAGCTTGAGGGTTCAGAGAAGGCTCAGAAGCAAAAACCACCTCGATTCCCATCTCTGTAGATCCCTGTATTTTTCCTCACATCCAAATCCATATTTTAATAAACAGTTAAAAGTTTAATAAACAGATCTAAGAACATATTTTAATAAACAGATTTTTTGTAATGATCTGTCAAAGATGTGACCTTCCAGAACATTTTGAGAGAAGTAGCAAGAAGAAATGTTTTCCTGTATAACAAACTTCAGACCTTTTTTTTGAACTTTGAAATAAGTAACAGAAACAGGACTTAAAATGTAAATGAAATACCCTCTTTGAGGGGAAGTGAGTGGAGAGGGTTAAAGGAGCATCCTACTTCCTTCTGTGGGAATGAAAAAGGAGGAAAGTGTCAACAGCTTCTTCCTTGCTTTCCACCTGCTGCCCCTCTCAGCTTTCTCATCTTGCTCCCACAGGTCTTCTCAGCAAACACTGGAGCAATGATCTGAAGCTACCACATCTGTTGATTTCTTTTTCTTCCAAAAGCACTTAAACCAAGAACCTTAAAGAAAAGAAAGCAATATAAATACCTCTTTCCAACACTCTGCTAGTTAATGACTCTGTGTTTGTTATACTTTTTCATAAAACCCAGGGGTAGGTGGAGACCAATTCCCAGCTAAAGTTTGCACAATAATGAAAAAGGCAGTTTTGTTTTTCCCACTGTGTGGCACATTTTTTAGAAAGACAAGAACTGATGAAAGAAGGAGTCTCCCAGGGCTAGATTCCAATTAACCGCTGCACTGATCACTGATAACTTTAGGCAATCACTGTTCTTTAGAAAATGGGACAAAGACTCTGAAAGATCATAAAGACAAGAGGACTGATCAACCAAGACACAAAACTGAACATCACTTTTGCTTAGTTTTCTGCAATTTTAGAATGCAATAGTGGAGGAGCATTGAGAATGGAGTGACATAGATGTCATATTTGACAGCTGAGGCATAAAAGAACAAATATGTGTGTCCTGAAGCTCAGATATTGATTCAGAAGCCTGAAAAATACTTCAATAGTTATAAAATTATGCCCCCAGTCTACACAATTGCCATCAGATCTGTGGGAAAGTAGAGAGAACTCGAAATTTGAAGGTAGAGGAACTGTCCTGGGGTTCTGACGCTCCTGTTCAGGAGTCCGGTGATCCTGGATCAGTCATTGTGTCCATGAGCTGGATACCTGACGGCCTGGTCCCCCATGATGGCAGATGTAAGCCGTTCAGAAGTTTGTAGTTTTGCTCTTATCATCCTCCAGGTATCAAACTAGCATGGGTATGTCCTTTCTGTGGCAGTTTTCTAGCTTCTGATTGTACCGCTTGTTAGCCTTCCATCGTCCCAAACAAGTCACGCAGCCAGAGATGGAGGGAGAATGGCAAAGTCTGTGATAAATGGCACAGAATTGCACAAAGCACAAAAATGGAAACTCAGTGATTGAATCCACCACAACACTTAGTTCTCTCAGTCTCCATTTTTTCATTTGTTAAATGAAAATGATAATAATGCACCTTTGAAAATTAAATGAGATGATACTGAAAAGTAGCTCTAAGTCAAACAAAGTTGGTATTTAGTGTTACTTTCTCCCCATTCACTTCTCCAAGTCTCCCAAAATGGAAATTAACAGCTGGCATACCTAATAGGATTATTGTGAGGTCTATAAATGATAACATGGAAATCTGCTTTGAAAGAATGTCAATTGCTATATAATTTTTTGTGTGCATTGCAGTAACTTCTAAAATGCTTATCCTTACACAGATGCAAACAAATTCAAGCCTTTGCATGCTAGGCACCAATTTTTTTTAAAAGATTTCTTTATATTTGCATACAGAACTGGGGTACAGGCCAGAGGTGCAGGGGCGGTGAGAGGATTCACCAGAGACAGAGTGGGGAGCAGAACAGGCAGACTGACATGTTCCACTGCTGAGGGGAGCAGCGGGCAGGCCAGGAGAGACCTGTCGTGCCATGTGGGTCACCTCTAGGCCGGGGTCGAACTCATGCTGAGTGGCTTTAGCTTCTTAGTGCTGTGCTTTAATCCACTGCGTCACCAGGGAGGGCCCTGGTATCAATTTCTATTGAGCACTTTGGTTTGTAGTTCATGGGAATTTTCTCTGTGATGTGTTTTGATATTTATATTATAAAGCAAAGTGAATATATGTGGTCTCAGATGAGGGACAGAGGCAGGGGAGAGTGAAGCAGAAAGTAGATTTATGGCACTGACAAAATAACTCCGAAGAGTTGTCTAAGACAACTGGAGCCAGGCCAGTTGTCTTATTTATTCTTTATCACCTTCAAGTCTATGTCTTCATGAAGATGTTCCACAATAAGAAATAAAGAGTGATGAACACATCACAGAGGAAACATTGTAAGTGGTTGTAAGGTCACAACCCATAATTCTCTTACCTTAATAAATAAATTTAAAAAAATGTTTATGAAGCAGTCTTCACGTAATGAACCCTGGTTGTGGAACTGGCTGTGGTCCCCAGAGACTACAAGGAGCCTCAAGGAATTAACCTTGAAGGTGACAAGGATGTGGGAACAGAAAGAATCAGTGTTTTTTGTGTAAGAGAGTGGGGAAGTCTGAGCCTCCAGTCCCCAGCCTGTCTAGTGGCCTTTGTGACATTACCGGATGCTCCTTGTCAAGAAGGGTATCGCGAAGTTCTTCTTCTTCTTCTTCTTTTTTATTTAATATCAAAAAGGTAACCAAAAGGGCAAGATCACTGACTAAGAGAGGGCTCTTGGTCTGGGGTGAGCTGCTGTAACTGAAAAGTCCCTTACACAGTGGGATTCCTGAAGTCAGGTTTTAGCTAAGCCTCCCTTTCTCTGTAGTGCAAACTTAGTGATATTTCACCAGTTTCTATATAGTCGATATTCATTGACTTTTTCTTCCAAGATGAGGACATTCCAGGAGATCTGAATTCTGTCCTTTGAGAAGTTAGTGGAACTCTTTTGGAACATGAAGTTGAAAGCAGAAATCCCCTGGTTTAAAGAAGTCTGGGACGGAGAAGGGAGATTGTCATTCACACTTCTGAATAATTTGGCAACAGTGAGCATTTTCAAGTGGGTCAGGAAGCCTAATGATCTGAAGAACACTGTTCACTGATATTCACTGTTCCAATGCCCCAGTTAAATCTCCCTTACACCACCTTTACTCCAGCCCCCACACATCACCAAAGACATGTGAATACTTTAAACACAAGAATTGAAGTAACTGATATTTGAAGGATTTGGAATGTAGGTAATGCATTGACTGGCATGTTCTGTATCATATGACTTTATCTTTACTCAGCACAAGATTTTGTGCTTCAAAAGGGTCTTAACATGTTAACTGACTTGAAGTTTTATGAATCGTAAGTGAATGAGGTACTAAAAGTTAACATGATGGCTTAAATGGATACAGTTGAGATGCTTTATTTGTAGCCTCTGACTAACAAAGAACAGATCATAAGATAAGCAATTAACTCTTTATATGGTGGAGATTTTTTTCACAATGGAAATTGAATGAGAAGGAAACTAGTAGTGATCTTATTGAACTAAATGTGGGTCCATTGTAAGGGCTAATTACTCTGGCAAATAGAAGTTAAAATAGTCCCTTCCTCATAGGGTTGCGGAGAGCTAATGTATGAAAGGTAAGCTTTTGACAGCTACCCTCAGTTTCATCTTTATTATCAAATCTCCCAGCATGATCCCAAGATTCCAGTTTGGTTCTGGCCTCTATGTCATTCCAGGGATTCAGTTCCATCAAGGGAAAATTTGGTGGATAATCCTAGACTTTAGGGGATAGGTGGATGAAGTGTAAACAATCAAAAAAGTTAAGGTATCCCTAAGTGACATGATGATACAAGGTAGTCAAAATTCCTTTCTCAAAATTCTGCATCTGGCATAGAAAACTAAGAATCTTTAGGAACCTGTTAGCCATAAAGTGTCATCAGTCTAATTATTTTTTTAACTTTGAAACAGTATCACTCTGTTCTAGCCATTTTAAACTAATCCTGTAAGAGATTCAGGGTAAGAGAGGATAACAGGAAACAAAAGATGGTCAGTTATGGCAAAGATAAATCCATCAGGAAGAAAACTCCAGAGAAGGAACCCTGACTGGCAATGCCACAAGAGAGTTTCTAGGAGTAGGAAAGGACAAAGAACAGAACAGAATATTTCAGAAGAAACAGCAGCAGAAGTACATACTGGCTTAACCTTATACAAGTCATTGAAGAAAAAGACAGGGTGAAAGCTAAATGTGGCCTCTGAATTGAGTGATGTTGCAATAGTAACTAAGTAGTGAAGCCTGCTTTAATGTCCAGGGCGAGTAAGTGGTGAGATGAGGTATCCTAAAATGATTTCTTTCCCTATCAAAAAAATAGATAAATAAACTCTCAGAGCAAAGAGGAAGCTTTTGGGGAAGAGAAGAGGGCATAAAATTAAAGATGAGAATGAAGAAATGAAACTCTTACGGAAAAACATTATTTTTAAGTTTCCTCAGGGAAAGTTGTTAGTGGCTAGTCCAGTCAGAGGAGGACCACAGGCAGAGTGGACCTGCATGGGCCAACACTCTCGGTGGGTTTACAAACCTATGGAGGAAGACAGCAGCACATGTGGAGGTTGATGTAAAAATGAGATGGTACCTGCGAAGGCTTAATGAGTTGGTTGAGTTTTATATCAAAGCTGCTGGAGAATAAACATAAGGACATGGAGACAAAGACTTTTTCTACTTATTTTCACTGTAACCCCTGAAATTAGAACCATTCCAGTGTATAGTAGTTGTATTTTAAAACAAAAGGTCAAGAGACCCCCCAAATACTAGGATACTAAGGGGGGAAAACACATTTATGTCAATAAAAAGAGAAGCAAGGTCCAGAATTTCCCAAAAATGGCCAAAAAATCCCAAACTACTTTTCTATAAGGACAGAGTGTGTTGGCTCAGTGCACTGGTGCTACTTAAGATCTATCTGAATGTTAAGACTCTTGTCAGATCTGGTTAAGTGCGAAGGAAGTTACAGTCACGCCTCTGAGGTCTAGCAGCAAAAACTAAGGAAAGATAACTGGGAATTAGTTGAGGAGGTAAGTCGGGGCGGGGGGGTCACTTCATTGGTGTAGACTATGAGTGCTGTAGAATACAGGTGGAGGGTGGCATGCAGGTTGCCCCTCTAAGAGATATATTGAGTCAGGATAAAGACAGCAGATAGAGGAGCAGTTCCATCCAAGGACGAGTAACAGGGTCATCATCTCTAACCATCACTGATGCATTCACAGGGGCTGTACCCGTATCAGGTGTACAGTGAGAAAGCCTTGCCCTGCATAGATGATCTTAGCTGCTGTTAAGGAGTCAGCAGTTGAAGTAAATTATTTCCAAAGAGAGAATTTCTCAAGCATAAGGAAATTCAGGAAAACCTCATTTTTCAATTTCATTATGCCCTGATCCAGGTGTTTGCAATATATATATATATATATATATGTATATGTGAGTACATATATATATTGCATTTTTATAAATGGCCAACAATGCTGAACGAAACAGTTAATTCTGGTCCACTTAGAGTCCTGGATTCGCTCACATTTATTATTCATTATTCAGCTGCTCTAAAACAGAGTCCATAAATGTTTCTAAAACTTTTCCTAGGAAGAGACTATGCCTGTATGCTCCTAAACATCTGGTCACACGGCAACAATAACAAAAAAATATATACCTAACTCTCAGATGTTATGTCAACACTGGGCTAAACAAATGGCTATTTAGAACTACACAAGTAGTGAAATTTCTTTTTCAGTTTCTGCACACAAACCAGAAAATCAGCTGAAAAGCAGTGGCAACTGGCTCTCAGAGCCCATTTCTTACAGGAGGAATGGATGGATGGATGGATGGATGGATGGATGGATGGATGGATGGATGGATGGATGGATGGATGGATGGATGGATGGATGGGGTGCCTTTAGCTGTCAGCTACAGGGAAAACAGTCACAGAGCTGCACCTGGGGAGCCAAAAGGGTCTCCCCCTCCCCGGGGCAAGCTCAGCCCCCAGACCCCTGTCCTGGGTGAGCAGCCTCTGTGGTTTGGTTCAGATCACTTTTCTTGGCTCAAATGCGGCACCTAAGACAGGGATCATTTGTCAAGTGAGCCTGAAACACACAGAGCTGTAGGCAGATTATGGAAAGAGAGAGGGAGGAGAGAGAGGGAGGAGAGAGGGCGCAGGAGAGGGAGAAAGAGAGGGAAGAGTGAGAGGAGGAGAGAATGCTTCTCCAGGAACAGAGCTTTTCAGGCACTGGGAATTCAAGTTAGACCGGGTGGTGGTGCAGCAGCGCCAGAGAGGGGAGCCGCTGAGGACTCCGACATGGCTTTTTTCATGTGGGATGCTTAAGGGCAGCACGCAGAGAGAGTAACTTAGAGAAGACAGAAACTGGCAGGAGGATTCCGCCACAATGGAAGGGCTCCTGTCTCCGATGAGGACGAAGGTAAGGGGAGAGAATCCCGATTTCTTTTGATTCTGCAAGGCAGCTGAGGTGCCCGAGCCTCTGTGAAGGGGAGGCTCACTGAGCTTTTGTCTTGTTTCAGAACTAGGCTAGGGAACGCAACCGGATCCCTCAAAGAATAGGCTTGTCTCAAAGGCAGCAGCAGTGTGTGGGGAGGGGAAGGAAGGGGCGAGAACCATCTGTCTGCGTGGACAATGGGAATCTTAGTGAATGAGTTCTCCCTCGGTTGATTAGACAGCCATATTTTAGTAGGATTTCCAGTCACTCTTGCTTGGGGTCTGTGCAACCCGTGGGGCTGTTCCGTGCAGGAAGTACCAATTTTTCAGGCTGCAATGCTGTTTAGCGGGAGATGTAACGTGTTTAAAGCAGAGCATATCTTTTCCTTCTCTTCAGAGCAAGAGGCCAGGGAGTCCTCGGTGGAAAGTAGGTTAATGCATTCTGGAAGCCAGCGTGTTCTCAGAGAGCAAACAGACCTGCAAAAAAGAATCCAGAGCCCTGGACTAAACTGACATCTTGAACTTGGTCCTGTAATGTGTAGAAATGTGTGGGGGGACTTGCTGACAGTCTCATGGTGGTTCCAGGAACTTGTTTTTGACTGGAGTTTCTTTTTACATTTGCGAAAGGGATGCATTGAAAGGGGGCTTCCCATTGAAAGCTCAGATGAGGAGGAGATTTAGCGTGGATTTGCAATCTACTCTAAATGGGCGGTCCAAAAGTTCTACATCATGCTAGAAATCTTAAATCTTACTTCTCTTATTCATATATTAAAAAAAAAAAAAAACAAAGTGGGGAAAACTGGCTCTCTGACCACACAGCAGAGTTACAACCAGTATGGCAAGACTTTGATTTACCTCATCTATGATGTTCTGTCTAGTGATTCCAACACAAATAGACTCTTTTGTCATTGAACATTTTTTTCCTTGCTAATTAATGAGCATGACCACAATGTTTTAAGAGAATGTTGGAGCTGGGGTTTGAAGCATGAAAGCTTCCCCTCCTTGGGGAGAATTTCCAATCTCCCTGTTGTGTTCACCAGTCATCTGCATCCGTTCATTAGAAAGATCGCCCCAAGTGAGAGTTGTTACCAAAGCTGCTCATTCCAGCCCACGGTTGACTGACTGATCTGGGAGAGCTCCTCTGTGATCGTTTGTTCTCTCGAGCAGGTGGCAGAGTGGTGATGCTTACAGAAAGCATACCTCACTCCAAGGTGCTGTGACACTAGCAGGTACCATTTTGAATAGCTACAAAAATGTGGCAAGTGGCACTGAGCTCTTGTTGCCCTCTATTGTCAGGCTGAGGGGTGGATGCTGAAGGGGCTGGCACTGTAATCCATCCCTTTGGGCAGCTTCCGGAATTGCTGTCTCGAACACTCATCTGGTGGTGTGTGTACCTGGATTCCCCTCAGCTCTATGGATCTGAGCTCATAACTTTACAGAAGTACAACTCATAGACCTGGAGGGGTGTTCCCTATGCAATGATTCAGGGCCCAGGGACCATGTAAATCACATTGCGGGCTGATTAAAGTGGCTTGCTGTGGTAGGGGCCAGAAATGATGTCCGTGGGTCAGAGGACTTACATGTTTATCAGTTTAATTCACATCATGGCTAGTTTCTTAGCCATTATACCACCTAATGAATATTGCAAAAGGGTGTTGAGATGTGAGTGTGTGTGTGTGTGTGTGTGTAAAATCACTTCTATGAATTCCTTCTTAATCTTTTTTCCTTCCAACTCTGGAAATTAATATTTCCATAGTGAAGATTCAAATGACATTTGCATTTGGTCACCTGCAGTATCATGTTGAATCAAGGGACAAGGCCTGACTGTAAAATTTAAAAGGAACCCCCATGGACAAGACTCAGCTTCAGCTCCTAAACTGCTATGTCCGGTGGAGTTGAAATTACCCAGTGGATTTTTGGGTTTTGACTTATCCAAAGCCTTGTCTCAATGACAGTGTGTAGCCATTCTTAAACTTTGATCCATGTTCTGTCTCATTAAGTCTATTCTGGAATATCCTCCTCCTCTAGCAAGGATTTAGCTTGAAGTTTCTGATTTCTAGGAATCACGATGGGCTGGACAAAGAAAGCCTCCTAGAGCTAAATTTTGGTGTGTTATGGTTACTTAATAACTTACTGACAGTTGAAAGCAAGTGTTGAAGTAAATTGGACATCATGCAGTAATTTCATTATGCCATGTAATGGACTTAACTGGTCTAAATCATGGGTGCTTAATGCATTTTTATCTTGGGATTTGCATAATTGGCACATAAATATGCATGAGACTAACTGGAAGTGGCAAAATGGGGTGGGCACAATATTCATGAGTATTATAGACACACCTGAGCTGCCCCAAATCCTGGGTGGGGGTTACACTTGCCATGCCAGGAAGCAGAGGTGCTCCCCCAAGCCACAGTCCATGTGCTGTCAGTGACCCACGCGCTAGCAAAGCTTCTGGCGCCTGGCTGGATGCACTTGGGCACACAACTTATTCCTACTTTTATATATAATGCAATCCCAGAGAGTCTCTCTGCTGATGGATAGACTTCTGACTGCCCTCCTGGCAGGCCATGATACAGTCCTCCGGATTCTAACCATAACAAATGATGTTTACAGAGGCAGGGGAAGAAGGAAAAAGAGAGATGCTGATCGAGTCATTTCTCCTAGCAGAGGGAAGGAGAGAAATTTATAATTAATCATCATTGCAAACTTTTCTAATGTGTCTCTTTTTAATTCAATTTTTAATCCTTCAGCCTCCATAATTCTCTTTAATCCTTTGGGCACTGCCTCCAGTGAATGAGGCTGGCAAAAAAAAAAAAAAATCCCCTCTTTCTCAGCTTCCTGTGATGTTTGCTTGCCAGTGCCTTGCCATGAACACTTGACTCCATAAACACCTGACTCAGGTCACATGAAATCAAGTCATGCCTGTGCTTTTTATGATTGCAAGGAATGTGGTCTGGAGAAGTTGCGCATCCAAAGAGGATGAAGAAGGGGGAAGGAAAAGAAAGAAGAAAGGGAGAAAGGTGGAAAAAATGGGAGGCGAGGAAAAGTGACTTGGTCAGGTGTTCTCCCCACCCCTCACTTTGAAATGTAACTGACATACAGCACTGTGCAAATTTAAGATGAACATAATGATTTGACTTACTATTTCTAAGTAATACCACAGTAAGTCTCGTGAGAATCCCTTGTCTCATATACTTTAAAAAAAGGGTTTTCCTGGCCCTCCCTGGTGGCGCAGCGGGTTAAAGCACAGCACTAAGAAGCTGAAACCACTTCTGCATGAGTTCGATTCCCACCTGCCCCAGAGGTGACCACATGGTGTGGCAGCCCTCTCCCCTCAGCAGTGTACTTCATCGATCTGCCTGTTCTGCTCCCCACTCGGTCTCTGGTGAAGTCTTTCGCCACCCCTGAGTCTCTGGCCTGTACCCCAGTTCTGTATGCACAAATAAATAAATCTTTAAAAAAAGAAAAGGGTTTTTCTTTGTAGTGAGAACTTTTATGATCTTCTCTCTTAACAATTTTCTTTTAAAAAATATTTATTTATGCATACAGAACTGGGGTACAGGCCAGAGGTTCACGGGCAGTGAGAGGATTTGCTAGAGACAGGTCAGGGTGCAGAACAGGCCGAATGAAACACACTGCTGAGGGGAGCAGCGGGTGGGTCAGGAGAGGTCTTCTGTGCCATGTGGGTCACCTCCCTGGCCAGGGATCAAATTCCCGCTAAAGCTGCTGCAGCTAGGCTGTGGCTAACTCCTCATTGATGCTCTTTAACTCATTGTGCCACCAGTAAGGGCCCCTGTCTTGACAAGTTTCAAACATCATGCCCAATCATGCCGTCTGCATCATAGTGTTCTACATTACACTCCCAGCATGTAACTCTGGGAATTTGTCCTTTTGACCACCTTCCTCCAAATCCCCCTCAGGTAACCTTAAGTCTGCCCCTTCTTAAATGAGCTTGTTTTTTTTGTTTCTTTGTTTATTTGTTTGTTTTGACCCCACATGTGAGACCTGTAGCATTTGTCTTTTTCACTCTGATTTATGGTTAATACAGTGTCCTCAAGACTCATCTGTGTTGTTGCTGATGATAGTTTTCTTCTTTTTAATGGATAAGTACTATTCCTTGTGTATATATACCACATTTTCCTTATCCATTTATCTGTTGATGGACATTAGGCTGTTTCTCTGTCTTGGCTACTGTGAATAGTATTGCAGTGAATATCGGCATGCATAATCCACCACTTAGAGAAAGTAACTTCATTTCCATAGGGAAAATACCCAGAAGTGGAATTGCTGGATCATTTGGTAGTTCTGTATTTAACTTTCTGAGGATTTGGAAGTCTAGCTTTTATATCTAAACAATGTGAAGGATAATTTTTATCAGGTGGTTGCGCAATAAATGGAGAGACATTAACCTCTTTAGAAAGGATGGAGTTTTGACTTTTAAAAAATTTTAGTTCAATCACTTAGCAATGATTTGGCTACTGATTAGGGTCTTTAGAATATGGTGGTACTGTCGCCTTTAATATCTCCTCTCCATTTACAATTAGCTCACTCCTCAGAGAAGGTGCCTTTTATCTGTCTGAACCTCCCTTATTTCTGCCACAAAGAGCCTATGTCACTTACTGCACTTCTGTTACTGTTATGAAGGAAAAACTGATGTGTGGCACAAGTAATGTCCTAAAGGTTGTCTCCTGAAAGGATGAGGCCATTTTGTAAAAGAACGCTTACAGGGAAATGGAAACTGAACTTACAAAGGAGGAGCATTTGAAGATAACACAAGAGTTATGCTGGGTGAGTCCAGCTCTTCTGTGCCAGGGTGAGTGCTGCCTCTCCTTACAGTTGGTTCAAAAATTATCCTTCTTGACCACAGTGCAATTCTGGGAACAAATGAGATGTAAAATGTAAAAATTACGAGTTAAAAGTAGGCCCTCCCTGGTGGCACAGCGGGTTGAGGCACAGCACTGAGAATCTGAGGCTGCTTCCACATGAGTTCGATTCCTGCCTGCCCCGGAGGTGACCACATGGCGTGGCAGACCTCTCCTGACCCGCCCGCTGCTCCCCTCAGCAGTGTACTTCATCGATCTGCCTGTTCTGCTCCCCACTCTGTCTCTGGTGAAGCCTCTCACAGCCCCTGGCCTGTACCCCAGTTCTGTATGCACAAATAGATAAATCTTTAAAAAAAAATTACAGAGTTACAAAGTAGGCAGCAAAAGAAGGAATCCCAAAAGTATAGTGAAAGGCTGTCTGGCACTTTTGACCAATTATCACATAGTATGTGAAACCCTTAAAGTTGCTCAGAATACTGTGAAATCTGCTCGAGACGTTGCCAGGACTCTGTGGAGAATAGTGCCTGACACTATTGATTGTGTTCCACCTACCAGATACATGGATTCTGATAAAATATTGGACTTTCTCCTTTAAGAGCTTTCTGAAATAGGAGTCAGGAAGAACTAAAGGACGGTGTCGACTGAGTCGAGAAGACTAAGGAGAGTTTGAGAATTATTTTCTATCCATTAAATATACACAAGATTATTCACCAGCTAAAGACAGGTTATATTTTATCTTAATGGAAGCTTAAATAAGAGGAAACCTGCTAGAGATGAAGTATGACAGGTTTCGATTAAATTCAAGGCAATGTTTCTTGCCATCAAAATGTTTTCCTGAGAAAGGCTGATATAGTTTCTAATCTGGAAACCTCTGAGACAGGTAAGGATGATCCTATCCTGAGCAGCCAGGAGACTTAAGACATTCTGTGTTTTATGGTGCTGTGAACTTTTACTATAAAGCCAATAAAACAGAAATAGATTTGTTTACAATCCCTTTACAAAGAGCTACTGTGATGCATTTGCTGAACCACCAACTCAGTTGGGAGAAAACCAGAAACAGCTTTATTCTTTTTCAGACAACACTTTCAAAGCATTTGTGAATTGTGAAAAGGAAGTTGAGAACTAAAGGACAATTCATTTGGTAATAAAAAGGAGACATGTGAGGCACTAAAGCCTATCCTAGTCAGACTGCCTGGGTTCAAACCCTAGCTCAGCCATTTACCTACTGACTTCACTTTCCTTGTATTTGAAATGCATATTATAATAGGACCTATATCAGTGGGTGTTGTGAAAAATAAATAAGGTAATGCCTATAAGGTCCTGGTACATCGTAATTAATGTTGGCTACTGCTAATATGACTATTTGATCAAACATGTAAATGAATATGTACATAAATGCAAGCCTCTTGACAAATTTTTCATAATCATGAATACAAGTAGGCAAAGTATATCATCTGTCTTCAAGATGATGATGTTGGCTGAAACACAGAGTTTCTCCTTTCTGCAATATGCCTCTGTAGTCAGGTGCTTGTCTGGAAAGGTACATCTTAAAATAACTACTAAAGTAAAGGCCTTTATAGAATCTGCTTTATAAACCAGTGTCACTGCCTGCACTCTAAACTGGAATACATGGGTTGAAAAATGAGAGAGAGAAAGGAGAGGTGGGGGAGAAAGAAAGAATATAGGCTATTAATGAATATTAGAAATGTCTGGTGGGCCCTCCCTAGTGGCACAGCAGGTTAAAGTGCAGCACTAAGAAGTGTTTGACATCTTTATTTTTGTGACCAGTGATATTTTTGTGACCAGAAATATGCCATAGTAACTTAACTTTTGTTTATACCAGTTAGCCTATGGTAAAGCTAACTGTTGTCACTTCACCTAAAGTTACAGTTTTCAAGAACCTAACTGGTCGCACTAGGTGAGGACTTACTATATCAGATAACATCTACGCAGTGTTTTAATAACTCCCAGGGGCAGGAGACCACAGACAAAGAAAACTATAATGGAAGGCTGTTGCTGACCTGGGGTCATTGTCACCCCTGACTTGAGATCCATTCGAAAATGTTTTAATAACTACTTTTGTGGAAAAAGCGTATGACTCTTTTCCAGATAAAACAAGACGGTGTTTATTCTAGGCAAATAGGAAAAATGCTGACTATTTTCTTTTACTGCCAACATACCTCCATAGGGAACATAAGCTGCCTAAGAAATGGTGAAACAAGTTAATTCCTTGCATCATTACAAAACAATTATAATCAAGTAATTGTGGATTAGCAATGTATTGATATAGGGTACAAATATATAAATATTACAATACTCTAACAATATAAGGGTTTTTATATATAAATAATTGATGATCATGTTAATATATTATTTATTACACATTATATGGGTTATAAATGTAATATAGTATACTAATAAAGTATATATACTGTGAAACATAATACATATAACTTACAATTATAAAAGTAATTACCATTTTTTGACAATTTAACATGAGAACAAGTACTTTCTAAAATCTCTAATCCTTATAAAAACTTGAAAAATCTTATATTTTTAACCTCATTTTATAGATGGGAAAAGGTTGGCTCCTTTTCAATCCAAAAGGTTGAATTCCTCGAAGCTGTGGAAATGATGCATGCAGTGAGACAGGCAGAACTCGTAGCCCTCAGCCCGTCCTTTTCCCATCATCATCCTGTTCCCCATGCCCATTAGAACTGAGACTTGAGGAAGAAAAGGGGCTGATTTCCCATCCCCTACTGGAAACTGAGCAAAATGGCAGAGTGAAAGGGACAATGTTAGCTTATTGTTTAATCTACCAGTTCATTTATTTTTAACCAGGTGAATCCTGAGACAGCTTGATTTCTCAGAAAACCTCACCTTCAGAGCTGCAGAAGTTGCCTTCAGAATTGCTTGAGGGGCAGGATTTATTGGCAGTTCCCTAGTTCCCAGAACAGGCCTGGGATGCTCCTGCTGGTCTCTAAAGGAGCAGCTTTCTGTTCTCAACAGTGAAGGGTTGGGTCTTTGAGGTCAGACCTGGGCAGATTCAGGATGCAAGAGTTGCTCCTGGCCCCACAAGGGGAATGAAAAAGCCAGAAACAGAAACTAAAGACCAGCCTGCTAACTGCTGAACTTTCAGAGCTATGTTTGGGGTAGAGCCTTTTCCATCACGGGCCAGCACAATTTGTGCTGGCCCAGGATATTTCATGAAATCACTGTGAAGCCATGTGGATGGCCCTGTGAAATGAGAAAATGCATGGGCCATTGGCTTCATTATATGGGATACCGGGGACCACTCCCAGAGGCCATAGGCCAAGCTGCCCATGTAGAGGAAGCTGTTCAGTAGGTGAAAGAAAACAGATGAGAGGCCCCAAGCCACTGACCTCATGCTACATAATTAACCTGGAATATGAGTGTGGCAGGTAACATGTAACATGGTTGAGGGCGAGGCAAGTTTTGAAGGTATATATAGAATGATATATAGAAATGTAAGAAGTCGATTTGTTTGTGGTAATTCTGCTTGTTTTCTGCTCACATCTGTTCACCACATCCCAAGTAGAGGAGAGAGAACTCTCAGCAGCAATGCTGACAAGAAGGAAGAGGCAGTCTGGCAGATCTTCTATCTCATTTACTTATTCATCCAACAAGGATTTATTAAGTGCTCATATCGAGTGTCAGGCAATAAACATATTTCCTTCTGTCAAGGTTGTACAAACAAAAGGGAAAGTGTTAACAAAGGCCTACAAACAAGACAAAGCAACCCTATCACTTTCCCTGGAAAACAAATCAGGACACTCTCCCTAGAAGCTAGAAGCAGGAGAGAAATTATTTTTCCAAAGACCATATTCCTCCTCTGTAAGTGTGATGCTTTTAATTCAAGTGGATGATAGCAATTGGGTAAATTAACTCCACATTGATATTCAAAGGGAATTACTTTAATGGTAATAACTGAGTGTCTTTTAGGGAATAAAACTGCCTTAAGGATGATCCCATTAATCTTGTAAGGGTTCCTTTATCTTGCACAAAGAGTATGAACTGGGACATATTTTCTAAATGGAGAAACTGAACTGTAGTCATTTCTCCTAAGATTTCAAAATAAAATGCTGGACTTAACACTAGTTTTAAAAACACAGCATAGGGTACTCTGACATTTGATAAAAACAAAATCATTACTGAAATGGTCACCTTTGGGAACTAGAATAATTCCAAGTACATATACAGACTCTATTATACTTCAACCTCTGCAGATTTTTTGTCAGGTATTCATTGTCATTAGCTTTCAAAATGATGTTTCTAAAGGTTACTTCAATGATAGGAATGGAACAGGATTTAGATGTTACCCTGCAAGGCATTAAAGAAACATTTAATTTATTTTATAGGCTGAGTAAAAGTTGGGGAACTCTTGAGTAGGGCTCCTGGGCATGTCTATCCGGCCAGGTTAGAAAATGTTAATACTTACATTAGTGACTTTGTTTTAAATTTTCGGGATGTATAAGACAATAAAACTTAGAGTTACCCAGGGTGTCTCAAAGTAGATGCCTAGGAGTGAAGAATATTTAAATTCTCTAACTCAAATGCTACCCAACAGAACTATAAACTGAGCCAATGTATAAACCACATGTATAAATTTAAATTTTCTAGTGGCCATATTTTAAAAAAGACAGGTGTAAATAATTTTAATAATGTGTTTATTTGCCAAATATATTCAGTATATTATTTGTTGCCCCATGTGATCAATATAAACATTTGAATAAGCTTTTTAACATATTTTTATAGTGTCTTCAACATCTGATGGGTATTTGATATTTATAGTACCTCTGAGTCCAGACTTACCTGTATTTTAAGTCCTTACTGGATGCAGGTCATTAGTGGCCACCGTGCAGTTTAGGGAAGTTCTTACTGATTTATTGGTACAACCAAGGAATCCATAGATCTGGAACTTGTCTGCTAAGCTGCAGTGCAATTCTCATAGCTTCTGTTGACAGTGTAGTCTCTCAGTTCCTCCCCTGTGCTGTTTTGTAGTTGGGACTTTGGCACAAGCATATTGGATGGGGTGAATGCCCAGGGTCCTTTGACCTCTGCTATAAAAGTGGATGGTCACACACAAAGAATGAATTCGCTCAGTACTCCCATTGTGTCGGAGGGGACATGGGGTCAGGCCAAAGAGGGCATGTGGACACAAGGGGATGGGACAGTTCTGCGTGGGGAACTTGCTTGTTTTCCACACTTTTCCTCCCAGTCAGTTGAACGTTAGTGTCGAGTTTCACTGTCTTTGTCTGTGCATTCCAAGGGTTGTTTCAGACTTCCCCTTCATTTAATTGCGCTCTTTCCTGGAGGCATTTTCTACAGCTAGTGCTGCAGACACCAGTGCCATCTTGCCATCTGAGGGGGCCTTTCCCTCCCCTGAATCCCAATAACAAGTCCATGTTCTTGGCCAGGCTGCACCTAGTATGTGAAAGCTCTGTACCTCTAGCCTACTTCTCAAGTTTTGTGGCTGCACACCTGGATAAACAGTTTGCTTTTACTGTTGTTTTTATCAATCGCTGAATATTCTGGAGTCATTTTAAATACATTATTAACCTCTCATGTCCCTGCCAGAAAAAGTACAGAGTCTTCACACACCTCTCCTGTCCTTTTACCCTGTCTGTCAGTTCCCGGGTCCAGTTATTTCATCTCTTCAGTACATCTGGGACTCTCCCTTCCTCCTGAGCCATCTCATCACAATTCTGACCCAAGAGGCCATTTTTGACTGAATTCTCACCATAAGCTCCCAGTAGACCTTCCTGTCACGAAGACTCTCTCGCTCTAGTCTTCAGTCCTCACTGCCAGAACCACTCTTTTAAAACACAAATCTGATTGAGACATTTTTCTTCTCAGTTCTTCTCTGTCCATTCCTGTTGTTCATAGGAGAAAGCTTCTCTCCCAGAGTGACATTCAAGGTCCCTCTGTGCTCGGGTTTCTGCCCACCTGCTTAGTTTCCTTGCTCTCTCCACCTTTTTGCATAACTGATGCTTCTCTATGAACCCACAACTTCCCTGGCTTCATGCCTTCGCACATGTTGAACCTTGTACTCAGATTCTGCTCTGAAAATTCCATGACGCTCTTAAAGTCACTGAAGTGTCACTTCTTCCTTGCAGATGTCAATAAGGCTGGAGACCTTTCTTCACTTCACAGGAGCAGAGCAGCTCCCATGCAGCAGGGGCTGAGGGACTGTGGTGCTGGCTGGGCTCCAGGTGGGGAGACCATTGATGCCGTCTGCTAATAATGAGTGACAGTGATCTAGTTTCAGAAAGCAGAATGGAGGGTGAACTAGGCAGCAGTATGTTCTGGGTTCCACATGGGCCAGATTAACAGAGCCATTGAGAAGACTCGAAGGCTTGTTACATAAGGTCCACATCCTAGAATGTTGGAGAAACCACTTATCAGACTGGTTTTTTCAGAAGGGTATGGGAGGTGGTTTGCAAGTTGTTTTTGGGTTCATTTTGAACTTTATAGGCTGTTTTCCCAAACCAGAACTCCAAGATTCCAAGGAGCTCTTGTAAGTGAGTTTTGTAAGTGAAAATATGTGTGGTCCTTTGCTTCCAGGAGCTTTCCCTCCGTCAAATAAATGGGCCAGTACCAACAATAAAACCAGTTGCTTTAGCATGGGGTATTTTCTTTAGAGAGCACTCATCCAGATTGTTGCGAAGTTGTTTTTTACTTCACTGTTTAGTGTTTTTCATGCAGAGTCTTGATAGAATAATGAGGGGGTAAATAAGACTCTTTGATGAAGAAACCCATGCTGCCATCAGGCAAGGCTTGTCCGCAGGTTTCCAAGCTGTGTCCTGGGACCCTCTAGGAGGTGAATGATGTTAATATATGTCATCAATCACTTAAGTCATCCATGACATTAATCAATGTGGTCTGATCGTGAGTTACTTGACTTTATTTTCTTTACACAAAATTCATAAAGTTGCCAAACCAAGTTCCTGTCCATCCTTTAAGGTAGTCAAAGGAGGGAAAATCTCCATGTGAAAAAGGGACAGCAGCTAATCCTTCAGGTTTCCTACCTTTTTCTTAAAGTCCATCTCCCCTTCCCTGAGGATTGCTCATTTTTATTTATTGTCACCACTGAGAGCGCCTGCCCCAGGGCACTCTTATTCATACTGCTTCTCAAGAGCCTCACTTTAAGAATTCTCCAAAATATACAGCATGAAATAGACCATGCTCCATCTAATGACCACCTCGTAACTGCATCCTGGCCCACAGTCATATGTCCGCCATATTTCTTTCAGGCTGAAGGGCAGCAAGCAGAGATGTTCTTAGTAATAAATAATGTGCTGTTGCCAAACACAGCCCAAGGGGGCATCTCTCCTTGTTGGTAAAGCTCTTGCAGAGTTGGGGGGGGGGCGGGTTTGGGGGGGTGATAAAATTGACTACTAAGTAATGTATAAGGTAACACAGCCTTTCCACACTTAAAGACCCTCCTGTCTGGGAGTGAGAAACAAGCTCATGCTAAGAGTGGCAATTCAGTTTCAGCTCAAATTATCAGTGTTGATGAAGTCAACACTATTTATTTGTATTTTATGGATTGTTACATAAATATGTAAGATTATTATATGTTGTACATATATTTATATGAGTTTATATGTATCTCATGGATTTAATCTGAATTTGTTTGATTTTCAGTTATGCGTAAAGAGGTTATTTTTTTATGCCTGCACACATTTAACTAATTAAAATTACATTAAAAATAAGCTAAGTAAGCAGTGCAAGTCCAGGAGTAGGCTGTTCTTGACTACGGGGCCACACATTTTGAAGTGATATCAGACCTCTTAGGACAGCTGAGAACATCGCAAGGCAACTTCCAAAGGGAACAGACATACTACAGTGGTAGTCCCTAGAGGGGATACACTCGCCTTCAGTGCTGGTCCTTGGAGTGCTTAAGCTTTACCCCTTCCTTCATCGACCCGCTGACAGCCACTCCCAACATCTAACCCTAGAGTTTGATGTCAAGAGAGAGACAGGCCCTCCCTGCCCAAATGATCTGGGGCCATTTCCTGTTTCAGTCAAGCATTTCAAACACAGATATTTAAGACAGAAAATTGGCTACCCAGCAGCTGGAAGATGTAGGAAAGTGAGCAGGTGATGGGGAAGCTACAGCAGGAAGCCACGGCCTCAACCCCGTAAAAGAAGGTGAAGTTACCTCAGAGAGCAAGTGAGCCTCTGTCAGGAGTTAAGAGTCACAGCTGCCTGCTGAGAGCCCAGTTGATAGAGAAAGGGAACAACCCCAAGTGGATTCAACACTACTGTTAAAGGGGGAGAAGGAGAGACCCTCCAGTCTTCCCTTCCTGGTTGCCAGTGAGAAGGTCAGTGGCGAGTGAGCCTGGGAATGGACTTCCTCATGGCGCAGAGCAGGGGCACAGGAGAGACACAGGCACATGAATTGTCGCCCTGTGTTCTGTTTTCTTATCCAATGGCCCTAGACTGCTCTCAAATAACTGACAATAGGATGATCCTTTATGGAAAACTCTACCTTCCCCATGCTGGTATGACCTCACCCTATGCTAGGAAAAGCATGTAGGACTCTGATTTTGTGCAAGTTCTGATTGATGGCTGTGACTGCCAGGACCCACTAAGGTTTCCTTCCGTGCCTGCCTGTGTATATGTAGTCAGGAAAGCATGATGGGTTTACTAACAATGTCTTGAATGAGAAAAGTGAGTCCAGCACTTGTGTGTGGTATAGACCCTTCCTGTCTTCTGGTCTCCCCATTCAGGAGACAACATTCAAAAGTTAGCATTTATATGTAACAGATAAGAACCTTGGTCTATCTATAGATGCAGGTGTGCAATAATAGGCATCTCCTTATTTATTAAATTCAATGAATTTGAATCTAAGTCTTCATCCCTCTGGATAAGCAGGGATCTCAACAGACTTCTCATATGGTGCATGGAAAATGGGAATAGACCTCTCCACCCAGTCTATCATGGTCATAACTTATCATTCGCTGTCAAGCCTGCATGAAGGAAGTTGGGGGTGGGGCATCTCTGTTCTCCTCCCAGGATGTGTGGGTCCCAGGATGTTTGCTGTGACCTGGACCCCCCAGTGCTCAGAGCCTTGCATTCCCTGGCCTGGAAACCTTGCTTTCTTCTCCCTCTTGCATTATGCCTCTTTCTTAGAACTCCACCAGAGAGAAAGACTAAGCTCTTTACTGCTCATACCATTACAGAACCACCTGGATTCTACCTCCTGCTCAGGGAGTCTATCTTCCCTCCATTCCTAAATGCCAGTGCTCAGCAAAGGGAATTCAGAAGGACTCGGATCCCAAGGGGTAACCTGCCAGATATGTTTATTTCAGTTTCACTGACTGACTTACTATCTTTAATCTTTTTGAATGGGAGGAAAAGAATATCTTGGTTTGGCTACATATTTATTTTCTGGGAAATTCTAGTGTACTAAGAAAGGCAGCATAAGTGCCCTATGCCACCTTCCCTTCACACTGCCCCAAGTCCCAAAACCTCTCTCCCACAGGGAAGCCTTGCAACATCTTTATAGAGAGCTTAGTTTTAGGAAATTAGAAGCTGGGGTCGAAAGTGTCCTGTCTGCAGCTTCCATTTTTGGCCCACAGTAGTGAGGGAGAGAAAAGAGGAATAAAGGAATTAACTAAGCAAAAGCAAAAATTAACCCACAGCATGGGCCCTCCCTGGTGGCACAGAGGGTTAAAGCACAGCACTGAGAAGCTTAAGCTACTTCCGCATGAGTTCAATTCCCGCCTGCCCCAGAGGAGGCGCTGCAGACCTCTCCTGACCCGCCCGCTGCTCCCCTCAGCAGTGTACTTTGTCCATCTGCCTGTTCTGCTCCCCACTCTGTCTCTGGTGAATCCTCTCACCCTCCTACATCCCAGTTCTGTATGAATAAATAAATAAATAAATAAATACAAATTAACCCACAGTATTTCCAAGGAATGCAGCCTACAAATGGGAGGTGGAGAGAAGGGGTATTAGGGTCAGGGATGAGGAGTTGGGGGTGGGTAGAGTTGTCCTCATTGCAGAAGGCTTTGTTCTTTCAATCAGACACTCATTCTGAGGCAGTGGGCAGACACTTTTTAGGGCCTGGGGTCTGCCAGCAAGCAAATGAGTGGAGCTAGCTCTTGAAATTCTCAAGGAATTCCAATCATCGCAGCCTTAGCCTCTGAGTAGCGTGTCAAATCCCTTAGCACGTGACAAATCCAATACTTAGGATACTAGGTATGATTCTTAACTGAGATTTCTTTAGAAAAAGCCCATCGTTGACAATTACATGGTCTTTCCATGAATGAGTACAGCATCAGTAATTTGTGGAGTAATATTTTAAAGCGCGGGTGCATTCCCACCTTGTCTCACTAGCTAATGCTTACTGGGGAGGAGGTAGGGAGAGACGTGTACTTTGGGGTTTCTAGGAAATCCCCTGTGATGGAGTATGGTGGGCTCTCTGAAACACAAGAGGGAGAATGAGAAAGAGGAAGGGAAATATGCACAGGGGGAGGCAAAAATAAATCATTGACTAAACCCCATGAGTTTTAATTAATAAGGAAAACACTCTCTTAGTGGACTCTTTTGGAACTGCTGATGAGGTTGTGTGGGAGTAGCATGGGAGAAATAAAAATGAGTACATTGACTGGACAGGAATACAATTTTGTCCCATTAATATGCAGAAAAACCAATGTGCAAGTGAAATAATAGTATCACCTCTACCTCCGCTTTGCAGTATAAATGCAAATAACAATCTAATTATCCTGTGAGAATGAAGCTGATACTACTTACTTCCTATCAGCAAGTCACAGATGTTAGTTTGCGTTTACCATGGAGCCACGTATTAAATGTCCTTGGTGTCTTTACTCCTCCATCAACTTGCTTCTGTGAGCAAAGGTGTAGACCTAGGACCTGAATGAAAGAGAACTGGCTGGGAGGCAGATGTTAGTGGGAGACAAGAGGCTTACTGTCCCGTATCACTGAACAGCAGGGATACATTCTGAGTAATGAGTTGTTAGCCGATGAGTTGTTAGTTGTTCATTGTGTGAATGTCCTTGAATGTAATTATACAAACCTAGATGGACTAGCCTACTACAAACCTAGGCCACGTGGGGTAGCGTATCAGGACCAGTGTTGTAACACAGCCCTCATTAATAGAAACGTCGCTAAGCAACACTTGGCTGTGCTGTTCACCGTCTGTATGAGTGCCTTCCTCCACCCTTCCTGCGTGTGGGAAATAGCTGACTCCCTGCTTAAGGTAAAAAGAAAGCTATTTAAGGAAACATTATATAAAACTTACTGCCTATTAATATGCCCCTAATGTAATTTTTAATTTTTAAAGATTATTAACAAAAATATTTAAACATGAAGTATATAATGAGAGGCATTTTTTTAAGGATTTATTTATATGCATACAGAACTGGGGTACAGGCCAGAGGTACAGGGGCAGTGAGAGGATTCACCAGAGGATACAGAGTGGGGAACAGAACAGGCAGATCATCAGTATACACCTCTGAGGGGAGCAGCGGGCAAGACAGGAGAGGTCTGCTGTGCCATGTGGGTCACCTCCGGGGCTGGGGATTGAACTTACACTGAAGTGGCTGTGGCTAGCTAGCAGTGCTGCGTCCCAAACCATTGTGCCACCAGGGAAGGCCCACCATTTCTTTTTCAAATGAACTTCTCCTATGATAGGATTTCTGTGAAAGCAGAGACCTCTGGAAGGGTGTGTTTTCACTGTAGTAGATGCAATTCAGTAAGTTTAAGAACTCATCTTTGACTTGCTTATGATGTTCTTAGGTTCCTAGAATTATCCTTATCAGTAGTTTGTCATTCCTGTGCTCTGGCATATGAACTAGGTTTATTTCCAGTGATGTGTATGCCATCACATATTATAACCAACTTATTAAAAGTGTGTGAGTGTCAATGTATGTCTGGGTGTGTGCATGGAGAATGAAATCTTAGTGTTAACCTCTAATAAACTATGATTCACATTACCTTTACTAAGTCTTACCCCAGATCTTAAACATTTCTGAATCCCTAAGTCTTTACAGAAACAAGGGAGAAAACGTTTATTTTCATTTCTTAGAAAAAGATCACATGGTAAGTCGAGGAGTCAGGATTTGAGGCCCGGTGGTACGAGCCCAGAATCCACACACTACAGTGCTCTGTGGCTGCTCTGGTTTGGCACGCTTCTCTGGCCCCAGCTTGCAGCGCCCACTGATTCACCTTAGGAACATAATGGATGCCCATTGGAGTTGGCTCCAGACTGCCCCATCCCTTAGCTGTCTGTCAACCTCTCTCTTGTTTTGGTTCATAAACTATTCTTAGCTGAAGGTTGCATGAGGAGAGGAAATTTCATTTCTTTTCCCAAAGACAGGTTGACTTAAGACTCCTAAATCTGCAAAGTCTAAACCATCTTTCAGTGAACGGACCTGTCTGACATTTTGTTTAGTCATAATTTATAGCTTGTGCCCATGCATACATAGGCTTATTAAATAAAGACATACATACGTAGGCTTATTAAATAAAAATAGAAAATGAAAAACCTACACAGGCCACGAAGCAAATCGATGATTATATTTACTGCAATTAAGCATTACATTTAGTGATCACCCTCATTTGCACCAACTGATCACATGTAGACCAGCACATTTTCTTCTCAACCCATCAATTCACTATTTTTTCACAGAAGTTTACCACATGCTGGGCAGGCGCTTGGTGCTTTAGGTGAGACAAAGATATTTTAGACATGGTGAGATGCTGACATCTAGCCTCAGGGAAGGTGGCACAAACAAGCCAATACTGAGAACTAGACTGCATCTAACATGGTGACTTAATGTGTCATAAATATTTTAAGGAACAACTCTGACAGGTTACCTGCCAGTCAAGTGTGGGAGTACTAACCCCTATATTTTCGGGATCCTACTAAATATCAGTTCTCTTGACATATTATTGATAATTGCCTTGGTAGAAGTCAACCGCTATAAAATAAATAGAAAGCTGATCAAAATGCTAGATATTGTTTCACCTTTGTATTGCATTACATTGTTTTGAATTACATGTGTTGTGTTATTGAGCTCATAGATCATGGAGAAGTGGCATCCTACCTTGCACATCTTTAAGTAGGCATCTTTTCCTTCCCGTGTCACTCCTGTCACATGGAGCTGCCACAGCAACACGATGGAGTATAATGACAAATACAAGAGGGAATGTTTATTGAGAATTTTCTCTGATTCATCTTTTAAGCATCTTCACACTTAATCCTTACAACAGCTCGGTGAGGGGGGACCTGCTACAAGCTGCATTACAAAGATGAAAACATTGAAACACAAAGATGTTAGGTAATTTGCTCAAGGTCATACGAGTGGAGCTCTTAATCACTCAGTCTTTTGAGATGATTACTTTATTTCTAGATGTATTGTGAGGAAAATGTTAAGATTCATCTGATACCTGCCTTCAAGTGCTCTGATCCACTGATCCTATTTTATCATCATATCAGCACAGAATAAGCCCACTCATCTTCCAAATGAAAACGTCCCCTGTGTCAGGGAGCTGAGGGCCTAACTCCTAAGAAAGGTGAAACACACCCACACTTTCCAGTTTCTATCTGTCAGACAGCATAGTGAGAAACTGGAAGTCCAGTCTGGAACTAGGTAGTGTCTGTTCAAATCCTAGGTCTGCCAACTGTCAGCTTTGTGATCCTGGAAAAATTACTCTACTCTATGCCTCGATTTTCTCATCTAGTAATAGTAAATATAACTTTTTTTTTATAACAGCTTATTTTTACATCATTTTGTACATTTTTTCTATCTCAATTGTAGTAATGGTAAATATAACTTAAACTGGTAACAATATCTTCAAAATAATCTTGCAATCATGTTTAAATCATTTGTGTCCCTAAAAGAGGGCTTTTACACCATGTCAGTATTAAGTGTTACTTTGACCATCCCCCCTCCCCCAGGGGAACATCCTCTGAAAAAACTGGATACAGATAGGTCCTGAGATAAGGAGAGCATTTGATGATCTATAAATAGAACTACTTTTTTAAAATCTACAAGCATGAATTAATTATATACATTATTCAGGATAGAGAAGAGAATGATGGGTTTGATCTGGGAAAAGGTTAATTGACTCTTCCAATGTTACTCAATAAATCAGTAGTAAAGTTAGAATTAGAAATCTAGTTTCCTGTGTCTTTCTTGCTTACTTAGTCAGCTCTATTCTGGGCTTGTCACCTGACTTTTGTGTGTTATTTATGCTTTTCCCACTTGTCCTCAAAGGGATGTTTGGCTCTATTTTTCTGCTCATGCCTGTTCTTGGTAACACCATCCTCTAAGACATACCACAAATTAGCCTGAAAGTGATCTTGGATTCCTTTCACTTCTCTGCCTCCAAAATCTAATCAGATACCAACACTTTCTCCAGGCCTCAGTCAAATGAAGAAGCAGCATCACTTGATGGTTCCGAAGGAACTTTTAGTTCTGAGAATTTGTTTTGCCAAAGAAAACTTACAGTTAGCAGCGAAAGCAGATTTTAATCAGGAACCGTTGCGGTGGGGGACATAGACCAGGGGCAGTGGAACTGGGCTCCATTGTGAATATAACATGGACAAGCAAATGTGACAGCCAAGGGATAGGGCAGGGATTGATGAGTGGAAAATTACTAAGGGGAGAGACATCAGTGGTATGGGAGGATTGGGGTGTTGTGGCTATACCAAACTGACAGGACAATGGCCATAACTTGATGATTCAGGCCCTTCAAGGACATGGGAAGGACACTAAATATGGAGACTCAAAGGAGCCTGAATTTAGTACAGGAGAGTGTGCCAGTTTGCATTCTGATTCCAGTCTTTTCTAGCTCCAGTGTTTCTCTTGACTCCGTACCCTTCTCTGCAGTTCCACAGACTCATTCATTGCTCTTCATCATCTCACTGCAGACCAAAGTCAAAAGTGGAATAGGCTATCTTTTCTCATTTCAAAGCACGGCCTGTGCAACCCTGAAGCTTAGGAAACTGTCCTTCTCTTTCAGACTCAAAGGTGGCCATTCCATCTATCAGAACAAATTCCCATATGGCACCCCAGCATGATAATACCCTTTTGAGTGACGCAAATTGTGCTGAGACAATTACCAAACATATGATAAGACCAGCAACAGTAAATAGAAAAATGCTATGAAGACACATTTACTGCCACTAGGGTGGTTTAGAGCAGAAACCCATCAGGGTTTTGTGCTTTTTCATTTGGGGAATGTAAATTGTGTTTGATGCAGAGCACTGATAATTATTTGTACTGTTCCAAAGATTCTCTTCAATACACTGTGGATTAAAAATAATAATAATAATAAACAAAAGCAAGAAAAATAAGGAAAATTTCTCTGAGCTGTTAGACTACTGCTTTCTCTCCCTTAGAACGATTCCCAGTGGACCCCTTCCCCATCAGGCATTGGTAACAAGTGATGGCTTGTGCTGTAACTCCCAGCACTGATGATTTTTGTATTTTTAACACAAACTCAAAAAAAAAAGAACTTCCAAGGAAGAATTTTTTTTAAAGATTTATTTATTTGTGCATACAGAACTGGGGTACAGGCCAGAGGCTCAGGGGTGGCGAGAGGCTTCACCAGAGACAGAGCGGGGAGCAGAACAGGCAAATCGACGAAGTACACTGCTGAGAGGAGCAGCAGGCGGGTCAGGAGAGGTCTGCAATGCCATGTGGTCACCTCCGGGGCAGGCGGGAATCGAACTCATGTGGAAGTGGCTTTAGCTTCTTAGTGCTGCGCTTTAACCTGCTGCACCACCAGGGAGGGCCAGAAATTTAATATCAGCTAGCTAGCAGGCTGGGACTTTGAGAATCACCAGTCCCCCCAAAGTGTGTAAGTCTCCCCTCTTCCACTTATATTGTTCAACACATCCGCATCAGCTTCTTTGAGCTTTACCTTTTGATTCCAGTTCTTCTCAACGCCAACCCTTTGTCCTCGCTCAGTGAAAAAGATGCAATATTCTACCTTACCTTTGTGCTCTGTTTGCTAGGCCAGTGCCACAGCCGTGGCAACCAGATATGGTGGCCAGATGCAAGCTGGAGGCTTGGGTTTCAACCTACCAATTAGAATGCTCTCTGGTTTGACATACTTCTCTGCTCTCAGGTCTTGGTTTCTCTCCACTGTAAGGGAAAGTGTTGTGTTATAGTCTCTCTCAGGGCTTCGTATAGGGTTGCAAAGTCCTTGATGCCAGTAATGAGTCTAACATTGGCTAGGGGAAGCTCATTGTATGAACCTTTCCAAATCCATATCCTAGAGCCAGATTTCAGTTGAGGCTGCATAGCGCAGTACTTTTCTTCATTCTGGTAGAGTGTACGATGAGCTTTTGACAGGACTTGTAGCCTAAGAAGCAGTCACCATGAGATTACAGCTTCCGAAGGGTCAGCACTTTACTGGGTCAAATTTTCTGCTTAAATTGCTTGACAGTTTTCCTTAATAACTGACAATGTGTTTTACTCGGAAAACCCATGCTCAACAATTTAGACTGTCTCCAGGACATGTATAAATGATGCACAAACTTGAATGGCTGTGATTACATGAGAGAGAGGACGCTACTCAAGGGGTTAAAGAAGCTGGAATTTTCTGCCACAAAATCTTTTCTTTTGTGTAGCACCTCTGTTCAAATATTATCTTTTCATTCCTTGTGCTGCCTCCATCTCTAGTAGAGCATTATCATTTAACACTGTTCCTAATAAAAACTCAGTCACCTGAACCCTGCTTTTTTCATGAACCTTCCTCTGAGACAATATAAGCTCTTGGAGAAAACACACATTTTTGTATATTATGACATTCTTTAGGGAAATGAAATTTTTTTTTTTTAGTCAACCATACTTTATTGAATTTATTTACTGCACCAGGCATCAGAGGACCCAAAGATTCAAGAAACTGTTAATATTTTAGGACACAGACACACACACATGCATCCCAAACTCTAAATCAGAAAAACCACATGATAAGGAGCACTAGGGAGGAGAAAGTGGAAGCAACCTCTATGTACATAATAAATGTGTTTTCTCCACTAGCTTATATTGTCTCAGAGGAACATTCTTGAAAAAAGCAGGGTTCAGGTGACAGAGTTTTTATTAGGAACAGTGTTAAACGATAACGCTCTACTACAGATGGAGTGCAATTAACCTTGCCTGTGGGTAGGGGCAATGGAAGTGTGTGGGGGGGAAAGGTGCACCTTAAAGGAAAGCTAGGATTTCAGTAGGTGGCGGGGATAGGATGGGAGGGTAGGGATGGGGGTGAGGAGGAAGGTGTTGTTATGGTAAAGAGGAGTAACTAGTATTAGGGTTCTCCAAAGAATATATCATTTCAGTTATTTGCATGTATGTATATGCATGCATATATATGTATATGTATATACATATATACTTAGATGTACAGGTACTATTGGCTTTATTTGACATATGTATTTCTTTCTCATCTGCTATTGGTATATAGTAACAATACAAACAAGGTGAATTAAAGAAACGTGTAACAGCCAATGGGATGCAAGTATTTGCCACTCAATGTGACAGCATAGAATGATATCCTAGAGGCTCTAGTCATATGGATCACAGGAAGGTTTGGAGGTCCCAGAAGGTCACAGGATTTTCCAGACTATGGAGACAAGGACACTATGGCAGTACAGATCATAGAGCTAAGGAGAGGCTGTCTGCAACCAGTAGGGAAATGTGTCAGTATCTTAACAGGAAGCATGGCCCAAGTGATTGTACTAGCTGAATATTGTGGCTTGTTATAGTGATCAAATATTTGATTTTCTGCTACTTATTCTCCCAGTGGCACTGGGATGATAATAAAGTAGGTTGAATTTATTTATTTTTGTTATCATTGTCATCAAACCACCACTGCATGTCCAGAAATAGATCCCTACCCTAGAGACAAGACCACTGGATTTAGTTGCTTTCTCCTACCTGCCACATTGTGAAACCCTGAAGAACAAACACATCTTACAAGGTCACTTAGATATTGCCAACACCTAACAGGGCTAGGCACATAGAGGGTCATCAGGAAATGTTTGTGAATGAATGAACAAGCTTATTCTTTATTCCCCTTCAGAATCTACAGCTAGTTGAAAGTTTTGCAGCCCATTTCCTGTAGCATTTAGGGAAATATGCCCCTCTTTTGTGTCTTGGCTCACCTAGTAGATTACTGAGGTGGTCTTTGTATGGGACAGCTGACTTCTTATGGTGAAGAGCATGCTCACTCTAACTTACTGGCCATCACAATGACTGTAGAGCAAATTTGTACAAAGCATTTTGGTATCTTCAGTCTCCATATGTTTCCTTGGGAAAAATCACTTGGGACTTCATCCCATTTCATAAGAAAAGAAATAGAAGCAGGTATGAAAGGGCAGCAGAACACATTTGCATATTGAGAGGCGGAAAAATATAGAAGCAACTGGCAGCTAATGTGAAGAGAAGTGACCAAGGATAGGAAAAGAAGCTGATGGGGGAAACAGAGACCCACATCTGGAGGTGCTGAGATTCAATGAGAGAGGGTTTTCCTGAGCTGTGCATTTTTGCTCTGCTCAACAGATGTACATGATGCCTCAACAGATGCATGATGCCTGTGCTCATCTCTATTCAGTTTCAGTCACGTCACTCATACTAGGCAAACAACGTCTTAATGTTGAAATCAGGGTGTGCTGATAGCCCTTGATTCATAGGCAAAATTCAAATGATGGGAGTTTCAATGGGAAAGGAAGAAAGATAGGCACACCAAAGTAAATCAGAGCTCCTGTTCAGTCAAAACCAACCCCCTTTGTCACTTTTGTCACCTCAAAACACATTCCCAAGCAGCAATAAAAGCCTAGCTCAGCTCAATGTACTTGTGAGCAGACTGTAAATCTTGTTTCAGAGTCAGAAGACACCCTCCCCTGGGAATGAGGCGTTATTCCCTTAGAGGAAGATGATTTTTAATGAACTGAAGTCCAAATTATATTCATTCCATTCCAGTTGAAAGGAAACAAGCTAAAGCTGTGAGATTGTCCTTGTAGGGGGCTCCTTATAAAAACTCATCCCCATTTGTTGGCTTTGGAGAGATCAGGAGAACAAACCCTTGGAGCTGATGGTGAGGTTCCTGCTGAGTTGGAATAATCAGCAAGCGTAGCATGAGAGGCATGGATCATGAGGAAGTTACCTGGCAGGGAGCAGGACAAAACGCGAGCCCCCCCAGGAATTCCGTCGCGATTTGATTTTACTTCACCAGTAGTGCCAAAGTCTCTGTCTCAAATGCAACATACCGAAAGCTAATTATGAACATTGCAACCTACCACTTCCTGGGGACTAATTAGCAAGGAGATGATAGAAAAATCTTGAGCAGCCTGGCTGAAAAGGGCAGTGAGAGGGTCAGGCCATCCTGATGATAAGGAAGAATTAGGAAGGAAGGATCCAGGCTATATTCACAATAAACTGAACTTTTAAAATTCATCCTTTTTACCTTGTACCTATGAGAACTGAAAAAAAAAATCAGATGACTGAATTTTCAGTTAAATATTGCTGATAACAGATGACTTATTTTTAAAAGATTATTTCCAAAAAAAAAAAAGGCTCTTCAAAATCTTTTTGATTTCCCTTTCATGTAATGGAAAGTGACATTGTATTCTATGCTCTGTTGTGATAGGGCTTGTGACTGGATATTTGTAACCTTAGTTGAATTCTTTTCAGTTCTTTCTTTCTTCTATCTCCCTTCTCAATTGTCACAGGGGTAGTGTAGACTTTTCTCCTCACTGCCTAGGTTTCCCTCCCTGTTTCCACCTTATTTATCTTTCCATCTGTAAGACTGGCTACTCATTCATAGATCCACCCAACCACCTATGCGTGCTTTCAGAGTCTCTTCCCAAAGAGACTTCAACACATGTACAACAGAATAAGAACAAAGAAATACAATGAGAAAATGGCTTCATCTTGAAAGCCCAAGATTGAGTTAGTCTGTAGAAGTAGTTATCAGAAATGTTGCAGAAATTCTCACAAGGTAGGTAGGTCACAGAGGAAGCTTTACATTTTCTACAAATTACAGCAAATAGGAGACATCAGTTCACTCCTAGAGTCAAGGTCTTATCAGATGCTAATTTTGAAAAACCACGTCCTTCAAACTTCATCTCCTTTTCTCCTTTGCCTGTTACTACATGTTCCTAACAAACTCTCCATTTCCACATCTGAATTCACCCCATGTGGGACCAATTTTTAATTCCAGTGGGGAAGAAAAGGGTGGATCTTAGACAGCAGGGGAGTAGCAGTCCATTGAACCGCCTCTCCACATGGGGTGTCGCACCCAGCAGACAGCACACAGGGAACTAGGTCCTTCTCCAGCAACCACCAATGGCTCCTCTGGCTCAGGTTGTCCATCCACCATGACTCTCCCTTTATGACCTATGGTCCTATTTCTGCTTCACATGACCAAGGGGCCCACAAATGCAGGGGAAACATGTAGTCAGATACCCACCTCATGTTCACATTCCCAAACATCACCCACACATCAAACTGTTTCATTATCCACTCCATATTCACATGTCAGCTTTGTGTTTAAAGCCTCCAGGCCTTCACAAGGTGGTGGTATTTGCTTGCACACAGTGGCCCAGTCATAGCTGGCCCTGGATTGAGCTCCACCATGGTGTGTACATAACTGGTGTGTGTAACCCGCTCTACTCACTTGGAGAAACACTGGCTGCCCACCTGCTGGGAACAAGGAAAACTGCCAACATAAAAAACAAAAATTTAAGAAAGAGATATGGCATAGTTGGAAATAGTCAACACCCAGCCACCTTTATCCATCTGGGCTGTTGTGACACATGATGGACTCAGGCCCAAGCAGGAAACATTGCTCTGGAGACTGGGAGGCCCAAGGTCAAGGTGTGGTTGATTCGGTAGGTTCGGTGTAGACAGAACTCTTTTCCTGGTTTGCAGATGGCTGGCTGCTCTTCTGTCCTCACACCGGTTTTCCTTGGTGTGTGGGGGAAGATAGAGAAGGTGGGGAGAGAGACAGACTTTGTATCTCTTCCTCCTTTCATGAGGACATTGATCCCATCATGGGAGCTGCATCCTCATAACCTAACCTAACTCTAACCATTTCCTGAAGGCCCCTTCTCCAAATACCATCACACTGGGATTAGAGTGTGAACATAAAAATTTAAAGACTCACAAACAGTCCATTGCATGAGCCATCTCTGCTTTCCTCAACCTTCTTCATCCATGAAGGGAGCCTCAGAAACTCCCAGGGGAGAGGGGGTGCTGCTCATGCACAGAGCCCAGAGAGGTCAGCAAAAACCAAAGATAGTAAAAGGCGAGCTCTGCCCGCTGTGGGCTGCGTGAGCCTTGGCAGCCCCCCCGCCACAGCACACGTGCTCTGCTCTCCTTTGCCTTCAATATTTCTCGGTCTAGTTGGTTGACAACTTGGAAAGGCAAATGTGGCTTTCTGGGAACTCTCACCCCACTGCATGTTTGAGTTTCATGCCCCATTGGCCAGAGAAAAGATATTGGAAATTGCCTGTGTGACTGGGGGCCGAGGGTAACTGCAGGGGTCTTCAAACCCTGGTGCGGAGGTGGCTGTTTTGATCAGAAGTGAAGAGGTTACTGTGGTGGTTAAAGGGAACGGACAGAGGTCCAGATTTCGACAGCCCAGCTTCCAGCCATGACAACATTTTGCAGGCCTGGCAGGAAAAGAAGTGTGCTGCTCCCGGTGCGGGTGAAGTACAGCAAATGACCCGTCCACTGAGAGACGTGGTGCCTGGTCTGCTGCTTTCTCCTGGGCAAGACTTTTAAATGTATTTTCATCAATATACAGATCTCTTGGAATGGATCAGAAATGCCAGGTGAAAGTCGCAAACCTTTGTTCTGGGAGCTGGAAGAGACACAAGCTGAGCCCCAGACACTTCACTAAGTCGCGCTGCGGGTTTTGTTCATGTTTTAGATCTGTTTCCTCTCCAGCAGTGTCCAGGACAGTCGCACTTCACTGCATGTCGTCATCAGGGCGATTACTGAGCGGGATGACCAGGAGAGGCACCGAATACAGGAGACCGCAGGGGGTGGGGGTGGGTGCCTGGTCACTAACTCTCAACAGCCACACAGCCGGGAGGTTTGTTTCCCTGTTTCCCTCCTCACTTTCCACATCAGTCTTCCACTCTGTAACTTCCCCATGCTCTGAGTCTCCTTCCCTCTCTTTGGTGGCTTCACCAGTCCTGCTGTTTTGGGTGTGGCATAAAAGGAGAGATTTTTGAACTCTGCCATTCAGTGTTTCCTTTGTTCTAGCGCAAGTATAATTTGGGGATTTGTGTGGGTACATTCCACAATACAAATGCTGCACTTGGGCGCTTTATGGTGCAACAGGGCCACTTCTAGGAGCTTTGTCGAGACGGTACATGGGATTTAAACCCTCTGGAGAGGCTAACCTTCCTGAGAGAAGGGGAGCCCTGTGTTCACGTTCTCGCCAGGTGACAGCCGGGAAAATCAAAGGGACCAGTTTCTGCCTTGGCACATAGACTACTGGCCGCTGTTTCAGAGATGATGCAGACTACATGTAGAACTGCTCCTTGGAGGATTTAGCTATTGTACAGGCTTGATCCCAGGCCGAAACAGATCACGGTTTACTGAGAGCCCAGAGTTAGGGAGTTTTGCAATGATGTGTATATACAGTTTTGTTTCCTATGTCAAATGCATACTGGCATATTTACAAATGTTTGCCTGCAGGTAGGTAGCAGTGCATATACCCACTGGGCAGCTCGTTGCCCATGTCTAGCTACATGATCACGACATTGTTTCTGAAAAGTGAGGAGAGGCAGTCCGAACCCCATGCTTTATTGTGCTTAATCCTATCGCTCGGAACTGCTGTTTACAGATCAAGCATTGCAAGAAGCCCTAAAGGGGAAACAACAATATTGACTGTGGCAAGTAACCGGAAGAAAGGGGTCTCCAGTTTGGTAGGGCATGGAAGGGCTCCGGGTATAATTAAGACAAAAATGGCAGATTGGGGGATGGGAGGTAAGTGTAGGTAATGACTGAAGGAAAAGTGTCACCCCCATCAGGGCTGTCCCCAACGGGCTCTGGGTTGAGAATGCCTTATGTTGGGGAGCAAGCCAGGTAGAGCCCACAAGCCAGGAGCAGCCTGAATCCAGTGGCAGGGCCTCAGGCAAGGACACTGAGAGGGAGGCAGCCTGGGAACCCCGGGAACCCAGGGGCATGCTGCAACACGGCAGGAGCTGGAAGAGTAGCTCCCCAAAGCTTCAGCACGCACAGCCAGTCACCAGGCACCTGCCACCTGGAAATTTGGCAGCAAGGATGTAAACAGGTTTGCCACCTTCACATATCAACCACTGACCTCTTGTTCAATGTTAATTATACTGCTAATAACACCCAGAGGTAAGAGTTCCCACCATATATTTCACCTATTTCCCAGGAGCAATGAAAGATGCGGGAGAAGGAATAAGTCAAGGCAGCAGTAACACACAATGCTCATTACCCAGAGCCACCCAGGCAGGACTCCCGGGCTGAGCTGTTAGACATGACCCTCCTTGCAGGTCCATGATCTGCCTGCCATTGCTTCTGTTTCTAGGCACTGACCTGCACAGAGGGTGGGCTGCCTAGGGATTTTCCTCCCTGGTGGGGCTCTAGCTAAAGTCAGGCTGCTGCCACGAGAGCCAGACGATTCTAGTCTGGTGGTGACCCTCCCTGTGACCTTAAGCTAGTTTTAAAAATGCTAATTCTAAATTGCATTCCACAGTTCACATATACCTAGGAATAATAATGCAGTTATTATAAGTTATTGGTGATCTTTTATCAACAAACAACCCTGAGACTCTCAAAGGGACATTGTTAGGGGCCCTCCCTGGTGGCACAATGGGTTAAAGCGCAGCACTATGAAGCTTGAAGCTGCCACTTCAGCGTGAATTTGATCTCCAGCCTGGGAGGTGACCCACATGGTGCGGCAGACCTCTGCTGACCAGCCTGCTGCTCCCCCCAGCAGTGTCCTTCGATCTGCCTGTTCTGCTCCTCACTCTGTCTCTGGTGAATCCTCTCACCACCCCTGCACCTCTGGCCTGTACTCCAGTTGTGTGTGCATAAATAAAATAGGTGGGTTTTTCCCAGACTTACATGATCAGAGAAAAAACTGTCTCCATGCTTTGGTTCCTTCCATGAATAACTTACACTGATGAGAAAGAGAGTCTAGGCTACTCGGATGCAGCTGCTAACAGTGGAAAGATCTGCCTGTGTCAGGCCAGACCTGGGTTTAGAGGGGGCGGGGAGAGGAAGAGGAAACATGGTATTTGGGGGAAGTTCCTGCTTCACTTGCAAGTGAAGCTTATTTTCCAGCTAGGAAGCAAGTGGTGAACCTTCTTCATTTGTGCATCCAGCACTTTTCCATGCTCTGATCTCCTCTGACTCTCTCAAAGCAGTGATGAGAAATATAGGGCCGAAGGGGTTAATGAGGTTTAAGGAGTGCTGAGTCACACTGGATTTGATGATGGCGACAGTGATGATGACAGTGATGAAGAGGCTGGTGCTGGCAATCAACATGCCTGTGTGCTCTACCATCTACACCTACTGTGTGTTTCCTCTTTTCGAAGCCAGAGGAGTTGTTTGCTGTAATGGATGGGGACTCTGAGTTGGGAGGCAGGCAATCTTAGCTCCAGAGTGTACTTAGGACAATAAGCAGAGTCATGCAAACCAGCAAATTTATTTCCACAGGGAAAACATACCAAAATTTACATCAGATTTGAATGCCTAGGATTCTAAAGATATAATGCTAAGAAAATGGTGCTGGCCCCCAACTTGAGCTTCACATTTGTTGAAGGGAAGAATCATATGTGCTTATAATAATACCAGAAAGGAACAACATAAGAATAGGAAAGGTGGCTCACAGTATAAAAATTGAGCTTGGTAGAAGTGAAGAAGGCTTGCGGATAAGTGAGGGAAGCTTTGTGGAAATGGTTCAAATGTTTTTGGAAGATGGGTTGGCTTTTAGTAAGAGATAGGTCAGAGTTATTCTGGAGGGAGAAAATGCCTCTTACAAAAGTATGGAAGAGAAGACTGAACATGTTGAGAGACGAATGAGCAGTCTGGGTGACAGCAGTGGGCACAGAAAAGAGGGCTCCAAGTAAAAAGCCTGGAGAGGTAGACAGTTGGTTCGATAGTGGGGTACCTCAAGATAACATCTTCCTGCCATTTTGAAGATGAGAAAACAGAGGTCAGTCTGGAGGTCAGGCGATAGCCATCATTGGCAAATCAGCAGCTCAGCAGTTAACTTCCAGCACAAGGTGCTACTGGCCTCTCCACGGCCCCATTCAGTTGAGTCTGCTGTTTCTGCCCTCTGCCTTCATTCCTTCCCCACCTCAGCTCACGTCACCTCTCAGGGCAGCCTTTCCAATTCATCAGGAGTCAATCCCACTTCACAGGGCTCTTGTGCTACACGTGGCTCTCCCCATAACGAGCGGCCCTTCCCCCTGTATCCCCTGGTCCTGTCACAGGCATCAGCCCTCCTCATTAGATGCCTGTCTCTAGGAGGGAAGCAGCTCCGTTCTTTGTTCTGATGCCTGTTCCTCAAGTCTACCACTCAGGTAGTAAATGTTAGCTTCCCACAGTGCCCCAGAATCCAAGAACCACGATAAATAGGTGATATGGCCAATGACTAATCATGATTTATTATCCTATAATACCTTTTCCTTGAGGCACATTGCTCTTAGTTCTCTCTCCAAGAAGTATTTTCCTCTTTGTCATCCCTTTAAAATCCTATTTTATTCAGTAGCCACATAATTCCTGTACTAGAAGAAGGATCTGATCATTCCATCTTGTAGCATTTTTCTGGGAACTGGTATAGCCCAAGAGATGCTGGTCATCTAGGCTGCCAGGCAAACTGAAGGGCAGGACACAGCTGTGTGGATGGCCAAGGCTGCTGATGGCCCCAGATGCTGTGGCTGATCATCTGGCAACCCATGTGGGAACAGTAGAGCAGGAAAAAAAAAATGAAGAGGCATTTAGTATTGACTTGGTGATGTTCAGGGACATAAGGGATGAAGGAAAGGACAGTTTTAAGGAAGATTCCTCATTTTGCATCCTAGACACTGTGGATGGATGGGGGTTCCAATCCCTGTATAGAAAACAATGGGTGAAATAGGCTCACCCACACTGGGTTTTCATGTAATGCCCCATGACCAGTTCATACATTAAAGTGAACCCAAATTCATCTCTGCTTCTGGTTTGCTTCCACTGTACTGGGCTGGGGCCTCTGCTGTCCTATTTCTCACTGTCTTCCTGGTATCAGACTGATTTGCTAATTAATGTTTGCATTTTGCCCTTTGTAGTAGCCTGTGGACTAAGATAGCAGAAGCTCCACATGAAGGCATGTGTGTGTGTGTGTGTGTGTGTGTGTGTGTGTGTGTGTGTGTGTGAGTGAGATTGCCTTCCCAATGGCAGATTATTCTTCTGTCCCTGTAACCTGGCAGATAAATATTTGTTGGATTTAGCTGTGCTACAGCTTTGTGAAAGTCAGATAGCCACACTTCGGCAGAAGAGTTCTATTCTCACCTTGGAGCAGACAAAGCACCCACCTATTGTCAGTAGCTTACTTCCCTCTTGATTGTGCACTCAGAGACTGGCTGTTTAAAAGAGTTCATCCAGCAACCTTCATCAAAAGCTTGTGGTTGGAACTCTGCAAGCCTCAGGTTGGTTGGCAGGGGGAATATCTTTGTATGTCCCAGAAGGAAGCTTCTTACCCCTTTTGCCTTTGGAAGGTAGAGTACATGCCCCCCCCTTCCTCCGTAATAGGTTTGCAATTATTTTGGCAGATTTAAAATAATATTTCAAAGCAATGGAGAAGCAGCTGGGGGACATTACTTGTAATTGCTTAATATTGTTATCACATTTGCTTACAAGAAAAAAGAGGCATCCTGCCATCAATCAAGGGAGGGGATATTCATAGCCAGTGATCACAGTGCGTGCTTCGGACTGTCATGGCAACCGTCCCACCGACTGGACTTGATTATTTCCTCCTGCATTCCCATTCGTAGCTGAGTTGCTTCATTAACTTTACTTTCTTCAACCTCATTTGTAAAAGGGAAGCTAGAAAACAGTCCTACAAACAGCTTCATGGTCCCCTGCTCTGAGAAGCAGACATGACAGTACAAAGTAGCCTTTCCTCTCTCTCTCTCTCCTTGTGACACAGTCTGTAATTGTATCCAGAGGTTCACTGGTCCTAGAATGGGCCACCAAACATGTCTCTACAGCAAGAACAGTGAACTGAGCACTGCTGAGTGCAAATCGCTCTACCCCATCACTTATTGCCTGTTGAGCAATTTAAATCCATCTGAGCCTCAGTTTTCTCCCCTATGAGGTGGGAGTGGTAACATCTGCCTTGAGTACCTGTTGTGAGACTCACAGGTCAAGCAAAAAAGCACAATAGAACTGGCTGCAGCAGGTATTCAGTACCGGGGAACTGTAACTATTATGTCTAAGGCCACAAAATGAATCAGTGGGAAAGCTGGGGTTCAAACTCACATCTCTGGGGTCTTGTCTGATTAGACCACAATCTTTGTTTGAATAAAGAGACCCTGGTGTATCTTGGGGAAGGGCATGTGTAAAACTGGCTTGGGAAACTGTGCTTTTTATCTGTCCTCAAAGATAAACACTGCAGAGATTGCAGGGGGTGTCCAGACTGAGGCTGGTTGGTGAATTTGGGTTGAATATGTGCCCTAAACTGAGTTCTCTGCAGCATTTTATAGAGCCTTCCACACCTCCCGAAGGAACACTGGAAGAGCAAATAGATGAGTTGCAAATATGAAAGACTCAGGGGTTAAATAATGAAGATGACTCCAGACACATACAAGCAAACCTAAGTGATGGCTAGGGGAGAAAATACACTATGCATGGGCGGAGTCGTGATGGTAGATATCTACTTGTGGGCTCCAGAGAGCCTGGTGGACCTCTCTCCTAGGACTGGAGCTAAATGCATCAGAGTTCTGGATGATTCTGAGAGGTGAATGGGATGTCAAGCAGATAGAAAGCTTTTCTACTAAAGAAGGACTATATATGGAGTGTGACTTAGACACCAGCCCACCCAGGGTCCCAATTGGAAATAAAGATGAGGGCAACTGCAACAGATCCCAGTAGAGTGGCCCCAGAGACTTCTGAAGAGGGACAGATCTGGAGAAATCCATCCCAGGGAGCTTTTGTGGATTTTGGCTTTGCTTTCACAAAGTGATCCTCCTTGCTACATAGAGAAAGGGAATTGAATACAGCTGTGGAAGGTTTGCCAGGACTCCAAAGATGCTGGCACAAAGGGGAACTTGTGGAACAGACCTAAAATAACTGGGCAAGCCTGTGCTGCAGAGCTGCCCTGTGAATGGGTGGTGTGAACCCTCTGCCTCCCAGCAGATTAGAAATCACAGCAGGGCAGCTGATCACCTGCCTTGGTTTTGGGGACGAGCAGGCCCCAATCTGCCTGCAGGCAGATGTGCTGTTAATACCCTGAGCAGCGGCTTCTTTTTACATGTAATGCTTTATATTCATTTAATCCCTGTGACATCCATATGAAACAGGACTTTTCTTTCCATTTAACAAATAGAGACAATGAAGCTTAGCAAGGTTAGTTTATTTCCCTGTGGAGAGTTGGTAGATAGATGGATGAGGATTAGAACCTAACACTAAATTCAGATATGAGAAAGGAACAAGCAAGGCCTCAAAAACCCAATCTGTCCATCCTCATCATGTACTGTGCTAGCAGCATGGCTAGATGGCCATTCTGCGCCTGGTACATGCTTTCCATGAGTCGACATGATACTGGCAACCACATTATAATGTAGGCACAAAAATTCCAGCACCATTTCTATTTAACCCATCATGAAACTGTGGCACCAGGAGGTCAAGTAATTTGCTCCTCTGCACAACTGTGTCCTCTGCACACAGGCGAGTGGCAGGGACAGGTCCAGGACCAGCTGAAATGTTCCCAAGAGTACACTGCTGGCCCTGAAGCCAGGGGTGCCAGGGTGTGTACCCTGGAACTATAGCACAAACAGAACCTTTGAACTGGTTAGATTCTTGGGCCTCACTCCAAAATGCCCATGACCACAGCTTCCAGTGTTTTGGCCTTATCATTCATACCTGGAGATGTTACTGTGTCCAGTTAATCGGAGATTGCAGCTGACAAACCTAAGTTCTTGCTCTTCAATGTGGTCTGAGAAGCGGTAACTCTGGCATCACCTGGGGTCTAATGGGAGGGGCAAACACTGGACTCCATGCATATCTGTGGAACGAGAATCTATTCTAGCAATATCTTCAGGTCATGTGAATGCATGTTAGAAGCTAAGATCACTCCCTTAGATGAGATGGTGTTGCCAAACTGCCCTCCACTCTCTCTATGGAGACGGGAAAGACAGTATGTTCCTGTCCCTTGGTGTCACATGGAGAGATGTCAGTCAGAAGATCCACAAAGCATGTGTGTGAATCAGGGTAGAAGGAACAACTGTGATAGACCAACTGTCCCCATGACTTAGTGTAACTGATACTTGGTCCTCATGCAAATCCAATCAGCAGGAAGGGTCTGATCCCAGCAAACTAGAAGTGATGCTTTTTACATCCCCTACCTCGCTGCCACCTCTAACTGCAAGGAAGGGGGGGCCTGGAGCCTCCTTCTGTGGGAAATAGGCTCGGGAAGGTTTAGTGAGCATCCAGCGATCTCCACACTGTCTAGTAGAAATTTCTAGCTTTCAATTGTTCATGAATCACTCAATAAATGCATGAACATGAATGAATAATGAAGACTTATACTTTCACTGATTCATTTATTTATTCATTCAGTAAACAGTTGGTGATACTGATTTATGGAGTAACATGGAATCAAAAGGTGAATAAAAGTCCTCTCTCCTCACAAAGCGCAGCACCCAGTGGGAAGAGGACAAGCCGGTGGGATGGGAATGTGGGCAATAGGCAGGGACGTCAGGGAAGGCTTCCTAAAGAAGGTGACACTAAGTTCACTTGTGAGAAAGGAATGAACAAGGCAAAGAGAGTCGTTTGAAGACTCCAGACTGCAGGCAAGTGGATGGGAGGTCTTGAGGAATGCAGGCTGGGAAGCTGAGATGTTGGTCTCCTGAGCCATGTTCTCAGCAAATGATGAGGAATGAAAGAGTACAATTCCAAGGGTTGGCGCTACCTGTCTCCTGGGAGATAGGAAAAAATAGACTTGAGCTCTGGCCGGAAAAGATGTGAACAATTCTGACCACACACTTGCGTGTCACCCTCATGTTGAATGGCCCAGAAAACAGTGACACACACACACTACAATGAGCTGTTGCACTAAAATGCTCTTTATAACTTTGCAAGGGTAGAGGTGCAAGCTGCTTTAAATTACCCCATATTTTATAGTCCTGGAACAGCTGTCACCTGCCTGGCCCAGGGGAGCTCATTACTTAAAGAAGGATATGCAGATTTCACACCACCCTCCAGTCGTGGACGGTGCTGGGTTTTCTGAAAATTTGGAAACTGTAGCTCCTCAAACTGTCAGCCCTAAACATGCCCTTTCGAAGGTCATTAGGGCAGGATACGAAATTCTGTCCTTCATAATTTAGGAGTGATTAATAATTTAATCAGAACAGAGAGCAGCACACACGATGTCACCTCCTCTCACTTGTTGGGCTACTGGCCCCCATTAATCACAGGACATTCTTAATGCAATAGGAGACAGGTTGATTTGAAGCTTAGCATTGGGGTAACCTCGCCACTGCTCCCTGATCTGTTCCAAAACTGTTGCTAATATATCATCACTGTCACTGGCCCAGCCTCTCTTCCTGATGAACAACAGCTTGGGAAGGGGGATGGAAGATCTGCACGTGAAGGGAGTGTGCCCCATTCCCCCTCCTGCCGTTGTGAGCCCTCAAATCTGGTGACAGCAAATGCATAGGTGAAGGAATGAGGGAATACCCAAGAAGCCCAGAAGTGGGCTGCATGGTCTCCCCAAGACTGCAAGTGCTTGTTCTGCAGTTTCCAGTCTTGTTTGAAAGGATGATTCCTCCTCATTTGACCTTTTCATCTTCTCTGAAGGGTGCACTTGAGACATGCTTTTCTCACCAGGGGGTGTGAATGAGTTCTCCTGCCCAGCCCAGTGTCTGTCACCCTCTGAACCTGGGCACACACCTGCTTTGCCCGACTGCTACCAGCTGCATGTCCCTCTGCACCACTCCTGGGCAGAGATCCGTGGGCTGCGCGCTTGGGTGGAAGCCAAGACCTCCAACAACAGCCCTCTCATACAGAAACACATCTGGCTGATCATACAAGCAGGAAGCCTGTTTAAAGAAAAGAGGTCACCTCCGAGGTTACAGAATTTCCACGATAACAAGAGAATTACTGGGATTTAGGGCATTGTAGTCCAAAAGAGACTCCAAATCCTATCGCCAGATGGTTCCCCTGAGGATACTCCCACCTCCACACCACACCCAGGGCTGCAGCTCACACCTTAGAGCTGCTGACCCACAACACCAGCACCTGTCTGTCTGAGACGTTTGCCACCGCTGCCCCAGCACCAAGGCTACTGCTGATCTGCTCTGCACCTTTGCTGCCACAGGGTTGCCTCTTGGTGCCAAGACTCCTTGCTAGCCGGTCCTGATTACAAGCTTAAGGGTACATGTGTCTCCAGGGAGGCTGGGAGGCCTGAGTGAGCTCTGAGTATTTTCAGCTTCCATGGTGGGAAATGGCCTCTGGTCACCACATCCGGTGGGCAAACCCCAAACAGGAAGCAGATTAGTTGTTGGGCTATTCTGTTTCCTGCCTCTGAGGGATGAAATGAAGCCTAATTACATCAACACTGGGGTGGCTTGTAACATTATTCATAACAGGCAGTTAACACTTTCAGACCCCACAGTGGAGCCATTGTTTATCCTTCCAGTCCCTCCCCCACAGTCTTAGCTCATGAGCATCTGTCTTCTGTCTCCCTACCTTCCTGCTGTGGGGGGCTAGCAACCTCTGTCCCTCTGTCTGAGTGGCCAGGGGAAGAGGGCTGGGAGTTTCTATTCTGTTTGGCTAGTGGCTAATGTTCTTTCAGTTACATTTCTTTCTATAAGCTCTTTATAATCTCCAGTGGATTTTGCTGCCCCCACTGTTGGCTCTGTCTGTCTCTCAAGATCACCAATTAATTGCAGTGTCTTTAACTATGCCATGCACATTTCGGGCCAAGAATTCTTTGGATGCTTTTTAAAGTCAGATTCCTCAGGACCTACATCTAGAAATTAGTAGAGGTGCCATAGAGATTTGCTAAAGCCGGCTTAGAGGTTCGAGGTTCCATTTCTTTGGAACCTCGCAGTGTCTGAAAATTGATCTCTCAGCAATGTGGTCCTTGCTGCTTGAATATTTAAGAGATCTATGCCTCACCCTGGGGTCTAGACAGGATGACCTCTCCATAGTCAAGGAAATGACATTGCAGCCGCCCTCCAGGTTACTCTGAAGATGCTGGCACGAGTCAGCGGAACTCAGTGGAGGCTGACTCTGTCAGTAGGTATTCACACTCATTGTTGCGTGAGGAGCCAGCTCTTACAACTCTACTTCTACTTTTTGTTTCTGCTGCCTTTTCCCAGGGTACCAAACCTGTCTTGCTTGGGGTGGACTTCCTTTTTATTTTTATAATTGTCCTCTCAAGTGCGTGACAAATGTTCACTGCCTACTGCCTTAGAAACTCATATCCCAATGAAGTAGCCTGCAAAAGTCTAAGTTGGAGTCTCAATTCCAGAGTCATTGAGGTCGCAAAACTTCAGACAAATTATCCCACTTTCTGGAAATAGGGCCCCTGCTCCCCTAGGAATAGAGAGCAGTGGCCTGTTGTTTAGACAATGCCATTAAAAGATTCATCTTTGCAGCAAGGGTTGCCTCCTCACCTATCTAAGAGTCTCTTCACACTCACTCACTCAGCAGATATGACTCATGTGTTAGGATCTTGTCTTCTCCTGGCCAGGGGAAAGGAGCCCCTGTGCGTGGTGAGCATGACTCTTCAAGGAGCAGATGGGAAGACAAGGTTACACCTGCAAGATTACAACTAGGGGAAATGCCAGAGTGAAAGGGAAGAGCTGAGGGAAGCTAGGGGAGATCTCTAAAAACAATGAAAGTCTGACTGTGAGTGAAGGAGAGAGGAAGGTGTCACTCTGTGAATGATTGTGTCTCCCCTCCCCTACCAGTCATATATTGAAATCCTAAACCCCAGTGGTGGGAGTATGTGAAAGCTGGAATCTTTGTAAGGTAAATCATGAGGATGGAGCCCTGCTGTATGGGATTTGTGTGTCATAAATGAAGTGCTCTGCCCCAGTGACTTCTAACCCCTCAGCCATGAGGACATAAGAAATCAAGCCTGGCAGAGAGCCCTTCATTGACCATGTTGGTTACCGGATCTCTGGGATCTCGGCCTCTCGGCCTCCGTAACAGAAATAAGTTGTATTTATTTAGAGGTGATTCTGTTGTATAAGCTAAAATATCCATCTGTGATATTTTGCACAGCAGCCAGAACAGGCTGAGGGAGGAAGTCTGCGTGGAAGCCTTGGGAACTAATGTGCAGGTGCAGGAGTTTGTGGGCCTTGGGGGAGTCTTTGAACTTCAGTTGGCCTTCACATGAGTCCAGCATCTCCAGAAGTGGTGTCCTTTAGCCTCTGCACTGCACACCAATGGTGGGGAGCAGCTGCCCGGGATGTGAGGCCTTAGGACCAGCACAGCAGAGGGTTTTACCATGAGGCAGAGAACTCAGGTTTTACTTGGAAACCTGAGGTCAACAGGGTCCTTTTCCTGGTGGCCACAGAGCCATGCTTGTAATCAAACCCAGAATGAAAAGGGAATATAATGAATTTTGGCACAGTATCAGATCTACCATGAGGAAGTAACTTCCATCTCCCAACATGGCTTAAGTTTGCTTGGCCAGTGGCCATTTCCTATCTCCTAAGACAAGGAATAAATTCTGACAGGGAGCTATAAATGACATCAGTGCTGGTTGAGTTCACCCTTACTTATGAAGAAAGGCAGACTGGGCAGTTCTTTTTGAGGTAGGCTGTATAATGAGAAGACTTTTGTTTGCTGCTTGTTTATAAATTTGCTGCAGATGGGGTCTTGTGTGGTGAGAAACTGAGTTCAGGGACTCGCAAGCCTTCTTTCTCCCCAAGACCTTGCTGTGAGAAGCCCCCTCTCAGCCCTTTTGCCATGTCAAATGTCAGAGCTTCTCAACTTGCAATATCAGAGGTGGGTGGTTCCTAGTGTGAACAAGTACTGAGGTGATTCTCAGTATTGGCTTTCAGCTGAGATGGAAACACAAGAAGCATAACACTTGATTAGGTCTCTTCAACTCCCTGGTTCCAACTGGTCCAATTTGATCTTCACAGAGGAATAAACATGTAGAAACCACCCACCAGTGTACATTCTTCACTTGAATGAGAGGTGAAAAACAAGCTGTTGTGGCAGTTTTCAGATTTTCCTAACAGATGCTATGCTCGATTCCAGAGTGAAACATGTCCCTGTTTTCCTGTGTCAGCGCTGGTTCTTAATAGGACAGAGCAATGAGGCAGTGCATGAAATTTTCATAACCAACCCCTCCATTTACATGCACCAGAGCTGAGATCGCCTGAGGAGAGAAGCAACGAATACACATGAGATTGGAGGCGTTTCTGAATGTCGGTGCTAGTTTCCTGGTGGTTTGAAATTGCTAAGTACAGAGGATGTTTGAAAAATATTTCTTGTCATTCGTTCAGAAATATAAAATGTTTACTATGGGCAAGGGTTTTTTGAGATAATAGGGCAAGGCCAGAGATGTGGATAGATAAAGCAGTGGGTGCAGGAGGGAAAGTGGCATTTACACTGGTTTCTGTGAGCGAGATGGAGGAGAGAACTGTTGAACAGGCAATTCCTTAGTCTCTGGTAAGAAGGCTGCATAGGTACTCGTTGTGTGTGTGTGTGCGTGTGTGTGTGTGTGTGTG
>NW_004567131.1:18405656-18434072 GCF_000260355.1 Condylura cristata | reverse complement strand
GTGTGTGTGTGTGTGTGTGTGTGTGTGTGTGTGTGTGTGATTTCATGGAGCTCGGCAAGATGAGCTCCAAATAGCTCAGCCACAGACAAGTTGGGGCTTTTGCATATGTAACGCCAGTGGATGTCCCGAGACCCACACTGTACAGAGCAGTAGCTGCTCACACACATGGAGACGGTGCCCGTCAATGTGCTCGTCTGAACTGGGGTGCTCTCATTATGAACTACACCTTGGGATGAGGGCCGGACTGCCCTAGACTTCAGCTTTCAGGAGAGGGGCTCCTGTACTATATTCCTAGAATGCAGCACAATTCTTGCAGTGTACAGTGATCTAAGATGTTTGCTGTGTAGGTGAGCTACATACATGTCAACACTGCTACTGACAGGCAGGTAATAATTTATTATCCCACATTGCACGCATTCGTTTTCCTTCCCTAGTGCTTCCACAGCTTCTTACAGATCCACTAGAAGTTGCTTTGTTGAATCTGGCGATCAGGTGACCATCATGAGCCTATGTACACACCTGTGTGCTGATCCTGGCAGCCTCAATGGGGATTTTGTAAGCAGAGGCACCTATCACTGGATCTATGAGATTCAGAAACTCCTAGAAGAGGGTTTAACTCTGATACACAGACTTCTCTCCCTGCTTTTTAGCCTCTTAAATTTCTCAAAAAAAAAAATGTAGTTGACCCAAAGAAGTATAGGGTGTGTTTTCTTTTACACAATAGTTATAAGGCTACCAGTTCTGCTTAGAATCATTCTTCCAGCTGATCCCTCACCACTGGGTTTCCAGTGGTCATTTCTCCCTGCTTTTCAAGTAGCTGCCTCTCCTAAATTATAGGCTATAAATGGACTTTTAGAATTGTGTCTAAAAAATAAGAGTAAATCTCTTCCCAGGGAGGTCTTGAAGGGTCATCCTATAAATGATAGACATAGGCATTGGGCATGGCCTCTATGTATTTCTTTGGCTCTTTCTGGAACTTCTGCTGACCTCCAGCTGCTCTTAAAGTGAATGTTCTTGCCAAGGAAGTAAACTCTGAAAAGTGTAGTTGTTTTCTAGGATAATGCAGTATTTGGACATTTCAAAAGCAATTGGGATGAGGTCAAGATTGTATCTGATCTACCCAACCACATCTTCAAATGAGTGTTTTTAGGAAAACATGCACAGGGAACCAGAACGATGATGAATGATGTCACTGCTAGTTTGACGAGGGTCTCCTGTTCTGCTACAGAGCTCTATAAATGAAATCTGTGGCCTCAGGGGACTCTTCCTTGAGCTGGTCTTAGAGTTAGACCTATTGACCTTAGTAAGAAAGGGTCAAAAATGTTTGTTCTTCTACATCCTCAACTCATCCTATCACTAAGGATGCTGAGACCTACTGTGTGCTGGCCAGACTCCAGTGCATGGATTGTGTTACAGTCTCACTGGCTGGTTCTTTCAAAGGCTTGGCATGCTAAGGGATGGCTCTCTTTGGAAATTTTGTCTTAGTCCCAAGACCTCTCTGAAAGGTTGGCTCAGTCCATTGTGCATTCCAGTGAAGATTCAGGAAAGAAACCTGAGCAAGCTCTTTCCACACTTGGGAAGATCTGTTCTATACTCACCCTCACTCATTCCCATGGGTGCACCTCCCTGTGGGTTAGCGCTGGCCTTTCTAGCAGCTGGGCCCTATTCTCCAAAATGCCAGTAGGACTTTGAGAGCAACACTGGACCCTACTTCAGTCTTCCACCACTTGGAGAAGACAGTGGAGTGACAGGGAGCATTTTGTGGTGGGTAACCCAATCCATGCATTGTAGTCTGACCAGCACACAGTAGGTCTTGGCATTCTTAGTGATAGGATGAGTTGAGGATGTAGAAGAACAAACTTTCTTGACCCTTTATCATGAAGGTCAAGAGGTCTGACTCCAAGATTATTCAGTAAGAAATAAAGGTATTTTCTGCAATAATATAAAAGAAACCTAGTGAAGAAGTTTTTAAAGAACATTTTATTCAATGATGGTGAAACGCCAACACCCCACAGCATTCTTTAAACTGGGTTTGCCTAAAAGTATGTAGAATGTGTTATTAAAAGGGATTTTAAGTGCTAATCTGTAATAGACAACAAGCTCCGCACTACTGTCTGAGCCCCAAGCCATTCCTGACTGTCCTCTCAATGTGTATTCACAATTAGCATGCACTTAAACAGAGCCACGCCTCAATGATCCCTTTGTATGTTTTCTCAATTATAATAATTATGCACATTGAGTAAAGCGAGGATGGAACCCTTAAACAGATTGTCCTTTTGAATTTGGAAAGAAATAAAATTGAATCATTTCTTCCAATAAGTCTAACCTAAAGTATAAAGATGGTCGGGTCCCAGTGGAGCTATTGTTGCCTCTTAAAGGCCATCTCATTCTTTGGAAATCAATCGAGAGCAAATGCAGAGACAGCCACGTCTAGCCCACCGCAAAGTGCTCTGTCTTCCATTGTCTTCTCTGCACTAATCCGCTGCACATACCTGCCAGATTAATTCTCCTAAAATACCACATTAATCATGTTACTCCTGTTCACCCATCTTCATAGTTCCTAATTACTTAGATAATTAAATTAAAAAATGGATACAACTGTTCCAGGCCCTGCCCAGCAAGCCCCATGTTCTCATTTCTGACCTTCATCTTTGGGTACCCCGCATCTGTCTCCCCCACCTCCCCAGTGACAAAGCTGTTTAATGTCGCTCAAATCATTTGTGAGCTTGGACAACACTAAACATTTGCTCACACTGTACCCTAGGCCACGTAACTCTTTTGTCATTCTCTTTGCCTTTTCAAGTCCTTCCTTCCTTCCTTCTCTCAGTAAATCTTTGAGCACCTACAATGTGCTAGGAGCTGCGAGTGACCTTTACTTCTTCTCCGGAGTGCATAGCATATACATTTTTGTTACCAGTTTATGAGTCAATCATAGAATCTTGCAAAGATATTTTATGCTACTATATAAATAATATGTGCTATTTTATAATATGAGGTGTATTACGTAGCCCTTAGTCTGCGTGGGCTGCTAAAACAAAATACCATCAACTAGGTTGCTTATGAACAGTAGAAATTTATTTCTCATAGTTCTGGAAGTTGTTGAAGTTTAAAACCAAGGTGCTGGCAGCTGGCACCTGACTGGCAAGGGCTCGTATCCAGGTTCACAGACAGTCGACTTCTTACTGGATCTGCACATGGTGGAAAGAGAAGGGGAGCTTTTGAGGGCACTGGTCCTATTCACAAAAGCTCCAGCTTTGTGAGCTAATCTCTTCCCATAGGCCTCACCTCTTCATACCATCGTATTGGGTGTTGGTTTCCAATATATGCATTTAGGGGGAAGCAAATAGTCTGTAGCATACACTGTTGATCTCGTGAATGAAAACTTACTTCATCTCATAATAAGATTTCGAATACCCCAATGCAAGAGCCATCACTTATTCTTTTTGTTACCTGATGATGCTTTGCCTGTGATGGGTAAACATGCCTTACATGGAAGGCCTGATTAATTAATTGGTTTTATTAAAAGCCATTCTTAATCATTTCTACACTCTGTTCTTTACCACGATAGCCTGGGTGGTAGTATTTCAAGCTTAGAAATCTCTCCAGCCTACAGGAGCCCTGAACTGCTTAAGTAACAACAATCTTGAAAGGAAACATGTAAGGTAGACTATCCCTGAGCTAGACATCTGTGCATTTTTCAGCCATTCATTTTGAACAAAGCTGCGGTCAAGGCCATAGGCTGGGATGTTATCCCAACATCCCCAAGGAGATGTGCCTCAGGGAAATGCATAGCAGAAAGAACCGTGATTTTAAGAAAAGTATAAAGGAGTTTAAATATTTCTGAGGGCCCTCCCTGGTGGTGCAACAGGTTAGGATGCAGCACTGCAAGCTGGCCGCAGCTGCTTCAGTGCGAGTTCGATCCCCCATCCCAAAGGTGACCCACATGGCGTGGCACACCTCTCCTGACCCACCCGCTGCTCCTCTCAGCAGTGTACTTCATTGATCTGCCTGTTCTGCTCCCTGCTCTGTCTCTGGTGAATCTGTTCACTGCCCCTGCACCTCTGGTCTGTACCCCAGTTATATATGAACAAATAAATAAATCTTTAAAAAATATATGTCCTATATACCTGGAGTGTTAGCGGGCAGGCTGAGGGCTACCCCAGCACCCCTGCACTTGCTCTAATGGGGTTCTGCCATCTGCTACTTAAAGACAAAGCATACTCTTAGTAGTAAGAACTTTAATAGATTAGTGTGCGTAGAGAGGGGGGGAAGAGCAAGAATACAGACACTGAAACATCCAAAGTTAATCACTGAGGCTCAAAAGCACCTTCCAGCAGGGAACCATAAGAAAAGGGCAGCAGGGGGTCAAGCTAGTCTCAGACAAAGAGGCAAAATTAAAGAACAAATCAAGATAATGGTTGTCATTGTCAGCTTCCCTGTGTGTCTCTCACCACGTGTTTCCTTCAGGTGTCTATATGTTTCACCTTCACATGTTGGACTCCCCCATAGTCCCCCAAGTCCCTGGCAAGACCAAAACTGAGAAGCCAGTGAGCAGTTTGTCTCTGTGTCTCTGTCTCTCTCCAAGTCCTGTGTCTCTCCAAGTGTTCTCTCTTGAGCCCACCTGCCTGCCATGTTACATAGTTTCACCTGGCTGCTCAGTTCACCCCTCACTAGGTGGTGCAGGGAACGGGCAGCTCCCCTTTTATGGAGATGTCTCTGTTACAGGAAGATATTTTGCTAAATGAAATAAGTGGTTACAAAAGGAGAAATAGTGTATGATTACACTTATAAGAGATAACAGATGTAGTCAAATCCAGAAAGACAAAAAGTAAAATGGTGGGTGCCAGGAGGTGGGGGAGGAGCGGGAGGGGGGCTGTGCAGTGGGTCAGGGTTTCAGTGTTGCGAGATGAAAGAGTTTTGGAGATTGTGCTGCAGGTGAATATACACAACACTATTGACCTTAAAAATGATTAAGGTAGTAAATTGTATGTATATTTTACCACCATTAAAAAAATGTTTACTTAAAAGAAAAAGGTCTCTGTGTATGAGATAATGCTGAGAGGTTATGTTTGGCAGATAATCATCTCAACAATGGCAAAAAAGAATTTTCCTATATATTGATCTTCAGCATAGGAAAGGGACTCATAGGTACTTTCGAAATAAGTGAGAAATTTGTCTGATTAGAATTCATGTGAGTAGTTTGGCTTCCTGGGAAGGCTTTTCAGTCTTAACCTTCCTATATTTCATTTGCCTACCTCATTTTCGATTCACAGCCTCACCTTTCTGGATATTGGAGCAGGTTCCTGGGAACAAGAATGGTCAGAGTAGCTCTCTGGGCTTTCCCAAACCAGACCAGACTGGGATTCGAGTAAAAACTGGGGATGGGATCTTTATGATATTACCTTCATTTTTCTGGGAAGCAGCCTATCTTGGAGAAAAGGAGACCTACTTAGGGACTGGATTAGAGCTCTGGACTTGAAGCATTTGTCATAGTAGAGACTGGGGCCTGTGATACTCACAGTCATGCCCTGGGCCAGGGAAATGAGCATCTCAGCAAAGACTTCTAGGGCCAGGACTGGTGAGAGGCACATAAGGAATGGAAAATGGGATGAGGCAAGACCTTTCTTTTAGCTGGTGTTTGCTTCTTTGCACAGCAAGAGGAGCTAGAACACGCTCGCCCCATTGTGTTGGGCTCTATCATTTCTAATTCATCATTTCTTTATGAAATTTGGAGTTAAAAAAACTACATATTATAGAAAAACATTCAGGTGATAGAACAGAAAGAGAGAAGGAGGAAGGGGGTAGGAAAGAAGGAAAGCAAATATCTGTTTGTTCTTCCGACTAACCATTCCAGTAAAAATTGTGTCATGGAGTATGCAGAAAAGATTGCTGCCTTAATTTAGAAATTATGCATTCAATGGAACCTGGCCTTTGAAAGACACGAATTGTATCAATTAAGTTTACATTCGGTTGCAAATAGAAAAACTGAAGCTTACTAGCATCACTAACAGTGGCTGAAACCCTGTAGATATTTTTCTCTCCTGGAAAAAAGAAATCTGCAAGAGGTCATCCAAGGCTGGGGACTCTGTGGCTGGTGGGGCCCCAGGCCTCTTGTATTTTGCAGCCCTTTCATCTTCAGCATGTCACCTCATGGTCCCAAAGGGCTACCTGAAAGCCAAACATCACGTCTGTATTCCTGACTGATTAAGGAAGGGAGAGAAGGTGAGTCCCTCCTGTTAAGGAGATTTCCAATTAGCATCACATTAGGCAAAGCAGTCACCAAACACACTTGCGTGAGATGCATTCACATGCTCTCAGATGGCTGCATTGTTGCCCATTAAAATACACATCTTGTATTTTAAGAGGATGAAGTGTGTTGAGATTGACACTAGTCCCTGTCACTTTAACATGGGGGCTGCTGCTGTTTAAAATACCTTTATAAAGGAGAGGCTTGTGCCCTGAAACCAAACAACAGAGACACCCACATGGAACAAAAAGCAAATGATATCACACTCCTCCCCCAACTTTTTAAGTTCTTATTTTTATAGGCTGGGTCTAGAATTTTGGAAAATAAAGCTTCAGGAAGTAGCTGTGACAAGTTGCCCTGCATGAAACCTTGCGTGCACATAATCACTGTACCGGATATAATTGGAAGCTAATTTCATATTTCCTGCATATCATATTGGAAAATTGAGCTGTCATATCTATTTAAGGGCTACATGCCAAATGAGAACACCCAAGCCCTGATCTTTTCAAGAACACATTTGTGCAAGACATTTTTTACCCACTCTTTAAAACGTAATAAAAACATTGTATTAGGAGCCAAATCCATCTAAGAGTAAGCTTTTCAGGTTCAAATACTTGCTGTGTGTAAAATTATGAAAATATGCAGAGGAATTTGTACAGAGCTGAGAGATTCTTCCTTGGGTTATTCTTTCCTGAAAAAAGTCCCTTAACTTCCAAAGCTTTTTAAATTGCGGGCGTAATACCACCATGTATTATTCATTAGGTGAGGTTCAGTTGGTTCCTGATAATCCATGGTCAGGGTGCCCTGACATTATCTGTGTAGTAAAAAGTTTGGTTAATAAGGAAGAAACAGGGCACGATTTAGTCTGTCTCTTGAGAGAGATTAAGCAACGTGTTGTGAATGAGTGGTACTGAAGTGTCTCTGCTGCTACAGGAACATTCAGGCTGTCACTTACCAAAGAAGTTTCTGGTCTTGGATTACCCACTTAGATATTTTTCCTATAGATTTTTTTTTTTTAAGATTTATTTATTTATTCGTACAGAACTGGGGTACAGGCCAGAGATGCGGAGGGTGAGAGGATTCCCCAGAGACAGAGTGGGAAGCAGAACAGGCAGATCGACTAAGCACACTGCTGAGGGGAGCAGTGGGCGGGCCAGGAGAGGTCTGCCACGCCATGTGGTCACCTCCGGGGCAGGCGGGAATCGAACTTATGCGGACGCGGCTCTTTAGTTTCTTACGGACGCGGCTCTTTAGTTTCTTAGTGCAGTGCTTTAACCCGCTGCGCCACCAGGGAGGGCCCTTCCTATAGATTTTTTCTGAACCCTTTTGCATCTTGGATTTTTAAAAATTTGACTTACCTGGACCTCCCTGGTGGCGCAGCGGGTTAAAGCACAGCACCGAGAATCTAAAGCCGCTTCCGCATGAGTTCGATTCCCACCTGCCCGGGGGGTGACCACATGGCGTGGCAGACCTCTCCTGACCCGTCCGCTGCTCCCCTCAGCAGTGTACTTCGTGGATTTGCCTGTTCTGTTCCCCACTCTGTCTCTGGTGAAGCCTCTCACCCCCTGAGCCTCTGGCCTGTACCCCAGTTCTGTATGCACAAATAAATAAATCTTTAAAAAAAAAATTGACTTACCTGGTAGGCATTCTGTGACTTATATTCTCTGAAAACACAGCAGTCCGTGGGATGGACTAAAATCCAGTAGTTTGATTTTTTTTTTTCATTCATTCAGATTCTAGAGGTGAGAGGATAGACATTGAATGTCTGATGGAACTATATGTAAGATTAGGAGAAAGGACCTTGATAGGAAACACCAAGATGAAGAGATATGGAGGAGAAAGAGAATAGCCTTCTCTGACTTGAGTAGTTTGTGGGTGTTCCTCATAAGCAGAGAAGGGCTGGCATGGGTTGGCAGTAGAGGCAGGCTGAACACTTGCCTGTAGGCATTCTGGAGGCTGGGCACGGTGAGCGCATGGTCCAGTCTGAGCAGGACTAGCCTGTGAAGTAGGGAGAATGTCCCCTGGGTGTCCTCTTCATCTCCTTTTTTTCACCATGTTGCTCTCTATCTGCTATGTTTTTCTCTTAAATTTCCAGTGTCACTTTTTCCTCTCCAATCTCAATAGGATCTGTTAGAAATAATTTGCTCCTAAATGATAAGAAAGGATAAATAAATTCCATTGGAAGTTCAGTCAAAGTTGAGGATCTTTTGAGCAGCTAGTCCATGGTCTGTTTTTATTACCTACTTAAAAGACTGTGCAATCAAGTAATTATTTTAAGAAATAAGCCTGGAAAGTGTCTCAACAGAGTTAACTATTGCAAGTCAGTTCCACTCATTTCATTGCCCCTTAAGAAGATCTTGTAAGGTATTCTGGGTGACTCCATAATCTTCATGGTATCCAGTATTGACAGAGGATCATGCAATTATATGTAGCTTCTCCTTCACCAAGCTTTTTGTTGTTATAAGTGGAATATTTTAATGGGAATTGTATAGTGATTGCCAAACATAGAATAGGAAATAGAAAACAGAGCTGTTTTGTAGAAACCCAGGAGGATCTAGTTTAGGGGTTGGGGGAGGAGAGGGTACCCCAGAGGCTCTTGCAGGAACCCATAGGGTTTGGGACCTAGAATGTGCCCTCTAACCCATGTATCATAAAGATCCAGAAGCTTGGGCTCAGATGATGAATGATGTGCCCAAAGTTACACAGCCAGGATGGGAAGAGTTGAAGCTCCATCTAACACTCTAAACTTCTAGTTCACAGTTTCTCCCATTGCAATGAACAAATGACTTTCTTTTAGACTTTTAAAAAATCATTATTAGAAAACACAGAAAGTTAGGAAATACAGGGTGGGGGGAAACAAAATCAACCTACAATTAATTCTATCAATCAAAAACATGATATGCTTTATTTCCAGCATACAATAATCTTCAACAATCTTAAAAAGACTTAGCTTTTCTCATGTTGATGCAAATGTGTGATCGATCCTGAGGCCTCCAGTGAGTATGTAAGATCAGATGTCCCTGATTCCTGATGAAACTGCACACAGAAAGGTTGAGCTGTTTCACTTATTCAAATTTGAGGGGAGGGAAAATATATGGTAGAACAGTCTTTTTGAAATTTCTCTTCCTAAAACCTCCCTAAATAAGTTGCGCAGAAACTAAACCCAGCCTGTCCTTGCAGAGAATGATCTCACAGTTTGAAAATATACACAACAAGGGATTCTCGTCATTCGTCCAAGGTGCCCGAGTATATCAAGCTCTGGCTACAGCTGAATGTTTCTGATGAGTTCTTGAAGCTTTAGCGTGGATACTGCTGCAAGTAAGAGCTCGAAGCTCTCAGCCTTAGTGCCATCCTAGGAGCCTCTATGCCGTGAGATCCAAATGGGGGAAGAAGTGAGTGATCAGACCAAAGCACAAAAGAAGAGGGGGCGGAGGTCCAAGTAAACAGGTCCAAGCACCCATGGAAGCCGTAAGAACAAAATACAGAAAGCCCGGATCCAGGAGTACTGGTATAAATTGTCACATTGGTGTGACACTACTGGAATATGAAGCTCAGTCTCCATCTCACTCAGCCCAGTACACCAGGCACCCTCTGCAACACAGATGAAGAAAGCACACACTTTCCTAAGGAAAATAAAAGTAGTTCCACTTACTGAACGCTGCATGCTAAGTTATACTAGGTGTAGTGCATCTGCTTTCTTTCTTTTTTTTTTTTTTAAAGACTCATTTATGCTGTATCAAACTGGTGTATAGGCCAGAGGTGCAGCGCAGAGGTGGTGAGAGGATTCACCAGAGACAGAGTGGGGAGCAGAAAAGGCAGATTGACAAAGTGCACTGCTGAGGGGAGCAGCGGGCAAGAAAAAGAGGTCTGCTGTGCCATGTGGGTCACCTCGGGGGCCGGGATCTAACTGACACCCAAGTAGCCGCTCCCAACTTCCCCACTGCAGCACCTTAACCTGTTGTGCCACCAGGGGGGACCGCATCTTCTTTTTTATTTAATGCTCTCGACAATGCATGTTTCCAAAAGAAGGGACAGGTTTGGAGGAATTACACAAGGAATCTCAGGTCACAAACCTGGTGAGTGTGCAACGTGGAGTCCAGCCCATGCCTAGGAAATGCCACGATGCCTCCTGCCTCCAGGAGACAAGTCACTCTGGGGCTGTAACATGAGCAAAAATTCTTGGACCTTGTGAACATTGAACAACAATATGCATATGGTTCAAGGATATAAGGCTGGAGCATGGGGTCCTGTAGCATCATAATCAGAAGTTCTTATCAGGCAGGTGAGGGGGGCCATTGAGAGCTTTGGAATATCAGAGATGACTTGCATTTTCAGAACATAACTTCAGTAGTAGCCTGTGTAGCTGGGTTGGTTGGAACCATGACAGGAATTAGGCTGAAGACTTTTTCCCCTTCTTAAGGCCAGTTTATCTTTAGTTTTGTCTATCACAGTAATCTACTGGAAGGTTCATGGTCTAGAAAAATGGTGATAGAAATTATCTTGTAACTAGATACCTCAGACAGAATAGATCCTTACGTAGACTAAGAGCACTGACTTTGTCTAAAGTTTAAATCTAAGTTCTGTCAGATATTAGTTCTTTAAACCTGGGGATTCAACTCACGCCTTTTAGAGCAGAGGTAATACTTGTTTTAGCCAGTTTGAGGTATTATAACAAAATCACAGAGACTGGGGAGCTTTAGCAACAGAAATTGATTTCTCTCAGTTCCTAAGGCTAGACCAGGGTGCCAGCAGGGTTGGTTTCTGAGAGAAACCCTTCCCTTGGTTACAGGCTGCCAGCTTCTCATACCTTCACATTGCAGAAAGAGAGCAAGTTCTCGAGGTCTGTGATATAAGGGCTTAAGTCTACACTCTCAATGAGACCATCTCTCAGATACCCTGACATCACATTGGTATAGGATTTGAATTGGCAGGGGCAGGTAGAGGAGACACATACATTGTCCACTGTGATGATATTATCTTATAGAGTACTGTGAAAATGAGAATTTAAAACGTGAGTCACTTAAAAGTAATTACTGTAGTTGCCAGGCACATTGTTGGTGCTCAGTGAATCCTAGCTACTAGATTATCATAATAATTATTGATATTTCTTACTACCTTTGTCCTTTCTGTCAACCAGAGAGCAGCCGTCTGCAGAAAACCAGAATCAATGAAGTTTTAAGCTTTTCATTATGCCTTCACTTAACAATTTAAAATTTCTCAACATTTTAAAATTTAAAATTTCTCAAAGTTAGATGTCTACCATTAAGACACCAGGAGGGTAAAGAATCTGTGGTATGATGAGCAGTTTGGTGTTTACCTACAAATACGCTTTTTTCTTTTCTTTTTCAGTGAATTTGTTCTTCACTGAATGAATAGAATGCAATGCAGCCAAGTCGTGTTGCTAGCGACCTCCACTGGAGGGGGTGGGAGATCCCACCTTGTTGTAATATTTCTATTTCCCTGCCTATTTGGCTCAAACTCACGTGTCCCGCCCCGCTCCCAACCCTCCTCCCCAACTCCTAAGCAGTCGAAGGCCAGATCTATCTGACACTTTTTATGACAGAGCAGGGTAAACCCATACAACATTTGTTACTTGAAACCTACTCTAAATGACAGCTCTTTTATAACTTTGGAGGGAAATATGAATATTTTAAAACCTCTTTATTGGCAAAGTTAGGCTAAAAAGTAATTTTCCCCAAAGTTGCCCAGAAGATTCCTTTTAAGTCATCTCCCTACAACTAGTGGGATTTGGAGAACACAGCCTCTCTACATAATTGCTGCCAGGGAATGAACTAATTAGGAAGGTTTGGCACTATTTTTCCCTAAGAACAGGACGGCGATGGTTATTTTTATAGCTTTTCTCAATTGGACACAGATGATCCAAATTCATTACTAGCGTGTTCTAGTTCTTTTTTGCTTCGTAAGTCTTGTTCTCTTGGCTTTACTGATCTGTGCAGTGAGTGCTCTGGCTGCTTTCTGTGCACGGTGGGCTTGTTCCGGGTGGGTCTGCCCAGCAGTGTGTATAAGCTCTGGAAGAGTCATTGATCTGTGGAAAGCATGCTTTCACATGTGGGTGGTGGGGCCACCACCCACTTATATGTTCTTCATGTCATTACTTCACATAGAGGATTCGATGCACTGCACAGGATAGGAAGGGTAACTCTGGGGAAGTGGATCCAGGGAATAGCACTAGCCACAGACAGCTGATTGGTAAAGTTGAGATGACCTTTCACAGTTCACATGCATGACAGTTCAACCTGAGTGATCCCCTGCGAAACACTTAGGCTCTTTATGTGTTGCTCTATTAATAGTGTGTGTCTCCACGGATAGTGCAAGCATCCCAATTCAATCGACAACTGTAAATTACAATACAAATAGCATCGAATCAGCAGATGGCCCAGTGCCAAATGATATGGCCACTTTTGCAATGGGGTGAATCTGTTCTGAGTGGGAAAGGGATAGCTAGCACGAATCATTCAACAGTGACATGCAGAATCTTCACATTCTAGAACTAGTTCCTGGGGAGAAAAACATTTATAGGCTGCCAGGGGGAGAGATGTTAGAAGTCAGTGGTCTCCTGAGTGAAAAACAACCTTAGTTTCATTTTGGTCTCACCTATTTATTGAAATCACTGGCTCTTAGCTTCTGAGCCAGATAGTTTTACCATCTCCTTCACAGTCATTGAAACTTACCCTTCAGAAACAATGTACAGTAAAAACAATGAAACTCAACGTTATCAAACCTTTCGTGTTCTCACGTGAGCACACATGCACATAAGTACATGGACACAACCAGTCACAGGTGTATGTCTACACACGCACACACAGATTCTAGTGCCAGTAGCCACTGTCAATCTTCAGTGGTATTGTCTGGGGAGGGGTGCACACAGTTATTGCTCCCCAAAGCTGAGCAGTCTGCTTCTGTGATGTATGCACAGAACATAGGCAGGGCTGAGGGCTGCCACTAACCCAACAGACAGGGATAGGACAGGTTCTGAAGTTACAGGGTTCTGCCAGGTTACCCTGACTGAACCACACAGAGCTCACTAAATCCGCGCTCACGCTTATCTCTCTCCTGTGGTTCATGTGGAGAGACAGGAACAAGCATCCTCAGTGTGAGGCGAGCTCACTGTGGAGAGGAGAAGACTGCCTTGACCTGCCCTCCATTCAGAAGATTACAGCCATTGTGTTTACTGAGGGGAGACTGGCCCACCACGGAGTTGGGAGGAGGAAACCCGCGCATTATTACATTTCCATTCTAATTACATTTCCTACACAGCTGTAATCGTCCCCCCAGGGGGGCTCGTTAACATAGTTTTAATGCCTCCCATGTACACTGGATCACTCCAAACACCCTTTTCTATACCAAGGGCCTAACATCTGCCGCGGGTAGGCAACGCCACATCGTCCATGTTTGGGTTCAGTCTCAGGGCAGCAAAGGAACAGACTGATTCTGTTGTGGCAGTCAGTAACCCTGGACTGCCACCAATTGCTTACCTCAACCTGCTCTGTCCAGAAGGCTCCACTGGACTGCGGCTTTGCTTATGTGTTCTGCTTCGATGAGTTGAATCCCATTATCTCTGCCCTGGCCATTTTGGCAAGGACTTCCCCCTTCCTGTGTCAGGCAGGCATTGCAATGTGACAGTTGAAACCACTGGTTAAAGCTGTTGCTTTTCTAATACATTTCCTTTGCAGCTCTTGTTTCTTTCCCAAGTAAATTCGCTAGGTGGCAGTGAACAGCGAGGGAAACAGACTTTTGCAGGGCACTCAAAGTGCAGTTGAATATTCCAGGATGTGGAGTTGTGAATGAAGAACTCCCAGGGGTCTTGGGCCCTGATATATATGCCTGACAAAAGACAAACACCTGATTGGACCAACTTCTCATCAAACTTCCTCTTACCAACTCTGCTGATGATTTCTGTTGTCTTCATAAAGTTCAAACCGAAGCTATTTCTCTTACCTATCAACATGCTTCCTTGACAGAAAATAGTTATTCCAATTAGATTCCGCTCAGTCAGACCTTGTATTGTGTCTGAATGTGTGGTGTGGAGGGGGTCAGTGGGTATGAGATTGTGCGAGTGTGTGTGTGTGTTTTCTTTAGAAGTCAGAGAGCCTAATAACGCCAGGATGTGGTCTTGCCTTTTGATTAGTTTCTTCACATGATCATTTCCCTTTCTCAGTTAAGAAGTGCCCTTTAACCCTGTGAAACTCAGGGTTCCCCTTTCCCCAGGAGATAATGCCCCAAATCTAACATCATCTCTGCTTTGGGGAAGTACTAAAACTTCAAATTTATGAAAGGACTAAACTCCTAGTGTATACACTGTCAATTTATTTATTTATAATGCCTGGTTTTTAACCTAAATACACTTACTGGAGAAGAGAAAAAAACAACTGTAAATCAACTGAAAAGTCAGTTTGCATAAACTATTGTGTCCTGCCTGTGACCAGAGAGGTAGACCTCCAGGGGTGAGGAATGCAGGCATTTTAAGTCCGTAACCTTTGTACCCTTTCTCTCCCACCATGAAGCGCTATTTGTAGCCAGTGTTCTTGGACACAAGCACATCAGTGCATCAATCTTGCCTTCCTCCTCTCCACCTGCCTTGTTCTGGCCAGACCCTGCCCAGGCCACCTCTGTATCCCCTCCCAGTCCTGGGATACCATAAACCGATGACAGTATTCCCCACTAAACATCAACTTCTGAGCCCCAAGTACTGTCTTCACTGAGCTGCCTATTATTTCATGTGATTCCCAAATTGAATCTTTCCAAGAGAAGCAACTTTAAAAACTCCAGCTTTGTCTGAGGTCTGCACTCTGAACTCTACAGATTTCTGTATTCTAGGCTCTGAGCTGGGTCCTGGAGATACAGTGGAACTAAGACAGGGTCCCTGTCATCAGAGACCTTAGATCCTGTCCCCAGATCCATGTTCTGCCCTGGCACCGTCTCTCAAGGCCAACGGTAGAGTCCACACTTGCACCTTGCCTGGATCCTTTTCTAGATCCCAGTCAGCCTGTTCCTGTTACTGCAAAGTGGGTCATGTACTTGCTGGTGGTTTCTCACCACTGCTCAACACTAGTGGTCAGCAGGTAGACAGGGCTGCCTTATTCCCTGTGAGAAGGAAACTCCAAATGCTGAGCAGTCAGCCAGTCACTACTTCCCTGGGCCTGTGCTGTGGGGATCCCCGCGCAAGCGTGAGTGTGACAGAGAAGGCGTGAGGAGCCTGCCTGGCTTGGGCTGTGAAGACTGGCCCATTACAATTCTGCTCAATCAACTTACCTTGAGCGAGATTCATAGGTCAAGAGCATGAAATTGCCCCTTTATTTCCTCGAATCATGAAGGTGATGAAGAGATTGTGAAACGCTGATGAGCAGTCTAAGCTGTCCCTTGCTAAGATGAACTCATCGGAAGCTAAGTTTCTGTAGGTAGTGGACAGCTGTAACTTCAGAGAAAGCCATGCCTGTGACACCATGTTAATGATCCGGTAAAGGAGCAGCCTGGGTTGTTAATAACATTGTTTTTCTACTTAAGGACTCAAGGCTACGCATAATGAACCTGGGTGATCTGCTCGTTGGAAAGCAGATGAGTAAATGCCAAGTTCTTCTTTTGTTCTGCCTTTGGAGTGAAGCAGACACAGAAAAACACCCTATTGGGGAAACTAAGGTTGGAAAGCACAGTACAATTTTTTAGGCAGCTTCTTTCTCCAAAATTGAGTTCATGGTGGTATTGTGTTTTGTTTTTAATGCCCCATGACTGATGCCTTCTCTTCTACATATATTGGCAGGCATACACACACACAAATACACACATACTTATACACTTTTTCTTTTTAAAATGCATACACATCCCACCCAATTGCTTTCTTAAATATTTTATAATCTTTCTTTAGAGATTTATTTATTTATGCATACAGCAGTGGGCTATAAGCCAGAGGAGCAGGGATGGTAAGAGGATCCACCAGAGACAGCGTGGGGAGCAGAACAGGCCAATTGATGAAACACACTGCTGAGGGGAGCAGCGGGCGGGTCAGGAGAGGTCTGCTGTGCCATGTGGGTCACCTCCCTGGCCAGGGCTTGAACTTGTGCTGAAACAGCTGCACTGTGGCTAGCTTCACTGTGCTGCACTTTAACCTATTGTACCACCAGGGAGGGCCCAGCTTTTTAATGCCGTTTAAAAGATAAAATTAGTTAAGAAAAGAATATATAAGGAAATCCCTGCTAGCAACCTAAACATGTTTCCCTCTTTCTGGAAGTCTTGTCTATGTCTCTCAGTTATAACAGACTTGCTGTCATTTCATGTTTTGCTAGTCAGTACCCAAGAGTAGTGACTTCAGTGTTAGCTTGATATTTCTTTTTAGTGACACCAGAATTATTAGAGTTGATTATAATTTAAAAAATAGATTAAAATTACTGTGCCCATTGCTACAAAGTGCACGTTTTGCAGTTCATACTGGTAGAAACTTTTAAAAAGTGTCAGTAGTGCTCAGGTCTGAGGGTAGCGTAAACCCAGAGCTAATAACCGTGCTCTTTGGGCCATTAGTGATGCATCGTGATTTACACCTGGCCCAACTCTCCTTGACCCGAGGCTGTATTTCCTGACTATGTCTTGTCTAGCCCAGGCACAGTGACCCTTCCCTGAAGCCCACCGTCAGGGTGAGTGTCCTCTGGTCTGGCTCACTCTGTAATTGCAGCCTACAGTGCAAAATCTCCCAATTATTCTCCTCACGATCCCATTACTTCCCTTCCTGTTTTTGCTTCCTCTCTGTCAGATCTGTGCAGTGCAGAGCTACAGGAGGTATGAATTCTGTGTGCCCTATGGACATCCCCTCCTGTACTGGGTGTTTCCAAGGCCCCCACTGAGTCCTCGAGGGCCACTTCATGTTACTGCAAAATACCTGTTCCTCTATAGTTATTTCTAGGCTCTGTTATAAATACTCCCCTGCACAGTTCTGATATTTTATGCTTGCTGTTTGGATTACACCTCGTAGAATGCCATCCCTTCTAGATCCATTTCAGCAAGTCTCCTCTCTGCCTGGGAATCTCAGCCCTATTTTGTCAGAGAAGAGAAAGATTTATTTCAGTCTCACAAAAAAAAAAAAATGTGCAATTTATACAAAGCAATCCGGAACTTGTCAGTCCAGAGGCTTAATTCACAGAATCACAAAGAGGGTGGAGGAAGCAAAGCAAGGCCTGGAAATTACCTGGACATCTGGACTGTGAGCTCCTGTTCCATGGAGCTGGGCCAATCCCACCAATAATCCAGACTGCCGGTGATGGCCTCTCTCAGGGGCTTGGGAGGTATTTTCTCACAAGTGAGGTATTTCCAGTAAAACTGTAGCCTGGTTTGTTTGTTTGGTTTTTTCAAAGCTTGAGAAGGTAAACCCTTTCAATCCACAATAAGTAAAGTATTTTGAGGCCAAGACCCCAATGAGACCATCGCCGTGAAAGCAGCCACCGAAACCTGAATGTTCTGAAAACACAGACTAGAGTTGGCCCTGTTCCCAGCAGTGTGGGCAAGAGGTGGGAGAGGGTCTTTGTTTTCCTCTAACAGGTGAGGGTTCAGAGGGGGAGCATCCCATCCTCTCTGGGAACCGTGCTGATATATGGGGACATGGGGCCAGTTGACCCCAAGAGGGGAAAGAATAAATAATGGGTGGGAAGCCAGCCAAGGGTAGAAACTCTGTTCACTGTTCTCTCCCCCGTGGAAACATAACCTCTAGAGACTCATTGCCAGAACGCTGTGAGAAAATAGGTCCAGTTAGGAGCAACCTTTGTGATTATAAAATCAGCTGGGAGAGTTAATGGACTTCAAGTACTGGGGAAGGTCCAACAAAGAGCTTTTGACATGACGGTGGTCAGCAGAGGTGGCTGAATGAGCCCCACAGGCACGCAGAGAAATGGGCCACATCTTATGGACCTCTTCTAGCACATCCCACCCCACCCCTAACACTTGCCTGACTGAACCCTTTCCCGTCAAGCTAGTGTTGGACTCGTGGCTGAACACAAGGAGCAGCCCCACAGCAAGGGGCCCTGTCACTGCCCTCTCAGCTGCACAGTGTCGGTGACGCCCCCAAGTGCCTCTGTGTCCTCATGGACAACCTGAGCATCTTGCTGGGGCTCCCAGAAGCAGACCCCGAAGCCAGGGTCTACGTGGAAGCAACTTAGAAAGTGCTCCCAGGAAAAGCAAGAGCAGTCCTGGATACTCAGAGAAGGTGGCTCAACAGGACAAGTGGGGGGTGTTTGAGACTCCTGGTGATGTCCCAGCACCAGCCCTCTCACCAGAGAGCTCTGGAGTATGAATTGTGTCTCCAAGTTTACCCACAACCACTGAGGAAAGGGGTCCAGGCTTTGTACCTCCTCTGCAGTTAAGTCCATCACAGTAATCCCACAGATCGCAGTGGGGTCAATTACCCTGAAGGATACTGGTACCCAGTATGAAGACTGGTGGGTGCGTTCCTACAAAGCACCTGCCTGAAGCAATCTTTATAGTAAACGTTCAATAACGCCATGCCCTTCCTGGCATGCAGGGGGCAGGACTAGCCCACCCTGTGTGGTTAAACTTGCTAGTTTCAGGGGCATGAGGCCCCTCCCTAGGTAAGTGGTGACACACTTCAGGAAGGTGAAGGAATCTGTTGCTGAGAGAAGTGTTCAGAAGGACTAGCACACGCGGGAACATGGTGAGCAGAAGAGACCAGGCTGAGCAGCCCTATGTGTGCAGTGAGGGTAGGGAGAAGGCACACGCTTTCACTGGCACCAAGCTCCTGTGAGTCACCGCGTGGTGGAAACTATCAAAAACCATGAATGGATGCTTTAGCACCAGTAGTGGAACCACCTCCTCCTCTGACTGCACACTCACCCAGCCCCCTCTGGAGTCTTTTTTTTTTTTTTTTAAATATATTGCTAAAAGCTGCAGCCAAAGGGACAGGAGAGGTCGACTGCACCATGTGGGTTGTTCTGGCTGGGATCGTACTCATGCTGCAGTGGCTGCAACAGCTTGGTAGCTGAGACTTCAACCCCAGCACCACCAGGGAGGCCTCCCCTCTGGAGTCTTTATGAGCAGTCCCTGCCCCTCAGGGGCAATGTGGAATATTGCACACATCCAACCTCCTGGTCATTGTAGGTTCAATTCCAAGCAACTACACTAAGGTGAATGTCATAACAAAGCGAATCACAAGATTCTTTGGTTTCCCAAAGCAGGTCCAACTAGTTTACACTGCACTGTAGTCTATTCATTGTGCAACATCATTATGTCTAAAAAAATGCATATACCTTCATTAAAAATTACTTTGTTGGTAAAAACTGGGCTATTGGAAAAATGGCATGGGTAGATATGCTCTAAGCAAAGTTGCCACAGATCTCGAATTTGTACAAAGCACAGTATCTGTGAAGTACCATGAGACAAAGGACAAGAAAACAGGTGTGCCTATTTTTAGAGCACAGAGAGTTGAGGAGACCAGGGTGGAGGGTGGGGCTTTCAGACAAGAAAATTCTAGGCTGTGAGTGAGGACAGCTGTTTCTACATATTTGAAAGAGAGAAGTGAGACAAAGGGAAGGTCTGATCGGAGGAAAGAGCATGGACCTTCCTGGTGGACTTTCCTTCCATCAAAATGTTCCAAAGGCCATTTGAATTCCTGGAGGTTTGGTGGGACAGACTTGTCCCCATTACCTGGGGTACCGGTGCAGGTGCTGACTATCAGTGGAGGGCACTCAGGTGTGCAGGAGTCATCTTCCTAACCCCAATTCCAAAAGGCATAGGGGTTATTGAGGGCCAACAAGGCATACATATAACAGATGGTCTGTGGATGGATTAGATAGAGGACCGATGGATAATGTACGGAAAGCAGGTGGACAGAGGGAGGGGCAGAGAGATGACCAGATACAGATGACTAGTTAATGGAGTAGCTGCATAGAGGAATAGGCAGATGGACTGACAGATGCAGGTCACATGGCCCAATGAAAATATTAAAGTCTATCATAACTGGTCCTACTCCGGGAAAATGAAAATAGGGGGACTTAGTGACAGGTTGCAGAATGTTTTGGGTGAAGCACAACCTGCTTCCTAGAGGCAGAATCCACAATTTCGAGGTCCGAGAGACATGCGAGCAGGCGGAGGGAGGCTGTGTCCTGAATAGCCAGGCTGTGTTTGGTTTGCATGGTCTTGGATTCTACTTTAGTATTGTTTCAGTCAAGTCACTTCACAGCTGCTCTATGTTCCTTCCCCTTTCTACAGATAAGGACAAAAATATTAGAAAAGCCCAAATGAATTAGCATCCCAGACTGCTAAGTAGCCTCTGATAGCTTCTGCTATCCTTCCAGACACCAAGGTGACTTTTGAATATAAAGGACTCTGATTCCTTCTTTTGTGAATGACAGACAATTCCCAGCTAGCATTTGCTTTTCAGTATCCAGCAGAAGCCACTGCAATATGAGCTTTCAAAGGGGATCTCTTAGTCTCATGTCTGTTTCCTCTTATGTTTTAATAATGTGATACACACAGCACCGGTGCTAAGATTAATTATTGACTATAAGTTACTCTGAAATCCATGCTGTGTATAGGCTAGCTAAATCACTGCCATCTTACAGCACCATCTGCAATGGATCTCACATTTAATTCTTATTTGCAAAAGAAATAATCTGAGATAAACATATCAGAGTGGGTGTTTGTTCACCCCTTCACTCTGGGGACTTGCTGACCTCTCTGGATTCCAACAGGACCCAAGCACTTCATTCCTCCTTTTGGAGTCTAAGTGCTTTTGCCTCACACACAGAGAATTGCTGTGAGTATTGTACACACATTTGAAAAAGCAATAATAGCTAATATTTACTTAGTGCTTTTGAGCTTAGGTACCGTGTTAAGTAATTTACCTTATATATTCTCATTTTTATCCTTATCCCAACTCTCAGAGTTAAATACAATTAATAATAAGTCATATGAATACATTCTCGCTCCTTCTCTCATACACACACACACACACACAGGCCATACTATCCTGCTTTGCCAGAAACTTTCTGTTCCAAATCCCAGGAATCTTTCATTTTTCTAGGCCAACAGGAAAGTTGGTCATCACAAAATACTAGCACAAGGTACCATACCATATAATCCCAGAATTTCAGAGTGGGAAAGAAACAAATTATACCCAAAAATCAGGAGGGTGTGCTGGGAAGCAGTGAAATCATTGATCTGACTGTCTGGGTCATGCAGGGCCATAGTGGAGGTAGGCTGAGAATCTCACACAGCAGACAGAAGACCAAGAATGAGTCTTCTCAATGCCATTTCTTTATCACCATACCTCTAAGAAAATGCACATTTTAAAATAGACTTTCATAGGGGAATCGTGCATAAAAGATTAATATTGACTTTCTTTCCATTATTACCGTATACTCCAGCCAAGAGGGGCCAGAAACTCCACCCAAAACATGGGTTGGAACCAACCATTTCCTTTTGAGCTAAAGATGAGGAAGTCTATGATAAAATAATTTAAATTAAACTTGATTATCCTGATTTTATTAGTGGGAAATAACCCCATCTTTCACTGCTAGAAAATAAGCTGCAAATTATAAAAATGAACCTTGAAGAATATTTTAAAATAAGTTTTTTCTTATCTTTGTTTAGAACACATGAAAAGTGATTCAAATCTCTTATATTGACAGAATTTATATTCATATTAATGAATTTGAGGCAGTCAGAAGCTGATTTATCAAAGATTAAACATTCAGTCTACTAAGGCAGAAAAGCAATACATTTGAAAGATTGTTGTTGTTGTTAAAGCAGTGGAAACCAAAATGAGCTATTTAGCCTTTAGTTAAGCAGATAACTAAATTAATCAGTGTATCCCATTCCCCAGCTCACTTAATTAGTTTTACTTCTTCAGAAATAAATAGAAGAGTATACTTTCATTTATTTTGCAATTATTCTGTATGTTTACCAGAGAGTTATAGATTTAGGGTAGAAGTAGATGTCTTTAAATGTGATAGAGGATTCCTAAAAGACCTAGGTGCCAAAGGCTTACTGCCAAACGCATTAATGTTGAAGTCAGGGGATTTTGCAGAAAGGAAAACTGGTTACAATGTTAATTGAAAATGCCAGAGCCCATGCATGTCTCTGGTAGTCCCAGAAAGTACAGATTCTCAAAGCTGTGAAATGAATTGATTATTCCTGCTGCTGAAATGAACAGTTGATGCAAATCCCTCCAAGTTCATGAATCACATTTGGGACTAGCCAGACGATCCGTCCCCAGAATCATCCCCCCATCACTTTCCTAGACAGGAGGTCTTCACAGAACAGTGAGCTCAAATGAATGGATGGAAAGAGACTGACCCACTGGTATCCTCTGTCCTCAGGCTGAGTTCTCACAGGTGTGGCTGGTGCCCAGTGTCACATGTAGTCCTGTGTCCCAGCATACGCACGGTGTTGGGTCAAATGGCAAGTTCCATGAAGATGGCAAGTTCTTAGGAAACCCACTCAGAAACCCGGAACCTGTTCCCTCCGCCCTGTGAATCTATGACGTGGGTGTATACTTCCTGCAAAGTGCAGAGCTTTGCCCCTGGTGGTCCTGCCATCCTGGTTGTGCTATGCCAACTGGATCCAAACGGCAGGACGGGATTGTTACGTACTGTCCCGTGCCAACCCCACACCCAGAAGAGGTGGTTATTCACATTGACGTGTACAGATGTAGTAACAGAGACTTGAGGGAGTACACAGCTAGTAAATAGGAGTTAAGATCCAGCCCCTCCTATGTCCCCCGAATCAGAAAACCGTCCTAGTCTCTCGAGGTAACCTACCTTGTAAGAGGAGTTTCAGAGCATGTGCTGAACACTTGTTGGCTTATAATGGAGGAGCAGGTGCATTAATGAAACTGAGAATTCTGCATTTTAGTAAGGAGGTTTTCAGAATGTGCTCAGAGTTTTGTGTGTATCCAGGCGTGGTGAGACCAACAGACTAGGAGAGGCTCGCCAATCAGACAACAGCGATTCACAGTTTCAGTGAGAAAAGGGCATAGTACATAGGACCACACGGCAGAGCATGAGGGTCCTTCAGGAGGCAGAAGGAACAAGGGAGAGTGTTTATCATGGGTCACTCTGGGAAGAGGCACAGAGCAGGGTACAGAGTCGAGCAGACTTAGGCCTGGCTAGCTGAATAAAGTTGGCAGGCTCTGGGCGGGAGAGGTGAGCTTTAATTGCTCCGAACCTGGCCCTGGAGTGATTTTGGATAGGAGAGAGTGTCCCAGGGAGGTGGGGTCATGAATGTGGGAGTGATTGATTTGCATGCCAGGGTGAGCTCACAGGCCCTGGGAGAGGCAGTCTGGTCTCCTGTCCATAAGGCAGCAATATGTCAAAGCGTCATAAAATAGAAAAAATAAAAAATATGATTAATACAAGAGGGCACATAAAATCGTCTGCACATGTCTTTTTACTTTCCTCTCCACCAGCATAAACAGCAGTCACGGCTGTGAACATTTTATGGGGTGTTTTGCCGTTTTCAGAACACTCTGCTATGAAATGTTTACAAGTCTACGAGGACAGAAACGTGCCCACGGACAATTTTCTCTGCCTCTCATAAATGAGTCTTTATTAGCTTGGAAATATTTCTTTAGAAATATGATCATCTGCTTCTTTAACCATCAAGGTTTTTATTACGTGAGGCTCTGACTGGACAGAGGTAGGAAGGAGATGCATCAACTTTCTCTGCTCTATTTTGTCTATTGCAGTTGTGTGTTTTGTTGCTGTAAATGATGCCACCATGGCTAATGAGGAATCTATTTTATTTTTATTTTATATATATTTTTCACATCTTCATTTCGTGCATTTTTTCATCTCCGTTATAATCCCCGTGGACTTCCCACCACCACGTCACCCGTGAGCCATCCCCATAGTCCCGTGTGCCCTACCGGCCCCAGTTTTCATCATCTTCCCCTCTCCTCCCCTAGAGTGTCTCTGGTTTATAGTTGTTAGGTGATTTCTGTTTGTATTTTATTAAAATTACTTTTTATTGTCTCTGGTCCCTTACACTCCTGCTATGGGTGAAACCATCTGGTATTTTTCTTTTTCTTTATGGCTTATGATTCTATTTTAAATGTTGTCTCATCCGTTGGTTAACACTGCTGGCAACAGTAACTTGGTAGAGACACTGTTCCACTCTTGGTCAATTCACAGCCTTCCTCTGCCCTGGGGTATGCATTGGCCAGACGGAAGCCTGGCCCTTCACCTGGAGGCATAGAGGTGTACCTTTCAAACCCATGACCAAGCTGGTCTCCTAACTTCTCCGTGTCCCAGGTTTTTCTTTCCACTCTAGATTACAGTGATCACACAAGGTTAGTGAGAGGATTGAAATCCTCAGTCAGCCAGAGTCCCTACCCTCTGCTGCTTCAGAGGACCTTAATTCAAGATGGCCTGGCTGTCTGCTTTTCTGTCTGAGCTGTCCAGCAAGGTGCTTGCAAGATCCCCCGCCAAGACCCTGGGAGAGTCAGAGAGACACATCCACTTTAACCGAGCTGCCTACAGTAGAAAGCTGATGGATATCTTGTGACCTGATCTTCGTTTTGTTATTTGCCTTTCATTTTCATTGCACAAAATGTGCAGAAGGAAGTCTGTATCAGAAATGACAGTTCAGCAAGGACCAAAAGTTAACTACTGTGGTTTTACAAGTTGTGGAAGATTTATTTTTAAAAATACATTGATGGCTAAAAAGGCCTAGTACAAACCCATAAATTTAGTGACATTTGTTAATTTATGGGCTTATTATAAAATAAGTAACACTTATATAAAAGTGGTAACAGCTGTGACATGGCTAGGACACAGCTTGCTGTCTCCCTTTCAGATGCTGACTACTCACCATCCTCTGAGCCAGTTTAGTCACCCTAGGGCCCTCCACTCTCCCAGCCCCTTTAACCAGGAAGCCTCTTATCCAAGCTTCTTTCTGACAGACACATTTATCCCATTAAAATCAGTTTCTCACACTGATGACACAATCCTGGCAAGTGATCAGCAAGGCAGTAGATGAGGCATAAAGAAACCCCAACTTGGTGTCGACCCTGGGGTTCTTCCCCAATTCAACCTCTTGCTTACAGGACAGGCCCCTTTTCAGGCTTCTCTTTCCTTATCTGCAAAATGAGGGGCTTGCATTACTGACTTCCGGTATCCTTGCATCATTGCAAGCCACGCCCAGGATCTGGAAAACCCTCTGGTCCAGCAAAGGGTTGGCCAACAATTCAAGCCCAGCAGGGGCTCATCGCTCTGGCTCTAGGTGTGTGGACATGGCAGAAGGAAAGAGCCAGGCACCACCAAAGGACACTCTGCTTGTCAAATTGCTGCTCCGTTGAATGGGATGAAAGAAGGTCTGAGGCGCATGGGAGTCACCTAGATGAATGTGTGCTGGGAGCCAGTTCCTATAAGCTGCATGCAGGAGAGAAAAGGGAAATCTAGAACTTCCCAAAAAACCTTACTGTTGGTACATAATGAATAAATTTTAAAATAAAATAATAGCAGAGAAAGTAGTTTGTTTGGCAGTGCCTTTTAGTAGGACACCCCAGGTGCAGGGGGAGGAAGGAATACTCGAAGTTCAGAACTCTATCGCGGAACAGTGTTGTGAGTCGGGGTTCCAAAGGACATGAATACTAGTGCACCCTGCCTTTCATTCTGTGAGCACAGTATAGCTGTTGCCAAAAAGCACTGTTGATTTCACCATTTCATTAAATACCATTAGAATGGAGGCTTGCTTATGAGAAAATTTGTGCTGCATGTCAAAAAAAAAAAAAAAGTCGAATCAGGAACCATAATCATTTTCATTAATGGAAACACTAGAAACATGTCTGTCATTTTTATCTCACTTTCATTTTTTGACATGTACCCCTAACATTGAACCCTCACCCATTACGATCCCTGCCTTTAGGGCTTTCTGTGGCATTACAGGTTTAATCCTCATGTTGACCTCATGTCCTGCTCACTACCCTGATCCCCACAGTGTAGATGGGAAGTGGAGCAAAGAGCATTTGTGTTTATAGTGCCGAGTGTCAGAGGTGATTGGAACCACCTGGAGGGTGTTCCAATCTCTACCATGCTGGGGCACAGACTCCAGGCCCCTCCTCTTTGCTGTTGTACTTGGCTGCTGAGGTCTGTGACAGGGAAGAGCCCAGCTCTTCCTGGTGCCTTGGGTACTTTGAGGTGACCAAAGTCTAGACACTCAGCCCTGTCCTTTAACTGTCCCAGTCTCTAGGGAAATCCTTCAGCACCCTTCTTCGAATGAGAAAGTCATTGGACTCATCCAGAATATGGAGCCTTCACCTGACAACAAACTAGAAGGCACTGCTGTGGCGGTGGCATCTCCTCAGAGAAGGCTGGAAGCCAGAGTAGCGAGAAATTCACTTGGTGGAATAGTACACACAAGGGTTTGGATCCAGAAGACCTAACTTTGAACTTTACTGTCTTTGGGAACTCACATAGCATCTTGGGGCATCATTTGCATGATCCATTATAGAGGGTCATGACCCCCACCACACCCTAATAAAGTTGTCATGAGGGTCACATGAAAAAGCATGTCAGGTGCTAGCAAATGCAACCTGACGCATAATAAGGGCTAAATAAATGACCATTGGATGAGGCAGTTTCTGCCCTGGCAGATCATCTGGGTCTCTGCCCATGTATGTTCTGGGTGGGGAACAACAGGTCTCTTCCCTGTGCCACGGAAAATGAGTCCTGTTTCCCTGGACATAGCCTGTCTCTGAGTAACCATAAGACAGTATAAGATTTAGATACACTAGGATGACTCTGGCAGTGAGGATGTTAAAGCCTGGAGTGTGTTCTAGCAGGTATATAAAGGTGGTTCTGACCCCCATTTGGTTTGGGGTGTGTCTTATCTTACCTAAGAGCAGAGACCAAGCAGAGCCACCCTTCAGATCCTCCCTACTCTCAGGTTTCCAAAATAATGAACCCGAGAATGTTGTTTATTCACTCAAGCAGACAGTGGGAGATGACCCTTTGGTTTGTGCTTATTGTGTTTGTGTTTGTTATGATTGTTCATTGTTGGAAATGGTCCCCTGCAATGAGATGCTGTCTGACTGAGAAATGTAATGACAAGGGCCATTAATCTTTAAAGCCAGAATGATCATCAGGTGGATTGAGGCTGAAATATTTTGCACCATTGTGTTCATTTTATGGAATTTTTTTCTCATTTTTCTCCTCCTTTTCCTATGCTATGCCCCACTCATGTGTAGGGGAGTAGTTACACATGCATACATACCACATGATACATACATCTCTCAACAGTAAGCAACAGGAAATAGGAGCTGAACGCTGAGTCCCTACTAGAATGGGATTCTTCCAGAGTATGTCATAAGATGCACTCGATGATTTAATTATAAAATCCTCTAAGCATGATATATAAAACCTCAATTCAAATAAGAATGTTTCTCTTTGTGTTTGTTCTAAAAAGAATGCATTCATCAAACCTTAAGGGAAAATTCCTTAAATGCATTGCTCCTGACAAGGTGCAGCATAAGGCTTCCATTCTGCAAAGAGCTCTCAGAATTGACACAAGAGACCCCCTAATAGGAGAGTGAGCAGAAGGCTTTCCACTCTGATGGAAGGGAATACAAAGGTTGACACCTCCCCAATACGAATAATGATTACTCACATACTTAGGGCAAGTCACTGTCGAGCTATGAAGCGTCTTCACGTGTACTGTCCCCTATGAGCCTCAAAACAGCCTTGGGAGGTCAGTGGAGTAGGCATCGTCATCATTATCATTGCTATCTTCATTATTATTGTTATCATTATCCTCATTTGACTGTGAACGCTGAAGCTGAGGTTGCACGGGCATGTACTATAACACACAAAGGCCCTGTTTTCTGGCTCACGAGATCCAAACCTGACACCTCAGTGAGAGAAAATAGCTTTTGATAGAAACTATTTGGCACCCAGAATGCATATTTAGCTCATGAAAACTTTTTTTCTCAGACTGTCCTCAGTCCTGAGCGGCATCATGGGTCCCTGTGGTACCTGCCCAGAAACTGTGGCAGAACCTGGGGTTCCAGGCATCTCCTCTCTTCTCTGAGTGAGTGACACCAAACTGGCCATGCTAGACCCTGCAGGCCTCTGCCAGAGGATGAGGGCCTTCTCTGACTCTGCTCTCTCCTCTGTGCTCCTGCCCACTCCACATCCTCTTAGCCTCTCCACCACTCT
>NW_004567131.1:18337244-18405086 GCF_000260355.1 Condylura cristata | reverse complement strand
GTGCCATGTGGACACCTCCAGGGCCGGGGATCGAACTGGCATTGAAGTGGCTGCGGCTCGCTTGCAGTGCTGCGTCCTAACTGGTTGCACTACCAGGAAGGACCCAGATGTTTAATGTATTTTTAATGGAATGAATGCACATGTACGTGTGTGTACACATGCTCTATTATATACATACTAAATATCTGCATATATATAGCATACTATACATATACATATATATACACATATATGTATATATATACATACTATACTATACATACTGGGCATACAAATATATAATGCCTATATTTAAAACTTTTACATCATACATACCAGTGAAACTTCACTTATTCATAGATAAAATACCAGCTCTGGTTGGCTAAAGTATACTCTGTCGCTGTTGGTTTTTAGAAGCTATGGGTATGCTGGGAGAAGCAATGGCATCAGCACCAGGTAGATGTGGCTTCCAGTTCTTTCTTTGTTCTTAGTGACTGAGAAAATTACACAAGCTCATTAGAGCTAGGTTTCTTGACTTAAATAGAATTAATAATCGATACTTCATATTATTGTTGTAATGACTGAATATGAAAATGGAGGGAAAGTATCTCATAGGTGCTTGAATTGAGTAGGTGCTAAGGAAATAGTACTCCTTCCCCCTCCTCTGAACCCTATCTTCTCAGTATAGTAAAGAAATCAGACAAGCAAGGATTTCACCAGCACATAATGTACTTACTAGAGAGGAAAAATGTTTAAGAGATATAAACCACTTATTGTTTATAAGCAAATATTATTATTATTTTAATATAAACCATAGTGAAGTCACTGCTGGTAAATTGGAAAACCTTTCCTGGCAGTGCTGTATTCGCTAGAAGTTGATGTAAGTTGTAGTTTTTCTTTCAGTCATTAAGGGAATCTCTCTTTGACTATATTCTGTAGAATATATAGACTGACAACCAATTTTGGGTGCTCTCTCCCTGTCTTCAGTCTTCACTGTATGATGAAGCTCTGTAGGACCAAGGTTAAACCATCTTAAGTTCCTTGAAGTCAATAACTGAAGGTTGCTCGCTTCCACAGCTTCCCATCACTCAGTCCCATGTCACTAGCCGTGCTTACCAATGTTATCTTCTTCAAATCCCCTCCTGTCCTGTGTGATTCTCTCTTGCCCAGTAGAGTGACCTTTGTTCCAGCTACATGTATCCATATGAAAGCAGATAGATTAATGCCTGGACATTTTCCAGAACCTGTAGGGACACAAAAATCTTTAAGGGTAGGAGCTAGTTCTGCAACGAAACATTTGTGCAGATCAATCCAGCACCCTGCTGGCTGAGACATTTCCTCCTCTCTGAGCTCATTAGGCATGAACTCTGAAATCCCCATGAGCATTACAGCAGGACACAGAAATGCTGTTGTTTTATCCAGCAGTTTACAGCCTTCACAATAGCTGTGATGGCTCCTCAACTGATGATTTTGATTGCTGTTATTTTTCCTCATCTGTGTCTAGCCAACACTTCTGCCAGGACTGATAATTCATTTTGGTGAAGACCCGTCTTAAACATTTGCACCAGTGAATGTGCTCCTGGAAGGTTGGAGCACAGAACCTAGATGGAGGGCCCGTCGGCACACCTTCGAGTCATATGCTATTCCCTTGCTATCTTCCCTTGCTCCCTATTTTACTGTTTGCTGAGACCTCATCCTCTAACCTGCACCCTCACCTTCACTTTACCACCATTCCACTAACCATCTAAGCATGTGGCACTTCCTACTCAAAATGTAAAAGCAGCTTTGATGACCCAATTTGTACAGGACAACTTCTGGTCTTTCAGTACCTGACGTATTAGGGATTTCAGCATGATCATTTGCATGGCTATCACAGGATGATGGTGATTGTGAGAAACTCCTGAAAATTGGGTTCTCCTTTCCCTGACTGTTTCCCATCCCTTCCCCTGCAATGGCCATTGGACAAGTCAAGACATCACAACCACATCAGCCATCTTCAGAGATCTTTCCCATCGTGGACACCATCCATGACACATCTGACCTGAAGTCTTAGTTGTAGTTTAACTTTGGTATATTCATTCAAGATCCTTTGTGTCTATTTTCAACCATACAACCACGAAACTAACCATATAAAGAGGATGGACATATTAAATGAATCAGCTGGGAATTTGAAATGTTTCATAGTTCTCAGACATCCTAATACTTCTTTCTTCATACTGTCATCTCATCAATCTCTTGACAGCCTGTCCCTCCTCTTCATCAAAAACTCTGCATGCAGGTCATGCCCGCTTCCAGCAAGATCCTCAGGAAGGGGTTGAATGACGGTTGGATGAACAAGAGACATTACTTGGTAGCACAATCTAAGTTAAGAGATCAGGGACTCTGGGTTGCCTGAGAAACTGGTGTGGGAACAAATTACAGCGAGTCCTCATAAAACAAGCCTTGTCCTTATTTCTGCTCTTTTTCTACTACTGTTATTTTTTTTCTTTAATCCTTTTTCTTTGGTTCTTACTTTCTTTATAAATTATATACATAGATATATTTTTTAGATCTCAGTCTCCCTAGCTCTTCTTTTATCAAGGCTTGCATGGAAGAAACAGATCTCATACAGGACGTGCAAGCTAAGGGAAGGGCAGGAAAGTTCTTTTCCAAAAGCATGTTTTATTGCTTTGATGACTCACATAGCCTCATCTCACCTCACTTTCCTTTAAGGCTAAATATGTAGCAAACTGAGACACATTGATACAGGACCTCAGTGGGAGATGAGTGGAGACAAAAGGCTTATTACCACAGCTTCCTCTCCTCTAAAAAATATCCTCTCCTTTCCTAAAATAACTGATAAATGACCCTTTGTGGTGATGGTTGTGGTGTTGATTCTGCTGCTGTCAAATGCCTCCTCCACATCTTGTTGAAAATTAGGACTCTGTGGCTCATCCCAGCAAATGTGGACGCTCACTCTCTGGAGTAACACTGCTGAGACCCAGGAAGTACTAGGCTTTAGAAGAATGGGTGACTCCAAGCCACAGAATTTAAATCTAAAAAAATCTGAGATTTTTAATAGTCCAAAATGCTTGCCTTTTGAAGCATATGGGTGATATGATTTCTATTTTTAAGCCATAGATGTTGTACTTGGCTTATTGTTCCTTCCTTTATTTGGCCCTTTGAGGACTCTGTCCCACTGAAATGAAAACTTTTGACTCCACCAGTTCCCAAACTCAGCCCAGTTTCTTGAACAGAAACTGGGATGCTTCTTAGTTATCTGGGTTTCAAGCTCTCATTGTTCATTTCATCTCAACTATAGATCCTGAAGAAAGTAGACTTATTAACTATTTATCATAAAGAATGAATTGTCAATTGACTTGAACCTTCCCAGATATTTGTTATTTTAAGGAGGAAGTCATTAGCATAAATCAGTATATAATGGGTCAAATTTCAGGTATAGACATCAACACTTATTGAAGCTTTATAAAATGTTGCTCATAGTCCTTTGTGGCAAAGTAAAAAATTAAAAGTCCTAATACATCTTTGTTTGACTTTCCCTCTCATACCAGCTACCAGTTCCTACGCATCCAAATATTAACCCATTTCCCACTACCTCCTAAATCATATCCTCCTTCATTAAGTACTTACCTCGGAGAAGATGGCCTATAAATGCGTATCTCCTTGCACATGTCCTTGGTTGCCTTCTCTGCCCTTTGCCACCCAGATTTTAAACCACCAATATCATCCAAGTCCCAGTCTATTTATCTTCTAATGATAGAGTTTAAGAACAATAATTGGATGTTAACTTTTTCCCCCATCTCATATCTCCTAATTTAAAAATGTTTCTAAATTAAGTAGGTCTTTCTCTTAAATTGGCTCTTTGTATGCAGTATTTTCAGATAGAAATTACTAGAACTTTTACAAATTTTTTTCTGTTTTAAATTTTTAAATGTAATTCAGCATATATCTGGTTTCCCCTATGTTTCAGTAAATCAGCATAATCCATGAACAATAAACTAACCCTTCAGATGAAAAAAATCAACACTTATACAGTAGCCAGTGTTAACAGGAGCTCTGTTCAAAAACCATCTGCATTAAGTAGACTTCCTCCCTCACTGGGTCAAAAATCCAGTTTGCTTTAATTTTGGTGTTTTAGAGAATTGGTTTCCTTCCTGAATGTGTCATGTAGTTTGTTTTGGGGGGGGTTATGGGGGAGGAGAGGGGTGAATAAGTCAGCTTTGCATTTACATTTTCTCTTGATTGGTTTCTGAGAAACTGAGGCATCATGTCCTGCCAAGTCAAATGGTCACGTGGAGAAACAGAAGGGCAAATACAGAGAAAGGGCACCAGTGTTCAGAGATCTGGGCTCTTGCTCTCATAAGGGGTATTTGCCTTGGTACTTCAGTGCTTTGGGTATATGCTTTCTCCCTAGAGAATAATTACTCATGATACACCACTATGGATCTTGTTCACAGCCTTTCCATTCCCTTTGATTAGTGGCATCAATCTTGGTCTGAAACCTTTATATCTCCTTTTAAGGAGCTTAGAAAATTTCCTTTGTAAAGAATCCATCAATTCAGTGATCCTGAAATACACTGTTATTCTGGATCCTGCTGATTCAGTGTTGATCAGAATTGCCCATGTTTGCAAACACTGTGTCTGCATTTGTTCACTGCTCTATACCATTGGCCACCCCTGTCTAGCACATAGTAGCCATTCAGTACATAGTTGTGGAATAAGTGAAGGAATCAAGATAATAGCAATACAACATGGATAACAGTCCAAAGGAGCTTCTGAGCCCTGAGCTATATGAGTTGTCCCATACTTCTCAGACCCCAAATGGATAGCACTCCATTCTCAAATCCATTCTCATTCAGTCTGGGGCCAAGTCTTCTGACTCTGCCTCTTACCCTCTTGACCCTTTTACTTGGCACTACTACTTCTTCAGTTGGTTGTCCTGGTATAATGCTAATAAAGTGTTGAGAGAAAAATAATACTAGGAAAAAGCAAAGCATTGGAACTCTGTAGAACCCATTTCATTGATAGATATTAGTCATTTGTACTAAATAAACAAAGGGCAGTAAATTTTGTCATCTTCACTTTATAGCTGTACATACTAAGACATCACTGCTCAATAACATATACTCTATTGCCATGAGAATTAGTGGCAGACCAAGAAATGAAATTCACATGACCTCAGTTCAACATCAATTGACCCAAATTCTTTAACACTGTGAGAATATAACATCAACGATATTTCCCCGACAATACAGAAGAGTAAATCAGCAAGTCTACTTTCTTCCTACCCTGAGGGCAGGAGTGGGTATTGGGAGATGAGGTAGTGGGGGCGGGGGGAGAATAATTGGAAACAGTGACACAGAAAGAGAACAAAAGCAAAGCACTTTGACATGAGAATAATACACCCAGAAAACATTCAGGATATTTTCAAGAGAAAGAAAGGCAGCTTCCTTCATTTCACTTAGCTTGAGGGAGGGATGAGGAGCAGAAACTATTTCAATTAACCTAATAAAATGAATGGTCCATGTAAACATAGATTTCTGTGTGAAAATCCTAAGTTCAGTTACTACCCATCAGTTCATGATAATGTATGTGTGAGAACATCTAGTTCACATATGCGTCAGTGATATAAAATGTAAAATATTCTTGTTTCTGTACACTTTAATAACTTCCATTGAGGGGGGGACAAAGGAAGGAAACATTTCCCTCTGTCATCTATAACCTTTTTTAAACCCCAAGATTAAAAACAGCCCTGTCAAATTTAAATACATAGTGAATAAAATAACAATAATATGTAGTAAATTTGCTGGATTGTAGTTTCAAGATTTTCAAACTAGACTTTTCTATACCACACTTGACTGAGAAAAATCTCAGAAAAACAAATACTGAGAGTATTATCATTCTTGATCATAACCAATTCTCTCAATCTTAGAAACGTGGTATAATCACAATCCAGAGAAGCTATCAGTGAAATGAGTCCGTGATCCTTATATTAACAGTAGCCAAGGCTTCACCCTTTCTGGGGCCTAAGCCTAGAAAAGGTTGATTATAACATTGCCTGAAATTCTTGCTAAGGTGTTAGTGACTTCATATGTTCCTCCTCTGGGGCCAGGCTATACCTGGCTATACCCTGAAAGTTGACCCGAACAATCACTCTACTTCCATTATTAGAAAGGCTAGGATTTCATATGGAATTCCATCTGGAAGGGAAGGTATTCTGTAGAGGAAGGAAACTTTGCTGATGCCAAGTAAGTTTTACAGTGGTAGTTATTATTGTTGACACCTATATTTAAGCCTGATTCCAACTGCTATTAACTACTAAGGTGATGATTCTGTTTCTGTGTATACATATTAGTGTGTGTGTTCATACCAATGTTCTTCACAAGGCAGCGTGTTAGAGAATTGATGTTTGTGTTATTTCCTCTTTCTCCTGTCAAAAAAAGCTGATTTTTCCCAAGTCTAGCATTTCTATGTCTTATTACATGGTGTTTTATGTGCCTGTTTCTCCTCTATACTTGTTATTATTTAAACATTTGGAATTCATTATCATGAGAGACTTTCTGAGATTGTCCATATCACAAGTTTTTACATGGTTGCCCAAGAAGGCAGAAGGATAAATGTTTATCTATTGACATATCCATGTAATTATTACGATTTTGTATGTTCAATCAATCAGAAACTGAAAGATGTGCTTCTAAATATATAGAAGCTTATATATGTGTCTCTCAATCTTACTTTATATTTTTAATAGTTTTTGCTTATTTTTGTATTGGGTTATTTGCTTACATAGTTTCATAACTCTTGTTGTCATGGGCATTGTAGAATTGGGATCCTGTCCAAGTGAATCTTTTTATCATTAATTCAGAGGGAAACGCACAGGTGTAGTCTCTACCTTCAAATCCTTTAAACCCTGGCAGTTCTGTTTCTTGTTCTTCTGTTGCTTTTTTATTTTTTAAAGATTTATTTATTTATGTATACAAGAACTGGGGCACAGACCAGGAATGCAGGGGTGAGAGGATTCAGAGACAGAGTGGGGAGCAGAACAGGCAGATTGAAATACACTGCTGAGGGGAGCAGGCCTTGGAACAGAAGTGGTCAATCAACTGGTGGGGAATCAAACTCGTGCTGCAGTGGCTGCGATAACTTCATAGTGCTGTGCTTTAACCCGTTACGCCACCAGGGAGGGCCCCAGTCATGCTTGTTTTTTTCTTTTTTTTTAATTGTCCTGTCCCCAGTACAGATCCATGTACTTTTTATCCTCCTTGCTTATCCTCTCTACCCAGGCTTGAAGTAGTCCAATTTCTTTAACAAATATTGTGTGTCTAACTAAACAATCAACTGGGTTCCTACCTTAGGGTGCTGAGTTGAGGAAATACACTTGCACCCACCTATACCCTGAGTACACAGATGACACCCCTGCACCTCCATGAGAGGTGGTGCCTGACTTGGGCTCAGTTGTGCTTTTCAAGAAGGGAAGTTCCCCATTCTGATCTCCAGTAGGAGTAGTAGGTCCAATGGCAAGTCTTCCCACACAATATGTGCCTCTACTGTTGGAAACCAGGGCTCCTTATCTTCCATCTCCCAGGTTTCTGCGACTTCGAATTAATGGGGTAACCTGAGTAGTGTCTTACCTTTATGTGCTTCTACCAGCCTCTATCCATTAAATTTTATATCCAGTGGCAATACTTCCCAGAAGACACTAACCTACCGCTACCTGTATGCCCGCCCCAGCCCTCCCCCTTCCCACACACACATGGTCACCCTCCCCACTTTCACATGTCCTCATCTATTGTCTTCTGGAAGCCACAGGATGTTCACATCAGTATAACTATGTTAGCAAGGGGAGTTGGAGCTAAGACTCTCAACACCGCTAACCTGTTCCACTAGAGGAGAATACGATGGCCCTTCATGCTCTATTCAGACTCTGAGTCTGTATGACAAGGGCACCATACAAAGAACAAGGCTTCTTCATGTCATAAAAGCATAACTAGGCCATCATTTATTCAATTTTAATTTCAACAACTTTTCCAATAGTGGGAATTTCTCCCAGATTTCTGTTTTTGATGGTTCTGTTTTTGGTGTTTAAATGATTTCTGATCATTTTCTGTGACCTAGGTGTTTCAGGAGGTAACTGAGATGACAGTTGTAACTTTCATCACATGCTACTTGAGACCAGAAATGGAAAAATAGAAGTTCTATCTGAATGAATGAGGTAACCATGCTTTACCTCTCCTCCTGTCGCTGGTAAAATAAAGCATTATTGGGTGTGGGCAAAGGAACTATAAGTCAACAAGGTGGGTTTAGAGTTGGCATGCTCTACGCCCAAGGTAGGTAGTGACTGAAAATGCTTTAAAACAGGCTGGGGTTTGACAGGTATGTGGTGGCATTATTAGATTATTGTCACTGAAGTTTTGCATTCTGAAATTGCCCCTGCTGCTGTTTCAATGAATGATCCATTTCCTCGGTGTTAAAAAATAAGAGTCAATTTCCGACTGCTGAACTTCACCAGGGACACCGCAGTAACAGACATCAGAAAAGTGCCTTTATAAGTTCACAGAAGAAATCATCATGTACCCAGAATAAGCATTTATTGTTTTCCAAGACAAAAGAAAAGCTTTTGCCTCCGATGACCATGGGAAGTCGGGTGGAGGAATTAGATACTCAGGCGCTTTCGCGTGGCACTGATTTACGATGCGAAATATTTCTGAGATTAGTGCAAGGGGCCGTAATGGCATGTAATTTAAAAGCACCATGGAAGGAGAAGGGGAACTGTGAACACATGCATTCTTTCAGTGAGGCTGTAGTTAGGGAAAACACCAACATAAAAATAGTCTATTTTTAGGACCTCAATATCTCGGCTTCATGAATGCTTCTGAGTCATATTTTATGAGGACGACACATTGGCTACTGTTGGGCTGTAGCTTCCCTCCAGCTGGGGGTAGGGGGCTTAAGCGGTGTTCCATTGCCAGGCAAAATTGCTAGTGAGCTTCTGACTGCAAAATCTTTACCCTTGGTATTGACTTAAGTAGCAGGAAGAAGATGACTTGATTTTTTTTTTTTTAAATCCCTGGTTAATGTACAATTGCTCTTAAGCTTTTGAACCAATCAGTTGACCTCAAAAGTCTTACGGAAGCTGTAAAATTTCTTGTTTCCAGGATCTTAATTTTTAGAGGCTGAAAACTCACAGGGCAGTTTTTTAATGACACATATATAACACATAGACTTAATTCTTAGGTTTCAACTGCAATATCTCTCTTTTTTGTTTAACTAAGGCAGATAGAGAATGCATTAGCAGGAGGGAGAATTAATGCCAGATGGGAGTTTGCTAAACCCACATACAAGATTGTGTGGTTTAAAAGAGTGATCTCCAGTCTATCCCAATTTGATTGGATAATGGCCAGAGAACTGTTAAAAGGTAACTACAGGTTCATTTGGTTGGACCCTGGTGGGTTCCAAAAGAACAAAATAAGATGCCACTAATTGAAGGATCTACAAGTAACACATATGAGACCAGAATTTTTTTTTTTAAAGATTTATTTATTTGTGCATACAGAACTGGGGTACAGGCCTGAGGCTCAGGGGCGGTGAGAGGCCTCACCAGAGACAGAGTGGGGAACAGAACAGGCAGATCAATGAAGTACACTGCTGAGGGGAGCAGCGGGCGGGCCAGGAGAGGTCTGCCACACCATGTGGTCACCTCCGGGGCAGGCGGGAATCGAACTCATGCAGAAGCGGCTTTAGATTCTCAGTGCTGTGCTTTAACCCGCTGCGCCACCAGGGAGGGCCAGAGACCAGAATTTTTTAAAAAAATGGAGAGGGAACTCTGGAGAAAGAATGTTGGCCTTTGCTATCTTTAATTCGAAGTGTGTTATTTGACCTGTTTGTGCTTCAGTTTTATATCTGTAAGTTCTCCCAAGACAATAAAATCAACCTGATAAAGTTGAGAGAGCAATTCCATTTACATATAAGTGGCATGAAAAATGTCTGGCTCATCTTGGTGAGGTAAATCAGGGCTGAAGCTAGAATTTGAATCTTGCCTGTGTTTTGGAGAATCAGAGATTTCATGTGAATGTCCAGGGATAATCCAGTAGCTGTGACAGATACATGATATCCATGTCACCATCTCCTAAGCTATAATTAGTTCATTTAGTTCCATTCTATACTTTTGGCTTGATTGCTTGGAAGGGGGATATTTAAGAAAAGTACATTCTCTTTTATTCGTAAAGCTCTTAAAGTAGTGTTTGTCCTTGTTTACTAAACTGCTGGGAATTAAAACAAGGAAGTCAGAGGGTTAAAATGATTTCCGGCATAGTGGGGGTTAGTGGACACTGTAGTGTGCCTACCACCACCCCTATTTTACCTAAGAAAAAATTTTAGAGTGGACTTCAAGTAGGACTGATTCATCAAAGACACAGTCCTCTCTATCTCTCTTCTCTGCTGTCCTCAGGGTATTGGGTTCATCCCTAGGTTAGTGACAAGAGTCCTGCAAGCATTCTAACTAACATGCTGCATGACACTATCCAGAGAAAAAAGACAGGTCCCCACCTTCTTAACATTTCCTGGTTTTGTTCTGGGTACCCATCATTCAAGTAAAATCGATGAGCTCCCAATTCTGATGGTATAAAGTTGGACTAGAATAACACTGGTCTTATTGCTGGAAATTCAAGTACAGCAGTGGGGAAATGACTAATAAGACAGGGAGTGTTTGGGAGGCTATTGGAAAGTGTTTCCAGAAGCAATGACCAGTCTTCTTTTTTTGGACAGTGTCATGCGGCCTATGTTACTTAGAACATCTGCAGGACTCTTGTCACCAACCTAGGGACGAACCCAATACCCTGAGGACAGCAGAGAAGAGAGAGAGAGAGAGGACTGGGTCTATAATGAATTAATCACACTTGAAGTCTGCTCTAAAACAGGACTTGGGTTAATGGGGAAAACAATTTCCTCACTGTTTCAAGTTGAGGATTATGTAATTTGCAGCTGAAAACATTCAAATAGAAACAAATGACCCCAGCTCAGATTGACACATCATCTCCCAAGAGGAAATTTCGCCAACAAGACCAACAATATTTGAAGTTTACTGGCTACCATGCTTAACCTTATGCTTCTCCCCATCACAGAAACTTGCAATGCAATGGCTAAGAGGCCTGTGCCATCAGTTCTGGCCACAGAGATGCTTCCTGTTCATCTCTGGGCATGGGCTCATCTGTGCATCCATGACTCAGCAAAACCCGCCCTCCACTCTTCAGTCAGCTGCACATAATTCACACAAATGAATACTTACCAATACACGCTTTTTCATAACCTGACTTCCCTCTGAACAATGCCTTTTGTCCCAGTTTTTGGTCTGTATCATAGATCTGTATCACCCTGTACTGACTGTGTAAGTGTAAACTATTTAGCTATGTATTTAGCCATTTCTTTTTAAAACATATTTAAGTGGCTTTTGGGATTTTTATTGTGTTGTAGTTATATCTCTGTGATGCTGTAAATATTTACTGAGTTTTCTCTAATGTTGAAAGCATTGCTTACAGCTGAAGGCAGAAACAGAGATGAACTGTAGTAGGTATTTGTATTCAGTCATGCATAAGTCTACTAGTGAAGAGATGGGCACTGGACCAAGAATTTGATTGAATTGATTTGATTCCCAAATTGTTTCCACTTATAAAGGCAGTGACTTCATATGACCTTAAGTCCTACACAGCCTCCCTGGGCATCAATTTTTTTCTTATGTAAAATAGAGTAATAGTAATAGTACCTAATTCATAGAACTGATATGAAATTAGTGAATTCAGATAAAATACTGAGTCTGGCACAAAAGGAGGACATTCTAAATACTAGATGTTGCTTAAACTCAGAGATAGGGCATCGTAGTAGTCAAGATCACAAACCCTGGAACAAAACTGGTGGGCTAAAATCCTTTTCTCAACACATAGGTAACTTTAGATTGGTTACTTAACCTCACAACACCTCAGTTTCTGCAGCTGTAAAATGGAGCCGGTGATAATGGCACTGACCACATGGACTTGTAATTATTACATAAATGGATACAGATACAGTGCTCAAAACAGTGTCTGACTGGCCCACAGTTCATGCAAGCTGTTTTTATTATCCAAGGAATATCATGTTTGAATCTAGATGATTTCAGATCCTAGAGAAGAATGCAGCAGATGATTTTGGTGTGTGGGGGGAGGGGGACGGGGCTCATGGGAACCTTCCTTTATTGAGCACCCAACTGACTAGGCAAAAAGACGGTTTCCAAGAAATTCCACTTCTAATTTCTACGTTTTTCTTTGCTGGGGTGAAAGTATTGGGACTCCAGAGAAAACAGGAGTTAATACAGCCACCTGGTTTCATTTACACACAAGCATTAGACTTCACAATGACTTTCAGAAAATTTAACTATTTTAGATTCAGACCAGATTTGTGCTCTCTTTCAATCCTGGTATGATTTGGAAGATTCGGCTATGCAGTTTTGTTTTTTTTTTTTAAGATTTATTTATTTATTCATATGGAACTGGGGTATAGGCCAGAGATGCGGAGGGTAAAAGGACTCACCAGAGACAGAAAGGGGAGCAGAACAGGCAGATTGACAAAGTACACTGCTGAGGGGAGCAGCGGGAGGGTCAGGAGAGGTCTGCCATGCCATGTGGATCTCCTCTGAGGCAGGCGGGAATCGAACTCATGCGGAAGTGGCTTCTGCCTCCCAGTGCTGCTTCAACCCGCTGAGCCACCAGGGAGGGCCCTCAGTTGTGTTTTAACAAAAATGATTGGATGAACTAGGTATGCCTTGCACTTCATTTTTTGTTTTGTTTTGTTTCTTTTGAAACTTCAATTATATCTAAATCCATCATTATTGCTTTGGCTACAAGAAACATTTTTAGTTTTACAGGGCATTTTTTCTTCCGCTCCCACCCACCTTCTAAATTAAGGGTAAACTTTCAACATGATTATTGCAACCCAAAACTTCACATGTGGCCTCTGAGATCTGCATTTGGACCTGTGGTTTCTCTGGTGGGTGTACTTAAACATGCACAGTTGGTCGGCACTCTGGATACCCTGCAATTGGAGAGAGCCCTGTGGCATGTTCCCTCGCCAAAGGCTTTGTTCTGGTCACAGAGATAGCTCTGCAGGGAGGTCTTCCCCACTGGCCCATCTCTTCTGTTCATACAACCACTAGAGAAACTACCAGTCTTTGCTCACCAAGAGTAAGCCTCAGTCAACAGTGACTGTATATTTGTCCTTTTTCTTTTTCTTTTTTTTAACTAATCATTTTACAGCTTTGGTTCTATCACACTATAAAAAAACTAGAAAGTACTGGATATGAAAAATTAGCAGAGATATTTTAAAAACACTTTTTCTGTATCTTTCCCATCTTCTGTCAGTGTTTTATTGATCCAGATTAATGTACCTGAAAGATAAATGGAAAAAGGAATCTAGGCTGAGAAATGAAGTTTTTTGAAAGTATTTCAAATTGCATACATCTAACTGCAATTTGTCCTTGGAAAAAGTGGAAAGTGTGTAAGCTCAAACTTCAGATTGACCTCACATCAATGAATTCTATGTGATGGGTAAGTTCAATCTGAAAATAGTCAATATCCTTTGCTTTCTCATCCCTAAGGGTTTGAGAGAAAGAAAAGAAAGCTAGTCTTTGGGGATGGAGTACAGGAAACCTCCTTAGCCTAGTTAAAAGGAAACCTCCACCCTTTCTTCCTCAGTCAAGCTGATTTTTTCTAATCCTTTCTCACCAATCCCATACATTGAAAGAACCAGGACTCACTTGAAGATCTAGGTAAAAGAGAATGAATTGTTTCATTTGTAGGGAGCTAGATATTATTTCCCTGATCAAAACTGTTACTTCTGTGTAAGTTTTGTTACTATTTTGAAGCATGTCCACCATCACAGCTAAGCAAACTGAGTTTGGTTCCAGGAGAATCTGATCTAGCAAATGATAGTCAAGATTATCAAGAAACAAAGTAGATGGGGTCCTTGATTTGGAACTTCGCTGAAATCCACTTTGACTTTGGTCTGGTTTGGCTCACTTTCCCCTTTCCTTGAACTGTCTCGAGTTTTAGCAATAATGCAAAATAGCCAGAAACTAGTGTTTATTACTATTTTGCATTTGTCAACATGACATATTCTCATAAACCCAGCTTTTGGGCAAAGGCAGTATATGAAGTAGATACTATATTTAAATTGGGTTGTGAAAAAAAAATCCTTTCTCTTATTGCTTTCACTTAATTAGAATGTCGCTGTATTTGTTGGAGTTTGAAAAGTAAGGATTCAATCTGCTGTGTCGCCTCATCCCAAGGGCAAACGGCTGACAATCGAGGAGCTATAATGTCAATGTTACATGACATCTCTCCCACCTACCTCAAAGCAAAATGCACTCACTGTACAGCTCCTTCAGTTCTCTTCCTCAAGCTGGACTGAAAAAGATTGGTGCATTTTTAGATTGTGATGCATCTTAGATATGATAAGCCAAAAGAGATACAAAATGCTTTAATCTACTTGCTAAGGCTTGGCGGTTTTGTGACAGAACATAATGTGCCAGACCTGGTAGGCTAAATCCAAGGAGCCCACTTGGAGAGATGTTGGGAACAGTGATTTTTCAAATGTTCTGTAAGGGTCCTACCTTTTATTTTTCCTTTTGCATTTATGAGGGATAAAGTGCCAGAATTTTAACACAAGCTCTTTTCTCTCCCTGGAAGAGACAAAGAAGCAGCAAAGAGCTTAGATGTGCATTTGAAATGCCTGAGTATTTGCACACACGGTGCATGAACCCCAGCAGATGGTGGGGAGTCTCTCGTGGGTGCCAATCTGGATAGGGCAGAGAATGAGTGAGTAGCAGTTGAGAAAGCCAATAGCAAATCAGTGATGCCACACACACTATAGGAGCCCAGGGAAGTGGTAACTGGGGCTGAGCCCGGCTTTTGAGAAAAACTAGAGAATATCATTTTTTAATTTTTCTGTTTACAAAAGGGAATAAAGTGGTTATGCTAAAGCTGAAAAGCACACATATATTTTTAAATAAAGGCAGGCATTATGTACATTTCAATCCTGGAATGGTAGTTTCAGACTTATTATAATACCTTTTGCTTTTTAAAAAAAAAAAATCTTGTGATTATTCGGTGCCTGCTATGTGTATGAAGTTCATGGGATTTAGGTCGTGTGTGTGTGTGCGCATAAAGCTGGAACATGTTAGGGATAGAGGGTACAGAGAAGTCTTAAGAAAAGGAATATAAGCCTTACACTCATTACTGAATGTCTGTTGCCTCGGTGTGAACACAGATCATATAGACACGAAGATGAACTTGACATCTGGAAAAAGCAGTTTCACTAATACATATTCATATAGGGTTACTTGGTAACCTAAGCTCCTCAAATCTTCCTCGAAAGAAAACAAAGCTTTGATGTATTAATGAATTTATTAACAATGTGACTATTGTTGACTTGCTGAGGACAAAGAACCAGATGATACTAATGTGGCTGCAGGTGAAGTTTTCTCTGGAGAGAATCAATGCCCTCATTCCCCGTCTTCTGCAGGAAAAGCAGCAAAATGCACTGGAGATAGGAGACAAGGGGAATAATTCCTTCTCAATGGGGGATGGGCAGGGCACCAAATCTACCATAGGAACCCACACACCCAGCGCAGGCTGCACACACACACTGTGGGACTAGTGATCTGTTTGGTTGCTTTTTTAACCTAAAACTTGCTTTAAATTGAGACTCTTGCCCTCAGGATGCCCAAAGGAGAGCCAGACATTGATGCTGTTGGGTGTACTGGGTCAAGATAACCAGGGGGCTGATAAGTTCAGGGGGCTGAATGTGATGAAGACCAGAAACATCAACTCTGACAGGCTGCTATGATGAGCTGTTTGCTTGTGACGGTCTTTGTGTAACTCATTATAAAGTGGCCAGCTTGAGGGGCTTCCCTGGTGACACAGGGTTTAAAGTCTCAGCACTATCACACTATCGCCAGGCAGCTACTAACATGAGTTCGATCCCCAGCCAGGGAGGTGACCCACATGGCATAGCAGACCTCTCCTGTCTCACCCGCTGCTCCCCTCAGCGATGTATTTCAGTACACCTGCCTGTTCTGCTCCCTACTCTTTCTCTGGTGAATCCTCTTACCTTCCCACCCTGCACCTCTGGCCTTTATTCTAGTTCTTGCATGCATAAATAAAATATAATTTTAAAAAAAACAGCTCTAAATGTGATGCAGAATGACCCCTTCAGGGTGGAATGCCTATCACCCTCTCAGGTCAGTGGCTAATCAATCCATTCCTGTCTCTGCTTACTGACTTCTTGGTAGTTGCAGGTAGCTGAAGCTAGGCCTATTTCCAATAACATCTTTGGATCAAAGAAGGCAGTTTTTTTTTCTGAAACTAAGAGCTAGAGAGACTTGGTCCTGAAATAGTGCTAGGTCCTTGTTCACTGGAGACTGTCTAGCATCAGGTGGGATGCTGACCATGTACCAGATTCAAGGACAGGTCAATGTTTGGAGAGCAATTTTTTTAAAAAAAGATTTATTTATTTATTTATGCATCCAGAACTGGGGTACAGGCCAGAGGCTCAGGGGCGGCGAGAGGCTTCACCAGAGACAGAGTGGGGAGCAGAACAGGCAGATCATGAAGTACACTGCTGAGGGGAGCAGCGGGCGGGTCAGGAGAGGTCTGCCGCGCCATGTGGTCACCTCTGGGGCAGGCGGGGATCAAACACATGCTGTCGTAGCTTTAGTTTCTTAGTGCTGTGCTTTAACCCACTGCGCCACTGGGGAGGGCCCTGGAGAGCAATTTTAATTTTCTTTGAACTGCCACTGAATCTTCAGTGATAGTTTCATCCTGATCTTGGTTGTGGATTGGAAAATTAGGGCAAGGCTGGTGCCCATTCTTAGGACAGATTTATGCAGGAAATAATGAGCCGTGTCCATAGCCCATACCAGAATTGCGGTAGCAATGACTGAGCTAGGAGCCATCATCTGGCCAGGCCACTGACAGCAAGGAGGCTGCAGGAGCAGAGTGGTAGAAAAGAGGGCCAACCCAAGGGGCAATACTGTTTCTTCCTGAGCATTATGAAGGCAGAGCTTTAGAAGAACACTCAGACAGAGTAAAGGTCTTTTCCATGGAGGTGGGCTTATACCATGCTCATCTGAGTAGAAAGAGCCACTGTAATTTTGCTAAGAAATCGATGGTGGGTGACTCCTAGGATGTAGGTGCAACCAGCAACAGAAGCCAAGTACTCAGTATTATGGACTCAATGTGACTCCAGAACTTCATGGATTGAAACCCTTTCCCTGACCGGATGTGATAGTATTAGAATGTAGGGTCTTTGGGAAGTGATTGGGATTAGAGGTGGTCTTGAGCATGGACCCTAGTGAATGGGATACATGCCCTTATAAGAATCACAGGAGAGGTCGCTTCCCTTCTCGTTTCTCTGCCATATAAGGACACAGCAAGGAGACTGTCACCTGGAAAAGAGTTCTCACCAGGCCAGACCATGCTGCACCCTCAGCTGGGACTTCTACCCTCCAGAACTGTGAGAAAGACATTGCTATTTATAAGTTACCCAGTCTATGACATCAATGTTATAGCAGCACAAAGGGCCTGAGATTTTCAAAGAACTTAGAAGAGATATATGAGCTGGATGAGGATGGTGAGCTAAGGATCATGGGAAAAGGGCATCTGAAGTAGTGCTCTGGAGCCTAGAGGACATGGGCAGGAAGAGCCACCCAGCATCCTGCTGGGGGAAACCTGCAGAGTTGGGCTCTGCTGATAACAAAGCCATAGGACTTATGTGACTTTCAGGCTGCACATGGTGTGTCCCCACACCCTGGCCCAAGAGCCTCACATTTTTCAATGTATGTTCTTTGACAGCAGCAGAGTTACAGTGGTTTAAGATCATCCTAGATCAGCCATGCTCTGTCAGCCTGGAGCAGGCCACAGGGATGTTAATTTGTCACCATGCAGAGACGAACTTCCCAACTTAATTTCCCATGTCATTAGTATTATCCTGATAAAAGAAAAATCAGACTCAAAAAGGCAGTGTCTGTGTACTGCCAGCCCCATGACCTCTGCAGGAATTTCCCCATGTGGTAGGAAAATGCCCAGGGAGGTGTCTCAGGAGTGTATACTAGTTTTATTGGTTTCCTGGTGCTGCCATAACAGATCATCACAAACTGACAATTTGAAGCAAAAGCCATTTTTTCCTCACAGTTCTGGAAGCTGAAAGCCAAAACCAAGATGTGGGCCAGACGGGTTCTTTCTGGAATTTCTGAGGGAGAGTGTTTGATGCTCCCCTCCCAGCGCCTGATATTCATCGGTAGTCCTTGGCATTCCTGGGTTCGTTAGATGCTTCTTCCCAAGCTCCATCATCATGTGGACTCGTCCACTCTGTTGTCTGTTTCTGAATCTCTTCTTACAAGGCCACCAGCCTACCCTGACCCAGCTAGACCTCAAATTAACTGGTCACATCTGTCAACAACCCTGTTTCCAAATGAGCTCATGTTCTGGGCTTCTGAGGCTGTGACTTTGGCATGGGGGAGGGACCACTACTCAGTCCTGCACAGACTGTAAATGAAATGTTTTTCTCAGCAACTGCCTGGCATTAATTTCCTTCCTGCCCTATTCAGGGCCCTCTCCCTGGAGCCATCTTACTACTGAGGCCACTGAGGCTGCAGCTGCCCTGTGTAAGCTCATACTACCTACACATGCACTGGAAGCTGCTGGAGGTCACCTTCCTTCTGCAGTGCCAAGTCACCCCACCGCCACCCACAGAGCCTGCCACCACTGCTCCCATGGCTGCTGAATCTGCTGCCGTCAGCCATGGAGCTTTGACTCGTGTAGACTGTTTCACTCCCAGCTCCCTGTGGGCATCCCTAGAGAGAGGCCTGACAACAAGCTGGTGGCAGACTACTGCCCTCACACTCAGTCCTCCCAATGCTAGACCTGTTTTTCCCTTGCAGAAGTTGATTTCCTCCCATGGAGTGTTTCCAGGGAGCTATTCTGTGTCTCAAAATTGCCCAACTAGGTCAAAGTCCCAGATGGACTGGAGAGGCACATGTAGTATCAGACCAGAAGTGAACAGACTCATGCCACCTGATCCATTGACTACAGAGATGGAAATAGGATTGTGAAGTTCAGCAAGGAGAAGCTGTCCCAGGTGGAAGAGAGGAAAATTCAGATCAAACTATCTAGAGGCAAGAGATTTGGTGTAATACTGCTCAACTCTGCAAACTCTCTAACTCAGATGAATAGGGCAATTCAGTTCTGGTACCATCTACCCAGAATTAGCCTCTGATCCCACAAGGTAAAGGACTGTCCATAAGACAGTCCTCACTTTAGATGTCAATCGCCGGGCCTGAGCCTCCCAGGCTTCTGATCTACTGGTTATTCAATTGAAGCTGTTCATGATCCCATCTCAGTTTCAATGATTTGCTGATGTACTCACAGAGGTCAGGAAAGCCATGTGTCCTAGTTTATGGTGAAGGATATCACTCCATAATCCTCCAGTGGAAGAGGAGGTGCATGAGGCAAGATTTTGGGGGCTTGTAGTGAGGAGTAGAGAGAGTCCATGTACTCTCTTGGGTGCGTCACCCTCCCAGCACCTCCATATATTCATCCACCCAGAAGCTCACTGAGCTCTGTTGTTAAGGGTCTTTATAGTGGGTTCCCTGGGTCGAGTGACTGTGGTGACACAATCTCTACTCAGTCTCCCCTTCCCCAGGGAGCAAGGGTAGTCCTGAAATTTCTAACTCTCTGGCTTGGACTTGGTCTTTCTGGTGACCAGTCCGGCTTGGACTTGGTCTTTCTGGTGACCAGTCCCCATTCAGAAACTATCTAACCTCCTCCCATCTCATTAGCATACAAAAGACAGTGAATGGCAAAGATTTTGAGAACTTTCTATTAGGAAATGAGGACAAAGACCAAGTATATTTTACTATACCACTATATATATATATATATATACACACACACACACACACATACATATATATATGTATATGTATATATATATATACACATATATATATATATATATTCTTATATTACTGATTCTGTTTTTATCATTTAGTTAGTCTCTATATAACCAGAGCAGAACTTAACTTTCCTAAGTCTTCCGGATCAGCACAATGGAGATTCTCATAGTTCCTACCTCCTTGTGGGATGTAAATGATTCATTTGGAGCCTTCTGGAAGGAGCAGTTGAGTTTCTGCTTGATGTGCCTGTGCTACACGTCTGAGCACATTGTATATTTTAGTGCATTTAGTCTTCAAATCAGCTTGGTGAAATGAAATCACTAGCCCCAATTTGCACTAGAGAAGACCAAGGCAGAGAGAAATTAAAGTCCTGCCTGGCCCTAGCAGTCAGTTAGTGAAGGAGCCAAAGCCCACACTCAACAAGCACAAAAACTTTACCTCCACAGAGAAGGGGCTGGGAGATCCTTGCTGACATGAGAAAATAGGCTGGAAAACATGCTGAGCAGAGCAACTGTGAATAGAGGGTCTACTCACAAAAGCAAACATTTCCTTGTGTTGAATAAAATCTTTACACAGTGAAACCCAGCTTTAAAGAAAGGTAAAATCCAAATGTTCTGAAGAAAATTGGAGAGGAAAAGGGGTTTCCATTAGAACACATTAATTATAAGGAGGGGAAGGACACAGTTTGGCTGACTCCCTTCCTGATGCACCTACCACCACATAGGGGGATTCCATTGTAAAAGGTCAGGGCCCACCTTTGGATCTTTCTGGAATGCTTGCCAGTATATTGCTCCAATTTCCTGTTCTCAACCTGTTTTGAAGACTCCATCTAGTGTGAAACTATACATTTGACCACTAATTTCTTTTGCATCCTGACAAGTATCTCCTCACACACCACTTCCTCCACCACCCCTCCCTTGCACATTTGTAATTCTAATGAACTTTATGGCGATGCTTACTATCTTTAAACCACTTTATTTAAAGCATGTGAGAAAGGTCTCAGGTACAAATTAAAGTGACAGGAAAGTAAATCAGGAATGCAGCTTTGGGCATTGTCAACCCACTTTGCTGGAAGGTCTGGCTTCTCAATTTCTTTCCACATGATTCTGTGTGGTCACGGTTGTTTCTGAATGCAGAACTCTGGTGACCATGCTGGAAAGTTAATTCATAAACAAGGTAGACTACAGCAAGGCAAGCATTTTTCAAAGACCATCCTAAGAAAGACATCATTTGGAAGCCAAGTTGGGCTTCTATAAAATGCAGCATTAAAATGAAGAATTTTCAGGACAGAAAGAGCACAGTCTTATTTGGGGAAAACATTCTAATTGCCCAACTTCAGCATGAAGAGAAAACAAGATATAACATCACTCCTGTACTCCATGATTTTTTTCAAAGTACTGCTTTTAAAAAGTTCATTATGATAAAATAAGTCATTTGGCTTTTTCACAAGGGAACCATATAATTCCTTAATTAAGAGGAGGTAAAAAAATTTTCTACCATAAGAAGCATGCTACTTCACAGCCTAGAGAAATAGATATTTATGTGAGCTTCTTGGTAAGACATTTTGCACTCCTCACATTCCACAGACTTCTGTTACAGCCACTTTCTCATCAATACCTCGTGACATGGAACAGCTGTGTGGGTGAAGGGAGACTGTCCACTGTGGGGCTTAGCTTTGTCTCCTGATCTTGGTAACCTGTGGAAAATGCATTTGCTGACTGTCTAACGGAGACACCTGAGCTAATCTTTAGCATCTGAGAATTCCATGGTTCTGTTCGAAAAGGATGAACACAGTGTACCTGAAAGCACAACATCTGGGTCGGGTCACCAGCTCCAAGCAGCCCTTAGCAGAGAGGCCAAATGAGGACAAATTCCTGAGGCCTGTTCTCTCAAAAATGGAGTTAAATAACCTCACATGAATTTTACACTCCTTCCAATTTCAAGAATCACATCACTGTATGTTCTTTGCTCCAACATTAACTTCAGCTAAATTCCTTTAAGTACCATTATTGAATCTCTCCAATACACAATGGAGATGCTATTAAGATTATCTTGTGAATACCAGACATTTTCCAGTAAACACTCCCTGCTACCACCACCATATTCACTTCTTAACCAGTTTTACTTCCTCACAAGAACTCTTTCTGTTTCGTTCAACAGAAGAGTGATTTTCCCTCTGTGTCAGGGAACAAGTGATTGTTCACAAAACTAGAATGTTATATATACACAAGCCCGGGATAATGGTGATATCACTGATTTGGGAGCCAGCAGACTTGGGCTCTTATTCGAATAGGCTCCAACATTTGACTGACGTGTGACTGTGAGTAAGGAACTTAACCTCTCTGTTTCTGAGTTTCTCCATCTAAAAAAAATGGGGATGTTAAACATGATAACCACTTCATGAGACTATTATGTTAAATAAGTTTGTATTTAAAACACTTAAATACACAAGGCACTTAAAACAATGCCTTGTGATGGTGTAAAGATTAAATAGGAGGTAGGTATGTAGATAGGTAGGTAAGTAGATACATGCATACAGACATAATAAACTCTTGCCTAGAAATTAAAATTGCAAGTTCTTAAATGGATAAGACTTGCCTCAACTATAGCATATGTAGCACCTACCCCATTGTGAGTGAAAAAAGGACATTACTACACAACATGGTCTAAGTACAGGCCGTGTTCTGTAAAAAATAGCCTAGCAATCCACTAGTCTAAGCCTTCCCAGCCTTGGGATTAATTGCCTACCATACATGACAGAATCACTACAACTTCTATGCCAACTCAATAGAAAACAACCAGCTCTCCGAATATTTACTATGCTTAATAAAGTTAAATTAATTTAATTAATTATTTAGTTTGTTGGCTGTTGTACTTAATGATTTTTTATGTACCTAAGAAATAAATGGTTTCTATGCTTGGTAGATTTCAAAAATGTTAAAGAAGCTAGATCAGCGGATCAATATCATTATCATTTTCTCCAAACACAGGTAGTAAGCTAGAAACCTAAACAGAGATTAGCAAGAGAGTAAACTTGAGACCTATCATAAATTTCGTAAAGCAGTGGGATCAGCCTTACTGATAAAAGTCATTGTTAGCAAGTCTTTGCACCACCAAGGGAATCTGCAGTCACACTTAGAGGTGTTGACACGGTCATATATCTTGGCACACACTGGGCATTCTTAGGACCTTTATTGCCTACACTGCTGATTGTTTTTGAGATTAGCATCTGAGCTCCGTAGATTTGAAATTGAGTAGCTGACACATGTTATCAATTGTACAGCGTTCGTATCTGATCTTCTGCCATGGTCCAAAGTCTTTCAAGATCAAACTTTTATTGCTTTGATAGCTCTTCTCAAGGCTAAAGGGAAATTTTATAATAGGGAATATTGGAATGAATTTTACCCATTGTTTTTGCTTAGTATGGTTTTAATTTTCCTTCATTCTAACAGGTGTCTTTTGGGTTATATAATATAGAGATGCACAAGAAAACAGCAAAGATTTTCTTAGATTGCCTTAAAATATGGACTTCAGTGAATAGATGGGTCGAACCTTGCTGCTAACCATTATGTTATGCCCATCATTGGAATGTTTATGAGATACAGCTGGACCCATCTGGATCAATGAAGCCTTGGTCTGAAAAGGGAAGTAGTAGCAGGGAAATTTTGTAAACCAGTATTTCCACTTATTAAAAGACATTATAAAGGGAAATAAAAATCAGATACCACTTTTCAGCCATTACATTACCCAAGATTAAAAAATTGACATTGCCACATGAGACTGAGGAAGGGCACTTTCTCTTGGTGAAAACCTCTAGGAAGAGTAAAATTTACAATATGATTTTTCTAATGTACATGACCACTAGGCCAGCAATTCCATACCTAGAACCTAGCTTGCAAATACATTGGCATATAAGCAAAATGCATTTTGCATCCAGACATCCATCAGGAGGATTTAGGCTCAATGAAATATTTCAGATGATGAAATAACATTTCAGTTGTAAATATATAATGCTATGCCTGAATCAGAATCTCTAAAACTGTAAAGGTAGTTGCCGCTAATGAGAATAACTTTTATGTGTACTCTCTGGTTCGCTTTCAGTTTTGTGCCAACTGCACATATCACCTATTCAAAGACAATGAGTTTCAAAAACGAGGACCTGGGTCTTGAGGATAGAAATAGGGTCGTGAAGGGTTGCTCCTTCTCAGGCACATGCTTGAAGAAGAGATTTCATGGTGGTGAGGTAGTAGTGCCCAGAAAGGACAGATGGGATCCAGAACAATTCTGCAAGGATATAGGTTGATCAAGAAGTAAAATAAGCAGATGCCCGCATCCTTCCTTGAGCTAGTGTTTTCTTTTCTGCATGCTTCTCAACGTGAAGGCGGTGTTTCCTGCTTTCTGTTTTCTTCCTTGGGTTGATACTGAGCTGGTGTGGTTGGCAGAAGTAAAACACAAAGAAAGAAAGAGGATCTGCTTCTGGTGGTTCACTCATTAGCTTGCTTCTGCATGCCTTTAAATGTCTATATGTCTTTAGTCTGTATTTTAATAGCAGTGTGAAAATGCATTGAAAACTAGAGATAAAACCAGAGATATCAGAGCTGAATTAAAGCTGAGGATCCTCTGGTCCCAGAAACTAGTATCTCTCTCTCTCATTTCTTTATTTATTCATGTAAGAACTGGGATACAGGCCAGAGGTGCAGGGGGAGTGAGAGGATTCACCAGTCTCTTATCCTTACATGCCTATAATAAGGTTCTCACCGGTAGGCAGTAGGGAGAAAATACAGACTGAGAGGGAATTCACCATCCGGCTAAATTCCTTCCACTTCAAATACTGAGACCTTATCTCTCCTATAATTTTTTTCATAAAATCACAGTGCTGGTAGATGCTAATGGGCTGGTTTTGTTGTTTTTAGTGCTCCTACTTAGCAAATAGTTATTGACCTCCCTAGATTGGCCCTCCCAATATTTAATTTGTTGTGCAAATTAAAATGGTCCATAAAGTGCAAAATTTAGTCTCAGCTTGGAACTAGACACAGGGAACTGAGTCAAAGACGGAAATCCCCGAGTCACCCGCAGAGAACCCTAATGTCTCTCCTCCTTCAGCTGCAGCGGCATGGCCTCCCTGCCCAGGCCTCGTGTTGAGGGCCCTGCCTTGTCTACGCTATGCCTGTGATGCTCAGTTCCAACCCAACCAGCCCACTGGTGGCCACGTGGCAACCTAGTCATAGCAAACCCTGGCTGTCTGGGAGGCCATGCCTGGGCTAAGCCTGTGGATCATTCCCTCCATCTTAAGCCAAATGTCCTTACATACAAAAGGAGAAAAGTGCTATTAATCATGCAGACAACCATAAAAACTTGGCAAGTGGAAAATTTCATATTTATGTATCACATGAATAATACAGTCAATAGAGCACCTGCTATTAAGTTTCTGTCGTTTACTGCACTCTTGCCTTAAGCGAACAGCATCCTATTTTACCCTATTTAGGAAAACATTTTCTTTCTCCTTGCTTAGGTCACAGTGTAGTGTGACATGAGATTTGGCAGAGAAGCACAATCTATACACGTCTTCCTTCTGTGAGGTCACCCCAGAATTGTAGTTGTTGCAGAACTGACGGCAAGCCTGTGATGGGGTGTGAGTGAGCGAAGGGAAAGTGAGGCTAGGGCCATCTTTGCCAGATAAACTCAGGTCACTTCACATCCCTCTGTCTTTGGGGTCAGTACGTCATCCGCACTGGATCGAGGATTTGTGATCTGCGTGAGGAACTCAGATTATTTCCTGAGTAAGACTGTAAGGTGAGTAGAGACCCACCTGAAGCCCAGGGTCTGGCAGTCTTCAGAGGTCTTCAAACCAAATTAGTTACCTACATTGTTTTCAGTACCATCAATTTTCTTAATGGTGGGATTACAGTCATCTCAAGAAGGCTAAAGGTCAAAAGAACCTTTAAAGAACTGTTATCCCATTGCCAATTTTCAGCCAGTTGTCCTCAGAATGCTCTTCCAAGTTCTGACAGAGTTCTGTCAGCTGAAGGACCAAGCAACAGTCAAGAGCAAGTGTCTCTGGATTCTCACCACTTGTGAGCCTTTAGCGAGTTCCATTCTTGCTGCCAGCCTTTCCCAGCTTATCTACTTTGCAACCTAGGTCAGACCAGGACAAGCACCATACAACAAAAGCATTTTGATAAGCAAATGAAAAGTCAAGGAGCAGTATATTAGCTTGCTGGACTGTCACTAGTAGAGGGGCCCCAGACACCGTGCAAGAGAAATGTGCAAATTATGATAGGAAGCTCTTGCTGGCCAGGGACATAGTATCTCAAGAAGAATGTACTAGTAGCTATGCAGTTCCATTCAGGCCTATCTAATAATTATTACAGTCCCCTAAATTATCCTTGATGTTGTCTGAGAACAACAATTAAAGTTATTAAGCCTGGTTAGAAGATGCTTTGTGTCCTGAAAATCACCTGCTTGCTCAGACATACAGGAACATGTTTCCTCCGGTCTGAGTTCGCTCTCTCCTTTTATCACTGGTCAAGAAAGCTCAGGGACACTGGCCCAGCCCTTCTCCCTCCCCCAACAACAGATGACGAGAGGATGGTTGGGGAGAGGCACGCCCATGTCAGTGTACATTTCACCTTCATAGCGATTGAGCAATAGCTCAGTTCACCATGTTTTCTGGTGTAGTTAACACTGCATGTAGACATTCACATATAGAAATATGTATTTGATCATAGATTAACTTTGTTTCTTGAGAATTGAATTCATATTTCAAAAATTATATGTATAGATAAGTTACATTATGTGTAAATTTCATTTGAGGACAATAAGAGACATTCAAAACTATTTGTTATAACAAAAGATAATTGAGTCTGAAAGGCCTGAGAGTTTTTGATCAGTCTGGTGTAACATGAGTAAGGCCGTAGGGTACAGCAAAACCTCAGTCTAAACCAGAGTTACTAAAAATGGAGGATGGTCCTCCCTAGTTGATTTTTTTACTGCCATCACATTCATTCATTTTGACAATGATACAATTAAGCAAACTCTCGTATTCCAAGGTCCCCAAAGTGGAGTATATGTGGCAGTACTGTCTTGGTCCTTTGGGGCTGCTGTACAGAAATACCATAGGCTGGATGAATTATAAGTAAGTAAATTTATTTCTCACAGTTCTGGAGTCTCAAATGTCAAAGATAAAGATGCTGGCGGATTTTGTTAAGTGGTGAGGACCCACTTCCTGCTTCATAGATGACCATCTTTTCTCACTATAGCCTCATATCCTCCCTTGCTGGAGGAGGGTGTCTTTTATAAGGGCACTAATCCCATTCATGAGAACTCCACTCTTTTGACCTAGTCAACTGCCAAGACCCATCTCCAGATGCTGTCACACTGGGAGCTAGCTTTTCAGCTATGAACTGGGGGAGGAAGGAACCAATATTCCGTCCATCCAAACTACACATGTTCAACAGGCAGAAAAATGAAAGTGTTGCTACCAGGAAGCTCAGAGTTAAAGGAAAAATGTATTCCAATCTGCTCACAGAATAAGGAGTTTTTATAGGTAAATACAGAAGTTACTTGGCTTTTCTGTATTGGTTGTCTAGTCTTCTTTCTTAGCTGCATCAGTGTGGATGAAGAAGGGGAACCAAGGAAGTCAGGAGGTTCAGAGACAGTTGAACAGATTTCACAGTTGGGGATTGGCTGATGTTCTTAGTCTGTGAAGAGAGTAGTAAAATCCTGTCAGAGGAGCTGAAGTTTCCTTGATGTGCCTATGTCCATTGTCCTTCTTTTGTTCCTGACACAAGTGATTCCATTTTAGTCTAGTTATACATTAGTCATTAGTAACCTGTTGCCTCTCATGCCCATCTAACTTTAAATGCTTTACCCAGTGATATCATCTTCAGTCTCACAATAACCCTGGAAGGCATGGAAATCTTTACATCCTGTGTAATAGTTGCGGATGAGAAATAGTCATCAAAAGTGACTGCAAAAGATTCGGGAGAAAACGGTGAGGACCTATGCTTCCACAACCTGCAAAGTTGAAAGCAAATTGCCTTTGAAAGCACAGCTAGTGTGACAGAGATGGTGGTTCATGGCACAATCCCAGCTTAGTCTTGGGATGACTACCAGCCTCTTTGACTCCAAACAGTAGAGCAAGTGACAGGTGGCAAGACTGGAAAGATCAGCAAGTTATTATGTGCATCTTTCTGTGGTACACCCAGAGAATCACTGTATGTGCCTGACAAAAATATCACTGACTATTAGTTTTGAGAGTCTTGAAATTCTTCCTTGTGACCAGGCCGTAAATGCAAGTGTGGGAGCCAGGGCTGGAGTAAGCATGGGGGAACTCATGTGGAGGAAATGGGCCTTTGTATTTGTCAGTGGTTGTCAAAATTGAAAATGTGTTGTGAGTGGGGAAAAAAAGACAAGGTTGGCTGTGTAAGCCATCTGACACAAACATGGGAAGAGTGAAGGCAGACACTGAGTGCATGCCCTCCAACACCACTGCCCCCATCCACGGCAGTGCCAGCCTGCCAGGGGCCCAGTAGAAACAGCCCTTTAAATTAATGTGTCTGTCCTCTAAGAGACAGCTCAAGCAGACAGGCAAGCCTTTATGACTAAACCCAGACAAGCAGCTGTCTGTAAGGCCATCAAAAGAGCCTGTTTTATTTAAACAAGCATATCTTTAAAAATCCTTTGTCTAGTGTTAAGGTAAGGCAAAAGCTTGACAGACAAGTCTATCAATAGGACATTAACATCAGTCACTTTTATATGTGTCATTGTGGTTTTATGCATTCTGACTGGGGCTGTGGGATATAACTGAGTGATCAAAATAAAATTCAGTGTTTTTACTTAAAAAAAACCTGAGTAATAATTTAATTTTATCCAATTTCCTCTTGGATTCACCGGTGAAGGCTCTACAATGTTAAGTAGGTTATCTTTATGATCAGTTCTAACAACAATATTGGTCATATCCTCTGCTCTGTACTTAAAATGACTTAAAATGACTTTGTTGAGTAGAAAATCACTATGCTAGGGTGAGAAGTTTCCAGAAAAACCATTTTGCATGTTTAATTGCCTACTGGCATGGGCTTGTACACCATTGTCCTTAATAGAGATTGTTTGATTATGAATAAGGCTGTGATCTACTTTAACCAAGGACCTCAGCTCTCTAAAATATTCATTTGTTTGAAATGGATGACTTGTTTTCAGGGCAACACAAAAATATAACACTCTAGAGAATGGTTTGCCCACTTTGCCCCTTGGATGGACTGCAGTGCAACTGCCTTCATGCCTTACAGGGATCAACAATTTGTGCCCTTCTGAAAACTTGTTTTTTTTTTACTTCCTGAGTCCACCACCAAACTGTTGGGCCTCAATAATAGATGTTTCGTAAATGTGGGAAGAGATCATACAGGAGATACAAACAGAGAGAAACTTGAAAAGTTCAAATACACCCATATTTTTATTTAAATGTAGACAAATTCTAGTGTTTGCCTAACATATCAAGTTTGTTGCAGATTAATTGTTCTCAGTAGGTGAGCCCCAGCATGGTAGTGATGTCAGACACTTCTCGGGTGCCCAGTCAGTTCTCATCAGTGACTTAAGTGAGGGTTGGAGGATTGTAGCAGAATTTTATGCTGCCAGTATTGCAACCATGGCTGTTACCTTCTCAAGCCTGTTGTTTCTGGGCTCAAACCCTAGGATCATCACTGCCTCCAGTTATGCCTTGGCCACTAATTGCTGCAAATCCTGTCCTAAGGATTTACACTGTACACCTCACACACTCATACTCCTTGCCATTCTCCTGGGTGAAATTTCTCCTTTATCAAAGAGCTCCTTTTCCTCTTCCAAGTCGCAGTGTGAGTGTCTCTGATAAGAAAGTATACTCTTACCTCTTCGAGAAGCGTTATAAAATTACTCCAGTACATCCTTTACATCTTCTGAAACTATGAGTTCTTAAAGAAAGAGGGTGTCTTCATCTTCGTAGCAAAACTAGTATCCATCCAAGTCTCCAATCCAGTTGCTAACTAAGTAAATATTCATTGAAAGGATGCAGGAATGCATGAACAAGTGAGTATTCAGGTTTGATAAGCATCATAAAACTTCTCCAAGTTACTTCTCCAAGTTACCAATAATGTATATCAGTTAGGCATAAAAGAGTTACTAAAAAGCTTTCAGGGCCCTGCCCAGTGGAAAAACAGGTTAAAGTGCAATACTATGGAAGCAATCCACAGGCACTGTACAAGCTCCACCCCTGGCCAAGGAGGTGACCCACATGGTGTGGCCAACCTCTCCTGACCCGCCTGCTGCTCCCCTCAGCAGTGTACTTCAGTACATCTTCCTGTTCTGCTCCCCACTCTGTCTCTGGTGAAATCTCTCACCAGAGATTTCAGTCTGGCCAACACATACCACTGGCCTATACCCCAGTTCTTGTATGCATATATCAATCTTTAAAAAAAAAAAGCTTTCAGTTCCAGATCTGCCAGGCACATGCCTTAGCATACTATCATATTTGCTGAGCACTAAAGCCAGTGTAGTGCCTTGCAATGATATACATCCATCATTTCCTGCTTTAAGGCTGGTATGTTCCTGCTGCTCAAGGTACCCAACTCCAAGTGGGGACCTCATCTACCCATCACACCAGTATTCATAATGGATATCTCCTGGGCTGACATCCACAGCCCACTACTAACGTCCGTGTTATTTCATGGTGCTTTCTGGAGATTGTTAACATGACTACTGACAGTGAACTTAAGCATAGTAAATTGTATTTAAACATAGTGAAGAGTATGTAAGTCTATTTACCTATAATTAATGTTTTTATTTTTCAAGTTCAGAAAAAAAAAACTTACGAGATAGAAAAGGTGAAATGACATTTGCAAAATTTAGTGTATATTCTTTAACTGGCAGAAACTTGAGAAGTTGACACAAGAGATGGATTTTTGCCTTGAAATTTATCTACTGTTGCAGAGGAGGGGGCGTGATGGACAGAGAACGGGGGAGAGAATAAGGGAACTAATAATATTCTGAGGAAAAATTTAGTACCCCTACAACTTGTGTTTCCTTGTTTTTCACAAGACTATGTGCTTTTCTGTCATGGTATACAGAACAAGGTCTGATGGGTTTTTACAAAGAACTATTGATGGCATGGCTGTGTGAATCGCCCTAGCATTGGTCACAGCCAACTTCTGTGGGACCCACTGCCCCCGTTCTACAATACACCCCAGTGTGTTTGGCCATTTGTGAAAGGTCAGAAATGAACTGAGAAATGGACTCGAGTCAAAAACATGTGGCCCTATAAATATCAGAGTCAGACGGCTTCTTCCATTTTCTCTCGCTCTCCCCCACCTCACATACGCTCCCTCTCTTTCTTTCCCTCTCTCTCTCCCCACTGTTGAGGATCCCTGCGTTTCCCCAGCACCTCAGAAAGGGAAGTTCTAAAGAGCAGACAGTGGCTGGAATCTTCACCTGGTGACATCACTTTATGCCCAGTCTGGTCCTCATTTCTTTTTGACCCTTTAAGATACCTAGCTAAAAACTCCAGCAGAAGAGTTTGCAATGTTCTCTTCCGTTTTAAAGGTTTCCACTTCCCTTTAGTACCAGTTCTGCCTCGTGACTAAAATTGACACCAGCCTTACTTTCTGGGCTGAGGAGTTTGCAGGCTTGGGCTGTCAGCAGGGCCTGAAAGCAAGGCGGGACACTCAATATGACTTTAGCTGCCAAACTGGAAGACTTTGAAGTGACGCTGGAACACCTGCTCATGGACGTGTTTGTAAGTAGAGGCTTTCACTTACTCCATGGGCCACATTTCCTCCTCCAAGGCCCGGAGTCTTTGTGACTCTGTTCCCTTTACTGAATCAGACTTTATTCTGCTATTGTCCAGTTCTTGCACAATGGTGGTATTTCTTATTCACGTGCCTGGGGGCGGGTAAAAACAATGCAGAGGTGTGAAATGGTCTGTATGAATTACCTAGCAAGCAAATGTTTTTTTACATGAAGTAACTTCCATAAGTCTGAATGAATGGGATGAAGAAATGGAAAACATTTGCCAGAAGAAATAAAAGCAGCTTCCATAGGCAGTGCCTGGGAGAACCAGATTTGTTTACAAAGTGCAGCGAATATTCCAAAAATAAAAGGGGGGCGGAGGCGGGCAGGCTCACAAATACTGTATTTTTTTCAGATGGAGATTGTTCAGGGCAGGAGAGCAGAACTTCCCTCTCCAGTGAGCCCAGGCCAGTGTCTGGCTCCTTGCCACATGTGTGGGTATTGGGTTACCAAGACTTCCTCGGGAATTGATTTTATGGGATGAGACTGTTTGAGTGACTCATTAAAAAAAAAGAAAAGAAAAGAAAAAGGCAGCAGACATAGACTTTTCTTTTCTAAGAAGATTTTAGAAGCACAGCCTTTGAAAACCCTGGCTGTGTTCGCTGCAGCCCACACATCATATTGACCTCAAGCCAGCCACAGCCATTCTTAATCTTTCCTCAGAGTTTTCTGCTGGTGATATGTCTGTTTTGTGTTGTTAATGGGGGCTCGGGGAACGACAGACTGAGTGAAACGTGCAAGTGGTCACACAGCTGAAAGGTGTTCTCCTTCCAAGAACAACAGTGGTGCTACCCTGGGAAAGGCAGCTGGGTGCATTTCAAGGACAAACCAATCTGCATCTCGAGTCTGGAAGTGACCACGAAGGGTTGGCTCTTGCTTTTCTATACATCACTGAGTCCCTTTCAGGAACCTTTTAGGGAATGGTGTGTTTGGCAGACGTGAGAGAGAGTCTGGGACTTTTTTCTTTATTAATTTATAATTTCTCTCCAAATTGAGGCAACATAGTACTGGCAGGATTCCCAGAGGGGATCGCCCTTTTCAGGACCCCAGTGACTGTATTCATTCTGACTGTGGGGTTGGGAAGTTCCCATTATGTCAGGAATGGAGAGCATTCTTCTGCATTTCCAGGGGTGGGAGTTTAAAGCCAGGGTGATTGTTTTATCTGAAGGGTAACTAGAAATGGAGCAGAAGGGGGACATTTCTTTGATGCCTGATGTCCTCTTCCCAACGGCCATTGGGGCTGGTGGCTGCTGGAGGCTCTTCTGTGGGGTTGGCCTGCAGTATAACAAGTACCTTGGGGGAGAGAGGAATTAAGCAGTAATTACTCCATTTAGATATCACAAAGATATTAATGTATTCCTCTTCTCTTCTTAGGTGTTCCCCCACCCCCAACCCCCGCCACTATGCAGTCTGGGAAAGCTCCCAGACACACTCTTTGAAGGGAATGTAGTCACACCTTCCATCCTCTTTTGTAAATACAGCTCTGGGTGTCTTGGTCCTGGTTTAGGTACCTCTCCCTTGGACTCTAATTATCCTCCTGCATCCAATATCTCTCCTCCAGTTCATTCTACCATTATGTCCAGATCAAATTCCCCACACTCTGTTTTTTCATTAATAAGAAGTGAATTTTAGGCTAATTTTGGTTCACAGAAAAATTGAAAGTAGGCACAGAAATTTCCCATCTCTATTTTCACACTCCATCCTCACATAATCACAACCTCCCTAATTATCACTCTCCTGCAATAGAGCTTGTTACAGTCGATGAAGTTACATTAATCTGTCATCATCACTAAACTCCATTAGTTTACATCAGGGTGGTGTTCACCCTATGGGTTTGATAAATAGATGATGATATGTTTCTACCATTCTAATATCATGCAGGATAGTTTCAGTGTCCTAAAAAATCTATGCTCCAGATATTTCCTTCTCCCACGCCCAGTAACTGGTGCCCACTAATCATTTTATGGTGTTGCCTTTTCAGGATATCATATAAGTTGAAAGCATACAAAATATAGCCTTTTCAGATAGACCTCTTTTGTTTGGTACTATGCATTTATGTTTCTACCATATATTTTCATGGCTCATTTCTTTTAGCACTGAATAATATCCCATTGTCTGGATATTATAGTTTATCCATTTACCCACCTACAGACATCTTGGTTGTGTCCATGTTTTGATAATTATGAATAAAGCTATAAATATCTTTGTGCAGATTTTTGTACATATACAAGTTTCAGTCCATTTGGTTAAATACCAAGCTGTTCAATTGCTGAATTGTATAGTAAGACTACTTGAGTTTTATAAAAACGAGTTGTGACATTTATATTCTCCCCAGCAGTGAAAGATGAAGTTCCTAGTGCTTCAGATTCACGCCAACATTTGTTATTGTCAGTGTTTTGGATTTTGCTCATTCCAGTAGGTGTGTAGTGTTATAAGTATTGAATTTTGTCAAATGCTGCCTCTGAATCTATTGATATGATATTATCATGTGATGGATGACATTAGTTAATTTTTGAAGGTTTAAATAGTTTTGTACACCTGGGATCCCATTTGATCAGTGTGTATAATTCTTTTTACATATCATTGGACTCTATTTGGTAATGTTTTGTAGAGAATTTTTACAGCTCTGTTCATAAGAAATGTGGGCCTACAGTTTCTTTTCTAGTAATATCTGTGTGGTTTTTGGTATTAGAGCAATGGGGATCTCAATGAATAACTTAGAAAATATTCCATCTACTTCTATATTTTAGAAGGGACCATAAAGAATTAATACAAGTTCTTCCAAAAACATTTGATAGATTCACCAGTGAACCCATCTCTGCCTTGGCTTCTGTTTTGTAAGGTTGCGAGTGATGGGTTCTATTTCTTCTTATATGAGTTAGGCACATATTGTCTTTCAAGGAATGGGGCCATTTCATCTAAGTTGTCACATTTGTGAGAATAGAGTTGTTCATACTGTTCCTTTATTTGCTCTTTAATGTCTATAGGAGCTGAAGTTATGTAAGTTTGTTCCCTTTCTCATTTCTGACAATAATTTGTGCCCTCTTTTTTCCTTATTGAGGCTGGCTAGATAGAGGCTTGTCCATTTGATTGAACTTTTCAAAAAATCAGTTTTTGGTTTGACATTGTCTATAGGTTTCCTGTTTTCAACTGTATTGATTTTTGGCCTAATTTTTATTTACTTCTGCTTAATATATATTAAATTTTCTCTTCTTTTTCTGCCTTCCTAAATGAGAAGGTTCTATCGATCTTTCTTTCCTAACATATGCATTCAGTAACAAACTTCTGTCTAAACACAGCTTTCATTGCATCCCCCAAATTTAAGTGTGTTTTTATTTTCATTTAGTTCATTTTTTTAATTTTCTGAAGATTTTTTTCTTTGACCCAGGTATAATTTAGAACTTTAACATTTAACCTTCATATATTTGGGGGATTGACCTGCTACTTTTTTTGTTTGTTTGCTTGCTTTTGTTATTAGTTTCTAGTTATTTCTATTGTGGCTGAGAGAAGATACTATGGTTTCTAATCTTTTTAATTTGTAATGGAGTATTTTATGACCCAGAGTGTCATGTAAATTGTTAAATATTTTATGTGAACTTGAGAAGAACATGTATCCTGCTGTTTGGTAAAGTAGTCCATAGATATCCATTCTATCCAGTGATTGATGGTGTGTTGAGTTCAACTTTGTTCTTTTTCTTTATTATTTTACATATTTCTTCATTTTGTACATTTTTTTCATCTCAGTTGTAATCCCCGTGAACTTCCCACCACCACTTCACCCATGTGCCATCACCATAGTCCTGTGTGCTCTTCCTGCCCAAATTTTGACCCTGATCTCTCTCCTCCCCCATAGAATGAGTTCAACTTTGTTCTTACTGGATTTGTGATGACTGAACCTGTCTGTTTATGCTGTAGAATTCTCCTCTTGATCCTTGGTAATTTAATTGCTCCAAAATCTGAAATTAATATAGTTACTCCCATTTTTTATTAATGTTAGCATGGTCTGTCTCCTTTTTTTCTTATATTGTCTTCATATTCAAGGTTAGTTTCTTGTAGAAAACATAGAGTTGGGTCTTGTTTTTGCTGCACTTTGACAACTTCTGTTTTTAATTGCTGTATTTAGATCATTGACATTAAAGTAATTATTGATATAGTTGGATTAATATTCATCATATTTCTGTTCTCTCTTTCTTATTCCTAGTTTTCCTTATTTCTTCTCTCTTTTCTTATTCCTAGTTTTACACATTTCTTTCCACTTACGATATTAATCGAGTATTTTGCATGATGCCATTTTCCCTCCTCTCTTAGTATATTATTTATACTTTTTAGAACTTTTCTGAGTCATGCAGTAGAGTTTATCGTGTGCACTTACTCTTAATCCAAGCCTACTACTTCCAGGAAAGAGCCAATACCTTATACTAACAAAATATTCCTACTTCGTGTCATTTATCCCTTTACTATCATTGATTTCACTTATACAGTGAACTAATATAATTGAATATGTTGTTTTTATTAGTTTAAATAAAATACTATCTATTAAATCAACTAAAATGACTAAAATGTTTTTATTTTAACCTCATTTATTTTTTTATCTATTTCCCTTCTTTATGTAGAATCAAGTTCCCAACCCATCTATTTTTCCTCTCTCTAAATAACACCTTTAAACTTCTTATAAGGTAGTTCTTCTAGCAACAAGTTCTATAAAGTTTTCTTTAAGAAAAAAATTTCCTTCACTTTTGAAGAATAATTTCCAAGGGTACAGAATTGTAAGTTAGTATATTTTGTTTTCTCTCACCATTCTAAATATTTCACCCCACCTTCTACTTATTTATATGGTTTTTAAGAAATCTTAAAGGCTCTATTTCTCTATAGGTCAGGTATTTTTCCCTCTTCTTTTTTTTTAAGACTTTTTCTTCATCTGATTTCCTGAAGATTGACTGTGTTATACCTCGATTAGTGCTGTTTGCTTATTGACACTTACATGGGTTGGTGTTCTCTGACTTTTCTAGGTCTGTGATTTGGTGCCTTACATAATTTGAAAGAGTTCTCAGTAAATATTGTTTCAATTATCGCTTCTGCTGCCTTCTCTATACTCTCTAGCTAGTCCCATTATGCATACGTTACATACACATTTTGTAATCCCATAATTCCTGAGTATTTGATTCTGTTTTTGCCATCTTTACTTTTCACCTTTAGTAGTTTCCTTTGTCATATCCATAAACTCATGGATTCTCTCCTCAGCCAGGTCTAGTCTACTAATAAACCCAGAAAAGTCATTATTCATTTCTACTATAGTGTTTTTGTCCTCTAGCATTTCTTTTGATCCTTTCATTACATTTCATTCTCTCTGTGGACATTACCCATCTTTTCTTGCATATTTCTACATATTCCATTAAAGCCCTTAGGGCATCAATCATAGTGTTTTGTTTTGTTTTATAATTACTGGTCTGATAATTCCAACTTTGCTGGCACACCTGAATCTGGTTGTGAGGCTTGCTCCATCTCTTGAAACAGTATTTTGCCTTTTTGATACCTTGTAATTTTTTGCTGAATGATGCATATGATATACTGTGTAAAAAGATCTACATAAAATAAGCCTTTCCTATCATAGTGGTAAGGTGTGGAAGGAGAAGAGGTGTCCTGTATTCCTGATTAAGTCTTAGTCTCTTAGCGAGCCTGTGATTGGGGGCAATGAAATTTGTGCTTCTCAGGTTAGCTGCAACAGGATGGGTGGAGGGAACTGAAGTTGGTTATTTCCCTTCCCCCAAGCAGTGTAGGCTCTGATAAAACATTTTCTCCTGATGGCAGCCCTTGTTAAGAACAGAACACCCTGATATATATCTACTTACACATGCCTAACAAACATTAAGTATAAGCTTTAAAGTCATGGACCTGCATCTTAGCCCCAGCTAGATTGCAACTCCCAGTCACGTGACTGTCAGTGAGATCTTAATTTTTCTAGGCTTTGATTGACTCATCAATAAAGTGTAGCTAATACTACCCAGCTTACAAAATCACAATAAGATCTTTTTAAAAAGATTTATTTAGGCCCTCCCTGGTGGCGCAGCAGATTAAAGCACAGCACTAAGAAGCTAAAGCCATTTCCACATGAGTTTGATTCCCGCCCCGGAGGTGACCCCATGGCATGGAAGACTTCTCCTGACCCACCCGCTGCTCCCCTCAGCAGTGTGCTTCGTCGATCTGCCTCTGTCTCTGGTGAAGCCTCTCACCACCTGTCTCTGGTGAAGCTTTCGCCACCCCTGAGCCTCTAGCCTGTACCCCAGTTCTTTATGCACAAATAAATAAATCTAATCAGGGTCGTGAGAGGCTTCACCAGAGACAGAGTGGGGAGCAGAACAGGCAGATCGACGAAGTACACTGCTGAGGGGAGCAGCGGGCAGGTCAGGAGATGTGGATCACCTCCTGGGCGGGGGATTGAATTCACATTGAAGCGAGCCACCAGGGAGGGCCCACAGTGAAGATTTAAGAGTCATCTAGAGGCCCTCCCTGGTGGCGCAGCAGGTTAAAGCACAGCATTAAGAAGCTAAAACCACTCCATCATGAGTTCAATCCCCACCCTGGAGGGCACCCACATGGTGCATCAGACCTCTCCTGAACCACCCACTGCTCTCTTCAGCAGTGGACTTCATTGATCTGTCTCTTCTGCTCCCCACTCTGTCTCTGGTGAATTCTCTCACCATCCCTGCACCTCTGGCCTGTACCCCAGTTCTGTATGCATAAATAAATAAGAAAGAAAACTTTAAAAAAAAAAAAAAAAGAGTCATCTGAACAAGTGCCCAGGGCCATGCCTGATGTAGCAGAGGCACTTAGAGAGTTAGTCCTCTTGGCTTTGCCTTCCCTAGAAAAGGCATCTGCTTTTAGTCCCTAAGCACAAAAAGTAATTCTCTGTTTCTTTGTCTCCAATTTCTCTCTCACTTCTACCATCTAAATAGCTCTCTTGAGCTATCAGGAGGTTTGGTTCTGTCCAAGCACAGCATTTACTCCCTGTCAGCCTGTGGCCTTTTCTCCTGTCTGCTCTACAAGTGGCAGGAGGTACTTAGTCCTAAGCTCTGCAGATGCCGGGGGATGGAATTCTGGGGCAGAGTACTGTGCTTCACCCCTTATTTTCTCCACTGGGCTTCCTTGGTGGGCCTCTGCTAACGGTGACTTCATGCTTCCTTCCTAGAGTCACCTCTCAGCAGAGTGCTTGGAAGGGTAAACAGTCCCTTAAGAATGAAACAGACTTGATGTCTCTCGACCAGTGTCTCCCCTCTCAGCCTTACTAGGGGCTTCAGGTTTTCTCACATGGTTCTAATTGCCTGACTGAATATTTGCATGAGAGTTTCATTAGCCCTGGGTTTCTCCTTTAGCTCATAGATGCTCATTAGGATGTCATCCCACTATCTTAAAAACAGCTGTTTCCATATTGACACTTCTTTTTCAGGATTACAAAGGGCCACTGGGGGTTGTGTGGGAATGTAAGCCTTCTGCAAGATGAGATAAAAGGAATACATCCGACCTGGTATTTCATAATTAGCTGTCACCACTTTCGGGTTCCTGTAGCAGCTGCAAAGCTGGTGAGTTCATGAGGAAAAAGTAACACACATGTATGTGCATATGCATAAGGAAGTGATTAAATACATACATGCACACACACATGATAGCAAAATAAAGTGCATAAAGGATGAGATAAAAATGCTTGACTGTCTCCAAAACTGGTGGCAATGCCTTTGCTCATATACTTATCTCATTTCCTTTTATTTGTCTGTTCTCCTGTTGTTGTTTTTTAAATATTTATTTTTATTTAGTCATGCATACAAGAAATAGGGTGTAGGCCAAAGTGGAGGGGTGAGAGGATTCACCAGAGGCAAAATGGGAGCAGAACAGGCGGGTCTATTGAAATACACTGCTGAGACGAGCAGTGGGCAAGACAGGAGAAGTCTACTGTGCCATGCAGGTCACCCCCCTGGCCAGAAATTGAACTCATGCTGCAGTGAATGGCTTGTGATAGCTTGGTAGTGCTAAGACTTTACCCCCTGTGCCACCAGGGATGCTCTCTCCTCATCTTGTTTTTAAAGGAGTTGAGGTGATTCTTTTCCACAGACTAGGAGCCTTTGCAATGGAAAGGAAAAAAAAAAGAAAATGAAGAATTTCAAGCAGGTCTCCTGAAGCATTACTTTTGGGGTTAAATTACCCAATATTTTGGCTCAAATCTACACATCCAGAAAAAGGCTTAAGTATCTCAGTTTTCCCATTTCTCTTGCCAGCATTCTGGGAAAACTTTCTCAAGGCTATTACCATATATCTCATTTTAAATTTGAAGAATTCTAAAAAGCATATTAAAAATAAAATGGAAAATAGACCCAGGATCCTTCTCCAAACCTCTGAGTCCTCACCAGGGGTATCCATGGACATCTCTTTCAGCTATTGGTTCTGGTGCTAAGCTCAAGATTTCTCAATAATATATTTATACTGAGATTTCTTAATTACTTGGTTTCTGACATTTTTTTTGCTGCCACTCTGAAAGATGAAGGTTTAAATCATTTAAACCTTTCTCCAATTCCCTACAAACATACACCTTTCTTACCCTCTATAGTCTCAATATATCTGTTAGTTTAAATCAAATTTTAGTTTATTAATCCTTACAAACTAATATTTATAGCTAAAAATATTGCATTTTATGATTACATATCCTGTATTACAACTCTATGCTTTTCCAGGAGTTAATAATTGCTTTATGTCATTGTTTGCCTAATATTTTATAGCCATCAATCATTTTTCTCTAATATCTTCAGTAGAGTCTCCTCTCAATTTGGTAAAAATCACCAGATACTCAGCACATTCCTTTTTTTTTTATTTCCCTTGAGACAGTCTTCCTTGATCCCTCTATCATCATGTACCAATTGAACTAGTCTCTAAGTTTTTTGCATGACAGTCTTTTTGAAGCTCCTCTTTTGCATTATTCTGAAACTCCATTTTCACCTCTCCTTTGAAATATTCTCCTTTTGATAGACTTCATGTCCCCCTCTTTGTAGACTTAACTTTATTTTATTGGATATCATCTTCCAATAAACTCCTGAGAAAAGGTACATGAGAAATAATTGTTTGCGTCCCTAAATGTTGATCCTTACACTTGACTAACAACTGGTCTAGTGACACTTATCTGCTGTTAAAATCCAGAGATACATTTCCAGACTTCTCTTCTTAAGTTTTGACCCTAAGAGGTCAAAACATTCTACTCATTATCACAAATCTTCCCTCCTTTGTACTTATCTCAATTAATAGGACCATCCTTTCTCTAGTCCTTCAGTCTAGATGAACATTGTATATGGCCATGCTCCACTTACAACTCTCCAACGTCTTGTATTCAACCTCTCACTACTGTCCAAGTTTTAGACTTAACCATCTCTCACTGGGACAACTGCAGTAACCTGGTCACTTCTCTCCTTGTCTCTAATGTACTTTGGCTGTCCATTCTGCCATCATTCTGTATCACTTTAGTTAAAAAAAAAATTCAGATTCATTGTGTCATCTCCTTCTAAAAAGTAACATTTAATAACCCCTCTTGCTCACAGAATAAGGTATAAAATATATTCTCTGTATTATACAAGTCAGAATCTTGTCTCAATCTCATTTCTCACCACCTTGTTCTCACACATGTCATTTAATTTTTTCAATAACAGTCTTTTGTCTACATTAATACTATAGATATTTAAAATTCAATAGACTGGAATACTAAAATGACAGTAACAGATAAAATTCCTTACCCATCCTCAATTCAATCTAAGGAATTTGTCATTGAAGATATGTTCCCTTCTGACTATGATCTTTTGTTGAGAAACCCTTTGGCATTTTGACTTATACACTGCCAGGAGCCCTCTAGGGCAGACTCAACAGAAACCATATTCCCATGATATGAGACTTCAAGGTACTTGTCTTTCTAAGAAATTCTATTTTCTTATCTTAGGAAAATTAAGATCACGTAGCTCTTCCCAGGGATGACAGGGAAAATAGGGAGGTGTCCTTGGGAGAAATATGTTTCTTTACACAGGAGAGAAGGTCATCTGATAGCCTAAAAGAAAGCCAGCCTCCTTTGCAGCCCTAGAGGGATTATTTAAACCAAGATGGACCATTCTCCTATGGAAGAAAATTATATGTTAAGCTGGGGAAAAAAAAAAAGGAAGCATGGAAATTAGAACCAGCTTTAAAACTTAATCATTTGCCACCCAATGCTTATCTAGATGCTTGAAATTTAAGAGCTATGCCTAATAAAAATCAAAAGTCAATATCCATTGACTATTTGGAAGTGTGCTATATATATTTAGCTAATCCTCAGTAATCAATACCATAGATAAGGACATTATTTATTTTGCCATTCTAGGTGCAATTACACAGTTTACCCTGAGCAAACTGCACTTCATAAATATGGCAAATCAATACTAGTTATCAAAATCCATCCACAACAGATAGCACATGAAAAAGGGCTTTGCAAAATGGTTTTGAAAGCCAATCTACACAGCAGCCCCACACAGGTCAGCTTATTACCTGCTTAATCACACCGTATCCTGGCAATCTTATTGATTCCCCAGGACCAGGACATGACATCACTCCTAATAGCACATGCAATAAGCCCCATTACCACCATGCAGAATAGCCATTATCCCAGACTGCAGTCATTGATTGCCCAACTTAGCTTCATGCTGGGAAGGGTCAGCATGGCTTTGATGGGAACAAATCATATCTAGGCTAGTTGTGGAGGACCTTCACCTACAGGAATAAAATCTCTCTGCTGCTTGCCAGCAGGGTCTCTCCCTGCTCCCTCTTTCTGAGGGTGAATAGTTGAATAATCCTGCTGCCAGCACACAGATGAGCCTGGCTTCATTGGATGTCCATGAAGCAGGAGATGCTAAGACAATCCTCCAAACAGGCCATTAATATTTTCATCTGATGTTTTCTCTATAGATTGATCATTGTTGTAAAGATCGAATGAGAATCTGGGATGCCTGATTTGCATCTGAGGTTTCCATTCAGCTAATGCTGTGTTTTCTTCCCTGTCCTAAAAGAATGTAAGATCTGCCTTCCTCTGTGATCAGATGTGAGTTTTTGAGTTGATGGGGATAGGAGACTTTGTTCCAGGGTAATTCATTGTCTACTCCTAGTCACTCAGATGAAATAGCCTAAACAGTGAGTTTTCAGAGACTTAAGAAGAAACTTAGTGAGCATTCAAAAATGTGGTTATACTGGATGACCTTTAAGGAATTCAGATGAATGAAACATGGAGATGATAGCGAATAGCTGTGAAGTTGGACAGAGTTGGATGGTGAGGTCCAGGAAGACTGTAGTATAGACAGAGACAACAGGAAAATAGTGCACAGAACCGAGAGTGTGTGTGTGTTACATAAATGATTTCATTTTGTCCTGCTAGGTAGTGTTCAGTACCTTCCAGGTACAAACTCAGGTGTAAGTAAGTGTTCTTCACTATAGATATCCCTTCAGAGAAAGAAGATGAGTTTGAGGAACAGAAGAAAAGTTCCAATAAGCGAAAGTCTCTTGTGTTCTTGAACAGCACCTGGTACATAGTAGCCATACAGGAGAGAGCAAAGGTTAATGAACTCAGAGGCATTTATCTATGCCTCTGTCTCTTTTTCTTTATCTATGGAAACTAAGGTTAGCTACTTGATAAGATAGTGTGAGAATTAAATGGGTTAATATACTGAATAGTCCTTATAATAATACCTGCAACTGAATCTACTGAGTAAGGAGGTTACCCTCACTTCATTGGACACTCAGTAAAAATAACCGTGAATGAATGGTGGATGTGGCATATGCAATAAAAGGAAATGTAAAATTGATTTTGATAAGGCCAGTGGCATAGAGCTTAGTATGGAATATAAAAAAAGCATAGTAACATCACCTCAGAAACATATAGTATACTCATCTGGGCCACCAGACTTCTATCAGTAGTAATAGTAAAGAATCAAGTGAACAATTTTGTTTAACCTTCTTTTATTTTCTTTAACTGACTGCTCATGGCGAACTACTAAACCCTGTTCCCTGCCCAACAGGCTAGGGAAACTTTAAGGAAAGTAAAATGGAGAAGAGAAGAGAGGTAGAGAGGAGAGGGGTGGGGGGAAGGAGGGAGGAAGAAAAGAGGGACAGCGGAAGGAAAGAGGGGGAGAGGTAAAGAAGGCTAGGACAGGGGAGGGCAAATTTATCAGCCCACCCAAGTTCGCTGCAGTTCTACCTAGCGTTTCTTGGAAATGCCATCAGATGAGGAAAAGTCCATGCCAAGAATGACTGTATCCATGAAAACCTTAGTTAAAACCCAGAGAAACCTAAACTGTTCTGTCTGGTGACTGTCGATGATCTGCAGGCCTTGGGCATGTGAGGTCTGGTGATAACAGCATTGCTTGAGATCTTCGTCCTGTTCTTAGGGATATTGGATTTCATGTTTGGCCTAAATTCCAGCCTCTTTTCAAACATAAAATGATGGATGTAGACAGCATTTCTGTTTGCATAACCACAGTCACAGCTTACTCTAATAAGATGTGACATGAATTACCTAGGCAAGCTGAGTTAGGAGCTATTGGAAATGGTGCTGGAATCTTGAAAAAAGACAGGGCTTCTCTTCCAAACTTCCTCCCTTCTCCTCTAAAATTTTCCAAATTGATTAGGGATGTTTTTTCCTGCCCTTTGTTGGTTCAATCCTATTCATCCTGTCACCTGTGTTGTGAAGCAATTGTGAACAAGCCTAACCTTCATGCACAGCTCCAGCTTCTGCTCACCCCTACTGTGGGGCTGGCATGTGAGTTCCCAGCTGTGGGAAAGGAGAACGTGCGGGCTGCAGCTCCAGTGTCTGCCCTTCTGTTCCTCTTCACTGAGCTGCCTCCAGGAGAAATCAGGAAAAGCAAGACTCTCTGGGATTCAGTTATTTCAACCCAACTTACCCTTACGGACCATATCACGATTTCTTTGACAGTCCTCTCTTCCCTTTCCCATTGCTAGGAATTTATCAGTTTAATTCCCTTTCACCAAGAATGTTGTGCTTCCAGTCACTCATTTACATTCCCGTCCTTTTCCTTGGGCTCCCACACTCTAGCCCTTTCATCTGGGGTTCCTTGTCCTCATACAGTGTATAGAACACCTTTAAGAAACCAAGACCTAGCCTCCTTGGTGACACAGGGGTTAGAGTCTCAGTGCTGTCAAGCTGTTGCCAGTCACTGTAGCCTGAGTTGATTCCCCGCCAGGGGGGTGACCCACATGGCGCAGCTCGCTGCTCCCCTCAGCAGTGTATTTTGTTGATCTGCCTGCTCTGCTCCCCACTCTGTCTCTAGTGATCCCCCTCACCCCCCCACCTCTGGCCTAGACTTCAGTTCTTGTATGTGTAAGTATATAAAATCTTTAAAAAAAAAAAAAAAAAACCAAGACCAACATCATCTGACCCAAGACTGCAGGCTGGAGTTACTTGCCATACCCCATTCATCCCTTCTTTTTACCACTACCAGCTACTTCAACCATCCCCCTCCCTGTCACAGAGTTCACCATGCCCCTACCATCAGGCTCCTAGAACCCCTTTCACTGGGCTGGCAGAGGCTGCACAGACTCCCACCCTGCTCATCCTTCCTCCTCCTTTCCTGACAGCCTGAAGGAAAGGTCAACTTAGAACTTCAAACTGGCCCTCAGATCTCTCATTCCCAAACCCTCCAGTGGATGTGGATAAGGTATGAAGGGCTGAGTCTGTTTTCTTGAGATATTTGATTAAAGTGAGAGAGTCCCCTTTTACCCATAGGAAGGGCACAGGTGGGATAGTTTCCCTATCCCTCTGAATTATTCTCAACCTAGTCCAGCAGTCAAATTAATATCAGACAGATAAGGAGAAAAAGAATAGATTTAATTTCATATGCATGTATAATTGACATAGATATATATAGAATTGACATAGATATAGATTGTAAGTAAAGGAGACTAAAGGAGGCCTTTACTCATTTTGTATTTTATTTAAATTTATTTATACACAGTGGAATACTACTCAGTGGTCAAAAATGAAACTCATGCCATTAGTAGCAACATGGATGGAGCTGGGAAGGGCTTATTCCTAAGCAAAGTAAGTCAGATAGAAAAAGAGAATTATTGAATGGTTTCACTTAATGAAGGTTTTTACACTTGAACTAAGGACTGAGAGAGGAACTAGTGTATCAAGGAGAAAGGAAGAACTCTCACTCGAGGAGGAATGACACATATGTAATGAACCACTCTAGACATTTCCACTAACTGATGTTTGGTTCCTCTGATAGGAAGGACATTTATGAGATGACCCTAAATCTGGGTGACCTTCATTCTTCAAGGTCATGGTAACAGTTTCTCTTGAAGTCCACAAGGCCTCCACTGACCTTCCATTTGACATGTCACCACATGTCAAGGTGACATGTACAGAGCCTTCCCAGAAGTACAAAGCTCATCTGAACATTTTGAGGAAGACTATCCTTCAACAGTCCGGTAAAATCACAGGAAATTATAACTTGAGGTGAACTATGCTATTTCCTTTCTACTGTCTTTATTTCCTTACTGTAAGCCATACTTTACCTTTTACCAGAGAAAAATGAAATGAATGAAAAGATGAGGGCTTACACATTTCAGATCCTGCCCTTCTCCAAAAAGGAACTTCAACTCACCCTTCCCAACACTTCTCAACTGACTGCCTGTGGCCCTGACCCCAGGTCCCACTAGTCCTGACACAGGCTGCCCTGGGACCCCCAAATTTCCTCCCATAGCTGAAGCCCTTCCTCCCCTGGCTTGTTCCTCAGCATCCTGCCAAATGAGTACAATGAAACAGGGGGAGTGAATTACTCTGTGCCAAGAGTTACAGGTCTGAGGTAGAGATGCAGACATGTGGACTTGCAGGGCGCCATGGGGTTTACCTCATTCATGGTCATTTTAGACCTTGGGCAATCAGGATAAACAATGGGGCCGGTATTCGAGACTATTCAAGACTCACCCTGAGCAGGAGATTGCAGTGACCGGTCCCTGTTTCTGCCAGGGCCCACCCATCTTTTGTATGCATCAAGTCTGCAGTGGCGGGGCCCTGCCTTGATTAACAGGTTGGATGTTGCACCCATGTACATACCCAGGGACCCCTGGCACACTCTCTCCCCTCACTGACACCCTCTCTCTAGCTAGCCATCATCCCCACACCCTCTTCTACTCCTGCAGTCTGTGATCAAACACCCATTGGCCTTGATGCATTTTGCTTTAGTGTGTCAAAATCATTGATTTTCCTGAAATGTGGGTCACTCCATGCTCATGCATTTTCACTCTGGAGTTTGAATGTAAACATATTCACTGAGACAGAAGGAATTGTTCATCACAAACAAACCAAAAGAAAAAAGACACCCACCAGCTTCGAGTGCTCTGTTCCAAAAGGCATTAAAAGAAGTAGCTTCAGGGACTGTAGAATTGAAGTGTGCCTTCCCCACCCACTTCCCACAGGGCCACTGGCACCCAACCTGTGGCATCTCCCCATCTGTCTCTGGAAATGCCTAGCATCCTGACAAAAAAATGTACTCTCGCCTCACTAAAACTCTTGTCCAAGTGTTTTCCTCTCACCCTTCTGTTCCCTTTCAGTCCTCCTACTTCAGTCTCTGAGTCCTTTGTTCCAATTTCTCTGGTCCTTCAGTGCTAGTACTGGGCAATCTTCCCCCCTCCTTTCCTGCTTCCCTGCCTATTTTATTACATCCATGGCTCCATGTTAATTGGCTGGCTCCACTGCCTGGGAGACACTGGGAGAGACCAGGAGGGCGTAGGAAGAAGCCAGGACAGTAACTGCTCCCCCTTGCCCTCCACCCCACCCCAGCTTTTGCTAACAGCCTCAGCTGTGGTTAGTCCACTGGCTTCTAGCCTCTGCCAGGTGGCCCTGGTTCTAGCCCCTGGTGACCAGCTCCCCCTGAGGCCCTCAGGCCAGGGACTATGTTGCCTACCCAGCTCCTATGAGTTTCTTCACATGCTATCACTTTCTCTTAGCTCTAAGGAATATCAAAACAGTAGCTCCCAAGAATCTGAAACAGCTCAATCTAATGCCATTCCATACCCTTTTTCAAAGTCAGATTTTTGCCATTTCTCTGTGTGACTCCATGTATATACCTCCTTTCCAGATGCCCAATCTGCTGTAATCTGATAAAATCCTCTCTGACAGTTGAGCATATCACGCAAGCCCTGAAATCTAACAAATTGACTTTAATTTTTTTAACTACACACAGTTCTGGCTGTGTGACTTTAGTCCACTTACTAAACCTCTCTGAGCCCTTTTCACCAACTGTAAAATGTGGATAATGAAACTTTGATCATTTTCTAGCAAATTGCCTGGCAATTGCTAGGTGCTAAGTAAACATGTCTTCCCCTCACCTTCCTACACTGGCCATAGTGTAGGAAGTGCCTGTCTTCTCCAGGGACGCATTTGTGCCTGTCTTCTCCAGGGACGCATTTGTATGGTTACAGTGGCCTTCTAGAAACGTGTTTCTAGAAACAAATACGTTAGATTCAATAATTAATTTTAAATGCGTAAATGCAAACAGACAAGATGATCAGAAAGTTAGTTTTGAGCAAGTGTTCCTTTGAGAGCCTTCAAAATCTCTTTGAGAAGGTGACCACCTATTTTTCTCCTCTAGGGACTTCAGAGGGCTGTGACCTCCACCCCCACCCCGCTTCTCCCTGTTAATTGGGGGAAGGCAACAAAAGCGATATGAGAAATTACCCTGCCCCCCCCCCCAGGGGGTGGAATGTGTGGTGCTAAATGTGTGGGAGTCTGGCCTAGGGTTATTTTTGTTTCCATTAACATTCTCTTCTGTATGTATTTTAACCTTAATCAAATGCATATGTTTTTGTTTTATTTGTACTTCATTCATCAAAGTGTCCCTTATGATCTGAGCTATGCCATGAGCCTTAAGCTCTTCAGTGAAACTCATTAATACCCCTGGGAAACAGGAAGTTGCATTTAGTCAAATATAAATAAAGTCAGCTCCCAGGGGCTTTGCCCTGCCTGGGTCAGGAAAGAGACAGTGACTTCTCAGTTGGTCAGGCACATTGCTGCCTCTCACACTACTTACTACACAGGAGAAATCCCAGATAAGTGTTGTGAAATGTGCCTGTCCTTTGTTCAAAACCACTCCATAGCCATAGGCTTTTATGAAGCAAAGAGATTCTACTGATTTGCCCAAGTAGTTGGGATAGGTCCAAGATTTGTGTCCACCCCAAAATAGTTTGAAAGACTGCAGTGCAGGAAGGAAGCAAGGGTTGGGGGCGGAGGGGGGCGGGATCTATAAGCCCGAACTACCTCACCAGAGACCTCTGTAAGTCACGTTGAACAGTTTTCCATCTTTCCTTGTCTCTGCCCTTCTCCCTCACCCTCTCACTAACTCCAGCCACACATATGGAACCGATTATGAACAAAGCCCGATTGTTGTATATTTGGAATTTCCCACATCAACTTGATGCTTGCTTTAACTGCCTCTTAATGTGTGTCTGCGTTGGGTGACCAGTCCCATGTATCCGTCCTCCCTCCCACCTCATCCCACGAGTACCCACCCCCCTTCTAAGAGTCTTTCTCCCCATCCATTTTCTAGCAGTGTAAAATGCCACTTTTTCCCTTTGCACCCCACCCCCACTTCCTACTAGACCCTCTGAATAAACAGAACTTTCTTTACCATGGTCTTTAATAAACTGGTCTGCAGAGTAAAGAAAAGCTGGTTTGCAGAGCATATGAGTGATATCAGACTAACACTACGAAGGAAATGGTCAGCCCTGTCATGAGCCCCAGAACAAAGAGGGACAGTCGATGTAGGAAATAAGAAAACGAAGAAACCTAAAACACCTCCAGTCCGGGAAACCGGACTTAGTTTTCTTTCCAGTAATTTTCTCTGCTATAGGAATAAGCACATTCAGACAGGAGTAGAGTTAGGGAGGAACACACAGATGAACAAAATATTAAAAAAAAGTTAACATTTTAGATCACGTGCACCTTTTGTATGGGAAGGCTATCTGATCTGGAATTAAATAAAGTGATAAGGAGAAAATAGGCATACGTGGTGGATAAATCTGAGTTTAGACAGCTCTTTTCAAAGCCTTGCAAAATCAGGCATGACTCCTTCCTATTTACTGGCACACATAAAAATAAATGTTCTATAACACAAACATTTAAATAGGAGGTGCCAAATACAGGGCTGTCTGGTATATTTGATTTGATTCATCTGAATCATGTGCTACAAACATTTTGCCTGCCTTCTCTTCCTTCTCTTGCACTTTCTCTTTGTGGATCGTATTCACATACAGAGTTAATTGTATGTATTCATTTCTTTTCTGGACCTTGGTAAGCAGGAAGGAATAAAGCAGATATGCTTGTCTGATGCTCAGGGTCATACGTATAATTTATGAGTACGAAGAGAGATCTCCCAGGTCCCTAGCGTGTTATGTCACTGGTCTTCAAATATTTTTCCTGTGTTCTAAAGAGAATGAAATCAGAATGTAGGATTTCACATTAATCTCTGCACCAGATGGTGATATTCCAAATAGCCTTTTTAAGGTGAGCATGTGACTTACTGTACAGCCGAGGGACTTTGGAGTCACGTGATGGAATAAATAATACGTCTGATAGGGCTTTGATTAGACAACTGACCTGGTTACCATCTGCAGCCACCAGAAGCAAACTTGACATTTCTGGATCACTATCCCCAGCAGTGTCACTTGCGTACTTCTGGGACATGCAGTCTCACAAAGGAGCAGACACACACGGGGCAGAGGAGGGAGCTGAAGCTGTGCAGCTAAAGGCACACTCAAGTTGAGGAACTTGGATGATTTTTCTTCTTCCCCATCCCCCCACTTCACAACAAACCACATCTTGACTCATATGGTTGAAAGAAAACTCTTTCAGTTATTTGATATTCAGGAAACCTCCAGGAGACCATAACTTAGTTTTCGAGGCAGCCTCCCTCTCTCCCTTTGCTGAGCAAACACACACACACACACACACACACACACAGGGCTCTACACCATGGTGGTTCAAGCTGCAGTGGCTCCGAATAGAACCCAGAGACTTTTACTGAAAATTCCTTATGGATCTTTGAGAAGACGCAGCGTGGAGAGGGTGAGCTACGTGGCGGGCTGTTTGTAACCTTCCCTCCTTCCCACCCTGGCGATTGCTCCAGAGAAAGGGAGATGTGTGTTTTCACTACACATGCATTCCCTCCTGGTAGTCCTGTTTTCCTGAAAAAAACAAATCAGATTCGTGGGGCTGTAGAGTAGTGTGTCATATCCAATTTTTCTCTTAACAGATAATGATGAAAAATTCAGAACAGAAATTTATGTCCGCTGTGCACTGAGGGTTGGGGGAGGTTTACAAAAGATAAAATGGGGGGATGGATATGGAAGAGGTGAGAGCTTGCTGAAAAAACTCTGGGCTACAGAATCTGTTTTCTTTTCCCTTTAGTGAAACAGATTCATTAGAGGAGAGTGTGAATTTCTTCTGCTGGGTGACACTGTCTTCAAAGGAGGCAATGGTGACTTTAAGGAGCTTTGATGCTTTGAGGGTTTAAATGATTCAGTCAGTTGATGAAAAGCCCCTCTGTTGTTTTTTGTTGGTGATGATGATATTTCAAATGCCATCTACCTTGCTCTCATTTGGGGTTTTTGTAATACCATGGATTTTGCTTCAAAATCACTGACAATTTTCTGAAAATACTTTTACTTTACAGTAGTCCCTGGCAAAGATGATCCTGTAAAACAATAATAGGATGTGCCTTTCTTTCAGCTGACTAAGGCAGTTTGGGATATGGTTATGGTTAATGCAAAGCTGGCTATTTGGGGGATGTTAGACTCATTTATGTGGGGGTGACAGCTACCCCCATGTCATGTGGGTCTCAGAAACCCCAAGGGCCACCGTTTTCATCTTGGCAGCCCCTCTATGAGCTATGGACACCCCTTAACCATTGTGGGTTAAGTGGTGAAGTCTAAGACCCCTCAAGGCAAAGGGCATAGCCACAGGCTCTCAGTAAATGAGCAACTTGCCGAGTCTTAGAAAGAACAGTTAAGTGACTTTCTTATACAAGGAAAGCATGCTCAGTGAATTTAAATACAAGAAAAACTTAATTCAAGTTTTAAAAATATGTGGGGCTATCTGGATGTACTGGTGGGACTGGTTTCCTGATTCTTGTTGAATTCTCATTTTTCTGCCTTTAACATAATGAAAAAAGACTGTTTGCTTTTCTGTGTGTATACAGGTCTTATTTTGAAAATATTTCCTATGCCCAATATCAGGGTCATCACCTAGTATGTATTAAGTGCCTGCTTTATGCTGGGAGCTTTAGGACGGAAGACCCACAGTTACAGCAAAATTTAAATAGTTATCAGGCTTTTCTTGTATATAATTTTAAGTCCTGGTAAAATGTTTTTCATCTATATGGTCACTAAATTTATATACTAATGCTCTATTCATAAAAGGTGTGAATTTCTCACCCTGGAGTTGCACTACATACGGGTAATATTAAACATCCTGTGCATAGGCAACAAAAATCCACAGTAGCCTGGTAACCTCTGGTTAGCCATGAGAATCTCCAGATGGATGTTCAATCGGCCATGTAAGTGTAATCAATATAATATTCAGTTATTGTGTCTGTGATTCAGTGTTTAACAATTTAAGAAACATGACAGTGCATGAGAGTCCTGTATAAAGCATGTCTCTTGTTGCGTAGGTTGGTAGAGATTTGCATCCACAACACACCGACCTACTTTCTGTCCCTGAGCACATACTCATGTTGAATAGGCTGATGGAAACGCTTGGGTCCTTCACAGTCTTGCCCTTCGTTGGGGCTTCGGCTTTCTTTTCATTTTTTGGGGTGAGATGGCGCTCGTCATGAGGTTGCACTGGCACTCCTGTGCCCACCATGCTCCGTTGTGAGGGCGAGTGAGACTCATTGGAATACATGATGTCATGTCCATTCCAGTTGGGTATTTCCTGCTGTTGCTGATTTCCTGACAATTTTCAGGATCAAAGTCATACATTCATATTAAAGGCAGCAGGATAGGTGAGGAACGGCTTCTGCTCAGAGGGCACAAAGAGAACCAGGGCTTTCCTTGGGACCCCTAGATAAAAGCAACAACATTCTTACTCCATAGCCCAGAGGATGACAGGCATTCCAGTTGGTTTCTGTGGCTCAGCCTTTACTGATGTGAAGCCCGCACCTTTCCCTGGCACCTTTACTCCAGGGCACTTCCATATCCATCGCCTCACTTTATGCCGTGGGTTGCTAATGAGGCTCAGTGAGTGGGGGTTGCTCCCCTTGCCCTGCATAAGCAGGACAGCATGGTATGGAGAAGTTTAACCTCCACTCTAGAGGCATATAATTAACAACAGAGCAGGACCTAAATCCGGCGACTGGCGGGGATCTCTGTCTCATTCCCTTTTCTCTCTGAGCTTTGACATTGCAGCCCAGCCCTGAGAAAGGGATTATGACCAGCTTGTCACCCATACTTCAGATGACAGGAAGCAGAAAGGACTTACAAAGCAGAGATGCTAAGGACCGCAGAGGAGTGTTGATGATTTCTAGGGCACAGACAGTCCTGTGTTGTTAGTTGTTCAGGGTAAACAATTGCTTCTGGTTTCTATCTGCCACAAAGTTAAGGTGATACACCTTCTTTGTTATGCTACTTAGACATCCTCCAAATCATGATGCCAGAGACATATACGGGTCTGGTGATCGGGCTTAGTTCTTGCTCATACTTTTTTACCAAACCATCACTGTGCTGGGGAGGCAGAATAAATAAAAGTATAGGATGCTATATTTGTAATATCGGAGAGATTAGGAAGACTCCCACCTTCATTTATATAAATGAAATTTTATATAGCGCACTATAGAGTTATAATCTCTGATTTAGAATAATAAAGAAGAAAATGTAGGTGCTGCTGCTGGAGGCAGTGGATGGCTGGAGAAGGTAGGGCATAACACCCACACTGTCCCAAGAACCAGGGTCCATTTATGAGTGTGTGACCTTGGCAAAGTGACCCAGGCTTCTGCAACCTCAGTTTACTCATTTGCACCATCTCCCCTTGAGGGTGTTGGTTACGGATCAAAGATAATGTACTTAAGGACTTACTAGCTGGCATAGGACAGACATATTTTCTTAAGTTTACCTATTTTCAATTGCAGGAACACTTGGTTTATTTTTTCAATAGCTGATGGCCCTTTACACACCTCTTGTCACACCTCATGGTGGCCCAGAGAGGGCCTGTGGGGATAATCACCTGATAAAGCCAAGCCAGACAGTGTTTCCTGGCAATAGCTTCTTTTTGATGTGCAATACTTAGAAAATGAAGTGTTTCAAATTCATTGCACACAAATGCCAAGGAACTAAATATATTCAAGTCCAGATAATTCTATAGGGCCTCCTCCTTCTAAAGCTCAGTACTTTTTTTCCAGACGTAAAAATGAACTTCATAACAAATTCTAATAAACATAAGACACATAAATGAGTTAAGGAAACAGTGGAGGTGGGTGTTCTTTCCGGGAGTCTGCCTGGGGCTGAGAGAATACTCTTATCATACTATAACACTGAGGGAATACTCTTATCATACTATAACCCTGTAAATATGAGGATCATGTTTTTTTTGTGTTGGAGATTATCTTTATTAGTCTAAGACCTAGGAATAGCTGGGCAAAGCTTTATGTGATCCAGCTCTTACTGTATTGCGTGTATATTTGTTGAGGGTGCCCTTCCCCCTGTGATATGTCCTCACTACTGAGCAAAACCCCAAATCCCAATGTAGGCAGGACATCTCTGTTCTCCTTAATGTAGCAACTCTTCAAATTCACCGTGTCCAAACTGTTATTTACCATCATGCCCACAATCCAGTTCCCTCATCTGGTACCACCAGCTACCTCTATGCCCAAGGTGGAATCCAGGCATCCTCCCTGCCTCTCCCATTCCTTGGCCTCTCCCTTCCCATCAGTCACCACACGCTGCCAGTTCTGTCCCCAGAACAGCTCCACATGCAGTTCTCCTTCCTTCCTATCTTGCGGGTCAGGCACCATATAATCTGTCCTTTCTAGTGGCTGACAATCATGTTCTAAGCCCAGTCCATGCTCTGTGCTTTAGCCTCTGTGATCTTTCTAAATTATAGATGTGATTGTGTCACTTGGCTACTTAAAACCCATAAGTCTAAAATCCTGACTGAAGATAAGTACAAATGTATAAGGACACTGCTTATTTCTCTAGTCTCATCTCTCCCTATGCTTATTTGGGTATGTGACACTCCCACCTTCTTGAACATGTTTGCAAGTCACCAAACTACAGATTTACCCTGCTATCCAGAAATAGAACCTTCTTGTTTGACATGATTTAGTAAGTTATTTTTTGGGTTTTGAATGCTTTATTTTTTCCCATACAAATGAATAGTATTAGCCTCCCCAGACTCCTCTAAACACCTACCAAGTTACCAAGTAGGGACATTCTACTTCTGGACAATAGGAGAAACCTGTATTGTATTCTCTCTTGCCCCAGGGCCTTTGCACATGCTTTTGTCAGTCTGACATGGTCTCTCCCCTCTACTTCCTTAACTTACCATTAACACCCTCTGATCTATGACTAACAACCTATGGGAAGCCTTTCTAGATACCCTCTTTCCAGTATTCTCCCTTCAGCCTCCCATAACAGCCTGCATTTCCCTGTAGCACAGATCACATTGAATGCCTCTCCCCATTTCTACCTTGTTTCCATCCCATCAATCCTCCACATCATAATAAACTCTTGAGGACTGGGGACTCATCTTGGCCCCTAATTTGTAACAGAAGCTCAATAAATATTAAAAATTTAAAAGATGAGAAAATTAATTAAATCCAAAATTTTTTTGAAACTTACAAAATTGGGAAAGAGGAGGAAAGTTAAGACATAAACAGACACAACCTCTTGGATCACCACAATCCTCATTATTGTTGGTAAAAAAAAAAAAGGTGTTCACTCGTACTGCTAATAGAATCTGAAGAGAGCAGTACTCTTCTATTTACTTTGAACACTGAGACCATGTCCATGTCCTGTGTATCTTGAAGTCCAACAAAGTGTGTATGTGAACAACCAACCCAGACTCAGAGTGCATGCCTATTCATGGAGTAATGTACACTCAACATTTTTAATGGAAAAAAAGAAGAAAGCATTTCCTTTTACCACAATTATTTGACTATCTAAGTGAAAGGGGGTTTTTGTCTTGGAAAGACTGAAATGGTGTGATATTTCTGGAACAGTATTTTTAACGCAGTATAAATTAAACCTTCTTGCACCCACATTATTCATTATTTGATGTGTTATTCCAGGTTGACGTATTGCCAGTCTATTATTTTGCAAACCATTACATTATCACAGCTGCTAAGCTGCATAACTTAAGAATTCAGACTACAACAGAGTCTCTATAGTCGAATGCGTGGTGCTTACATTCTGAATGTATTCATGCAGGGAGGGAAGTGTGAGACTTTACCAAAAACACACAGAGCAGACGGCTTTTAGTGGATATTTATTACCATTGAAAGCAGACAGCCAAGAAACTGTTCAGACAGATCAGTGTACTCATACATATTATTATTCACCCTCCTCATCCTGCATAAGGTCTTATTCCTTCAATAAATACACACCTCCCTGGAGAAGGAAGGCATGGATGATTAGAGACATGAATTCTCTGGTTCTCAGGCTGTTTTGAAGGCCAATCTCCCCAGTTTGCTCTGTCCCTTGCAATTTGAAGTGATTCAGACCTGGTGACCCCAACACTTATTTTATTTCTTACAACTTATATCAGCTTAAACCGATGTTAAGTGAAAACAATCCTCAGTAAAATACCATTTAAAGTACTTACATTTAAAAAAAAAGAAAGAAAAGAAAAGAAATGCTGAAACAGTAATATTAAAACAATCACACTGGCCAGATAAGACTACACAGCAGTTCTGTGCTGGGGTGGAGTGAGTGTCTTTATGAGTGCTTCTCCAGAACTTCAACCCTTGCACTGGTGTGGACAGTGGAAACTTTTCAAATGCTCAGCTTCCCCTCCAGCACCAAACTGTGGCTACCAAGCTCAGCATGAAGCCAGGCTATGGCTTCTTTCTTTAGGCCACTCATCCCCAAGTCCCAACTCCTTAGCAGTCTCGTCAGTGTCATAGGTCAAATGCCAACTCACCCTGTAGCAACACGCCTCAGCTCTGGCTTCTTGTTGGAAGCACCTCAAGGAGAGCTGAAACTCCCAATGTCCAAGCCACCCCCAGACCAAGGGATATCAGCACCTCTGGAAAAGGGAGGTAGGCATGAGTATTCAAAATCCAGATAATTCTAATGCACAGCCGCCCCGCTCCAAGGTAAGATTGGATTCTCCAAGCAAGATGTTAGCTTAAGGAAATTAGCTCATTCTCAAGTGTTGTAGTATCTTCACCTGAACAAGAACTGAGTTGATTATGCTGAATTTTAATCAAGAGTGTCATTCGCCACGGGAAAAAAACATGAGTTCCTTGGAGTTGGGTCTATATTCCAAGGTATCCTGTGAGGAGCACAGCATGTTGAGGCTAATTTTTAGATGTTTAACAAATTTCTGAAGTCACAGAAGCTAGTGTCATGCAGGACTGTATCCCAGGCAATATGAGATCAGAAATACCCCATCCAGATGCTCTTGCTAATTTTTTCCCCACTGGGCAAAGTCCCTTTGGAGTGACTTACATCCTGTCTTATGAAACTAAGCTCAAAAAATCAGTCTTATCAGTGCTGTAGAGCACTTTCTACAGGTGTTTTGAAGGTAAATTGCTCTAATGATGTGACTGTTCTCTACCTGCATAACGTAAGAGTTCTTTTAACATAGAGTTAAAATAATCCACTTTTATTTGTATTGATTCATTAATGTGCCTCTGAGAACAGTATTATTTTATATGCAAAAGACAAACAGAAGAAATTAGGCACAGATATTTATTTGCTTTCTCTTCTGTGAATGAATGAACCACATCTGTGGAATTTTCATTCTTTTTTCTGTTCTCTTTCTGGCCACTCAATTAGCTAACTATATCAAAGGACTCAGGCAGTCTTTCCGTTGAGCCTGATAGCCTAGAACAGTGCCTGCCTCATATAATTGGGAAGATAAATGTTTGCTGAATGAATGTGAATAGATGAATAAGAAAGTCTTCCTGGTCACAAACTCAAACATTTGATCAAACAGAAATGTCCCCCGAAAGATAATGCTGAATAGGGTCTGCTTTTCTTATGCAAATAATGTACGCATTGCATTATCAGTTATAACAAAGTGACTTAATTTAGGATGCTCATTATTTTCTTGGTAGAGAACTTGCTCATGAAAAACTGCTTGAAATTCTACTACCCAATGAATGCCTTTGAGTGTGTGGGAGTCCCTTTCCTCCCCAACCAGAATCTGTGTGTGCGCATTTGAGAGAGTGCATAACGTGTCTCTGATCATTTTCTTTCACTGCTTACTGACCTTTCATGGAAATGCAAGTCACATTTCCATGGGGTCCCTCCAACCCCTCCATTTTCCACAATGAGGAAAATGAGTACAGCTTAAACATATATTGATCCCTTCTAAGAAATGTGTTCTAAGTTCAATCTAACAAAAGTAGTCTCAGAATATAAATGCCCTGGGGATATAGTACCCAAAATCCAACACCTTATTTATTAGTTTCACCAGTTTTTACTTAATACCTACTACATGTCAGGCAGTGTTCTAGACCCAGGGGACATCTATTTTCAGGAATAAATAATATGTTAAGTGGTGGTGAAATCTCTAAAGAAAAATAAAGCAGGGTAAGGAGTGAGGAGAGATGGCTGTACCACATTTTTATATAATGTGACTTTCCCTTAAGATGATATTTAAGCAGAGACGTGAAGCAGCAAAGGGGCAAGTCAACTATCATCTGGACAGAGAATGTCTGCGGCAAAGGAAATTGCAGGGTTTTGTTGTTGTTGTTTTAATGATTTGTTTATTTCTGCATGCAGAACTGGGGTACAGGCCAAGGTGCAGGGGCGGTGAGAGGATTCACCAGAGACAGAACGAGGAGCAGAACAGGCTGACCAACCAAGTACATTGCTGAGGGGAGCAGCAGGCAGGCCAGGAGAGGTCTGCCACGCCATGTGGATCTCCTCTGGGGCAGGCGGAGATGGAACTCATGCTGAAGTGACTTTAGTTTCTTGGTGCTGTGCTTTAACCTGCTGTGCCACCAGGGAGGGCAGTTTTGTAGTAGAGCATATTTGATGGATCTAAGGAACATCGAGGAGGTAAGCCGGAGCTGGGGCAGAGTGAGGATTTGGGGTGAGTAGAGAAAAGCAGCCATCAGAGAGATGTCAGGACCCCAGAGGACAGAGGCCATGATGTAGGCCACAATGAGGACTTTTGGGTTTTACTCTGCTGAAGCAATAGAAGATCAACAGTTAAAAGTGGCATCTGCTGACATGTCACTGTTGGCAAAGAACTAGGTGGAATGGGGTAGCTCAGTCAGTCATCAATGTGATAGTCTTGATGAGAGATGATGATGTTCAAACCCAGTGATACCCTGGAGACAGTACAAAATGAATGGATCCTGGATTTATCTAGAAAGTAGGGTTGCCTGATGGCTACTTGGGGAGTGAGAGAGGATAGGAGTCAAGAATTAGCAGTAGAATGGAGGGGACACTCTCATTGGAAACTCTACAGGAAGAGGGGGTGGTGATAATTGCAGAGGCAGGGAGATGAGTAGTTCTGTTTGGATGTGTTAAACCTAAGATGATAATTGAAAATTCAAATGGAGGACATTGCAAAGCAGTCATTGCGTTAGGCAAGCGGTCTGTACTGAAAGTAGGAATGGGGCTATTGTCAAGGGTGTGCTGGACGGGCTACCCCAGCTCTCCCGTGTGGGTTATGTGCGTTTCTTCCCAACTCCAGGGTCAGCAACCACATGTCAGTTACTTGAAATGGGCCATAATGGGAGAATTTACACCAGGGAAATTGGTAAACATTACAGATCATGGATTTTCTTTCTCTAGAGAATCATTGGTTAAACATTTACCATTATATCCCTGGAAGACAGGGTTTAATGCCACCAGTCTGGGTATATTCCTCTGGAGGACATGTGTGGATAGGCATAAGGGAATGCCAAAAACTAGAGTAAGGTCACTCAAAAATTTAAAGGTCAGCTCCATGAGGAGGAACCAGTCATCAAAGAAGACTCATAAAAAGCAGCCAGGGAGGTAGAAAGAGACTTGAAGAGACATTCTCATAAGGGAATGTTGAACTGTCAAATGCTACTGATCATCAAGTAAAATCACCTTATTGCCATGTGTGTGTAAACTGCACAAATCAGAATCACCTGATTCTGGGAAATAATGCAACTAAAGCCAGATAAACTCAGTTTTTCACAGCCCAAATTTAAGAAAAAGGTCAACAGTGACTCTTTCTAGTATACTCGAGAAAATGTTCCTGTATAAATAACCTCCCCCCAAAACACTGTATCAGAAAGCAGAACCATAATTGCCCATTAGAGCTCTCCCAGATGAAAAAAACTTAAAAAGACAAGAGAAAAGATGAAAGACAGATCCTAACATCTTATGTTGTCATCTGTGTCAAAATTCAGCACTCCACCCCTAACTGTTGGTTTCCTAACATCTATCTGGAAAAAAAATCCTCCTTTGTTTTCTTTTACCTTACCTCTGACAAAAGAAAATTTAACGGGTTAATGTAATCATGTGTCAGGGCGTGGTAACCAGGCGAATCCAAGAATATATTTAGAAGGTATAATTTAGAGTTGAGCCAGCCACCAAAAGCCTAAAATGAGCAAGTCCTAATTTGAACTCTGAATTTAGCAGCTCAGACCTCTTTTGTAAAAGCAAATGGATCTTAATTGAACTGAAAGAATTCATGCCTTCAACATCAGTTTTATTGAATCTCCATAGAGTTTTATAGAAGAAAATCTTGCTCATATCTGCCAGTTGAATTGAAGGAAAGTAACAGCATTTAGCAATTTGAACATAGGCCTTTCTGTAGATCCCAAAAACAAAGATATTTTATTAGGAAAATAGAGACTGTTTACCCAGTTCCCCTTCACCACCCCCTTTCATTTTCATTCCAGCTGAGAAAGTGCTTCTGATACTTCATATTCACACAGTGAAAGAGAAGTTTTGAAAGTAGACCTGTTGTGACTCCTTCCCACAATTCTGGACTGGTGATGGTAAATGAGCCTATTTCATTTTCAAAGCAGAATTAGTGAGCCTGGGTATGGACAAGCCTCCAGAGCACTGAGAAAGCTCTTCCTCTGCAGGTGTGCCGTGACACCCTTGCTTTGACCTAGCCATGGGACATGACCAAGTCCATCCACGTGAGCAGCATTGTGAGCACCAGGTTTGGGAATCTTTTTTGTGCTCAAACTAGTGTGAAGAGAGGAGTGGAGCCCCATCATTCTGCTGGGGGCAAAACTGGGCTTGTCCTGTGACCCCTTCTGAGCAGTACAAGCCTAGAGCAAAGCAAATTATCTTCAACTCTATGGCACCCTTGTTCCTCAGTCAAATTAAAACTGACTGATAGGGCCTCCCTGGTGGTGCAGGGGGTAAAGATGAGCTGCAGCTGATTCAGTGCAAGTTCGATCCCTAGCCAGGGAGGTGGCCTACATGGCACAGCTGACCTCTCCTGTCTTGCCTGCTGCTCCCCTCAGCAGTGTACTTCATTAATCTGCCTGTTCTGCTCCCCGCTGTCTCTGGTGAATCCTCTCACCACCCCTCACCTCTGGCCTGTGCTCCAGTTCTGCATGCATAAATAAATCTTTAAAAAAAAAATTGCCTGACAGAAGTGAACTCAGGGACTCTGGATTTGTAAGGGAGGAATCCCATTATGCCCTTTCCAAAAGGATCCAACTATCTGCATACACAAAGGCAAAGAAAGCAGACTTTTAGTGTACTCAAAGATCTTCACTTGGTGAAGAAAGAGAAAGGATTTCAAATAACAGTCTCCCAATCAAGCTGAAATTACCCATCCCTTCATGGGCAAATGCCCATCCAAACAGGCTCAGGCACAGAGACTGAGGCCCAAAAGCAATAGAACAAGTCCAGTGCACATGCCAGCTGAGCCACAAGAAAGATGTTAGGTCTCTGGAACCTGAGCCAAAAGGAGAGACCTGAAATTCCAAATGTAGCACATAATCCACCATGAGGTCAAGCTCATTACTGCTGTCATCTCTGCGCAAACACTAGAACACCACAACCGAGGACTGTTAGCAGCCTCCCCACGTGTCTCTCACCCAGGTGTCTCTTTCCACACGTTCTCCTTCCACCTTTGTTCTACCTCAGTGTATAGCTCCAGCTCACTCCTTCCTCTTCCCAGCTGCCTCTTCACATCCCCACTCAGGAAGTCTCATTGATGGCATGCTGGGAATTGTAGTCCAAGGTTGAGAGCTTGTCTGCGTGGGGATAGCATTAGTTCAGCATATCATTCCCTGACTCAGAGTTTGTTTCTCACTGTCCCTCTCACAAAATAACTTTAAGGTGGCATGAGAGAAACCTGTATAATGTGTCTTGGAATATGACCAGAGTTTTCCTGCTCCATCCGAGATCCACCAATCAAAACTTGGCTATTTCAAGAGCTTATTATATCTGTCTCTTATCATTAGTATCTAATCCTTCATCTTAGTTCTAGGCTGCCTCCTTGAATGCTAGTCATCTCATAAAATAGGGCCCCATCTAGGCATTATAACTCAAATGCCTGCGGGAACCAGGCAGGTCACATGGATTAGGACAGTAAAGAAAGTAGTGCATTGCACTAAGTGGCCGCCTACCTTAGCAATGAACGGCGTATCTACTACTGGTGTTTGTTTTCCTGGACCTTCTGATTTTTCAAAAGAAAATATTTCTGCAATTTTCTTTTAATTAAGGAAATATATAGACAGGTAATGAATGTATTGGAGAGAGATGAAATATCTTAATTTTTATATGCTATCAACTATCCAAACTTAATGATAAATATTACATGCCAAACCAGGCACGTTTGCTGGTCCACAAAATGTCAGTTTTCAACATCTAAATAAAATGATGCCATCCTACTCCAAATATCTATGTAATCTCTCTTCCCTGTCTCCCACATAATATAAAGGAGACCTATCAATACAAAAAGAAAAAACAAAACAAAACAAAAAACCACACACACACACCAGTCTTGGAATAGATCCTCAGGCCCTCCAGCTGGCACAATAATCCTACTGTTAAATCAAAATTAAAAAAAAAAAAAAACTCTTTGACAGGTCGAATGCAAATTTTGACATACATTTACATAAATTTAATGCATGTCCTCCAGCTATAGAAAAAGACAGCATCCTCTTAGTTTAGCATAGTTTTATTACCTTGCTAGAGGAATGGAAGTTAAGCCGCAGTTGAACCTATAGCCTAATTATTGCCTGAAAGAGCAGCTCATCTTCAGTCTCAGCCACATTCTTTTCCTTAGGGCAGATGCAGCCACTGGAGGCTTCATCCAATGAGCAATAGGTCCACCAGCCAAAGGAATCTTTACTGCTAACTCACATTTACAGACCAGCAATCTAAGTTCTACTCAAAACCAGAAGTAGCACAATGAACAAAATGAAATTCTTTTATGATCGAGGTAGTTGACTGGTTAACAGCTGAACTAACACTTTTTAATTTTAAATCATCTCCTTTATGCTAAATGCAGGAGAATTGGGAGGTCACACCCAAGTCCTTGAGTAAGAACTTGAATGAATTCACAGCTCCTTTTCTGAGAAACAGCATTGGCTAACCCCCTAGGGATTCTTGATCTTACTAGGACATCGAAGAATTGTCTCCAGCTGGGGAGAATACAAGTCACACGTCTAAAGAGCTGCTCTCACTTGTCACATCCACAGCAGAAATTTCTCCCTTTCACTTTGATCTCAGAATATCTTCATTTCTTTCTGTTTTCAGATAATGCAACAATAAATTGACTGCCTCCTCCAATTTAGCCATTACTTCTGAGGGATGTGTCACCCAAAAGAAGCAGATCAATGGACATGTTAGCTATTCATTACTTTAATCCCTTTATACTTTATCCTTATGAAGTTGTATAATCAAATATCAATATACCTGGACCATATTTTCTCAACTCTCTCAGAGATTATTTCATTGATTTAAAATTTAATTCACCTTTATTGAGGACTAATGTTATGGGTGCTTTTCAGACATGCAGAAACTCATTCTGGGCCTGAAATGGGGCCAAGAATTTAGGCAGGTTTGAGGTGAGGGGAACAGGATTTACAGAATATAAACCAAAGTGAGGTATAACAGTTTATTGGTGGCAATAGTTACCAAAACCAGCCCCATAGAAAGGTCATGAGTCTGAAAGAATTAGAAGGAGCTGGACAAATCTGTAATGAAGACCAGAAAAATCAGTGTAAAAGAAGTCAATTTGAAGCAGAAGACGAGGAAAAGTCTGGAAGAATATCAGAAACCACTAACATAGCTGTAGGCATATCTTGGCATAGTCTGGGCCGTGGGCAGGGAGAGAGTAGATAAGATACTGTCTTGCAAAATCATCTGCAGAAATGCCTCTGAGGCATTTTAAGTGACAGTTAAAATGTTGTTCCTGTTGCTGTTCTATGTTCCTTATATAAATTCTACTCTGTTAATTTCTTTTTGGAGATCAGACATGTGTGATTTCAAGGATTTCAAGGTGTTCATCTTTTTTTTTTTTTTTTTTTTTCACCTTTGCTGCTAGGAAACTCAGAGCTGTAATCGGCGGCCAGCTTGCTCATTCTTAGTACCTGTTTCATTATTTCACATATCCTTTAACTTTTTCTTTTCTTTTTTCTGCTTTATATTAGCCCAAATTCCTAGCTTATCCTTATTATTCATCTATCTATTTATGTACCTAAATCAGCTCCACTGCAAGCAACATGGAATCCTACAACATTTACCACTGTTTGTGTTAGTTTCTTTCGGAAAACCAACACAGTAGAAACACAGTCAATTGAAAGTAAGAAATAGAACAAAGTATATTACTTCTCTTGGCAGAATTAGTCATCCCAACAGGTGTATCAGAAAATGCTCCAAGGTAAGCTGAGCCATCAGAACATCACACTCTGTGAACAGGCAGTTCTTTTTCCCAGAAGGGAATGAATTCATTTGGAATGTTCCACCCTGACAAAACAGCCACTCCATTTCACCCCATTGTGTGTTGTGGGGACCTTGCGACTTAGGGCAGCCCTTGTTGACAGCTGCAGGGCTGTTCTGGGAGTGCACGAAAGGTGGCATCCTCAGCGGAACATCAAACAGTCCATATTTGGATTCTGAATCTGTGTCTGATGCTGCACTTGATATACCTCTGCCTGAGAATGACTTTCCTATAGGTTCCAACTCGCTGACCTAAGGGCTGAAAAAGAGGGTTTTCTGCTCTCCAGTTCCCACCAGGATGTGGAGAGCCTCATTTTGTCCTTTCACCCCATACTTCCTTTTTAAATTTGGTGTCAGTGTGCTGTGCTGTAAACTATCAGATGCACAAATAACAATAGCTTCCTGGGAAAGATTTGCTGCTACAGGCAATGGGCCAGTGCCAAGAAGAGAGGGAAAGCCAAGAACACTGTTTTAGGGAAACCACAGCCTCCAGATAGTAGTTTCAGGATAATTGTTCAAGTCTATTAGGGATTCTGGCTCAGAATCCACTGTGAAACCTGCATCCAGTGTGTCCTCTGGGGGGGGGGGTGTAGGAGGGGGGAGTCGGAGCCCCACGTACCCCATCCCTTGGCTTCCTGGATTTATTTGCTTATGTTTAAAAACAGTGCACTACCAGAATCTGGTCTCTGATCTTGGAGTTCATAAAAGAAGAAGCAAAAGCTGAGAGATTTGGAGGTTTCAATGTTAGGAAGATTTCACCTGCACCCGCATGCTAGCTCCCGTCTGAACAGCTTTCTGGGGTCTGTGAATGTAAGGTGCCACTGTTCTAGGGTTTGTCCATCCTGCCCCCCTATGGAAGGCTGTTGCTCAGCTAATAGTGTAGGAAGCAAGAGCTTGTTCCGTGATGACAGACATGGAAAGTCAAGAAGCTCTGATGGAGAAAGTCCTCCCAAATGGGCCTCATGTCCATCCCAAAATGAATGAACTGGGTCATCCAGGGTCAAGGAACAAATATCCAGTAATACATTTTCCTCCCTCCATTCTTAGCACATCCCAGACACAGCCCCCTGAGAGGGGGAGGCAGGAAATGCGCTGGCCAGAAGGACACACCAGGGCCAGACCCAGTAAAGGACAGAAGAGCACTCCTTCTGTGGTTTTGCAGATCCCATGTTTTCTCTCTGACCACGCTCTCCAGGTTGATGTCAGCTTTCCAATAAAATGTCCAGGAGCAAAGGCAGATAGAGATAGAAAGGAAGTTGCTGAGACCCAGCAGACTTTGACTTAAAGGCAGTAGCACGAAGTATACTTCTCTAATGGGTTTACATTGCACAAGGCATTTTCTTTATTCTCCAGCAGCCCCAGGAGGCAGCTTTCACTATAAAACCAAGTATAGAAAAGGGAAACAGAACAGAGAGATTTAGCCATTTGCCCAGGGTCACACAGCTAGCATTGCCAGATCCATTTGAACTCAGGGATAGTCTCTGGAGGAATCTGTTGGGGATCTAAATTAGGAGACTTCTTGGGGCTCAAGGTACTAAGAAAAGTATTTTTTGAGAGAGGAGCTAGGGTTCCCAGATTCAGGAAATAAAATCCAGGATACCCAGTAACATTTGAATTTCAGGTAAACAGCAAATAGCTCTGTCGCATAAGTGTGCCTCATGTTGTTTCTCTGGAATTCAGATGGACCGTGTCCTCTATTTTATCTGCACTTCTGTTTCTCTGTCTCTGTCTTGTCTTCTAATCATATTAAGTATGCTAGCTCCCTGCTTTCTTTGATTTCTGCCCCTGTGAAACTTCAAGGCTTATCTCTGCATATAATTTTTATATCTTTTTTACATCATTTTCATTTTGTACATTTTTCCATCTCAGTTGTAATCCCCCTGGACTTCCCACCACCAGTTCACCCGTGTGCCATCAACATAGTCCCGTGTGCTCTTCCCACCTCAGTTTTGATCTTGTTCTCCTTTCCTACCTCGCAGAGTATCTCTGGTTTATAGTTGTTAGTTGATGTTCTTTTTTACTTTATTATAATTACTATATATATTTTTTCCCCTGGTCCCTTACACTCCTGCTATGAGTGAAACCATCCAGTGTTTTTCTCTTACTTTCTGGCTCATTTCACTAAGCATGATCTTTTCCAGCTCCATCCATGTTGCTGCAAATGGCATGAGTTTATCTTTTTGATTGCTGAGTAATATTCCATTGTGTATATGTCCCACATCTTCTTGTTCTAGTCATCTGTTTTTGGGCATTTGGGTTGATTCCACATTTTCCCTATTGTAAATAGAGCAGCAGCAAACACAGGGGTGCAGGTGTCCTTTTGAATTAATGTTTTTGTATCTTTTAGGTGGATACCTAGGAGTGGGATTGCTGAGTCATATGGAAGCTCCATATAATTTTGCTTTAAAGTTGATTGTTAAGGATCAACCTGTAAACTGCCAGAACTTAGGTATCATTTAGAAGACCGTGGCTCTTGGTCCTGTGGGCAGAAGGACACAACCACTAGGGATCCTTGCTGCCCCTACAGAAGTAGAAGCAAACTCTTGGCAAACAGTTACTACCAGGAGGCCAGGGAGACTCTGATCCCCGCACCTATCTCACCCCAAGGAGTTCTGTTTCTAAGACACTTCTGCTTCCACCCGAGTTTACATTTGGAGAAAGATTATCATAACTGAAAAGAAGCTATTGAAAAATCCTTCTTCTCAGTTGTTATGTTCTAAAGCAGTGCTTCTCAAAGTCCATATTAAAGAGGTCGCCTGAGGGTCTTGTCGAGTGCAGCTTCCTTTATAGCAGATCCAGGGCAGTGCCTGAAAATCTGCTTTTCTGACAGACACGTGCTGATGCTGGAGCTGGGGGAGGACACATCAAGTGTCCTTACTTTTTTTTAAAAGATTGGCCCTCCCTGGTGGCGCAGTGGGTTGAAGCACAGCACTGAGAATCTA